>NC_134702.1:63886034-64486034 GCF_043290135.1 Rhipicephalus microplus | reverse complement strand
CTCAGACTGATTCTAAATATACATCTTGCGCTTTGGACTCACTCGGACTCAGACTCACCCAAATTCACCTGAGCCGCACTCACTCAGACTCAAGCTTAAAAAAAATTTCAACCGGATTCGCATGCATTCAAACTCACCAAAGTATGGCTCACCCGGACTCATTCACACTCAGCTTCACGGCTCAATTCTGAGTCCGAGAGACTCCGAGCGAGTCGACTCATTAGTAATTTCGCCAACCTGTGCTTGTCCGTTTTGTAAATTCTGTCACTCGATGCAAGGGCACGCTCAGACAGATGGTGTGACGAACATTTCTCTCGAAAAAATCGCAGCGGTTCTGCGCGGCCAATGCTTGCGTGCTGAAGAACGACTCGTACATCGACTACTGCCGCCAGAACTTCCAGACCAGCAACGCAGTCATTGCTCTGGTGAGTTTTTCGGCTGCGTCCTAACGTTTTAGGGACTCACTGACATTCAGTGTTATAGCGTGGTTATAAGCATTACCCAGCGCATATGCACGAGTCAGACCCCGAAGATTCCACAGCCCTTCTCCCACGCACACACACACAGAGAAAAATAAGCATGGACAAAGCTTTGAACTGTTTTGTTTCTTCATTGACTTCTACTGCTTGCAGACTCCATACATGTGCACTCTGGAGTGTATCGACATCACCACTGGAATCGTCCTTAAGGTGAAGATGACAGACGGCACTGCGTGCCAAGCTAATGTAAGTTACGAAACATGTATACAGCACTCACACTCAGCTGTATTAACAAATATAAAGTATGTTACGTAGAGGCGTGAATCGTAAAGCAGTGCTTTGTAAATCATTCATCCATCAAGTATCCACTATCGCGCACTCGAAAGTACACTCACTGTCAAGCCCTGAAACGATAAACGTGCCCACAGAGGGGGGGGGGGGAGGGTAGGGAGGCAAGGAGCAGGCAGCCTAGTCACCTAAGAAGAGGGGGGGGGGGGCACTGACTTAGTCCTATACACTACAATCATACACATGGGGATGGCGCGACTCCGAGGGGGAGGGGGTGCAAAGTCAGCCCTATACATATAGTCTTGGGAGAAGGAGCTAATTTTAATATTATTGGGGATCACTTCTGCAAGGAAGCTAACCATAGTGTGTGTTAAACCACCACATGGTAATTATGGCTCTAGCAGTGGCTGTTCGCTATCCTGAAACAGCTTGTTCGCAAAGAGGGCGAGCCTGAATGAGGTGTACGGGCCTGCCTGGCAGCAGCCACAGCTTTACGTGGCAATGCCACACTCAGTTTTCGCAGACGTCTTGCTTATCGAGTCGCCGATCGACATTCCTGGCGTGTTGAAAAGCGGAGGTTCACTTGACCGTCTATGACCAGTGTCAATCTAGCGCGCTGCTGCGGCGACATTAAGAAATACAAAACGTTGGCCCGAGCTTCCAGCTCTCCGCAATGCATGGTTGCTAGCGATGTGAGAAAGACAGGCACGCGACTCTGCTTCCTAAAGGAAGCATGTACAGTAACTGTCCTCCAGGTGAGCAGCGCGACATCTTACAGCCGTCTAGCCATCGTGGCGTGTTAGCACGTCATTTTTCATTCTTTGTTTTGTTTCAATATTTGCGCATTGTTTCACGATTTGCGGGTAGAAAGAAGATGTAAATCTATAACTGGCGTAATGAAATAGGTCGGACAGATGTCACACGTGGAACAACGAAGGAATACCGCATCTTTGCAAGTTTGCCTAATCACTAGAATTTCCAGGTTATTGCCGTCAGTGCTTGTACTAGACATCTCTAAAATTGTGTATACGTGTGTCTTCGTCTCACGTTGTTTCATTATTTCTGGTACTTCCCGTATGTACTTCATACCGGAACAAGGCTGATGTAGAGAAATATTGAGCATCTTGGTTAATATATCAGTTCGCAGTGTCAGTGGGAATGAGAAACCTGTAATCAGCCCGGAAACTTCAATCACATTTAAAAAAAATTTTTTTTGCAACCGTCTTAGTACTGTTTGTAACTTAAGATGGCTTTCACGTAAACAGTTCCTTATTAGAGCGTCAACGCGAACATCTGTGACTGCAGTAAGGTACAATAGCCATAAAATACACACTGCGTTTTTGCAGTCATTAAATCGACAAACGTGATGATCTTAGGTCTGAAAATGAACGAATGAGGTATACTAATATTTGGGGTTTAACGTCCCAAAACCATCAGTAGCTTAAGAGTGACGCCGTAGTGCAGGGCTTCAGCAATTCCGACCACCCGGGGTTCTTTAACGTGCACCGAGCCTCGAACATGGGCTTCGCACCGGGACAAGTACATGAGCCACGAAAGTTTTTCCCTCCATCGAAAGTGCAGCCGCAGCGGGCGGGATTCGATCCCGCCACCTTCGGGTCAGCAGTCGGTGCGCCTCAACCATTAGACCACCGTGGTGGGCGAAAAAGAAATTGCCAGCGTACAGTATGAGCTACGAAGATCCTTGGAACGTAGCCCTACGACGTAGTCATTGCTATACGGTTGACTTTTGCTGGCCTTGTAGTGGTCTATTGAAGGTGCGATGTATAGCCGCGGCCGTTTCGCACTGCTAACACCTTAACTATCTCTCTCTCTTTTGTTTCACTTTGATCTTCATCCCAAGGGGTGCTTCAACCGCAGTTGACTTACTCGCCTTTTGTTTCCCGCGTCCTCCTCGTTTATTCATTTTGATTGATATTGCAGTCCCAAACACATGGTTGACATAAAAATGCATGATATTCAAGAAGGGCACAATGTTATACATAAAAATACATGAAATAGCAAGTACAATGCATACAGGTAAAACAATAAAACTAAGGAAGTGAACAAGAAATACAACAAAAATAAATAGCCAATAATAATTGAAAAGTGCAATAATTACAAAGTGGAAGAAAAACAGGGAATAGAAATTTCAGGGAGGATATTTGTTGGACTGATACTCGAACTTTGAAAAAGCGCTCGTTTCGTTTTGATTGCTGGTTTAAATAAATATAAGTCTCATGTTTAGTTATGTTGCGTGTTTGTTCCACGCAGACCGGCCGGGGATACGAGCCGGGCTTCTGCTACAGCGGGGCATGCACCGTCGCCATAGTGCCGTACGTGCGACGGCTCTTCCCAGGTTACAACAGGCTCGGCCTGCTGTTCGGATGACGTCACTGCCTTCGTGACCCGCTGTTTTTCCACACAAGTCAACTCGAGCTGATTTCGACGTGGATTCTGGTTGTTAGTGAGCAGAAACAAACGACAACAAGATCATGGCCTGCGGTTGTGGTGCAACTTGGCTGTACCGTGCAGAGTTGTGCGTTGACCGTACTTCTTCCTCTGGTTAGTCCTAACAATTTGTGGCTTAGCAGAAGTAATTCCACTCGAAGTTTGGATCCTCGCACTTCCTAAGCAGCCACCCGTTACGGATGTGTTAGTTATAATTTTTTTATTGCCGCAGGATTACAAAAACAAACCACAAGAATTTACTTGAACTCGAGTTCTTGAGGGTTCAGCTTAATTAAGCACTTTCATGTTAACATTGCTAAATAAGTTTTTTCGTGCCGTGACTCGAACTTGCAATCAGGTGCTTAATCGGTGTTCTTTCTTCTTTTACTTAATTATAGACTACTTTGCGTAAGACATATAAGAGCCGCCGTCATAGGTTGCCGATAATTTCTTTTTATTGTATATCGCAACGTTATATGATAAGACCAAAAAATAACGTATGCACCAACCCAACCGTGTTCATGAATATGCGTATACGTAACATTGTTCGCTAAGTTGTTAAAGATACAAAACATAAATGTTGACAGCCTAGTATGGTGGCACTGAACCCATCCTTAAACAGTCTATGTGGCTGGAACCTTTCCAAACCAAACTAAAGAATTTCCAAGCGTGCTGTCCGTCTCACGTGGAATCGTGTCATGTTAATGCTGTGTAATATCAGTACATAACCTGTAATAACTGTTGTTTTCGTGTTGAAGGCGGGCTGAGTTCAAGTCGTTTTCACATTGCTGTTTAGTCTTTTCCAACGACGCCCAATATTTCGTTAGCAGCGTATTTTTCTCACTTTTGTATTTATTTTTATACCACGTTCATGAGACAACCTCATCCACGGTTTCACACGAATTCATCAGCCACAAACCGATATCTACCTTTACCCGACGATCCCGCGTACTTTAAATTCAAAGGACCAAGTATAGTGATGACTGCTTGCACTTACATGGTATATGTGAAAAGAACTAGCCCGTTCTTTGAGCATTTTGCAAGCAAGCTAACATTCCCTCGGAAAATTTTTCATACGGTCAAGTAAATACAATGCTTCCGATGAAGAAGATTGAAGAAAAACGAACGTATAGTGAGGCGCGTCTGATGCTCTACCACCAGTGTGTTCGTGATTTCTGCATTTGTTATTATGTTTTCTGGATCTTTCGCCGTTTTGGAGGAGTAGCGCCTGGTGCCTGGTTCCCCATGTTCAGTCATCTTACCTTTGACTTGTATACATGCATCAAGAACAGCACAATGATGAGATCATCTTTCACTTAATAAAGTCAAATGTCGATATGGGACTCATTGAATAAAGAATGTCTTGTGCTCCAAACCATGCAAATCTATGTCTTAGACCATCGAAAGCTACCTTTGACTGAGGATGCATTTATAAAGCCATGATATTTCATCGCTGTGGCGTTGCTTACATACAAAATACCCTCACCTACACATGGCTCACTCATAAAAGACTGCAATTGAGAGCTTCTTCATGCATTACATAACGTAAGTGTTCTTGCGTTCATAATCGTGTGCGTTGAACAGTAAGAATCGCAAAAACTTTAAAGCGCTCGCGTAGTTGTAATCTTTCAATTTGTGTTTCCGCACTATATACTCAGTCTGTCACTTTTATGCGAAGCGAGCATGCACAAGCGAAATAAGATCGAGTGCATAAAGCATAGAGTAGGACATAAAAACTATGGTGAATAAAAAAATCGTTTATTTACCACGTTGCTTCGACTCACAATAAAAAATTTACATAAGTCTGGCGCATAAATTACGAAACAAAACGTATGGCCTATTTATCGTGGAGCAGCATTTAACTGACTCTGAAGCGCTCGCTTTTAGCTGCGAAGCTGTTTAAACTTTTTCCTTCTGTTATTGTTCTTGTGATCAGAAAATTAAGCTGCCCTTAGCACGTGCAACGTAATATATCGGCGGGCACGTGGTCTTTTCGTCCGCCTATTTATCTTAGCATAAACTATAAAGAAAAAAATCACTTCATCTTCCTAAAAGGAATCATGATGGGATGCGAAGCAGCTGCGTCGCGCATGGATTGAACGGCGCTAACGCGGGTGCTGTGGCGAGTGCTGGAAGATTAGTTTGAAGCGATGGCTGGCATAGGTCTTGGGACACGTACAGACATGTTTAAACGCTACGTTAGGTGCGCGTTAGGTTTATTGCGCGTCAACCGATGAATCGGTAGTGTAGCGAGCAGCGGTAGCGGCAGGTGTTGCGGGCGAGCGGACGAGGCGGCTGGTGCGGGCGCTGCGGTGAGCGCTCGGCAGGCGAAGGAGAGAGCGACGTCAGCGCACATTGCAAAGGGAGCGTGACGTCGACGCGCAGCTACAGCGTGGTCTACTTAACACCGATCCAACACCTGCGGCGAGGAGAACACGTTGCGGCGCGTTCGTACGTACGCACGTACGTACGGCGTTACCCACGTGAGTAAAAGAGCTGCTTTGCATACAAAATATAATTATGGACCATCTCCTCGAAGGAAACCCTGATGAGATGTGAAGCAGCAGTGGTGCGCATGGCGGTGACCCTGTCGAAAGGGTCGTCCACGCGGGTGCAGAAAGACCAGTTTGAAGCGACACTCGGTGTTCCGTTCACTCGAGTAAACGTTTGTTTGAAACGCAAAGACATGGGAGGTCGGTTGGGTTTTGTGTGAGTTTCATCGCAGATAAACGAGCGGAAAGAGTGTTTCCACTCAACGAACGGTCGAGCGTCGGGCGGTGGAGAGGGTGATGCGAAAGAGAGGTGTGATGACGCAAAAAGAGACTGTGGTCGATCTCGCTCCCGCTTGAACACGCTGCCAGCAGCCGCCGGGGCACGCAAGCCACGCGCTTCCGTGTTCCCTTTCATAAAATTTGACACTGTATGTCCGAGTAATGATGTGTTCCCCACAACGTAGTGATGTTAGTCGTGGCACATAGATGTGCCGATATCTATGTGCCCCAATTACCAGATTGTTATAAAGTTTTAGTTTTCGTACATGGTGTAAAGAAACTTTTTTTAAACAGGAATGGGAAAATTAAAAAGAAACGTCTTTTTTTAATTAACACCACGCTTACTAGGCCCACGCCAATTAAGACCTTGGTCTAGGTCAGCCGCAAGCTCCAATAGTGTAATATTTGATGGGAGTGCAAGCTGTCCCCATTTTGTTCTTTTAAAGTTCACTCCCAATCAAGTTTAACGCTTTCGCAGAGAGCACGACAGTTACGGCCTTCAATCTGTCACCACCCGATGTCGAGGAACCGGGAAAGCGCCCACGCGTGCGAGCGTTACAAGTGGAGGTTCTAGATGATGGGAAGCTCCCGCATACTGATTCGCCGCATACAACCCAGAACTGAAAGCCTTCCCCTCGCTCCGCACGGTTGCCACACCTTACCGTGACCAGCATTTCTTGTTCGACAGTTTTTTTTTTACCTAATCGCTGCGCGGACAGGGTGTAAAAGTAGGTTGTGTAGGATGCGCGGTGACGGACACCTGAGCACGTACTTAAATAAGAAAATATATAAAGAAGTCAGGCATGTGCGTCATGCGCAGCACTGTCAAAGCGAAAGCTGGAAGAGTGGCTTTTAAGAGGCCCTTCTAAAAAATTATTTGGGTAGGTGCTACAAGCACACTCGCAGTGTACCTACTACTCCCAAAATCGTCAATTTTTGGTTGTATATAGATGGACTCATTGTTTATTCGTGTGTTTCTTTGTTTCCTTCAAACTGTGGTATATTGTGGCACGTCACTCTGGGAGATAGGCCAAGAAAGCGTAGCGTGCGTTTTCTACGAGCATTACAACTATGTTCTCACTATGCCATCCTTAGCCATTCTTCAGAGAAACAGGGTACCCGTTACACACTTGCAAAACATTTTTTTTTCGAATTTTTCTATGCTATGGCTAACGACTATGAAGAGCTATACCTAAAGATCTTGTGACGAGAAAGTTGCCGATGCCTTGAAGGAGGTTATTAAATGTTCAAAGAAATTTAGATCGTGGAACTGATGCTCCTAATTTTTAAATGACCGTCTTTGATTGATATGTGGGGTTTAACGTCCCAAAACCACCATATGATTATGAGAGACGCCCTAGGGGAAGGCTCCGGAGATTTCGAACACCTGAGTTTCTTTAAGGTGCACCCAAATATGAGCACACGGGCCTACAACATTTTCCCCTTCATCGGAAATGCAGCAGCCACAGCCGGGATTTGAACCCGTGACCTGCGGGTCAGTAGCCGAGTATCTTAGCCACTAGACCACCGCGGCAAGGCAAAGAGCGAAGCTTTTTATTGCAAACAGGAGGCACGCCATTAGCGCAAATGCGTTTAAAACGAGGCGATGCACGTAGGACATAAAACCGTTGCCCAAACAAACCAGAAGTTCGCAGCTAGATGGAGACTTGAAGTGGCGAAAAATCACTCAACATACAGAAAGCGTTCGCACAAGACGACCTGTATGGGTCGGGGTAGCAAACACCACGTAAAACCCATACATAACACATTCGAAACGAGTCAGTGAAACACGGAGGTCATCGCGATGTGTGTACTGAAAATGAAAATTGAGCGTACTTTGGCAGCAAGTGATGGACTCGGTGCACAATTGTGGCGTTGAGTATGCGGGCCTGAGGCGCTTGGAGTTGAGGCACATGGCGTTGAGGCACGAGAGTCGAGGTGCATCCGGTGTGAGCCTTAAAGCGGCGTTTTAGAGTGTGGATAAGCTGCAGTAGATTAAGCACGCTATGTATTATATTACAGCGCACGCATGCTGTAATGTGCTTGTCTGATGCACTTGAATTCGTACGCAAGGCATTTTGTACTCGAAAAGGTTCAGAAGAGTTTGATACATGGCTGCAGTATGAAGCTGCACAGCCTGCGCAGACAACGACGCACGGAGAATGAATGCTGAAAACGCAGACAAAGGGCTAAAGCTCTTACACAAAATTCAATGTGAACGACGTAATAGGTAAGAGAAAGCTAAAAGCAAGGCCAACAGTTGCGCACAGATTGTGCAATTCGTTTCGTCGTTATTCCTTCTGGCATTTCGCCTCAGCACGACTAGATGAAAACGCCGTGCCAACTTTCCTATGTTGAACTTTTGCTGAAAAGTTAAAATTGCTACAGCTGGGAATTGAATCCATACCTTCAGCATTTCGCAATCAATTAAGGTGCCATTGCTATCACTATCTGTAAAAATTTCTCGGATGTTTTTTGTGGACCAAGTAGGAACTGGAGAACTCTACCTCACGTCCATATAAGCTGATTGCAGCAGTTTTCATATGTTAGATCCATCATTGTCAACTGGTACGGCAGGAGGTACTGTGTTCGATTCTCAGTGTCAATGAATACCCATCGATCTTTATAAACGAGCGAGAAGGACGTCTATCTGGCACTGAATAGATGTCAATACTCAAGCTAAGCAGAGAGGGTCACACGGTGAAGGAATTTATGTGACGCGCGTGTCAGGACACTAAACACCTCTTCTTTTTTTTTTTAGAACGCACGGCTTGCTTTCAGTGTGACAGCGCGCGGGTAGGCACGTGACGGCCTCTCATGGCGGCAGCGGTAACTATGCGGCTCACGGTGCTCAAATAAGCCAATGGCCGTGAATTGGGATATATGGCATAATGTTTGGTTCGCGTGTTCTCATGCGCTTCGGCTACCGATCGGCAGCGTTCTCGAGCTGTACTGAAAAAAAAATACTGCAGGCCTCTTTTAATGCAAAACTTAACCCCAAGAATGCTTCCAGCCAAACGCGTCTTAGAAATTTCCAGCTCCTTCGTAAACGACCCAACTCTGAATACAACATATGCCAGCATTCCCATGTATGCAAAAGCGTCGTAGCGCCAGTGTTCTCTTTAGGCCAATCTGTAGTTATGAACTTATGAGTTACAAAAAATTGAATCTTTTTCTTACCGTAAACAAATACATTGTGGATGATACAGAAAACCAATCGAAGCTATTTTTCTTTCTACGCCTTCATTTGAACAAGAATATCGAGCGATTAGTTTCTCATTATTGGATTTCATTGTTTCTTTAATCTGCAGGGTTGTTATGCTCGAGATTTGTCGTGTGTTGTAAATAGACAATTAGCGACATGAACGGGCACACGTTCAATGGCAGCCCGAGAATTCTGCGCAGGTGGTCAACAACGTAAGTTGAAACCCAGTCTGCTTTGAGCAAGCCTTGAGATACATTGTGCAAGGTGCACAGAGTTTTCAAAAAAATAATAAATATAAGCAAAAGAAGTTAGTGCCAATGCCTTCATATATTGTCGTAACGAATTCTCAAGTGCTTCGCATCCCTTTATGCCTCGAGTATAACGACACTCATTTAGCCACATAGCTCAGGACAGCTTGCTTCAGGAATCAGAGTTTATGTTGTGCAATAATTAAGTGCCTATTGAATTTATCGTGGTTGCTGCGACATATCCGCAAGCGAGACGCATGCCAGTGGCACATTTGAGAGTCACGTGTAGCACCGTCCTTCAAAACTCCGCATTCCATATTTTAGATTTTCTTGGCCTTCAAGCTTAGGCCACCTTTATTACCAGAGGCAGCCACAATAAACGGCTGGTACTAAAGTGAATGAACGTGTCTGTAAAAGGAATTGCATTGACCAACGAATACCTGCACGGACTGAAGACATAAGTTTCGCTGACGAAGTGGTAGGCTGTAAAACCTTTATTTCGTTTCGCGGTTTCCCGTCGGCAGACTTTCTCAATACATCGTACATGTTTTTAAGCTAGAAGTGTACAGCGCGGTATAGGAGCACGTGTTCACCTTTCTTTAAAATGAAGGTAAACGTACTAGTGTAATTACTGTATTGCTCTTTGTGAGTAAATGAGTGAGTGTGTTAGTGAGTGAGTGATCTAAAGAGTCAGTGCCTTATTTAGTTGTATCGCATGCTGTGCTGCACGAGCCCTTTGAACACACACATACACACATTTTTTTACACAAAAAAGCTGAACTTTGCATGAAACACCTTTTGCTAATGTGGGGAAGGAATAACAATATTTGGAGCCAGCGACGGAGGAGATGGCTAACCCTTCACTCCAGCAGCTTCGACTCTTTACATGCTATAGGATAACAAAAATAAATGTGGCATCAAATTGTACAGGCATGTCAAAAACTTTCAAGCTGTGATGGCATAGCAATACATGGGCCGTGGACTTAGAACTTTTGATCACGCCTGTACGAATCAAAGGTTTTTCCTAGCGTAGAAAGTGCCGACGACACAAACATCGCGATCATATTGCGAAATACATATACGAATAGCTGCAGCTGCGGATTTCACTTCAAAATGGGAGCTGTACGGCTGAAAGTCACGCAATCGGTGCGACGATATAGGCATGCCATTCCAACACGAGCGCGTGAATAAATTACCTTTCGAAATTGAAGGAAAACTTTTCAACTACACGCGCTGAAAACTTTAGCAATAAAGCGTACGCGAGAAAAGCAAATGTTACCATGTTTTTATTGAAAACTGCTCCAGCGAGAGGAGCGTTGCTGTCCGCGCGCATGCAAATTCCAGATAAATAAAACTGCCAACACGAGGCACTGACACGCAATTTGTGATCTAGAGAAAGCAAGCAAGTGCGCAGATAACAAGTGCCGCACTAACCGACACACGCACACAAACAGATGCAAAGAGGGAGTGGCTCTAGCAAGGGTGTTCGCGGAACTTGGTATGCGACATCTGCGCGCGTTTGTGTTGGGTCTCACGGCGTGTCTACACAACCCACTTGTTGTGAAACATTTACCTCGTGGATTGTTTTTTCTCTGAAATTCGCGAATAATATGTATATTAGCAGTCGAGTAAAAAGTAATTTACGCATATCCATAAAGAAAGTCCGTGGTTGTTACCTTACCTGGATAGTTGTTTTCGGATGTAACTGACTCTGCGTCTTATTTCTTGTGCTTCTCAGCGTGTGGAATGGCCCAATGAAGCACCCATGCCGCGATCACATAAAATCACCTCTGCATTAAAGTTTCGCAAGTTTTGTGGATATCTCTCCGTGTCGGCTGTGTGTTATAGAGAGAGATTTCATTCAGTCTTTACAAACTATTCTCTAGCGAAGCTTTCGTAAAAAAGATTTCTTTTCCTGCAATTGTTTTTCGTCGTATCACCTCTACAGCACATTCGTACGGTTCAGATATATTCACGTTATACAACCGTGCCTGTGTAGCTCGGTCCGTATGAGACTCGCTTTTTGAACGTACCGACACTATGTTGTAAACCCAGTATCGAGAAGAAAATTTATTTTAAACGTTTATTTATTCATGGTGTTTCGTCTTACAAGACATAATGAGGAATGTGCGGACACAGTTTTTTTTTTAGTCTGCATATAAATGCCTATGTATTTAAGAAGTTTGTAGGCGTATGTGGTATCTTAGTATGAACTATATATAGTTGGTATTGGCTCATTGCTGGAATATCTTTCAGCGTAAGTTGGACGAAGGCGGTAAACAACAACAACAACAAAAAAGAACAGGACGGGTGACACATTTCAGCAAATTTTAAACCAGAGGGAATTTTATAGATTCAGTGAAATTTTACCTCACACCGTTTGTGAGTTCTGCGTTCAATTTCGCACCGAAAAGTTTCTTCAGTTGCAGGTGTTTCACGTAAACCGCACTTCATGATCAAGTATGGCGAGGAAGAAGACGAAGTTTTTCCTGAGTGGAACGCTGGTTTCAGTCTCTGTTATTTTTTCTCGTTTTCTTTGGTGCTAGTGGAAGACGCCGCTCTTCTGCCTGCGGAAATAGACGTAGAATCACCAGGGCCTCCACCCATACGTCCCGCGTCGTCTGTGGCCACTCTAAGAAAGCGCTCCGGCCACCCAAGTGACGTTGACAGTGAGGACACGCTCATGTACTCTACGGCCAGTGATGAGAGCTCCGATGAAAGTGACTTTGTGCCCGTGGCAAGACACAAGGCGAAGAGGAGGCTGCTTACGACATCTCCTTCCCAAAGTAAGGCCACCATGAATATTCAAGAGCCACCGGTTCACACTATTTTGTTTGTCCCGCTGAATGCCGCTGACAGCATGAATCGACTTAATCGCCAGGTCACGTCTATGTCACTTGAGGCGCTCGTTCCGGGACAAATAACAGACGTGAGAATCAATGGCCGCAAGAACGTTCTGGCGATAGACGTTACGCAACGTACTGCTCTCGACGTATTGACCAAGGTGAATGTGCTCGGGAACATCAACGTTCGTTCTTTCATACCAGATGGCAAGGACTCTAGGGCAGGCGTTATCTACGACGTCGACACCTCTATCAGCGATATTGATTTTCCAACTCTAATCAAACCAGTGACGGAAGCTACTATAATCTTGCAAGCCCGCCGTCTCGGGAGCTCACGATGCGTGAAACTAGTTTTTAAGGGTGACAGCCTCCCAACTCAAGTAAGAGTTGGTCATTTTCGACACACAGTACGGCCGTTCGTGCCGAAACCTCTTCAGTGTCGGAAGTGCTGTAAAATAGGACATGCGAGTGCTGTTTGCACAAGTTCTGCTGTGTGCTCCCGATGTTCGGAGTCGCACAACACGGAAGCCTGCTAGGCAGAACATCGCAAATGCGGCAATTGCCAAGGTCCTCACGAGGCGTCATCAAAGCAGTGCCCAAATGTGAAGAAGGAAATGCAAGTGCTGAGGCAGATGGCCAGAGACGGTTCTACCCACAGGGAGGCTGCTGCCAAAGTGCGACGTCGGCGTTCGCGCCATAGGAAAACTCCTAGGACATCCTCTGCCAAGGCCAGGGATACACCGCTACCCCATATCACGCACTCACCACCACAAGCATCAACAAGTGCCAACAACAAGCATCCTCAGAAAGACGCAAGAAACATTGACCCTGACGCATGGCCAGCGCTGCCGTCAGTAACACCGCCAGTAGAACGGCAGCATCGCCCACTGAAAGCTACTTCAGAGCGAGTAAGTCATGACAGTCAAGATAACGAAATAATAGACGTGATTAAGACCCTCATGAAGACAATTCGAGTATTCCTGAATAATATTCAGACTCCGGCTGCCCCCAGCGCTCTTCAAATATTGGACGCTTTGAATCCGGTGCTATCAAATCTACAGAAGCACCATGGCTCTTTCCCTGCAGCCCTTCCGTAAACAAGTGAAAGAGGCATCAATTTTCCAATGGAATGCCCGAGGTCTTAAACCCCGCATTTCGGATTTTCGACCATATGTTTTCAAGAATCAGTTTCCAATTATCGTAATTTGTGAACCACGTCTTCACAATGCTATAAGACTTTCTAAATACGAGGCTTTCAGATCTGCAACCCGTAACGAAACCAGTAAGGTCATTGTTTACATCAGGTGCGAACTCACATATATTGAGCATCCAGTAACATCAGACGACAGCAACCAATACGTGTGCCTGACAGTTAAGCGTAAGAACGTGAACTTCACGCTAGTGGCAGTATATATTTCGCCTTCAGGCCGCTTCGATCCAGCAAGATTAAGCGCCATTATATCAGCGACACCTGGGCCATGGATTATTACCGGTGATTTTAACGCTCATCACCCCCTGTGGGGAAGCCAGAAGATGGACCGTCGGGGAAAAGATGTGTCCTCCTTTGCATCGGACCACCAACTATATTGTTTAAATGACGGCGCTCCCACGTTTTTACGGGGTCTGACATATAGTAGCTGTCTCGACCTAACTTTTGTGTCAAGTAGCCTGAACACCAAGGTGCAGTGGTTTGCGGACAATGAAACGCATGGCAGCGACCACATCCCCACCTTTATAAAAATCAAGAGGCTAAGCAAGTCGCAAATCGCGCCCACTTCACGGATAGACTGGTTAAAGTACAGATATTCCACAGAGAAGCAATGCGAGAGAAACCGAGAAGGTTCTCTTGAAAGCCTAGAAGGTATAATGAAGGCCGCTATTCAAGAGGCAACGTTTAATTGTGGACCTTTGCCAGATTTTTCCAAATATGAGGTGGAGTTGGAGCGACTTCGCGCAATCCGTCGTCGCGCAGAACGACGTTATAGGCGCACGAAATCCATCTACAACTTGAGGGAAGCGAGACGTCTACAAAAGAAGATTCAACGTCGAATCAATGCACTACAGTCGCAACGATGGAAGTCACTATGCGAGTCGCTCGATCCCCACAAACCTCTTTCGCAAATATGGAGAATAATCCGCGGCCTACGAACATTGCCACAACAGAATCGTCCGTTCAAATGCCTTGCTCTCCACCAAGGCCAGCGTGAAATCGATGTAGCGGAAGACTTCTGTGCCAGGATTGCAAATAAGGGGTCCGGGATCAACATGAGTAACCTACGAAACGCGCCGGTGTCCAGAGACACTCGGATGGACAATATGTTTTCTCTAGAGGAGCTTCAGGCAGCATTGGCAGCATGCAAGCGCTCGTCATCACCTGGACCCAATGGAGTCACTTACATGGCCCTTGCTAACCTAGGACGAACAGCTCGGCGTGCCCTTCTAGCTGTATACAATGACTCGTGGAGCAACAGTTCGGTTCCTCCTTCGTGAAAGTGCAGCCGCCTTGTGCCCCTGCTCAAACCAGGCAAATCGCCTCTGGACATGGCCTCCTATCGCCCCATCGCGCTTGCCAGCTGTTTTGGAAAGGTGATGGAGAGAATGGTGCTGACTCGCCTGGAGTGGTACTTGGAACATAACAATATATACCCCGATGCTTTGACCGGCTTTCGACGAGGACGGTCTTCCATAGACAATGTTGTTGATCTTGTCACGTCTGTACGACAGCAGAAGAGCCTAAAGAGATTATCAGCGGCACTTTTCTTGGATATTAAGGCTGCATACGACAATGTATTACATGAAACCATCCTGGACGCCTTGGGCAGCATTGGATTGGGAGACCACGTTTACCAATGGATCTACAGCTATTTGAAGGACAGAACCTTCTTCGTTCAGACAGAAGATGGCGCAACAAGGCAACATCATACTTATCGCGGCGTACCTCAAGGTGGGGTCCTAAGCCCCATACTTTTCAATCGTGTGCTCATCGGCCTCATTGACGTCCTGCCACACTCCGTACATCTGTCAATATACGCGGACGACATCTGCAACTGGGCATCAGGCGTCACGCGTCTACACGTACGAGCCAGGCTTCAGACAGCGGCTACATTGAAGTCAAACTACCTTCAAGGACGAGGACTAGAGCTGTCATATGAGAAATGCTCACTAGTTGCGTTTACGCGCAAGACAATGACGCCATACCGCATCAGAATTAATGGGCACACAATCAGCTATCAAAAGACTCACCGTTTCCTGGGAGTAATAATAGATCGTGATTTGTCTTGGAGCCCTTGTATCACTTACATGAAGAAGAAACTGACCATGATCACCCACGTCCTAAGGTTTCTTGCAGGAAAATCATGGGGTGCATCGGTACGAGCCATGTTTCAATTGTATGCTGCACTTTTTCTTGGCTTCATGCGCTACAGCCTACCTGTGCTTGGCAATGCCCGCATAACAAACGTACACGTCCTCAAGTCATTACAAACTCAAGCACTGAGAATATGCCTCGGGCTGCCGAGATGCGCATCCTCAGCAGCGACTGCCGCAATCGCTCATGAACACCCTGTCACAACCTACATTCGTGTCGATGCTTTAAGAACGCACATAAGACATGCCACCCGGATTCAATCGCATCACCTCGCCTCCCTTCCAACTTCCAGGCCATGCTCTGCGTTCTGCTCTATTATTGCCCCACATCGCACGGTGATTCCCACGAACTTCACGCACGCAGCAAGACCGTCGTTACCATTGTGGTGTCTACATCCACTGGAAGCCCTGATAACCATCCCCGGAATGCAAAAGAAGAAAAATTTGTCAAATTTGACCCTAAAACAAACAACATTACTGTTTCTGCATGAGAAACACAGTGGACGCATTCACATTTACACGGATGGGTCGGTCACTTCAACAAGTTCAACAGGCGCAGTGGTGATTCCGGAGAAATCCATCACGATAAAGTTCAGGACCTCGAATCTGACATCATCCACGGCGGCAGAACTCGCCGCCATTCGTGCCGCTCTAGAGTTCCTAGTTGAAGAACCGCAACAGACATGGTCAATATTCTCCGACTCCACAGCAGCTCTCCAGGGAATTGCCTCGCCATATCGTCATGGACCAAACGAACAGCTAATTGCTGAAATACGACTCCTCCATCACCGGGCTATAGAGAAACAACATGCATAGCGTATCAATGGATGCCAGGCCACTGCAGCATTGATGGAAACGACCGTGCAGATGAAGCAGCCCGAACTGCTCATGATGATGCCCCTTGTGTAGCTATACCATTATCAAGAACGGACGCCGCTGCAAGGCTTCGATCACTTGCACGAGAACTGACACTCGCTCAGTGGAATTCACCGGCATTCACCAACGTCCGCCTCCATAATTTGGACCCACAGCTCCGTCTTTCATCAGGAATAACCAGAGCAGAGGAGACACTTTTGTGCCGTCTGTGGATGGGGGTGGCCTTTACAAATGCTTATTCGTTTCGAATCGGAATGGCCAGAAGCCCGACATGTGACAACTGTGGCTGCGCAGAGACTTTCTCCCATTTTCTCTGCGAGTGTCCCCGCTTCAGCGTGCCAAGAAAAGAACTGTTAAAAGCTTTAGATAGAATAGACAATCGCCAATTGTCGGAAGAAAGGGTATTAGGACACTGGCCGAGACCGTCCTCTGCACGCAAGGCATTGAGAGCGTTGTTGCGTTTTCTGCGGGCAAGTGGTCTTAGAGACAGACTGTAAACAGCGTCGTGGATCGTCTGATGACCTTCTCTCTCCTTTTTTTTTTACAACGTCTCTTTTCTCTCATCTTTTATCCCCCTTCCCCCCTTCCCCCGTACAGGGTAGCCAGCTGGTCTGAGAACTGGCTAACCTCCCTGTCGTTCCTCATTTATTCCTCCTTCCTTCCTTCCTTCATGATCAAGTACGGTACAGAGGGCAGAGTGAATTTTTTGGAGAGGAGGAACCATACAAACGCACAAAAACTCACGGGCAAGCGTGGGAGTTGACGAGATGGCTATATAAGACTGGCTACCACATCGTACACACCGCGTATACAGCGAGTAGGTTTCAAGCATTAGAAATGGCCCTTGTAACAAACATAGAAAAGAAAGATAAAGCTTTATTTGAAATCCCTGCCGAGCCAATTATTATTTGAAATATTATGAGTGCACGAGGGTGTATTACACACGAAATCAACCTTTTAATTTCTATAAGGATACACTTCTTTAACTAAGGTAATGCTATTGGTGCTGTGCTCTATAGTAGGACATTGTTTCGATTTGTAATCATCACTGCATTGAAAACCGGAAGCGCTAAATCAACGGTGTTTTGTATAGTTTAGTTTTATATAATCAAATTAGGCTTCATTTTTTTATTGATATGATGTAAGAAGTTGCTGCACCGATATGGTGCTGGCTTCTCCTTATCCCTTAAATGCGATGCGCTTGATATTTTACGTAACTTGATGAACACTATCCAGTGTAGAGTAGCAGGTCAGACATTACTGTCTGTTGTTCTCCATATAGTCTGTTGGCTTCCTATACCTGCTAATGGTCATTATCTAATTAGGTGTATATATATATATTTATATATATATAGTCTAGTAGATCCTCCGTGAGCGGTCACAACGTGGTTTATTTCGACGTTTCGGCCTATAGTCTGTCCTTCATCAGGAATAAAGATACAGTTTGTTGGTGCTCAGCTTTATACAATCTCAAATCAGAGGGCAAGGAAAGAGGGAAAAAAAAGGAAAGAAAAAAAGAAAAGAAAAGGAAAGAAAAAAAAAGAAAAAAGAGAAAAATAATATACGGTGGACGCCCCTCGGGTGCCCCCCTTCCACTTTTTCCTCCACTTCCCCCCTCATCTCTCTCCCCCCTCTCCCCTTCACCTTTCTGATGTCAGCGGTCTGTGTATGTTTCCGTTCACTAGCGCATTCCTCCCGATCAGACGGCCCCTCCTGGCACTGGTGGTTCGGTGTGGGGCAAAAAAGAGCTTTTCAGGAAGTGCTAAGCCTTTAACTACTCGGGGTCCCGTAAACAATTCGTCGTAGAAGGACGGGGGCCGCGTATTGTGGCAGAGGCTGGTCAGCGGGCATTTTAGGAAGTTCTAAGCCTTTACCTACTCTCTCTCTCTCTCTCTCTCTCTCTCTCTCTCTCTCTATATATATATATATATATATATATATATATATATAGGAGCCCTACACTACGGCGTCTCTCATATATATATATATATATATATATATATATATATATATATATATATATATATATATATATGCAGTTTTGCTGATGACACACGCTACTAATCGTTAAGGGAGGTGGTATAATGGTGCTTTCAGAGCAATGTCTTCACACCAGCCGTAGTGTGCCCGAACAGCCTACAGGAACAACGTCGGGTAATTTTTGCGGTTTTCCTGTGATTATTACATTCAACCAGTTCTTTGAAAGCAGTCTATGCATGCCCTGAGAGCAGTGACAGTTACAACAACCATTGAACATGACAGCGCTTATATTGTTCCGACGGTTCGACGAAACACACGTACATGCATTTATGGACATCACTGTTGGCATCGCTCGGATCACCATACCGGGAACACATCGCAGGGAAATATTTAGAGGTGATTTCAGAGCGGAAAAGTGAAGGTTGTATATATTTTGCCAGCGGGTTAGCTCCTTCGTTCCAACACGACCATCGCGCCAGTACTGGCCGGAGCTTTGACGTGGGAAAGCCACGCGTACGTACTCGGCAGTGAGTGAGCCAAGCTGCCATACATGCGAACGTTCAAGAAATATTGCATATCTCAACCGCGCAGTCTTTGCACAAATTAGCACACTATAATGCAACAAAAGTAAAAGAAAAGTGTAGATGCAGCCCCGCCGTGGTGGTCTAGTGCCTGAGGTACTCGTCTGCTGACCCGCAGGGCGCGGGTTCGAATCCCGGCTGCGGCGGCTGCATTTCTGATGGAGGCGGAAAGGTTGTAGGCCCGTGTGCTCAGATTTGGGTGCACGTTAAAGAACCCCAGGTGGTCGAAATCTCCGGAGCCCTCCACTACGGCGTCTCTCATAATCATATGGTTGTTTTGGGACGTTAAACCCCACATATCAAATCAAAGTGTGGATGCAGGGTTTTATGCTTCATAAGTGCTAAACTAAGTGCAATTTTCTGGGCAAATAAAAGTGGCTCTCGGAAATCACCAGTTGCTCTATTGAAGAAGAAGAAGAAGACGACGAAGAAGAAGAGCACCGATTCTTCAGTACAGGGATGGGGTCCCTCGCGGCTCGCTTCATCTTTGTACGGGCTGGCAAAGTCGGCAAGGGACTGTCGGTATTCGGTTTTAGTTACGGTGTGATCGCCCCGATCTTCTTCGCACTTAGTATGCGGCCGATGAGCGCGCTGACGCAAGCGAAGCGTGTAACCACGTGCACGCGCTCATTTCTCGAGAACTAGCGCCACGCGGCAACGCACGCACGCTACAGCGCACGCGCCGGAAATGAGATAATGAACGGAGTACAAGACCGGCGGGCCGTTGGCCCCTCGCGCTAAAACGCTAAACAACGCAAAATCACCACTTTTTCTTCTTCTTTCTTCTCTCACTGTCTCGACAATCCAGCGAGACACCAGCAAACCAGCTTCTTCGAAGCTCTCTCTCTCTTCATACCACTCTTGTCGTTCGCTGCGTCTTGGAGACTCGTTCCTCATGAGCTCAGTGACACGACGCGATGCCGCTACCAGCTCGGCAAGTGTACATGTGGCGCGCACGCTCGTATAGGGTGACGGTCAGAAGACTAAAACGAGACCAGCAAACCCTCGCTGCAGTGGTTGAACACCCCCTTTTACACCCCGTTCCAACTTGTCAAGGACGCCGAAGCGCGCTCCTCTGTGCGCTGTCGTCCGCGAGAATTAATCGCCTTCCTTCCGATTACTTGCCGAGACGGCACTAAGTTCGAGGTCTACGGATACTGCATCTTGCGGTCCTCCGCTGCACCTCTGTACCGTTGCAGGACTGTTAGGCGATGAAAGGCGCTAATGGGAGGTCTCGATCAGTATTTTCGATAGCAGCCAAATAAATACGCAGTTAAAGAGTATCTTAATGGGGCGTCTTCGCGGTGCTCACTCGGCCTCAATCATCAAGTGGTATAGCTGGCCCTATTCTGAGGTGACCATGGTGTATATTGTAGAACATATATAACCTTGGTTAGTACAACATTATCACTATTGAGACGATAATAACAATAGAGAAGCTTGCACTAAGCCACGAAAGACATAAAACAGCGAAACTGGACGATTATGAGCACAAATAGGATTGTTTGTATACCTTAGGTGGGTGATGCAGGTTGCTTCTATAGGTTGTTGCTAGGTTTCAACTAGGCGATGCTAGGTTGTCTCAACATTGACTCTCAGCACAGATAGGCTCGAGTTGAAGCACGCACAGTGACAGACAAGACATAGATGTCCAAACTCTAGATAAAGAAACTCGCGCTAAAAGCAAGCTTCCACGCCTCTCATTGGCCTATGGGCACGTCATCGTCGAAGTAGGCCTTCCATTGCTTCGGGGTCTTCCTGTAGTCACCGTGGCTTAACTCTTTGCTGTAGTCAGATCTCTTCGGCTCATCGCCGTCACTCCCCAGCCATCTTATGATAATGGTGGTGAAGATGATGATCATGATGGCGATGATTAAGATGATGGCGATAATGATTGCGATGATGGCGATGAGGAAGACGATGGCGATGATGATGGTGATGATGATGGTGATGATGATGGCGATGATGGTGATTATGATGGCGAAGATGGTGATGATGATGTTGGCGATGATGATGATGATGATGATGATGTCCTAAATGCACGTCTCACACCTACTCTGGGCGATCAGCCATCTGTTGGGCTAACAGTTGCCTTTTTTTTTTTAGTGGACCAGTCATGGGAGGCGGAATCCGCCTAATTTCTGTGGCACAGATTCGCTTATGATCGATGATCATAGTTTACTGATAGGCCACGCAGTGGTACATACCCGTTAATTTGATGGCCCCACCATGGTGGTCTAGTGACTAAGGTACTCGACTATTGACCCGCAGGTCGCTGTATCGAATCCCGGCTGCGGTGGCTGCATTTTCGAAGGCAAAAATGGCGTAGGTCCGTGTGCTCAGATTTGGGAGCACGTTAAAGATCCCCAAGTGGTCAATATTTCCGGAGCCCTTCTCTACGGTGTCTCTCATAATCATATGGTGGTTTTCGGACGTTTAAACTTCACATATCAATCAATCAAACATAAAAGACAAGTTGAGAATCATGCAATGGCAGTAAAAAATAAAGGAGAATATGCGCAACTATGCGGAACACTACTTCAAGAATGAAAAACGGAATAATAATAATAATAATAATAATAATAATAATAATAATAATAATAATAATAATAATAATAATAATAATAATAATAATATAAATAATAATAATAATAATAATAATAATAATAATAATAATAATAATAATAATAATAATAATAATAATAATAATATAAATAATAATAATAATAATAATAATAATAATAATAATAATAATAATAATAATAATAATAATAATAATAATAATAATAGCAATAATAATAATAATAATAATAATAATATTAACAATAATAATAATAATATAATAGCGTTTTACGCAACGAAACCACTATAGGATTATGAGAGACGCCGTAGTGAAGTGCGCCGGATTTTTTTTACCATCTGGTGTTCTTTAACGTCCACTGACATTCGTACAGTATACACGGATCTCCACACTTTCGCCTCAATCGAAATGCGAGTGCCATGTCCGGGATCGAACACGTGATTTTCGGAACTGCGGCAACACCTTGATCACTGATACACGGTTACGGAACACCTTGAAACAATTTCGGCCCAAAGTGCCGAAAGTAAGTGCTCTGAACACGTGGCAGTTTTCCAAAAAGCTCAGTCAGTGAAATTTCACGAGCGATCAGTGAAATATCTTCGTTATCGTCTTCGAAGATAATATCAAGAGCATTGTCTGTGGGTTTATTGCTGTTGCCTTGTCGATCAACTCTTTCGGCAATACAGTTGATGACCGGACGCTGGTGTGACTAGCAAGCCACTGCAGTTACATACGCTATACGCCAACCGTCCTCTTAACATTCCCTTAATATAAACGTTCTATTATTTCCAATACATTTTTCACGTTGTAGGTTTTCCACATAAATTCATGGCTCTTGACTTAAGAGTGGCGTCCACACTGCCTCGATGCTTTCTCCGAGCGTGAACTTGAAACAATAAAACAAATCGTGAAATCGGTATCGAAAAAAAAAAAAACGTTCTACGGAACGTCTTGTTCAGCCGATATATCGGAAGACAACGCATGCGTATATCAGCGATTTTGCGAGCCTCCTCCTTCGAAAACTACGCATATTTAAGGGGAAGGCCTGAGTGTCCAAGTACGATATGGCCTTTGGGTTGTAAGGCAATTCGAACACACGGTAAGTCAAACTGAAGGTGAGATGAGCACGTCTCTGCGAACAGAAGTAATTCGCGGGATTCCAATTGAAAACGATAGGTTTCTCCACGACTCGGGGGTGAGGGATCTGCCGTATAACCTCTGGCCGACGTGATACACCCTACACTTTCTATCGCCGTTTCAGATCTTCTCTCACCCTGTGGGAGAAGAGCTTCGCTCGAACGTGCACGACCCCGAGAAAACCTCACCGCGCGGGCGTACGTATCGAAGCGACCACGACCCGAAGCAAGGTGTCAGAAAAACATATACATCGGTAACCCGGCGCATTAAAAAGCACGCTGCTCCAGAGAATAGAGCGAGTGCATGCCGCCGAGACGGCCATAGAGATATCGAGAAGAAATCAGGGGTTGCCCAATGCGCAAGGCACTTTCTTCAACCACGGCAGTATGCCGAAGATCAAGGGACGCGGCAGAAGAGGTGGGAAGGCTGTGTACGAGCCAAGAAACTCCTGGGTTGCTGTGGGCCTCGCGGATCGTGGCGCGTTTTCTTCAGAAATTCTTCTCCGCGCACTCTCTCTCTCTCTCCGCGTGCTATGTGTCATACGTACTGGAGCGCAATCACTGGACCCTCGCGACGACGTGTTGCGACTAAGTTCGTGCTGCACGTATACGTCGTCGGTCGGCAGTGGCGGCCACTCGCTCCAAGCCGTGGCAGTGTCACCGGGTCACACGAGCGGCGGTCGAGTCGCCGTTCTGCGCGTGCCTGGACAACCGCACGGCACTCGTAGCCCGCTCAGCGTAGTGAGCCCCCCCCCCCCCCCCTCTGCCCAAAAATTGGAAAGAAAAACAACCTGCCAAAGCGTGAAAGCTGTAGGCGTCGTTCGACCTGCTTCCAACGCCTCTTCTTCGGGCGATCTCCGAAAACAAGCCCTCCCGGTAAAGCACGTTCGTGGAAGCTTGCGCTGATACAGGACCGAAACATTTCTCCTGTACCGTGCGATAGATAAACGCCGCGGAGTCTCGTAGGGTACTAGATGTCGTCGACCTCATTTAGCGCGGCATTAGAGACGAACATGTCGCTACTTTCGTTTAGGGGGTGACGTGTCGCAGGCTCTCGCAATGGTGTGACTCAAATGAGTTGCTTCCTAACGGGCACAGGAGGCTTGCGCTTGGAAGGTGTCCCGTTATCGTGACCACAGATAAGTTGCGAATACTTACACAGGTGTGAGGTTCGTCGCTGGTTTGGCTTAATTTCCTGTGTTTTCTCACGTGGCCGTTATCAAAGCACAGCGACCTCTGTGGCTACGCGACAATGCTAAGTGGGAAGAGAGCAGTAGAAAGAGAAGACGAAGGAAATGGGATCTACAATAATATTATAATAATAATAATAATAATAATAATAATAATAATAATAATAATAATAATAATAATAACGGTTTTCATTCCTACCCATACATGGTTGATGGAGGGGGTGATAATTAATCAATCAATCAAGTCTTTATTTCAGCTTGTACGCACAAACTGGAGATGGCGAGGAAAAAGCAGCGAATTTAATGCCCCTCGACGGGCCTCGCCATCCGTACATGTCTGCAGTAGGCATAAAGCGAAAGACAATTACTGCACAGAAGGTTCATACAAAACACTATGCATTTGCAAAACAAATAAAAACGAAATAAAACTGGCACTGCAGACATATGTATCCTGATTAGCAACTGTACTGCGAGTACAAAACAACAACACTGATTGACACAATGTATATAGAAATGAAAACACATTGTGACTAATAGTACATACATTGCTGAATATTACCTTTGCGGATGGCACGATGAGACGAAGTATTTAGGCGGTCATAAAATGAGGTATTCAAGAACTATGCCACAATATAACTTGACATCGAGAAACCATTCTTAGTTTACACTTTGGTAATACGAAACTATCTTGTACTCTGGTATCATATAACGAATGGCGAAGTGTAAATGAAACAATTTTAAAAAGAAATGAATCATTTTTTCTTGTTGTTTGATAAAAGCATGCAAATCTGTAGTCAAATAATTTGTTTACTGGTACAATGTTGTATTGTAAGAACACATGCTCAGTGGGTGAATCATAGGACCTATTAACAATTGTGCGGAGCATCTTCTTCTGCAGATTTTGCAGTTTCATTATGTTTGACAAAGTTGTGTTGTCACAGACGAGCAGACAAAAGCTAATGTGGCAATAAAAGGACGCATAATACAAAATCAGCTTGTTTTTGGAGGAAAAAAATATATACCTGTTACGCGAAGTAATTCTTAAGATTCTAGAGAGTGTCGAAGAAAGATTATCGACGTGCATCCCATCACATTGTGCTGCAGAACGTTATTCCAAACTATTTGAACATGTCCACGTACTCAATTACAGTATCGCCTATAGGTACAAGCAGGGCCGCAGAAATACTTGTTTTCTTTTAGAATGAAAGAGTACTGGTTTTGTCTTCTGTGTCTTTATTTTTAGTAAATTAACTGATGACCATGCGATAAGAAATAATAGAATGCAGTTTTTTATAGACATGACAGACTGTATTCGACTGGGAAAAAGGTTTTCCAGGGAAGACATATCTATCTATAGGAGAGATAATGCTGAAAGTTCTTGCATCGGCTTTCTGTACACTTCAGCAACTTCAAAAAGTATATACGCGTGGACAGTACCGCTATGCATTTATTCTGTGCTTAACATGTCCCTGTCGTCATATGTAGTGCATGCTATTGTACCGAGCAATGTAACTCTCGTTTAAGTTTGTTGACAAGTACAATAAAACAAAGAAAAAAATTGCAAGAAAAATAATGGGAATAACTTTGGCAACTTATTGCGTTCCGCATAATTTTGCGGGACACTGCATCCACCACCAAAAAAAAAAGCGCAATGGGAATGTAGTCTTGAAGGTTCCGGCACCACATTGTGGCTTAATTGTATCTCATCTACTAAAACGATCCTTCCACGCACGTATGAGATACATTTCACTGCAAGCCTATCACGGGCGTGAAACAGGATTGACCGTATACAATGAAGTTCTGCAGCGCTTGAACGCCAGCATTGCCACGTTATAGCCAGCCGTGTTCTTGCTTGGCGAATTATAGAAAGATGCGTTTGCAATTTTTTTTACCACGTGCGCGCACATATTCGGTACGCTCTTTTGCACTCATACGCGAACGAGAGGTTCTCTGGGCGTCTCAGGTCGAAACGCAGCAATCGCTTGGAAGAACAAGCACGCGGATCGATTCGGTGGCCTTCGGCAAAGACTGCGGAGCACTCGCTCTTTCAAGTATACATAAGAAAGAGGCGGGAGCAGGGAGCGTTGTTCGATTTAACCGAATCTTCGGCGCCACTGAATAAAAAGCAGGGTCCGGAATTCGAGCGTGATCGAAGATAAAGGATGCTAGCCTTTGTAACGCTCTGCGTCTGGGTATGCGCGGCAGTGAACGGAACATCTGATCGCAGTGGGTGTCCTATATGAAAGATGAAACCTTGCGTAAGGCGTGGAGCCACCGCCTCGAAGGGCACGCCTTTTCGAGCAACCTGTTATTTGTTTGTTAGGGAGTGAAAATGGAAGTATTGGCAAGGCCTTCCCGTAGCGGATGTCATGAGACACGCTAGGTATGCCGATTCTCTAATGACGCCTTAAATGTATACAAGTTGATGTTACCGTTCGGATATACTCAAGCGGTGTCTGTATAGTTTGTAGTGGGAAAAAAGGGTGTTACCCTTGCTGTGAATCTTTACGAGCGTTTTCGAACACTTGTAGGACTTCTAAATAGTGTGAGAAATTATGCGACCTTGGGTTTTGCGCAGAAAGTATTCAATAAATTTCAAAAAAAAGATAATCTATTTCCCCTAAATGGTAATACCTTGTTCACTATCCATGCTCTGAACTGTTTACTAATATTAATTTTCATTATTCCGGTGTTTTGTTATGCATCCTTGTATTGCAGGTTTGTTCAAATAAAGTTTCGACATTAAACTCCTTAGCGACTGTGAACTGTATACCGGTCATATTTATTTACGGGCGTACTATTTTGCTGCTTACGACTACAAGCAGTGGCTCATAACTGCAGCTAGTCGGTCAATAATTAACTTTCACCCTTCAAGACCAAACACACCAACATTGTCGAAGTGAGTAGTTTCGGCTATTTGGCACGGTCATCTCGAAGTAATTACTCGCAACTAACCGCGCCTTTACAGTGCCCGTATTCGCAGGATAATTCGCTTTCGCTTTTTTTTATTTTCAGATTGTTCACTAAACAAGACCAATCATAGGCGCTTCGAAATAAGGCTTGTTCATATGGCTGGATTCTATGCCGTAAATTGCACTGCTAAATAACCCACATAAAGACATCTACATTCATGCACAGCGAAGGCTTCATCTGTGCTCAGTTTGTGTTAGCCCGTCATAAGCGCTTCGAAATTGTGCAGCCTAAGCGACGCAACTCGATCTATGAAGCCATGACAAAACAAAACTAGAACAGTGATAAGAATGAGCAGCGGCAAGCTGAATATATTTAGACCACGAAAAAGGGACAAAACAACACAAAGCAACAAAGCAACCAAAACATTGACAGCTGCCTTAACATAAAAACGGTGCATTGCCACATGCACCTGCGTTGGTCTCATGCACACGCTCTACGCTCAATGTGTCACCTGGGAGACAGGTATACGAACATGTCTCGCGAGGCCCCATGACAAGTGGTTGCGTCTTCTCCGCGGCGCAAGCCTTGACGGTCTCATCCTTGAGCCCGGACAATTTGTTCGCGAGACCGACATCATGTATACAGCGACGTTGCTTGCGGAGTATATATGCGCTTGTTCTTTCTACTTGCATGCTGTCACCGACATTTTCGCTCGGCAGACAACGAAGTGCATCTGAAAGCGTGGGCAAAAATAAAACAGATGCGCACGACTTTCGCGTTTGCAGAGAGACACACACAAAGCCCTTGCGTTGTCGTCATGACAACACAACGGCTCGAGACATTTGCCCTTGGTTTGTTCTTTTATTTTTCCCTCCACACTCGAATCCGACTGTTTCCTCTGTGTTTTAGCAGTCCTGGCACCAGCCAGTGAGGCGCGACTGTGCATGCAGATTTTTTTTAACGCTGAAAGTGAACGGAAAAGAAGAAAGACGCACAGGGTAAAGCCGGAAGGGTGAGCTGCGAAAACGAAGCCTGCAGGAAGTGTTCCGGACCACTGAAGCCTGGCCCGATTCAGATCCGTCGCGCATGGCTACTTAACGGCGACCTTCCGTTCCTTGCCAGCGACGAAGAAAGAAATCGGCCGAACAAACTTGGTTTTTTTCGAGGAGGAATCGCCGCGACTTTACAAAGTACATTTCGCGTTGTTATCATTCACAAAAATGTTTAAAAAAACCGCACATTCGGAATTCTACAATTCTCAAGTTTTGAAGCGAATGTTGTTTCCTCTTCGTGTACAAAGAGAATAGTCTAGAGAGAAAATCATCAGCTGTCGTGAAGTTTGTCGCGACTCGACAACTTCTAAAGAGATAGAGACACGTTAAGCAATTACATCATATCGGCGTAGAATAACTCAGTTACATCTGCGGTGTATTGCGGAAAGGTGCTACTGCCAGGCAGGAAATAGCAAACTGCTTTCTCCATTCTTTCGGATCTGCCATTACGACAGTGTGCGATCGATGGTTGACAATCGACCGTCGAACGATTGCTAATCTGCACGGACGGCTCATTATGTTTGCCTTCAGTGGTTTGTAGGGACATCGATACTTCAAGAAAACGCAGACAGGAGCGGCATACAATGATGACGCTTAGCAAGAGATTCGAATCGGGGATGCACGATCAATAACCACCGTGACCGAGCTTAATCCACGGCATCCCTTGAAACCCTGATGTTTCTTTAAGTCTTTAAGGTATTACAAAGCGCGATGCAGTCAGGGGCCACCCAATGCTTTTGTATACGAGTAACTGAATTAACAGACATTAACATTACAGAAAGCGCCGTATATATATATATATATATATATATATATATATATATATATATATATATATATATATATATATATATATATATATATATATATATATATATATATATATATATATATATATATATATATATATATATATATGTGTGTGTGTGTGTGTGTGTGTGTGTGTGTGTGTGTGTGTGTGTGTATATGCATCTAAATGCCCCGCTGTGTAAATTTCCCACCACCACCAACCTTGTACCCAGCGATGGGACAATGGTATAGCAAGGATCAGTATTGAAATATCTCACATTCCTCTCATGGACAGCTTTAAAAGTCAGCAAAACGCATCGATACCGCTACACAATGCAGCTGTTTTTGCCTATACATGTTAGAGCTTTTGGGCAACTTGGTGGTAACTCGGCATTTCATAGCCAAAAAACTTTTTCTTTAGTTTGTTTTGTTTCACCACAAGGAGTGTTCAGAAAGTCCCTAAAAGAACTCTGAAACAGAAGTAACTAAATTCCATCAAAATATAAGATGAAACAGAAAAGGAAATAAACATGTGCATAATATAAGCCCGATTGTGATACTGTCTGTATGTGTAGCAATGTTTTCTCTTCCTGCCTTTTTATGTTGCCGAATAAACTGACAACCAACTAAGATGAAAAGAATCGCTAGCAGCAGGAGAATATGTGAATTTGAACGTTTATATTGCCACCAAATCCAGCAATGTAGTGACCATTACATACTCGACGTTCGTCATCAAGGAGCTACAACTTAATTGCTTCAAAGGCGGCAGTTTTCGATTACAGGGCTGCGTGACAAATTTCGCTGGTCGGCACTTTCGCTGTGCGCATACTCTCGTTTTTTTTTTCATCTTTTCTCTTTATGTGCTATAGCTCTTCTGTTTAGAGAAATTTATTCTCACAGACAGGGAACATCTATTGCAATCCAACAGAACATTGCGACAGAACACAACATCCACAGACACACCAAAAGTTGTTACAAAAAGATATGTGTACATATGTAAACGGAACACAACATACACAACTTACCCAACGACACATTGCCTTAACACATGCTGATTTGTTTCCCGTGGGGAGCAGTTCGGACATGTTGATTACTGGGCCATTCTCCACCTTTCTAGGCGGTCAAGAGTAGGAAGAACGCCCCACCCAAGCCGCCACATGAAGTCCCGGAGGTGGCCAGGTAGAAATGATGCCGTCAGCGTGCTCCAAGACACACGACTAGAGCGGGTGCGGCGTGCCAGAGGAACTAACAGGAGCAACAACGCGGCTGTTGTGTCAACGATAGAATTGTCTAACACATCTAAATCAGGGCAACTCGACTGGATATGACGAAAAAATGTGACAGCTGTTGCATAAAACGAAGGAAGTACTAATGATTGTGGGCCCTTATTAAGGCGCACATTATGCAATAAATACCGAAGGTGAGTGCCTAGAAAATAATATGCCAGAGTTCGCGCGGGGGATTCCTCTCCTTGTACGAGGCCCAACAGGAAGCGCAGGGCCATAGCCTGCAGCGTATTGATACCGGAGGGAAAGCAAAACCTCCCTGGGAACGCTGCTGTCCTAACGCCGCACGAGAAACCTACTCAGTGCCGCCAGACCAAAAGAAGGAACGCAAGGCAGACTGCAATGACCTCACGATGCGTAAAGGCGGCTGTTCCACGTGAGAAAGGTACCAAATGCGACCGCAGAACACAGTCTGCGCAAGGTACCTCCGCTCAAGAAGCGGGAAGTAGAATTCCCGGGCGTTCTCAATTTCTTGTTTTACTTCATCGAGGGCGTTTGACCAAACGGAGTTACAAATGCCGTAGTGGTTGTATAGAATTCCTAAAATGCGAAGAGACGCAGCCGGCTGAAGAAGAGATGCGAACCTAAGTGTGGAGTTGGGATAGCCGATGAACAAATACCGGGATTTAGAGAGGTTTAGCGCGGCACCTGAAATGTCCTCATACTGGAAGAATAAACGCAGGCTATGAGAAAGACTATCTTCATCTGAAAGGTACAGGGTTATGTCGTCAGCAAAAGCTGTGACTTTTACGGTACTGCTGCCGGGAAGCGCAAGACCCCGGACATGCGAATCTGCTTCTAGAGCACACAAAAATGGCTCAAGGCTGAGGACAAACAAAACAGAAGACAAGGGGCATCCTTGACGGACCCCACGTGTAATAGAAAAGGCAGCACTCTCCCAACCATCTAGAACTAGTGTGCTTTTTATACCAAAGTAGGTATGTCTAATTAATTCAACAAAAGTACCAGAAAAACCAAGGGCTGTGAGCACTTTAAAGATTTAAAGAAAGCACTTTAAAGGGTTGTGCCTACAACGCCATGCAGCCGCCGCCAGAGACGAGGTGGCAATCAAACGCTGGAAGCGTTCACGTAATTCATGTTGCCAAGCTCGCATCAAGGGAGACGGCGTTTCAGCGCGCAATGCGATGCGTAACTTCGCTGCAGTATTGGCCAGCTCCTCAGAAACGCGACGACGAAGGGAACGCCCCTCAACTGAGCAGTGTAGGCGCCACTGCGCTTCAAGCGCATCCCAGTCAAATAAATCGGACGCAGCGAGTTACACGCGCACTGCACGGGACAAACCTGAGCGAGAGCGCGCGCCCCGGAGGACGCGAACACCAAGACGCCATGGCCCCTCCGAAAAAGAAAATGGAATTTCCAGCTCCAACAGAATCGGACGATGGTCAGAGACGCACACAGGCGAAGGCGGGATGGGCGGAACACACAAGTCGGAGACAAACGTCTCCAAAGCATGCTGAACACAAGCCCGGCCGAGTCCGCTGGAGGAGTGCCCGCGGCGCCACGTCCAAACAAAAGCACTCCCGTGCATGACACCATGCGCATCCAGCAATAAAAAATGCTGGACAAGGCGTCGCAGCTCACGTGAATTCCAAGCAGACCGACCCCAGCTAGGACCCTGCACATCGCATCGCGCATCCAGCACACAGTCAAAGTCTCTAATCAGAATTACATGACGACCGTCAAGGAAAAAAACATCGAATTTTCGAAAAAAAATCATCAGACTGTCCGGCCTGTGCAGGCGCATACACACACAGCATCCTCACTCGAGAAGAAAAGCAGGCACAATCCAGAGCAACAACTCCACCGACGCCCCCACAAACAACGTGGCGACCTCTCAATAAAGCCCGACCAAAAATAATGATGCCCACTCCCGCAAAACGAGTTGTACCGAAAGAAAAACAGCAATCTAAGTCAAACTTCTGCTTAAAAGCCCCAACGTCGGATAGTGAACAGAAACCATTTTCCTGCAGACATAAAACATCACAATTTGCAGCACGGGCTACACCAATCACCTCGGCCTGCTTTACCGGACTGCGAAAACCTTTTACGTTGAAGGAAATAATATTCAATGCGGTAGCCATCGTAAACAATGAAGACAAATTTGGATACTAGACTCACAGTTCTGACAGACGCGGGAGCGGGTGCCCCGCAAGCAGCTCAATCACTTCTTACGACCAGGCGACCTACCGGAAGCGCGGGGCTTCCGGGGCCGCATCGAAGTCCGCAGGGGACTTCTGTCTCTGCTGGGGGCTTCCGAGTCGCTGCTGGATATTCGGTGGCGCTTGGTGCCGAGGCTCTTGAGTGAAGATGGCACAAATTCGTCAAAACTGTCCCGACCGATCTCGCTTGGAGTGCTGTCGGTGTCTATCTGCAGGGCCGTGTCGCTCCTAGTACTGCTCGTGTCCTCATTGATGGAAACCTCGTCACCTTGGGACAAAGTATCTTCAATGATAGGAGGCCTAACAGACGACTGGATAGCCATGGGGTGAGCAACAGATATCACGTCAGCATCTGCGACGCGTTCGCCGAGTGGCGCCTCCTCTGGTGAGGGCTCGACCTGTGGTTCTGTGGCAACCACCACTGGTCGCGGGCCGCTAGATGGATCATCCACACCTTGAGGGGCTGCCTGGTCGGGGCTGGCTGGAGACGCTGTGGGCGTTTGGTGTGGCGTCTGGTGTGGCATTGTGATGCACCCAAATTCGTCCTGGCAAATATCCGGGCCTAGCGTCAATGATACGACGTCCTTATTCTTGCCTAATTAAAGTGGCGGGTAATTCTTGGAGGCCGCCTCGGAATACGACGGCCTGATGGTGCAGGTGACGGTGGCATGCGGGTCACCACAACGGCGACACAGCAGCGAGCAGCCCTTCCCGTTGTGGCCGTAAACGCCGCACCTTCCACAAAACGGAGCTGTGCAATTCATGCGGAAGTGCCCGCTGTCTCCACATCGACGGCACACTCGCTGGATCCCTTTATAGTCACAGGTCACGCGATGGCCAGCGACCTTGAGGTAGTTGGGCACCGGCGACGATGTCTTCATTTCCATCCGGATGAATCGCGTCCCAGTGGTCACGGTTCAGCGTGATCCCATGAGTCCTCTGCTGATGTGCAGCACCTTCCCTTGGGAGACAATGCTTGCGCGAGGACTTCGCTGGGGACGCGGCACGGCAGGAACATAACGGTGACTTGAGTGACTTGGGGTCCCAAGGGTACGACAGCAACGCGCTCTCCTCTGATGATGAGGTGGGACGCGTCGACGATTTGAGCCAGAGCGGCCTCACTGTTAACGGTGACTTGGTAATTCCGGCCTCCAAAGTGCTGCACACAGTAGACCTCTTCGATTCCTACTATTGACGACGTCGCGTCAACGACCTCTTCGGGACTAGTCCCCTCGGGGACGACTACGTAGAAGGCTAGCGCCTTCTTCGGGGGCTGGCTTGCCATTACGGGCGTCCGCCAGCCCAGGGACACCCTGAGACGCTAACGACGACAACGAGGGAACACAAGCAGCTGACAGTTTCCAATCGCACATTTAGGGGCGAAGCTCTTTGTAGCGGCACCCGTTCGTCCCTCCTTTTCTCTTCTTTGACGCTTACAGAGATAAGGGTGACGCGTCATTAGGTTTAATAGAGCAGCTTTGTGCACACGTTGGAAGGGACCCGCTTCCAGACACTCCATCAATATATGCGATGAAAACACGAGCGCTGCCGTTCAATCACCACCCATGCAAATGGTGGCTACTGACGGTAGAGGCACTTGTTCTGAGCGAATTATATGTCATTCACACAGTACCATTCAAAGCGTCGGCGTGGGAAAGTTACGATTTAGTTACATCTCGTTAACGGGCTGGATTAGTCAAACTTGGTATCTCCGATCAGCTTAGTTTGGCAGTTCAAAAAAGACTTTTTTATTTCTTTTTGGCTTCAGGCTATTGTAATCGAGAGAAACTATATTTTTATGTTTCCTTATTTTTGACTTACATTGGAAGGGCAAATATCATAGCTGGTTTGCTTTTAATCTGATATCTTACTTAACGAAATCTTTACAAATTCTTTTTCGTTGGAGTCTGTATTCTCTTTCGTTCGTTCGATATTATGGCGTTCGCAGAAAGAGCTTGAAAAAAACCGTCCCAAACCACAGTCATTTGAACAAATAGGCCCGTATTCACACACACACACACACACACACACACACACACACACACACACACACACACACACACACACACACACACACACACACACACACACACACACACACACACACACACACACACACACACACACACACACACACACACACACACACACACACACACACACACCACACGTCATTGCTAAAGAATATACTTTGTAATTACAGGTGTCTGTCAACTGTGTTTTTGAACATTCAATATGGCGAATAACAAACGCTTCCTGTAAACGAACAAATGACTTTTTTTGAGAACACATGAGATTGTGCTGGAACATGATCGTATATGCATATGAAGGATGTACTACCACACTCTTCTGACAGACTGAAAGGAACGCATTTATCTATTTCTCTCTCACATTTCAAAGTTTGAGTAGCTCCCGCAATATTTACATTAAGTTTATTTGGTTCTTCCCTGCAGGAACACATATATGTGCGTCGAGAATACTCAGTTGATGACATCTTCATGAATATTATTTGCTTTGTAGCACCTGTAATCAGATTATACTGCAACCATATGGTACATATATGGTAGAGAGAGAGAGAGAGAGAGAGAAAATGAAGGCCGGGAGGTTAACCAGATATTGGCATGCGGTTTGCTACCCAGCTTTGGGGGTAAAAAAATATGGGCAAGAAAGAGGGTGTAGAGAGAGAGAAAAAAAAGAACAAAAAACACATTTGCACTTAGGAGAAAACACAACCGCACACAGGAAGGGTGTTCTGGCTACAACCATTCAGAAAGGCCCTTCTTCTGTGACGCTGAACCCTGGCGGTATTGTGAAATTCTTCACTCCGAAAGAGGTTGATTATCTAGTTTGCTGAGCTCCTTGCGAAGGCGTAGTCACTGTGCACTACACATATATACAAATTCGGTATAAATACTACAATAATATGGTGGATGTTACATTGCGAAGCCAAGAGGTGAATATGAGGGACGCCGCAATGGATGGTTCCGTAGGTATTGACCATCTGGTGTTTGTTAACGTGCACTAACATCGTACAGTGCACTAACATCGTGCACTAACATCGTACACAACATTTCGCCTCCATCAAAATGCGACCGCCGTGGCCGGAATCAAACCCACGACCTTCGAGTCAGCAGCGAATAGAACACCGCAACAGCTACACCCACGTGATGGACATGGTGTAAACTGGGTGCACATATGTTCAGGTATGTGATGTAGCGTGTGATATGTTATATATGGGCGCATTTGTACCATTGTTTTTACTTTTTTTCCTTTTAAATCAACCTGCCTCGCCTGGAGTAGCCTGCCATGGCTTTCGGTAAACTGAATCCTCTGATCGCTCTTTCGCTCTTGCTCTCTCTTTCTTCCTAAATATTTCAACATACCTTGTCGTGTAGGGCATAGCCAGAAGTAGCGGCCCAGTACAAGCTAATACAGGAGTTGCTCATGAAGTGAATATTCAATGATTAACCAAAGACGAAGAAGATACGAGCTTACTGAAAGCTTAAGCACAAGGCTAGTCTGTTAATTCCGACTTGTGATGCATAACTTCTTCGTTGATTAGTATACTAGGTTCTAGGCAGGGATGAGAAGGCTCAATAGACAAACCATCGAAAGCAAACGCAGCAAAAACACTCGACGGCGTTGAATATATCAAATCGGCAGCGTGGTGGTGGGGAAGCGTTCAAGAATCTGTCAGGCTTTAAATTCCCGAGAAGCTCAACCTTAAGTACAAGAGCTCGCACTAGCGAACAAGCCGGGTCTGTGAAGCAGAACATCGAAGCAGCCATCGCTTCTTCCTGCGGAATTCCCGTGTGATTGCGGTCAGAGAAGATTGTGAAAATGGGACTCCGCCACGATCGAGATAAAGCGGAAGCGTTTCGACATATACCACCTGCCGTGCTACCAAACAATGACCGACCTACGTACTAGCGCAGCACAGGACGCACACTATGTAAGAGAGCGTTGTCTTCTGGCTCGCAAAAACAAGCGATCTCGGTACGGTACACGTCTGTTTAATCTGATATCCAGGTTTCTTCCACCGGGAAAGAAGAAACATCCCACTTCTCAGCCGATCATAAGGCTGATTGTGCGTAACGAAAGCGTATAGGCATGTCGGCACGACACGGGGGTTGTTTATAAGCTTGTTTTATACTTAAATAATAACTTAATTTTAAAGCACCATCGGTAAACGAGAAATCATAACGCACTCGTTGGCTATTTTTTAATGACTGAGCCCTGATTCACAGAATTCACAGGTAAAAGAGACGCCCTAAATATTTTCACAATCGAAGTGGCCAAATGTTGCAGTTGTTTATTTTTTCTTCCCGATAGATTGCGCCCGCGGCGAGGCAGAAGACAGACCTTGGATGACCTCACTGCCCATGGTAAGAAAGAAAGAAAGAAAGAAAGAAAGGAAGAAAGAAAGAAAGAAAAAAGGAAAGAAAGAAAGGAAGACCAGTGCAGTCGCGAAAGAGAAACGGAACATCGCCGCTCGCACTCTTCATGTTAGCGGCCCCCTTTTGGGCGTGGCGTGCCGCCTTCTTCCGTTGGTCTAGATCCATACGTGATGCATACTTAATTCCGCCGTAGTCTACGTGCCCAGCGTCGACCGGGCATACATCTCTGAACACCCGTTCACCGCAGCTGCGCGTGCCCACGTTATACGACTTTCATTTGCATCTCTATCCCTCATCACGCTCGGCGGAACAAGACCACCCGTCCGCGATATACCTGCGCGCAGTGCCTCGGAATCGTGGCGTGCACCTTCTCTTTCTAGTCGTGCGTGAGCGAATGCGATTTGGTTCGAGCCTAACGGTACGGTCGGAGAGCACGCAGGCACATGAATGTGTCTTTAAGCGCATCGCATCGCGGGTATCGAAGGCGATGCGAGTCGCCCGAAGCTTTAGCGAAGTGAATCCGGACGCGGCAAACTGGGCTCTCACCTGTGCCCGATGCTCTCTTCGTGTCGTAAACGTATAACAGCCGGTTCTGCAGCGAGACTCGAGCCTTGCACTAGGGGTCACTCTTCTGAGAGGTCATTCGCCCGTTCTCTGTTTCGTCAGACTTGCTTGGCCCCACGCGCTACGATTTGAGACGGATGTGCGCAGTGTTCGACATCTGCGCAGAGTGATGAAATTCATGACGTACCTCGCCCCGTTCCGTACGACCTGCAGAAATAAAAAAAGAAAAAGAAATGAACATCGACGGTTTGGTCGACTAAAGAAGATAACGTCTGCGGATGCGATGAGGTGAGACGCTTCTTAATTCGCTTTCGTGCCATACGCGAAAACGTTGGAGACGAAGGCGTGAAGACCGGGAAAAAAAGCGAGGCTGACGTGTGAAGTGAAACTGGAACGGGGCTAAGCCATTTCATTAACTTGAGCGGGCCTAAGACCCTCGTGCAAGTGATGAAGGGTGGGTCGTGCGGATGCGAGAAGCAAAATATTCACGTCGCTTCAAGATCCACTATCAGATACCGAGGCTGCCTTCGGTCGATCGGACAGTACACCTAAATTTTTCTTGTTCTGAACACAGAATTAGGGGGTCGTATGTTCTCGAGAGCCATTGTAAAGCGAGTGTGGTCGAGGTTATGGTCGGCGGCGGAAACTCCCAATACCTCCCATGTATTCAATGTCGCAGGCTGATGCGCAGCGGCAGCCCCGGTTTTACCACAGGCGGTTGCTGGGTATCCAACTAAAAATAAAACACTAACAGAGAATTTTGTTTATCATCGCTGGTGAGTTTATCATATAGAGGGAAAAGACGAAAAATTGAGAGGAGGAGGGTGGCCGCGCAATCCCTTCTTTCCCACTTTTTCCCCAATTCCTTCTTTCCCACTTCTTTCCCACTTGCATTCCCTGTGCCTTTTTTTTTTGAAGGCTGCTGGCTGCTTGGATGATGCGGCCATTCGTAACATTTTCATAATCAATTTCAAAAATTTTCTTTGTGTGTTCTGAAAAGGCGAAAGTTAAGCTGACTGATTTTTCGGTAAGGAGAAACTCGATTGGCACAAATAAAATGCGTATTTAGAAACAGGGGTTAACGATTTAGAGTATTTCGTACTCTATTATGGGAGAGTACAAAGCCGTCCCGTGCACTGTAAGCGTTACCGTGTTAACTTTTTGTGAAAGTTTCTTTCGAGGTGTTTTTAGAAAAAAGTGTTTAACGAATTGGAGTACATCGTACTCTACTATGGGAGAGCATCATGCCGTCCCGATTACCTAGCGCTGTTGCGCAACTTTTTAGGGGCGAAGCTTCTTAAAGCGGCACCCGTTCGTCCCTCGTCGTAGTACGTAACATGTCTTACGCTTTGACCCGCAAGGTGGTGCCGGTGGGAGATTTCTCCTGTGCGTTGTTGAACAATAAGAAATTCGCAACGAGCGCGTTAACTAAAATCCGAATTCTCCTGTCTCTCATTCCCCATTAGCAGTTATTGGCATGTACATTGAGCACTATCTCACAAGAAAGGGTTACTACATCATACTCGCTAGGCGTAACCTCCTTGGTTTTAGAAAGGTTTAGCGAGCGTTGGGCCGCAGTGCCATGAATACAGTAAACTGGTATATACCATGAACTCGAGGTGGTTAAAGGTGGGAAGTAGACACGAAGCGCAAGCCGTATCAAAATGTGCGTGTGCCAAACCCGAATTCTCCTGCCTCTCTTTCCCAATTAGCAGCCATTGGCATGTACAATGAGCACTATCTCGCAAGAAAGGGTTGCTACGTTATACTCGCTGGGCGTAACCTTCTTGGTTTTAGAAAGGTTTAGCGAGCGTTGGGCCGCAGTGGCATGATTACAGTGAACTAATATATACCATAAACTCGAGGTGGTTAAAGGTGGGAAGTAGACACGAAGCACATGCCGTAAGAAAGTGTGCGAGTGCCTCATCTCATTTCGTCATTGGAATGTCCGCTGGATGGCGGTGCTTCCATATGCGGAATATATGATGAAAAGATGCGAGATGGTGGTACTTGGAGTTTTGAATAGGTGGGCGAACGGACACACAGACAGATGCATGGATGGACACACGGATGGCTGCACGGACGCATGGACGCATGGACGGACGCAGGGGCGGATGCATATACGAACGCAGGGATGGACGCACGAACAGACGCACGCACGGACGGTCAGATGGACGCATGGACGATCACACAGACGGACGCATGGACGGATTGAAGCAAGAACGAATGGACGGACGGATGCTTCGCCCCACTCTCCAGTATTCACCCCGTGGATATGCTGCAATGTTTTTTATTGCACGTTTTGTATGAAAAATAACAGACATATACGTAGTATGAAAGCGTCAATCTATAAAAGCAGCTTTACCTTACAACTGGTGCACGGACATAATGAAGAAACATTGTACTCAGAATATTCGAACCAATGCAAAAATTATCAACAATCGCGAGTAGGACGCGTCGTACTTGACTCGATAAAGTTCGTTATAATGACGGGCACAGTTTTGTTACAGAACTTGAATACCGAACGAGACTGAAGATCAGAGGCGTGGAGAGGCTTGATGCGATCAGAAGTTTTTCGAGAAAGAACATTACTGGAAACAGTGTTTTGGCAAGTTGATTTTTCCTCGACAGTCAACAGCACTGCCTTGACGAAGAGAAGTTCACTTGTCAAAACGTTGGCTCCATGGACATTCCCTGGAATAACTTTTAGAAACATTTAGTCGATCACGTGTACTTGAGTGACTGTATTTGATGACTCACAAATTTTCAAACCGCTGCAAAAAGAATTTTATGAGCAGGAAGCAGCCCATGATTACTTGGCACCATTTGCACTACACGCCAAAAGTAAAAGAAGCTAAATCTGTGTAGCCTAGCCTACTCGAATTAGAGCATTTCAATAAAAACATTTACGCAACAGCAGCCTGGTTGCCGTCTTCACCAATTAGTCAAGCGACACTGCACGTCTGCTAGTCCAGTCAGGCTTGCAGAGAACTGGAATTACTCATGCACTTACTTAAAATCAATAACTACTCAAATAATTGGTCCATATTCTTGTGCTCCCCAGTTCGCTTTAGGAAACTCTGGAAGAACCTTCGCGGAACTAAAAATTCCCGGGTTAGCACACCACAGAGTTGCGGAAAACATGTGTTGCATGATTCACCCATCTTCGACGAGTGCACGGTTCACTTGTTCGGCGTAGCTCACTGTGTCTTGCATTCCCTGCGCACCCTAACTTGCTGTCTTTATCTTTCTCGTATATGGCATGCCAACCGAGCGAGATAACTGAGCGTGATTCAACTTCTAATATCGCTGACCGAGGGCCGAGAAGGAGTGGAGGGAAGCGCTAGAACTCAAGTCAATCACTTCCCGCGCTTCACCTGATTTAAAACTCACAAAATAAAGAATAAAAAAGAGATATAAACAAAAAAGTAGTTCTTCACAGGGGTATTCGGTTCGTTTTATGGTTAGAAGCATCTGAAAGCCAATAATTGCGAACATTCACATCAACCTCACTCCGTTAAACCGGATATTAGGATGCCCGGCAACCGATACGAGCGTGCATGTTCCTTGAAACCGGAAATAGTGCCGAGTTTTCAGGGCCTGGTTCTGGCACGTCACGACCACCGACAAAATACGCAGAGGAACAAATTCCGGCCGCCGGCCGGTTAACCTTTCATATCCAGCGTTTTAGCATCACGAAAAATGAACGTGTCGTAAAAGCTCACATAAAGGTGCATAATCTCGCCGATTTGGCATGATTTTGCGCCAAAGGAAAGGCACTTGCACGGGATATTAACGTTTTTTTCTTCTTTTTTAGTTTGAAAAAAAAGGGGGGGTGGGGATTTGTAAATGAGACGATCTCTGTGTGATGTTGAGATAATGAAGAATTTTCGAATAAGGGTGCCAAAAGCTTGGGGCACAAAGATGGTGAACTGCAAACTTACACTAGTGTGGTTAGTTTGACACCGAGTCAGCGTTCGTTAGCTGACTTTGGGTCAATCAGAAAGTAAAAGTTTTCGAATATAATTTTCCGCTCAGTGTTAGCGCCTTGCGCTTGCAGCGCTACGGTGGCCATAAACGCACATTGCAATAAATAATTAATAATAGCAGAACAGAAAAGGACCTTCAGTATACGTATTCTTTAAATTGTATATGTGCAAAGTACAGTGGAAATAAATTCGCTGGTAATCCTATGTCAATTGAGCAAGTCCTGATTCTTCAGTTCACCAGCAAAAGAAATCCGACTTGTAGCCGACATGAAAACCATGACACGTACGTCGTGAACGTCATGATATACATATTGTGGTCTTGCTGCTCTTGCGGTGTTTTGTTCACATGACATATTGCGAAACTGGTATGACATGACATGACTGCATGGCGAACATAAGTGACAGGTCCTAACGCGGAAATCATGGCATGCATGACATGTATGACTGCACGCAACGCTCATGGTGCGCTCGCTTTCGTTTCGCTAGTTTGACATATACCAAATTTGGTAATATGTGATGTGAATGGATGACGAAGGTATATAACAGGTGAAACATGATAATCATGACATGCATGTCATGTAAGAACATTACTACATGCCACGGTCATTATCCGCTCCCGATCGTTTCACTAGCTTCACTTATAGCAAAGTTTGTATTACGTTACGCCAACAGACGTCAAAGGTAAGTGTCACGTCCAAACATGATAATTATGACATACATGTCGTGTAAAACATGACTATACTGCTACGCTCATAGTGCGTTCGCGGCGATTTCGCAAGCTTCAGATAAACGAACTTTGGTATTACGTGACGTGAATGGACGAAGAGCACAAGGGCCAGGCGCAAGCATGATAATCATTACATGGAAGTGATCTACTGCATAATTTACATGCCTATCACTGCTGGTGCTGGCATTGCAAGCATTAGAGGTGCCGTCATTACGCGGCTATAAGCAACATACTAGCATCTTATCTAGATACGTGAGTGCGCATAACATTTGTACCTGTGTTCAGTGTGTAATACGTGCGTCTGCTTCGTAACATTGTGCTGATTTTAAAGTGACACTAACCTTTCTCATTACATATCATTGATTCTCTTTGTACGTGGGATCTGCCATTTTTTCTCTTTTACAAATGAACCTACGCACTATGTCATTTGAAAGTGATTGATTGATATGGGAGGTTTGACGTCCCGAAACCACCATATGATTATGAGAGACGCCGTAGAGGAGGTCTCCGGAAGTTTTGATTACCTGGGGTTCTTTAACGTGCACCCGAATCTGAGCACACGGGCCTAGAACATTTCCGCCTCCATCAGAAATGAACCCGCCGCAGCCGGGATTCGATCCCACAACCTGCGGGTCAGCAGCCGAGTACCTTAGCCACTAGACCACTACGGCGGGGCCATTTAAAAGTGACTGTAGATTTCCGCTTGTGTCGTAAGCTAATAATTTTTTTCGCTGAGCATCAATTTTACCAAGTATAGAAGTAGGAATAAAACGGCTGATAACAGCTTCTGATTTTTGCCACCTTCGGTTTGTTCCTCAGATAAATAGTGCCCCGGTCAAGCGGTCACTGATCCTTTCTTCTTTCACACTCTATAGGGCATTATGCGATGTCACGAAGAACGCTTCAAATCTATGAACATCTTTATTTTTTTGGAAACTGCTATCTTTGCTTGCAGCGCTGATTAACGTTTTACTTAGGTGAAACCCTAAAAATATAGCAAGCTGGATTTTGGGATCTACGTGCCAGAATCATAATAGGATTACTGCAATTGAACAATGAACGTTAGTCAACGTGGACACAAATCAAGCAGCCTACGGGTGTTCACGTGCCAGGACGGCCTAATGAATTTAAGAGACGGCAAATAAGTAGTGAGGAACTCCTGGTTAAACCAGGCACACGTGTGTTGTTTCCGTTTAACGCCCTGTCGAAATGTGGCCGCCTAACCGGAAATTGAGCCCGCGTTCTCAAGTGCGACACCTTATATAGGTGCTAAGCTATCATGGCAGGTTCTGAGCAGAGTTGGAAGTAGAGCTTATTATAAGCGGATTCAATCTTCTTTATTTCGCAGAGTTGCTCGTAGAAGTTTTCTAGTCGCTTGTCGCATTTTCATGGCTGTCTCTCGCATTTTTCTCAGCAAATACAGTTATCTTAGTGATCATCAAGCTCAAAAATATAGTGAGTTTGTCTATGACTTCCAGTAGAGGAGTGTTGAAGGCAAGCGTACGTTACGGGAATAAACAAGCAACACCAATCGTGCAATGGCAAACGTGCATACAACCGAATCAACTGGACCATCTGGAGACAAAGTTAGCGAGCCAATTCTCGCTTCTGTTCACAGTTGCACACATCTACACTGTGTGAAATAACAAAAATTATCATTTTTCTCCACTTACCCTTGTACTTGAAACTTTTCTTTATTATAACTACAATATTTTCAGGAATGTAAAAATCGACATAATTTCCGCTTCTTTGTGCTTTTCCGCGAAAGTAGCGGTGGTTTCTGGGGGAAAATTATTCGCCTGTTAGCTCGTTAGCATCTGGCAACTCTGGTGGTGCGCATAGAAGTGAATAGGCGAGCGCACGAGATTATTATTAATGTCGTGGTGGGTATCCAGCAAGTGTTCTTGCAGCAATTACCAAATGGGTGTTTAGAAAAGGCTCTGAAAGGCCGCTCTTCTAGCTTTCTCTGAGACTGTGCTGCACCTTCCACGCAGTCCTGGCGTTTTTTAACCTAGCTGTTACGCCTACATCCCGAAACCTCCCAGCATGGGATATTGTTTGCAGTAAAGGCTAGTGTCGTCGATTCACGTGCACGTAGGCACACGATCGTTTTCAATAAGCAACAGGCCATAACTCCAAGCGTCGCTGGCCGCATCTTCCTTATCATTCGAAGGTTTTTTTTTTTATTCTGCCAGACGCGATTTTGTACAACGTGTTATCGCTTCTCCTTTGCCCTTTCAAAGCAAAAGGCGCGAACCCGGAACTTAGATTTGATTGATTTGTGGGGTTTAACGTCCCAAAACCACCATATAATTACGAGAGACGCCGTAGTGGAGGGCTCCGGAAATTTCAACCCGGAACTTCGGCAGAAACGGCTATTTCGCCACGTTTTGGCCGCGGAGTCACTGAAAGGCGAGAGAAGTGATTCTTAAAAGAGAAAGGAAGAGAAAAGTGAGCCCCGTTATTGTCTGCTTCAGTGAGCGACACCGCCACAGTAGCTCACGAGGGATGGGGGTGAGGAGGGATAAAAAGGGTAGGAGTAAAGATGCAGAAAAGCGGAAGAAGGAGAAAAGAGGAAGAGACGTGAGGTGGTAAGCCAGAGCGAGCGACGACAAACTGAGGGGATAGAAGAGATAGAAAAGATGGGAAAGGCGAGAGTTACTCTCATTCCGCCGGGGAGCATATAGAGTTGACGGCTCGCGACGTTTCACAGAGAGACTCCCCGGGCAGGCGTATTAAGAGGCAGCGCACGAGCAGTCCCCGCCGCTGTCGTCGGCCCTTAATTGGACGGATGGCGGAGGAGGGTGCCATCGTTATGAGCGGCGCCGTGATGACACCGGATTTCTTCACGTCGCAGTTCGCGACGCCCGTGACGTCACATACGGGCGTCACACACGGACGAGCACGCGCCTTCAGTGGTGTCCTCGTCGGGGGCACGAAAAAGGCCGTGCGAATGGAAGGTGGTGTTTGGGGGCACTTCACGCACGCACGCACGAAGCACAATGAGACGCAGCGGCAAGCTGACTTGAGAGACCGCACAGATAGACAGGACGGCCACGGTCGTGTTGTTTTTGTGGTGTAGTGGTTATCACATCCGCCTAACACGCGGAAGGTCCCAGGTTCGATCCCTGGCAGGAACAATATTTTTTTCTTTCAAAAAAAAGTTTTTTTTTTAGTGGCAGGTTGAAGTAACAGCTCCCAGATAGGATTCACCAATACGTCATACTTCAATCGATAGAGAGATAGGTAGGTAGGTAGTTATGTAGGTATAGATAGATAGATAGATAGATAGATAGATAGATAGATAGATAGATAGATAGATAGATAGATAGATAGATAGATAGATAGATGCGCGCACACGCATATGTGGAGGCATACAGCATCACGCTTTCATGGCAGTAGCCAAGCAGTAAAGTGGCTGCTCATCGCAGTAGCAGTTAATAATTATGGGAATTTTCCAGTGATTTTGAGCAATTATAAAAACGTTCAGGACGTTTTTTTTCTTTTCAATTTAGTAAAAAGATTTTCTTTAGCACATGACAATTATTTATTGCCATATGGTAATGGTTTATCGCCAAGCGTCAAAAGCAATCACTTTCGTTATGTAATGAACAGAAATTAAATCCTTCTTCTCTTTTCACAAACGCCCGTGTGCTCAGATTTGGGTGCACGTTAAAGAACCCCAGGTGGTAGAAATTTCCGGAGTCCTCCACTACGGCGTCTCTCATAATCATATGGTGGTTTCGGGACGTTAAACCCCACATATCAATCAATCAATCAATCAATCAATCTTTTCACAAACGGATGCGGCATTTAACAGATCGAAGGCAGCCGGAAGCCTCACCGCGAACTCATTTAGCTCTCTTTCAATGGGTGTGGTTTCCTAAAATTGCTACGGCAGTTACAACAAAGAACCCAGAAATGTCTATTTCGTCATGGTTTAGACTACAGAAACATTGATCAAGATGGTAAGAAACTCGTATGCAGAGTCAGTATCACTGGCTTCACCTGTAGCTTTCTTCATCACATTAGTATGTCGCATTGAGAAAAGCGTAGCTGCTAATGCAGTGCTCACAGACAGCGAGTCCCCGTTTCTCACCACCATTTACTCTCCTCGACTGTGAAGTGCACCCAGACGTCATGAATCAGCCATTTCCTTGCAGAATCTGCTTGCACACGGCTTCATAAGCGACCTCTGCCGCAAGTCGCAGGAGTGTACGAGGGAAAGTCAAAACTGAACAATAACGGGTACCAAGACATCAGAAACCGCCCCCAACATGGGCACACCACATCACTCCGGAACAATGGAGCTACCTATAGACTAAAGCTAAGCTGACGCTGGAGGAGCTGACTTCATATCATGTTGGTGGCTAGTGGTAAGCCATCGTTTGGGGTTTTGGTATCACGTGCGGTGTTTTGGTTCCCGCACTGCGCATCCTTAAGAGTGATTCAAGATGCCGCGGTGAAAGTATCGCTGGAATGGTCGGGAAAGGGTGGCGTGACGTAGGTTTGGTTGTGTTCACGCTGTGTAAAAAACCCTCATGTATTTTCCGCACAGCACTGTAAGCACTCAACAACCTCGCTTAAGGCGTCTGAGCGGTTCTGCAAGACCCTCCCTGAGAGCTCGGCTCGAAGAAACAGATCGCAAGAAAAGACGGGTATTGAAAGGCTGGGAATTACGTCGGTCTGTTTTTTCGAAGTCAGTGACTCCCTCGGGTGACATAGGACGGCAAGCGACGGAGCGAGACGTCTCAACAAATCTACGAGAGCGAAACATCGTTTCCTCTCTCCATTCAAGCCTTCTCTGGACGGAGGGTGGTTTATCGGGCGAATACTCGTATAACCAAATTTCTAGCACATACATTTTCTCTTTAATAATAATAATAATAATAATAATAATAATAATAATAATAATAATAATAATAATAATAATAATAATAATAATAATAATAATAATAATAATAATAATAATAATAATAATAATAATAATAATAATAATAATAATAATAATATGTATTGTTTTCTTAACCAAGAGCACGATATATTAACGAGGCACGCTATAGGAGAGAGCCTCCGAACTTTTCGAGCATGCAGAGCGCCTTAAACGTTCACTGAAATCGCCCAGTAAACAGGGTCTCCATGGCCATTTGCTTCTCCCGGAATGCGACCTATGCGACTCGGGTCAAACCCATGATTTTCGAATCAGCAGCCGAGCACCAACACCACTGTACCACTGAGGTGGACAGAATTCACAATTTAAACTACCCTATTTCATTTAACGAGAAAATACATTTATGTAAAATATTATGATTAATATTTTGTCTGAAAAAGCAAACGAGCCATTAAATTTACACTTCTTTCCCAGTTCATCTGATGGCTCCACGACGAGTTATGAACAACTGGCAAAGCACTTACCTTACTATAACTGTTGTTCTAAAGAGTCTCCAGTCGCCTTCAAGTGTCTCGTCGAAATGAGACAAGATGACAAAAATGAACGAGGTGACTTAGTGTAAGTGAAACCTGCTTGCAACTTCACACATAACAGTTTGAATGCGTTCTCTTCAATAGATTTCGGTGAGCCCGACTAATGTACTGAATGCAGAGCCTGCTGGTGAGATTGACCTCGCTCCGCTAGGTTTGACAAGGATGAAAGATGTAACGTCGAATAATAGCATGATTTTCGAAGTGAACCTCTTTTTTTATGGCTCATTGTAGACTGGTGTACTTCAGTCTACCGAGCAGTTTTCATTTTTATAGCGCAAAAAGAAAGCTGCTTATTTTTGCCGGCGCAGCAATTCCCTTCAAAAACAGACAAAGCAAACGGAGTTGATGTATATGAAGCGGTGTTCCCAGGCATAATGTGTGGTATCCTACAATGAAACTGACTAAACCGAGATATTGGTGTAATTATGAAGACATAAATTGGGAGTTAGCATGGTGTACCGAACAAGCTGTTAAAAAAATGGGGGTGGCAGGGGATAGACACTCTACTTGGCAAGAGACAAATCATTGGGTTTGATTTCAGAAGTTCGGATAAACATCAAAACTGCTTTTAATCTACCTAATTATTATACGTGCACAAGAAGTTAACGCTAAGTAAAATGTGTGAGCCGTCAATAATTTTACGGGCATAACAGCACCAGCGTAACAACAAACCAAGAAGATACAGGACGCAGCATTCTGTCCTCTATCTTCTTGGTTTCTTTTTATGTTAGTACTGTTATACCTAAGAACTACGCGGCACCAAATAGCTCGACAGCAAATGGTACTAGAGTTCGGTTCCTTCTACCATTGTGCTAACGTGCACTAACTAGATTATGGCTGTCAAATAAATCACTTTGTGTGCAGAGAATCAGCGCGCCATAAAATATTCATGATAATGTTTCTACAGCAAGGAAAAAAAATAATAGGTGTGTACTAATCTTCCGGTTTCTGCCCTAAATGTTTGTACCGATAGAATGCGAATATTATGAGCTTGTATTTTCAAACCTTCTTTGAGCTTCGCCCTAAGCACAACCTACGCTTATTTTACGCAGGTCAACTTCTAGTAGAGCATTCTCAATCTCTTAGCAAGTTTCAAAGCATTATCTTTGTCTTATGAATGTTAATTTATAACCTCACGCTCACGATTAGTCGACAAAGTCCCTCGATTTCTGATCGTGAGTGATCTACAGAACTACTCAACAAGGAATTATAACCCGTATACCGAATGTCGCTTGGAAATTCACCATTTGTTTTCACTCCGAATTCTTCTCTGTCTCCAGAGCTTGATTATTATTCTACTGCGCTGCATGGCATTGAAGCAATCATGTCTTCTAGTAAGATTTTATTTCTTGAACGGTACATAATCTTATTCATTGACGAGGGTGCGGTACAAAAAATGATAAGCATGCAGAGACTCGCGTCCACACTATCATCTTTCCAAACACGCTCTAACAACAAAGAAAAGTGTGTTGGACATTTTTAGATGAGCCATCACTTGTCAAGTATGTTAGTCTTTAAAGATAGACGTTAGCTCTCTTGTGGGTCGCACGACTCTCCTTGAGAGGGTATCACGACCTCCAAAGAGAGTTCACGTGCTCTTTAAAGAGAGTCAACCGCATGGAAAGTCGAGACTCCCAAGGGAGTCAAACGACTCTTATTATCTTAGAGCGTAGAATCGCCAACTGACTACTCACGTGACCCTAAAAACAAGATTTTTTTACTCTTCAGCAATACTCACTCCACACCTATGCACAATGCACTCGAGAAGTTCTTGCATAATAGGAAAAACGCCCGAAGCGCTGATTACTTCCGCTTCAAGCGCTTTAATAGGACGGGGCGACCTTGACAGCGCGATGACAAGCCTTCCATCATTGGTGACGAAACTATAATTGCTTCGTGGTGTCTTTTGGCGATAAAGTGCGAGCTTGCGTTCGCTGCTTTTGGTACGATCTGCACGTAATCCCGCTTAATGTGCTCGATTGCACACAGTCGTCGTCAAGGGAACGAAGAAGGTCATGCGAATGGGAGGCAGCCTTTGGGAGCACTTCATGCACGCAGAGGGACACAATGCGCACTCAGTGACAGCGGCGAGCCAACCGGCAAGACGTGATAGAAAGCGGAAACGGCACGTATTGTTTTTGTGGTGTAGTAGTTATCCCATACGCCTAACGTGCAGTCCTAGGCTCGATTCCTGGCAAAAACAGCTTTTTTAACGCTTATTTTGTTTTTGTAGGTGGCCGGGTAGGAGTAACGTCTTTCAAATGACACGCAACTCTATAGCCTGACATGGCTCAATACGTGACGAATGGCGTTAAACCCTGAAACTAGATAGATAGACAGGATAATATAACGACATCTTCAGTTGGATACACTGTAAAAAAATTACAGCATATTCACGGAGTGAACGATGATGCGTGGGAATGCTTCGGAGGGTTTTATTGGTAAAAAATAACAAACCATACCCCATTTTTGATTCTTCTCGGTGTGTTGAGTACTGTCTCCGTACACCTGGCATAAGAACAACGAAAACTAAGACCACCTATGGTCAGCAACATACAAACTATCAAATACCCAGTCTCTTCAACAAACTTGAAAATGTCGTTGACCTAAATAAAAAAATCCAAAAATACATTCAAGGAAATTCTCCTTCATAATTGCATTGAATATGTTTAATATAATACTTTTATTAGTTATTACTTTATGTGTACTAATGGTTAACTGTATAGTTTCAATGCTGTTGTTTGCTTTTGAAATGTATATGTCTGCAAATTTGTTTTTGATCTCACCTATTGTACATTTTGCGATAATGATTTTGTCTTTTGTCTTTTGTCTTTTGTTACGCATACTGTTCTGTTCTTTTTAACATCGTGGTGTTTCTTTGTCTGAAGATAATTTGCTGATTTTTAGTCTTTGAGTAAATAGTTTTTTTTTATCTGCGTCTAAGTTGTGTGCCAAACTGTATTTCAGAGCAAAAGCCTACGTCAGGCCTTACAGCCTTTTGCTTTTGCTTCGTTTTTTCCTATGTACAGGAAGAAAAAAATAAACCTCAAATCTCAATCTCAAACCGTGTCTGTCTTTCTGTCTGTCTGTCTTGTCTTGTCTTGTCTTGTCTTGTCTTGTCTGGTCTGTCTGTCTGTCTGTCTGTCTGTCTGTCTGTCTGTCCTTCCGTCTGTCTGAACATCTGTCCGTCCGTCCATCCGTTGGTTGATCAGTGAACACTTCAAGTACCGGCATCTCTCATATTTTTATCATATATTGGATGGATTTTATGAGTGTCCCCTTTATAACGGGGCACCGGCATGTCTGCCACGAGGCTCACAAGAAAAAAACAAACAAAAAGAAATGTTTCCTTTTATGTTGGCCCAATGCCTTATCTACTTCGTTTAAATTGATCTTATGAAACAAAGAAAAACATAAATTTTCGTTTTATCTCTCTGCTGTTGAGGAAAAATGACTGCATTTTCCCACTATTTCTGTCCTTTATGTCCACTTCTCTGCCACCAATACTCTATTTTGCATATTCATCATATACAAGTACCGCAATCTAGCGAACATTCCAAGAACTAAGCGAGAGGTGGATACCTACAACTGCGTACGTTGAGGACGCACGACCCACAGGTTAAAGAGCTTCGCCCCTAAAAGCACCAGAAGCCTGAAAGCGGCGAAGGCAAACTTTTACATAGGCGAAAATAGGATGTATCCATTAAGGGACAAGGTAGGCAATGCCACAACCAATATGGATAGGATAGTTGAGGTGGCGGAGGAGTTCTACAGTAAGCGATGCAGTAGCCGAAACAACCAGGGTGATATCATAAGAAGCAATAATAGCCCAGAGAAATTCGACATGCCAGTAGCGACAAAAGAAGTAGTCAGCACCCTAGAAGGAATGCGAAGAGGCAAAGCCGCTGGTGAGGACAAGGTAACAACAGACCTGCTGAACTATGGTGGAAAAATTGTGTTAGGAAAACTAACCACCTTATATACGAAGTGTCTCTTGACGGGTAAGGTACCAGAATCTTGGAAGAACGCCAACATCACCTTAAACCATAAGAAAGGAGACGTCAAGATCTTAAGAAATTAAAGTTGAATCAGCTGACTGTCCGTTCTCTACAAACAATTTACAAAAATATTAGCTAATGAAATCAAGGCGACTATAAGCTTGACCAGCCAAAAGACTAAACAGGATTTCATACAGGCTACTACTCCACAGTAGACCATATTCATACTATCTATCAAGTGATAGAAAAATGCGTGAAATACGCGAACCCCAACGCATGGCCTTCATAGATTACGGGAACGCGTTTGGCTCAATCGAGACATCAGCAGTGATGCAGGCACTATGAAATCAGGGCATCGTCGATTTCTATACAAACATACTGGAAGAAATCAACATTAGGATACACGTCCAACATAGTCGTCCATCAAGAAAGCTACCAAACTATAATAAAGAACGGTGTAAGGCAAGGACACACGATCTCTCCAATGCTATTTATCTCGTGTTTACATGAGGTTTTCAGGGCCTTAGACTGGGAAGAATAGGGGATTAGAGTTATTTAGGAGTACCACAACAAGCTGCGATTCTCTGACGATATTGTACTGATGAGTAACTCAGAGGACGAACTAAAACTCATGATCACTGAACTGGGCAGGGAAAGCAGACGAGTAGGTTTGAAAATTAATATACATAAAATTAAACTAATGTACAACAGTCTCGGTAGAAAAGAGCGCTTTGTGATAGGTGGAAAGTAGCTGGCAGTTGTAAAGGAGTGGTACAACCGCGGAGCCAAACCATGAAAGAGAAATGACTAGAAGAATTAAGATGGGGTGGATCACATTCGGCAAGCATTCTCAATTCACGAATGGTAATCTACCACTAACCCTCAAGTGGAAGGTGAATAAGAGATGCATCTTGCCGCTATACATACGCACTAGAAACCTGGAGGCTTACAAATAGGGTTCAGCTTAAATTGAGGATGACGCAGCGAGCGATGGAAAAGAAAAATGATTGGAAAAGGAAAATGAAAACCTCAATAGACAAGAAGAGAGCAGAGCAGGTGAGGGAACGAACCGGGGTTAAGGATAGCAGAAGCCCAAGACTGGGTTGATTGACGGATCATGGGAGAGGCCTTTGCCATGCAGTGGGCGTAGTCAGGCTGATGATGATGACGAGAAACGATCAAGCCTGGTATCCAGAGCTAACGTTCGACTATTTAGAGTGCGAAGTACTCGGCTATGGGTGAGTTTTGTTTGGGTTGTCCCAGTTGGTGTTTAGAAAAACTTGACGCTTTAGAGTATGTGGTGCTCTGCTATGGGAGAGCTAAGAGCCGCCCCGTAGACCTGACATTTCATATACCATGTCGACAAAAATTACGCCGAGGTGGCGGGCAGTTCAGGCCACGACACAGTGCAAAAAGCAATTCTTCAAAGTGCGACTGGCTTGTTTGATGGATGCTCCAAGTGATGATCCTTCACAGAGACCCCGGTGTTTTGGCCATTTTGAAGTCCACCTGCTGGCGAAGAGAAACAAAAATGAAGACCGAAACTTTGCGAAATAATTGTGATTTGTAGTTAAGCAAGATAACTTTTATTTAATAAGAATTTATAGTTAGGTCTCAAAAAGAAAAACATTGGCAGCATATCCACGGAGTGAATGATGGAGAGTGGGGCGAAGCATTCGTCCGTCCATTCGTTCTTGCTTCCGTCCGTTCATGCGTCCCTCTGTGTGACCGTCCATGCGTCCATCCACCCGTCCGTGCATGCGTCTGTTCGTGCGTCCGTTCCTGCGTTCGTCCATGCATCCGCCCCTGCGTCCGTTCATGTGTCCATCCTCGCATCTGTCCATCTGTCTGTGTGTCCGTTCGTCCATCTATTCAACACTCCAAGTACCACCATCTCGCATCTTTTCATCATGTATTCCCCATATAGAAGCACCATCATCCAGCGGACATTCCAAGGACTAAACGAGAGGTGGCACACGCACACTTTCTTACGGCTTACGCTTCGGGTCTACTTCCCACCTTTGACCACCTCGAGTTCATGGTATATACTAGTTCACTGTATTCATGGCACTGCGGCGCAACGCTTGCTAAACCTTGCTAAAACCAAAGAGGTTACGCCCAGCGAGTATAACGTAGCAACCTTTTCCTGTCAGATAGTGCTCTATGTACTCGCCAATGGCTGCTATTGGGAAATGAGAGACAGGAGAATTCGGCTTTTCCTTTCTTACGGCTTGCGCTTCGTATCTACTACCCACCTTTAACCACCTCGAGTTCATTCATGGTATATACTAGTTCACTGTCATCACGGCACTGCGGCGCAACGCTTGCTAAACCTTGCTAAAACTAAGGAGGTTACACCCAGAGAGTTTAACGTAGCAACCCTTTCTTGTCAGATAGTGCTCAATGTACATTCCAATGGCTGCTAATGGGGATGGCAGCGTGCGTATTAACTAGAAGCCGAATGCTCCTGTCTCTCATTCCCCATTAGCAGCCATCGCCATGTACATTGAGCACTATTTTTTATTGTTCAACAACGCACAGAAGAAATCTCTCACCGGCACTACCTTGGAGGTCAAAATGTTATACTTGTTACATACTACAACGGCTAAAAGGGATGAACGGGTGCCGCTATCAGGAGATTCGCGCCTAAATATGGTACATTGGTACATATGTTGCTAGCAACTCTTTCGTTCGCATTATGGAATAAGAGGTGCGTGAACAGGAATGAGGTGTATTAGGCAGGCCGCTGGTCGGCGGTTTGGTGTGCGGAATTATTTTTGTCAAAGCTTTTGCCTTTTGGTGAATGCGTTGACAAGGATATCCACGAAGCCGTTGATTCATAATGCCGTTGGCGATCGCTGTTTACTGGGCCTCTTCATCTCAGAGCACTAGTTTTAGGAGGATGAGCACGAATACACTTCTCGGTTATGGTAACATCTAACATATTTTTTTTTGCTTTCTGGTGACTACAACACGAGATAGAAAGAGGAAAAGTTTCTTTTAAAAAAGCAGAGGGGTCGGCCTGAGCTCTCTCCTGTGTTCTGCTGCCCTGCACAGGAAATATAGGAAAGGGAAAATAGAGTGATGAAGTATGATGATGTGAAGAGGAAGACGTGGGAAGTATATGTAATAACAACATAAAACAGTGATTTCCAAGTGCTCACGGCAGTGGGAGAACTGTGTCGCAGTGAATGAGAAATATTTCAAAACAGTATTGGCATTACCGCAATTTTTTTACGCCGAGTACAGCGAGTTCTCCTGCCGAGAAATCAGCTGTTTTATCCATCGAAGGGAAACACGCACGTTCACAAAGTTTCATTTTTCATTTGACCGGAGATCGATGTTCGCTGTTGAACCAGTTACCCAGTGCATTCATCAATATAGCTGTTCCCTGTTTCTCGAACGCGTTTCCCTCAAGGTCAACGTCGACCAATGAGCGAATACTAACGAACGCCTCGGTGAATGAACTGTCTGTCTGAAGCCTGGCCGAGCACGTGGCGTCTTTCCACAGACCACTCGTCTTACGCGCCTCGCTTTTCTCGCAGAAGAATACCTTCTGGAAGCTGCGTGTCTCAATCCAGCACGCAGGGTATTCCGTATTGTCTTTGCGAGGAAAGAAGCGAGAAAAGGACTGCCTTGCCGTTCTAAAGCAGCCCGGCGACGAAGGTGTGCCAGCGAAAGCCAACAACGTCGCTTCGTCCTCGGTCATCCACCACACCGAAGAGCGAGAGTTACCGTCGCAGGCTGGGCGCAGTATACGATACCCCTCCTCACCTTGCAATAGCCCAGGTAAGAAGAGAAGAAGGGCGGCTTCGTACGGGGCGAGAAGAATCGAGAAAGAAAGGAGCTCGGCAGGGAAGAGGGCCTCTCCCAACAAGCGGGCCAGCAGTGCCAACGTAGATGGCGATCCAGATAGAAAACCCAGCGCCGCGGCAGACCCGCCGGGCGGCCTTTGCCAACAGGAGTAACAGGGCGTTTCATCCGCGCCTCTGTGACCGCCAGTCGCGTGGCTGCATCACCGCGCGTCGGACCGCGGTGAATCGTGCTCCCCTTCGTGGTCCTGCAAAGTTGTGCTACCACTCCAAGGATCCCGTTGGGAAGCAGTCACTTTCAATCGCGTGGCGAGACGCTACTCGAGTGGTTGGTGTGTGAGCTGACCGTGCCTCTCGTCTTCGAGACCATTCAGACGTTTTGACGGCATCTCTATCCGGCGCTCCGCGCGCACGCTCCGGCTGCGACCAATTGGGTGCCTACACTGTCCTGAAGCATCGGCATCGGTCGTTTCGTTTGACGTGTGGTACATACGGAGAGAGTCAAGCGCTGCATCGAAGGCCGGGTAGGCGGCATCTACTCGTGGATGATAAGAAAGGAAGGGTGAGTTGCTGGTTTATGAAACTCAATGCGTGAAAGATGGCTTCTTCACATATCCTATTGAAGGTTTGGAAAAGATGTGTAAGAAAACTACAAGCGTGACTGTAGTTCTGCGTACAGTGTTATGGGTGATTTGCTACGCTCAGTTTTTATTCGGTAAGAAAATTCCCTGGCAGCAGGCATCTTTTGAGAGAGCTTATGAGTGTTGGTTAGATTCGAACAAAAAGTGCTCTCTTCGGCACCCAATCACGAACACGCACTTAGCAAATGATGCTACGCGGTCACTTATCAAAGTCATTTCACATACGCCAGAAAACTGAAAGCTAATGTTGATTTCATGTCTTGACATAGAGTGATTTTAATGACTGATGTAGTCAACGACACGATTACTTGTGATGCGCTACAGAAGTGATGAAGTCAGGCCTTGTCTGTATTAACACTTTTTGAGAGTTACACGAGGTTCATTGCTCCTTCTCCACTTCCCAAACTCACACACCTCACCACAACAATAATCGTCAGGCTGGCTTTGCATGCAGCGCAGATGCCTATATTCAAAAATTCAGTGATGCTGGGTAGTTTGCGGTCATGCAAAAAAATTAACAAATATGTCCATATAACACAACCCGTTAAATCTTGATTGCATGTTGGACAGCTTAAATCTGCATTTATAAGATTACATCTAGTTCGTTCAGGAAGCATCTGGACAAAGAGCTGCTGCTTTTGTACTGATGATGTTCGTAGGTATTCCGTAAAACACGAAACTGCCATTAACTTTGTGCTTTCAGCAATGCTTACCAGTGCCACATATAGCAATTCGCTGAAGGTTGCTTTGGAAAAACGACCATTTTTACCAGTTTTTTGTTCTAAACCTCTCGGTCCTTATTTTCAGCGATTCTTTCTTTTTTTCAAAGTAGGATGACCCATTTAAAAGATGATAGGTCAACTCATTATTACGAGCGGAGGTGAAGGAGCATGAGGAGATTTTCTGTGGATAGTTTGTACCTTATATAACTGTTTATAACGGGGAAAAGAATACGAATTACGGGCGAAAAGAAGTGTGTTGAATGCTTGATTGAGGAAGTACTTATTGTCTTCAGATATCGGTAAATGAACATGAGTAACATTTCGTACTGTCGCTTCCTGAAGTTGCGTCTAAACAGCGGGTTATTTATGACCACATAAAATTTGATACAAGAAGCTTACTTGTAAGTAGTATTGCTATAAAAAAAATTGGCCCGGTATCAGCATGTTTCACTGCAAGTATCGTTGAATGACGATAAAGTTCCGTCTGGGGAAAGGGGGAGAAAGTGAGTAAAACATTTATTTGATGTTGTGTGCCAAAAAGTCGGTGAATGTAATTTTCGATGATCCGCGCAACGTGCCGGTGCCACCACCGCATCGTCTCAGCAAAGCGCAGAAAACGCCCGTCTTTTAAAGCATAGCGTTGCATTGTCAGCTTAGTGTATTAAAAGCTATTTCCTTAGAATTACTTGTTTTTACCTTTTATAGTATAAAGAAACACGCCACAGTATATGAAGTTTTGAGGTATTGCCTCACAAATGCGTAACATTTGCTTTTCAATCAATACTACGCACAAGTATGAACGCCAAACCATGAGCAATATTAGTGAGCGTGGCGGATGTGGTTAGCGTTTAAATTAAATGCAATCATAATAAACGGCCAAGAGACAAGTCGTTTTGGGTGGCAAACGGACAGACAAAAAGACCAAAATTACTGCGTTGAAATATCTCGAGGGAGACTATCGTTTGTAGAACCGAAGACGTGTGTCATCATCTTACTGCTATACTTAAAAGCGAAAGTGAAGTGTAGATTTTGTTAGCAAAAGCTAAGTTATTAGCTTACTTAAGCACTGCTCAATGTTCGCTGAGCATTAGAGTAGGACTCGGAGTAATATTGGAAGTTCATAATACACCTACACTTCCTTTTTGTTGGGATACTTTTTTCCCGTTACTTTCCGCTTGGGGTATCGAAAGTGGTTGCACTAGCAATACATTTCCTCTAAACCAAAATTTGTTACGCTTTCGAAACTTCTTGCAGAGCCACGTGCTTCCTAATACAAAAAAAAAAATCATACAATTTGTAACGTGACACACATGGGGGTGTTGCGTTCTAGTGAGCCTTTAACTTATTGAAATAATGAAATAAATTAATAAGAAAAAAGGCAGGGAGTTGAACTGGCATTGAAACTTTCGATTTCTTACCCCTTACGAGGGGCAAGGAGAAGTAAAAAGAAATACGTGCAGTAAAGCCGATGCCATGGAAGTTGTACTTTCACAGTTGTATAGACCGCAACCTATATAGTTAGAGCTTTTCACTCGTGCACAAACACCATCAACATTCGCGCAAGTAGCATAGGTAGCTGTCACACATCGACAAGCCTATGCATGCAGTGAGGCGGTCAGCGACACCGTATAGTGTAGTGTGCGTGACAGAATTCTCGAACAGAGCGCATGCCCAACGTACAAGGCGCGCGAGTCAATTCTTTTCGCCTTGACTTCGCGCCCGGCGTGACCAACGTCTAATTTCCGCGAGCGTAAACTGACGTGACCCATTTCTTTTCAAATTCACCTCGACCGTGAATGAGCGGCAAACAAGTATTGAAGGACAGCTTCTTGATGTCACGTGTGAAGAGGCTGTGGATCCTATTTATGGCGTTCATCGTGACTTGAACAAGTCATAGAAGCTTCGTATTGACACCGATTCAAGAATAGTACGCGTCTATCTATGCTTGTTCTTTTTTTTAATTTTGATTTGCCAAGCATCGTATGTGAATGAATCGAAATACTAAGCATGTCCCGTGGTTCATCACTGGCACCTAGTTTCCTTTCTCCTGGAGGTTCACATGGCTGGTGTAGTAACTGAGAGTGCGTGTTAACAGTCGCACAGTCGTATACATTGTTACAGTCAAAGACTATATATATATATATACATACATTACATATATGTTATGTATTGTCCCCCTGGGGACTTTAAGGTATAAAATGAAATGAAATGAAATGAAATATATATATATATATATATATATATATATATATATATATATATATATATATATATATATATTGGATAAAATAAGTCTAGTGATCAAATTTCATTGCAAGAAGGCAGAAGTATATGACTGGCAAAGTTCTTTGAAATTTTTAAATTAGCTCACTCTCACACCACGACAATGAAAATTTTTTGAATCATAAAATGACTCGATACTGTACTAGTTAGACCCAATGTACAACCACGTTTACAGTTTCCGCAAAACCTGTTCTTAAATTTCCTCTTTTTGACGCTGATAGCGACAACTATAGAAGGCAATAGGAAAAAAATGGAGTAGAACGGGATTGAAGTTGTGGAAAAAATCTACCCGGGGTACTTACTTTTGTTAAGTGGAATCCTTTCGAGAACGTCGCATGTGTGGCAACTGAACACATCAAAGCAACTAGTGAATATTTTCCCTTGGCTACATGCACAGTGACTACTACGAGAAATATGTGGACACGAAGCCCTATAGGTGAACCAGCAAGTGAATTTCATTTGTACCGTTGCTGATAACGTTGCGCGCGTCATTGTTGCGCAACCAAGAATACGGGAACCTTGCCGTAGTTGCCTCATTGTTGAATAAATTCCGATACCACTCTAGTAAGCTTGATAAATCTTCATTTCCTGTATATTACTAACTTATTGCAGCACTTCTAGGTGTAGTGCTATCTCTCCTCAAGTTCTCTTCTCTTCCTTAATCGGTATCGGTATCAGGCGTTTCCTCTGCGGCTACTGTCGAAAAGGGGTTAACAAAATTTGTTATTCGGTGAAATGGCACATATTTCTTGAGAACAATAAATCGCATAACAGATACTCACATAGAGCAAACTACGCCTCTCGTTTCATGCGAGTGTGTAGTCATCAGCAAGCTAAACCGCATGGCCTATAACCTCGCATCATTCTTCGATCAAGTCAGCTGTCCCAGCACCCTTTAGTTATTTTTCAACTGGCTTTGGCTGGCCACATGGTTGGAGCTCGTGCACATGCAGAACTGGCAAGTGCACTGCGGCTGGCTTCGTTTGTCGTGACGGGTCTGCCGGTGTTTCGCTTGTTTCTCGACGCCTGCAATGCAGAGTGGTGTGCGTACCACTCGAACACTGACCGTTTATGTGGCAGTACGTAAAAAAACGTTTCATTGATGGAACTGCAGATAGCCGGAACTTCAAACACGGTTGGTGTTGATTCAACACGAAGCTGCGCTCAGACCTGACATAAGAAGGTATCGTATTCATCGAATTTTCTAGGTGCAGGTAATTTTTCCTCCCCCCTCTTTCACGCTTCCAAAACTGCACAGAATAACCTATTGGTCGCTAATGTTATGGTATCGCGACAGTTAGTGCACATGTCCTAGAGTACTGCGGCTACCGATATTTGAGCCAATATATCCGTCGCTGTATGCTGTACTGAACGAAAAAAAAGGATAATTACACATGCGCTAGAGCTCTTCCACTTACAGCTGTTGCGTTGCCTTGTTGCAGTCGCAGAAGCATGCGCTCGACTGGCTATCGGAAGTTATGTCTGAATAGAGTTGTTTCGGAAACAAAAGAAGATTGACACGGTTTCAAGAGAAGTGAAACAGACAGCAGAGACAGGAGAGAGACAATTTACACGCGTTCATAAGGGCGCTGCACTTAATTTGCACTGTATGATTGGCAATAGCGATTGATCTACAAAAAAAAAAAAAAAGCACTGAGCGAGGTGGTGGTGCGGCGATCTGAAGCGTATGAAGACCAAATTAGCACAGCGCTGTTATAGAGACATATGTGGTCGGAATATACGCGAAAGTGGTCGATTCGCTGCTCACATTAATCAGTGATAGATATGATGCATATGATAGGGAACCGCTGAATTGATCAAGGATTCACTTTATCAACAAGTCATTTGTTCATTCGCACAACCTATAGCTTTGTGCACAAAATTTTCACAAGTGTCGCTGTGATAGCTTATGAGCTTAAATTAATTAAGGAACCTAAGATGGTCATAATAAACAGGTAATCGACTGCTATGGCGCGTAGAATAATTAGATCGGTGCCTTGGATCGTAAAAGTGCGTAATTAGTCCGTCAGTTTGCTTTAGCTATGCAGCAGCCGGTACCTCCAGAAAAAAATCACACACACACACACACACACACACACACACACACACACACACACACACACACACACACACACACACACACACACACACACACATGCACGCACATGCACACACACACATACACACACACGCACACGCACGCACACACACACACACACGCACACGCATGCAAACACACACACACACATGCACGCAAACACACACACGCACACACGCACGCACACACACACGCACACACACACACGCACAAACGCGTGGGCACGTTTGTAACATGTAATATGAAATAATCAGGTAAAGGCTACGCCGACTCTGGAGGCATTGTTACTTCTCCTCTAAGGTACGTTCCTCGAGCTTCAACGTATGCCATAATAGTTTTTCCCGGCACACACAACGAGACAATGGAGTCAGCGTGAACATTCTCAGCGTTCCATATTAGCGACCACCGCGACCGACCTGTGACCAGAGTGTGTCACTCGATCGGGCACCCAAGTCATTTCCTCGCGACGTATATGACACAACAGCGACTGCGCCCAGCGGGTCGGGCCGGCCATGCTCTGCTTGACGCGGTGTCGCCGCACGCGCTTCCGTCCGAATATGCACGCAACGCGCATTGAACGAACAATGGGGCAGGCGGTTTTCTTGTGTGTGTAATTGGCTTCGCTGTACGGACGTGGCTGCGGGGCGTGCTTGGCACGCACTAGCGGGTGCAGTTTCCGCCCGTGTTTCGCACTCGCAGGCACCTTCCGTCATCTGCTACTTGACACGTACCGCCACGCCGTGACGGGAGGCGGGTCACTGTACCGTTTACGCGCATCAGCGATTTGTGCCGATGTTATGCTGCACAGCAGCACTGGGCCGTTCCGTTCCACAGACACGCTTTCATTCTTTTCTCTTTGCTTCAAGCGGAGGATCAAATGAGTGCCCCGTACACAACATTCATACCGGCGATCGTATACGCCGATGGCGCGTGGATTCTTAACGGCCGCCACAACAATCGATTGTATATTGAATTACGTCTCGTGTTATGTGCGGTGTGCATTTCTTTGCTCTTTTTGCATGTGTTCTTCGTAAACAACTGGTAGCTTACTGCTTCCTTCTCACGTGGTGCGCGGGAGCGTACGCGTTTGGCACGTTTTTTAGGCCCGGACAATGTTAGTCGCTCGCTATAGATATTCTTTGCCATTGGTTGGATTACAAACCACTCATTCGGGATGCGGGGATTGTTGTCCTAATGCATCTACAGCAATTACTTATTTCCGTGCAGTGGGAAGTTACATATGTAGTAGAATTGCATGCAGATAAAGCGGAAAATACGAAACATTAGGCGTACACTTTATAAATATTACTTCGATTATTCATTGCAATTTTCTATGAGAAGATACATTACTGAGGTTTCGTAAAGGTTGCTTAGGTGTACATAATAAAGGCGCTGAAGTACTTCCTACGGAGAAACATTGCACGAAGAGGCAACGAACACACGTACAGTCATGCCCAAGCGTATACATGTTTCTGTTTCCCATTTGATAAAATGTTGCGTCTTCAAAACCCAGTAGCCATGTAATAACCCATTTAATTTACTATCGCCATGGTCCATCTTCGCACTTTCACAGTACGCATCACAATAACCTTGTCCTTGTTTTTTCGAGAAGTATAAGTGGGATCAACGCGTTGTTCTGACGACAAAGCGTTTTGTCTGTTCGTGGGCGAAGTTAATTGCATGTTTTGATGGACGCTACGGAACCAATTGCGGATGTGTAATCCAACTCTGATTTTATGTAATGTAGCGGAGTTGTAGTTTGAAAAGTGCTTTTGTTCTCGCAGATTTCTATCACTGCATGCACTACGCTTAAATAGTGATTTCATGAGTAAATTTGACGTAGCGCAAGATGGTGGGGGCTGAAGTAAGGGGTGTAAAAATTATATGAAAAAAAAAACACTTCCGCAGCAATCGAACTGGCGTTCTACACAGTAAACAATTGAAGTGATGTGGTGTGGACGTAGAATGGCAAGATAGCAATTGCTTTATCTCATTTACTTCCAGAAAAATTTTTTACGGCCCAGTTATTTTCATGGTCTTCTCGTACTGCAACTCCAGATCCAATTTGCAAACTTATGACGCTCCGCACAGTCAATTTGAAGCTCTTTGTCTCCAGTCTAATAAAAAACAAATCAAGTGAGCGCGAGCAGTTCTTCTTCTCAGACGAGGCGCTGATATTGTAAATATAGGCCAACCGGTCAAGTTCAGCACCGTGTAGCAGAGGACCAGGTTGTTGGCTTCGCGTCGTGCCGAGCGCGCTAAGATATGTACGGACTCGTTGGATATAACGTACTAGTTTTGAGGTCGCCGGACAGGCAAGCGAGCAAGTTCGAGTGACGGTGTAACAAGCTACGCAACTGCGGCGATGAAGAACAGGCGCCAAATCGGGCTGCGAGTAGTTAAAGTGAACGAGGGTGATCGGCCTACGGCTGCAGTGGCTATCAAAACCAGTGCAGCGCTTCATCTAACTCTCTACGTATCTATCACATTTTTTTTCTTTTTTTGGTAAGGATGAGGAGGAAGAGGGGGAAAACAGAAGAATGGGAAGGGACGTGGAGCTGTAAATAGAAGAAAGATTAAAACGATTGGGGGAGTTCAACATCCCGAAGCCATAATTACGACCGATTCCCTATTGGAGGACTCCGGAAGTTCCGTCCACCTGGGGCTCATGAACGTGCACCTACATCAAAATACACGGGTCTTAAGAATCTGCACTTCCATCGAAAATGCGGCCGCCATAGCCGGGATTCAATTCCGCGACCTGCGGGTCATCAGCCGAGCACATAAACTACTGGACAATCATGGCGGGTGAGAACAGAAGAAGTTTTTGCTAATACTAGGCGTTTATTTTAAATAGACTGGAAGTGCAAACAATTAGACACGAGTCAAGGAACCATTAATGCCACGGATGGCGTCTCTGGTGTCTTGGCCATTGTATCCGTGTTGGCACGCCTACTGTTTTCAACACGGAGGAACATCAGTTTATCAGCTTCATGCAAAGCCAGGCTAAGACACCTTTAATTGTCGTTCTTCCGGGTGCAAGAAACGGCAATACCAAATATTCTGTGGAGTTAGCGTTAAAAGAAAATAAGTTAATATAAAGTAAGTTTAATGGCGCAAAAAAAACTGAGCGTTCTTGCGTTTGAACTAGTCCTGATGCTCTAATTATTAGCTGAGAACTAGTGGCCTATCGTTAACTGAAGATGGGCACCGTAAAGTAGGCAGCGGGTAAAGGGTACCTGGAAAATAAAGATACTATACGAGTGGTTTCTCATAGGTTGGCCTCCTCACTGACTAAATGTTCACTGCCATGTTACAGAACCTAAAGTAATTATGGGACAGCAAGCATCTTTCATCCATGAAAATGTATTTATTTAATATTGAACTGTTGTTTCATGAAGCGACTGGCGGTAGGTGGTTGATGCTTATAAAAGCGATGCATTGTCATTTTTCACCGTGGTTTCAGTTGTGGACCCAAAATACCTTATGCAAATGTCATATCTAAGGTCCATCATAATCGTTCAGTTGAGCTTTGTGAAATAAGCAACCCAATAACTACCTCTGGCTTGCATCTAGCGTCATGATTCAAAATACAGCATGTGTCATAAGATAAGCTCAACAAATATCCTGACGGGTGAGCTGTGGTGGCTCATCGGGAATTTTTCGAATGCAGAAACATGGACATTTATGGTGGTATAATTTAACATTTTTGTACGTAGTACCGCCAGTCTTGTGCGTAAAACGGCAACTCAAATACATTTTTTTCTCAGAGCGGCTGTGATGTTGAAGTGTTCGTTTTTCTTTCTTTTTTAAACTATATACGCAGCCACGAGAGACCACTTTGAAGGTGGTGAGATACAGCCTTTCGTGTTTGATTAGCTCTATTTCCCTTTCCCAGCCGTCGTACAAGACACGTGACCCTGAAGATAGACACCGACGTGTTTGGACGCAAACGCCGACGCTGTGTTACGCGAGGCGCACGCATGTACGCCCCACGTCTCTCAGAGCACGCCTGTGCATTCCCCAGTTTGTCTACGTGTGCCTTTCATCTCACCGACACAGGCCATCGCCTTGCTGCGTTCGAGAACGTCGACGCTGTTTTCGTGCATCAAGTGGTCGTGTATCCCTCAAACAAACACGCTATTTCGGTGTCCAACACTTTCGGTAGCTGCCTCTCTGGAATCGGGGACACAGAACGACGTGCAGAGATAAGCCGATCTGCAGCTTCTAAATCGGTGTACCTGCGACGGTTGTTCAGGTTTCGTCCACCGCGCAACGTCGACCTCTTTTCGCCGATAGATCGAGTTGCCCTCACTCTACAAAAAAAAGGAAACAAAGAAAAGAAACATCAATGAAGCACACAGGCAAAAGGAACACGAACGCCACTCACATGTAATTCCGTTCAATTTCCCAGGCATGTTTGCTCTTCAAGTTATTTCCTCTTCAGCTTCCACGTGCACAGCCGTGGCACGTCCATATGGACATGTTCTGGTTAGCATCAAATCGGGCGTCGTCAATGAAAGAAATCACTCGGAAAGCTCTTGTCTTTTCGACTGCAGGGTCAGATGCGCACATTGAAATGTTTCAAGAATATCCGCAAACAGGATAGTTATAGGTGCTTTGTTTAGCTTCTTATAGGCCTCGTGAACTTACTCCGTTAGCCTTAACGTTTTTTTTAGGAAAAGTCAGATTAGCTACTGAGTAACTTTCGGGCAAGCGGTGCGATTTGTTTTTTGAGTCTTAAATAAGATCGGGGCTATAGGTTAACGCGGCTTTCCATCGCGCGATCAGATAACAAAGGACGTCCCCTTTTTTTTTTTTCATTTTTAACAGACCGTGCACAGTTTTCTTATCTCGAGAAGGTCGTCTTTTCTAATGACACAAAACGCTATAGTCGAAGGTACGTCCTTCAATTCAGCTGGCGTAAAGAACGTTCAGTAGAAACGAACTCGTTCGAGCATCGAAAGCAGGGTTGATTCGACGCGGATGGCTGGGCGCATAGTATGTATCGCTCTGCTTTGACTCTAAACATCGAGAACTGACTGATAGATGAGAGTTTCACGAGTAATTTTTTTCTGAAGCAAATGGGCTTGGAATTGGCACATGAACAATCATCATCATCAGCCCGACTACGCCCACTGTAGGGCAAAGGCCTCTCGCATGATCCGCCAATCAACCCGGTCTTGTGCTTTTCGCTGCCCCGTTATATTTGCGAACGTTTTAATCTCATCGGTCCAGCTAACTTCCTGCCTCCCTTTCGTGCGTTTGCATTCTCTGGCAATCCTGTCAGTTACCCTTAATGACCAGCGGTTATCCTGCCTACGTGCTCCGTGCCCAGCCCATGTCCATTTCTTCTTCTTGATTTCAACTATGGTATCTTTAACCCCGGTTTGTTCCCTGACCCATTCTGCTCTCTTCTTGTCTCTTAAGGTTACACCTATCACTTTCCTTTCCATCACTCGCTGCATCGTGACCAATTTAAGCTGAACCCTTTTTGTGAGTCTCCATGTTTGTGCTCCGTAGGTAAGTACCGGGAAGATGCAGGTGTTATGCATTGCTCTTGAGAGTTAGTGACAGATTACCATTCATAATTTGGGAATTCTTGCCGAATGTGATCCACCCCATCCTTGTTCTTCTGGTTATTTCACTCTGATGGTTCAGCTCCGCGATTACTACCTGTCCGCTATAGACAATGATATAAGCTTCATTTCAGTCGATAGCGCTGGGCTTCGGTTTACGCTCCACGCATCGGCCACCTCCTGAGCTTCCATGACATCAGAGGTTGCGTCAGTCTCTCACGTAGACAAGAACGTGTAAGCTTTTGCGAAGAAGAACCTTCTCTCTTTCGCCATACCACCACTTACGCACATTGCTGTAATTTTTCTCTACAGGGAAGCTGAAGGGAACAGTCATTCATTCCGCGTGAGAGAGGGGTCGAAATGTGGAACAGGTAACATTCGAAGCCAAGGTTACTCCGATCCATAAAGACAAGAGGAACTGATCACCCCGCAATGCCTGGATGCATAATAGACAACCGACGGCATACGTATGTATGTGTACGCAATATTTCGTATACGATGCCCGAAGGAAACGAAAGTAAGGAAGTAGAGCATGTCCATGCATACGTATACGGCTCGAAAGGCGCGGTGTGCGAGCCGCATTCCGTGAAGAACAATGGCGTTTCGTCACTGATGACGTATATACACGGCGCAAGTGTAGGAAACGGGCAGTGAGGCGTATGATGTGCGGAGTAACGTGCAGACGTCTTCTGAATGAAGAACGGAAGTGGGGTAAGGTGGCGCATTTAGCGGAACGATCGGGACATGAGCGAGCCGTTCGATAAGTGGCGAAACGTTCCGCACTTCGAAGCTCCTCATGCTCGCTGGAGCGCATGTCGCGGAGAAAACGTTTGGATAAGAGATGCGCTGCAAGAAAGAAACATTCGAGCACTATTGCTGCAGCGTGTACGAGAAGCGATGAAACGTTCGGGAAAAACGCCTCCCTATTCTTTCATTGTTTCGTAAGCCCCCGTTGAGCACACTTCGATGACTTATGATAGCTTATGTAGACATTGTTTTGCAATTGTGCAATTCCAGATTTACTGTCGATTGTTTACGCTGCTAGTGTCCGGGTTAGTAAGGGCGAATCTTCCAGCTTAGGCAAAAGTGTATAAAGTGAGGCATTCACCCTATTTGCTACCGCACGTTGTGATCAATACGACTGAAGGGTTTCTCATAGTCCAACAGTCCACAGATGATTCTGATTGCACGTTGTATCCCTCTGTGTCGTTCCGTTGATTAGCGAATAAAGCGATAATTGGAGCAAGCAAAAATCGACGTTGAAAGTGCCACTAAGCTTGTCGTATATGCACCCAATGAGCAGGATACAGTTAGAGGCTTTGTCGGTGTTGCGCTGCTACCACAGACGCAAGATATGGCCAGTGGAATACTGTGAAATTAAACAGGAAGTTTTTCAGTATTTTTTTTTTACATTGTGGCTGTATATATATAGGGCGGACGTTAGATACAGTATGCAAACCACAACTTCTCAAGCTTCTTCACAGGCCAGAGAGACGCTCTTCGTATATTTTATTGGCAATATTTTGAACCATTTCATTGGGTGGTGAGCATTAGAAAACGAATATAATCAAGTTACACTAGTTCCTAAAGTCACACAGGCCTCATTTTCTGACGCTAGAACCGTCTTTTGTAAAGGAAACGGCCAGTTTTCTTTTTTCTTGTTTCAAGCCTTTCTATATACCAACTCGCATCGGTGCTGATTGCTGCTGTCACTCCCACAGCTATGTAAGTACTGGAGCATCGCCATTCCACAGCAGATGCGCTTAATTGCATTTCTTTCTCTTTCTCTTTTCTTCTTCATTCGCCATGTCCTGACATCGCTCGTGGAGTCACGACTTTCTGACTTATGCCGAGATGAGCCCGAGAGCAGGAGATTGTGTGTGCGCGAAAAAGTCAGAGAGTCGTTGGTGTTCACTTTCTTCATGAGTATGCCAGGATGTCTCAAGATCACGCATGTACTTTCTTCGGTCAAGGTAAGGTGTTCAAGATCAAGCAAGCAGCCTGTCATCCAAACAAGTCTACAACTTTTGTATATGATAGAGTCAGCGTTAATCACGACTGTGGTCGGTTAGCGGCCGGCACCCAAGAGACGCTTATCGCAACAAGCTGTGCAGTAACCGGAAGACATTTCGAATGTTTGAAACTACAGTGACTGAAAAAATAGAGAAATATAGTTATGTATAGTTGTGACAAGTGGTTTATTTGAAATATCTCGGGATTCTGCGCTTATCCTCGTCGTTGATGTTTATAGTTGAGGTATACAGCGACAGTACCCTTATATTCGATATGGATTATAATTGCCGTAATTATGCCATACAACTATTCTCACTACTCTCCAGACAAATGAGTGTATGAAAACGGCGAGTGAGTGCCCCGCTCAAGTTGCCTGCTAGAAACATACTACGGGCTTCATTACGTTTCGACTTCAAGTATCAGCTGCCGAGCAGCTGTAACAAATCATCATAAAATACGTACATCGTGTGAAGATGAGTTGACAGATAACTCAGGCATGTGTCACAGATGTTGAAATAAGAGGCATTAGCACGTGAATGTGAGGCAACCGCAACGCATATTAGCTAGAACGTTCTTACGCTCGAGCTTGGGAATATGTTCGTAAGTGCAAGTGCCAGCCAGCTGCGACAATAGGGATGTTAAGGGGCAATGCACCTGGCTCCCAGATTACAAAAAAAAAAAAACGAGCACGATATATTCTACTGATATTTATTCGCCTTCTTGCGCACTTCTGTGACGCCGATAGTGGTTCCCGTGACGTTGATAGCGTACATGCTTTCGATTGTACCTCATATATGGAATACCCTACTGAAACGTTCCGTATGCGAGTCCTATAATTTCATATGTTTCCATAAAGAATACACATGTTTCCCATGTATTTCCCATATATTTCCGTAAGATTTTTACGGAAACATACTGAATTATTGGACATCGCATACGGAACGTTTCAGTAGGGATATCAAATGTTATTTCTCTCCTTCACTCTTTTCCCATGCAGCCTCCCATTCATTCTTCCTGATTTCGCATGAATATCGTGCACGATCAGCCGGTCACACATCATTTTGTCTGTTCGCAAGTACGCAAGCAGCGACAACAGCGCGCGTAGCCGAGAAGCGTGAAATCCTGAATTTTCTTTGAACGCGGAGTGTTGAGTGACCCTTTAAGTAGACGCGCCTCCGTCAAAACTCAAGTCCTGGGCTGGGTCGGCTGACTGGCCGTGCGCTTATGGTTCCTGGCATCTGTCTATACTGTGCTCTGCTCTGAGTCACAGCGTTCAGCGTTGTATTCGCAGAAACACCACAGAAACGTACCGCCTACCAACGTCTTCTCAATTGGTAGAGGTGCTGGCAGAATTAATATTGGCAATGGCAATGAGTCTAACATTAACATAACAATATATATATATATATATATATATATATATATATATATATATATATATATATATATATATATATATATATATATATATATATATATATATATATATATTACTGATTACTTATAGACTACTAAATTATTTGACAAGTACCATTGGCCATCATACAAACTGTCGTGACTTAATTCAGTTTGAAAACTTCGTTTCTTGTTTACATTTGATGTCGGCACTTCTCGAGGTTCTCATGTTTTACTTCATCAGCTACGTCACAAGGTATGCAATCCTCTTTATTTTCGTTTTGATGGCACATGATCATCATCATCATTAGCCTGACTACGTCCACTGCAGGACAAGGGCCTCTCCCATGTTCCGCCAGTCAACTCGATCCTGTGGTTGCTCCTGCCAATTTATACCCGCAAACTTCTTAATCTCATCTGCCCACCTAACCTTCTGTTTCCCCCAAACCCGCTTGCCTTCTCTGGGGATCCAGTTAGTTAACCTTAATGACCAGCGGTTATCCTGTCTACGCACTACATGCCCGGCTCATGTCCATTTCCTCTTCTTGATTTCAAATATGATATCCTTGACCCCCGTTTGTTCCCTAATTCACTCTGCTCTCTTCTTGTCTCTTAAGGTTACACCTACCATTTTTCTTTCCATTGCTCACTGCGTCGTCCTCAATTTAAGCTCAACCCTCTGTGTAAGTCTCTAGGTTTCTGCTCCATAGCAAAGTACCGGCAAGTTGCAGCTGTTATATACATTCCTCTTGAGGGATAGTGACAATATACCTGTCTTGACTTGAGAGTGCTTGCCAAATGTGATGACACATAAATGCTTGTAATAATATCTGCTTGTCAACAGGCGCGTGTGTTCAACACATGTCATTGACTGTAAGTACTCGGAATCTATATCCCCATATAATGTTTTTATACTAAATATATTTACGGGAAAGTTGGTGCATACGTATTATACCTAGAAAATTTTGTAAGAGCAAATGACCGAGAATCGCGTACTGTCTGACATGCTAGTAAACGTAAAGGTAGTATGGTTCTAATAACATTAATGAGTTATGTACGAGAACGCTGTGTCAATGCAGTCCATGATTTTCGCACTGAACGTATTTCCGAATATTGACGTGGCTTTCTTTTACCTGGGATCTCAGCCGTGGCCTCTGCACCAGAGATTAACTGGAGCTCTCAAAGATGAAACTTCGGCGACGACGAGAGAAAGAACTGTTCCTACTGAAACATCCGGGCAAAAGGTTACTGACCACCCGCGGCGGCCAATTCGCCAGGCTGCTCTCAGCGTCCCGTGCACCTTTCGCATTATTTCTTCCAACGTCATTGCACGTTTTCTTTTTATATATGTGAACTATGAGAAGGTGTACCGTAAGGTAAGCGGGATGTTCTCATATTGTATTATTACTAGAGCTGATATACGATACCTTTTCTCAATATAGATGCATATTTTAAGCGTGTCATGTACAGTCGCGACTCAATAAGAGTTGAAACACACTGAACGTGATTAAAGAGACCCCAAACCTGAACAATAACACTAACAAATGCTAAATTAGTTTAAGAAAGTACCGCTGTGATTGTTTAATTCACGAACGTTTTTATTCTCTGTAGGCGCTGATTTGCAGCGTTGGCGCCGTTTTGAGCCTGGACAGTGTGTTCCTATATTATATTGAACACAATTGTACATATGGCCAGCGTCAAGAGTTTAGAGATATGTTCGTATAGTGAAACTCTAACTTTTTTCAGCAACATGCGACTGAATGGAATTGAACTGCAAGCCAGAAATATAATTGAATTACTGCCTCTCCAAGCAGCAGGGATATTTAGATTTTCGTTCGTGTATCGCGATTAATAAACTACTGACGCAGACCGCATACACTGAATATGCTCGCATAGCGAAAAAGCGAAGCAATTCAGATCTACAAACGTCCTTTTGGTTTTATTGCAAACGTGGCGTAACTGGAGTGGCACAGATCTGTCGTTACCTACGCACTCAATACGCAACCCACTCATACTTTTGGCACCTTCTTCGCGCGACGATTTAACGTTACTTGGCCTGCGCGCATCTACGACCACAGACGTTGTCACGCATGATTCGTAGCACGCATTAAAACTCAGTCCCGGAAGCGCGGACGAAGGCGAACGCTCAGGGCGCCCCCACGCATTCGTATATTATACAAACGTGCACCCGCAAGACCATTGTCGTCTCAGGCGAGAATGGCCGGAGAGAACGCGGAAGGACAAGCGTCGCGCGAGGAACAATGATCCAATCGCGAGACCCGATTCCGATACGCAAAACACAGTTAACACAGCCCCTGTATCTGTATGGTATTGGTATATGTATGTATACACGCTCGACGCAAACACCTTCGGGATACTCCCTCGGGGTGAAGTCGTGCCTTCCGGATCGCCGAGTTCCCCGCGAAAGTGGTACGATGTCTCCTTGTCTACTAAATGTGCGCAGAATTTGTGTCGAACGTGTGTGTGTTCGTGTGGGCCGTCGTAGACGAAATTTTCGGGTCCTTATCGGAAACGACGTATTTATGGGAAAGGGCTCGTCCGATTCGTATTTCGTTCTGCCACGCAAGCGTGGTTCGCAGTGTTAGTGGTCGCTGGTTGTACCGTGAGCGTGTCATATCCGCACACTCGCCAGCGTCTTCACCTATAGCCGCTGCGTCAACAAAATTGTTGTTAAGCCGCCAAGAGCGACATGCCATTTTCCCCGTGCATTTACCATATTGTATCGCCCTTCTTTGACAAAACTTCACTGACAAGCAGAGCAACACAGGACATCAGTGAAAATTTCCACGTTCGAACAGCTATACACTGCGAGGTAACACAAAATAGGGGTAGAGAAACGTATCACCATCATCACAATCATCATCATCATCACCATCAGCAGCAGCAGCATCATCATATCATCATCATCATCATCATCCTGACTACGCCCACTGTGGGGCGAAGGCCTCTCCCATAATCCTTCAATCAATCTGGTCGTGTGCTTTCTGATGCCACGTTATACCTGCTAACTTTTGAACCTCATCGGCCTACCTAACTTTTTGTCTCTCCTTCATGTGTTTGCCTTCTCAGGGAATCCAGTCAGTTACCCTCAGTTACCTTCAATGATCAGTGGTTATCCTGCCTACGTACTACGTGCGCAGCCCATGACCATTTCTTCTTTTTGATGTTAACTATGATATCCTTAAGGCCGGTTTCTTCCCTGGCGTACAACAGTAAGTTAACATGTGAGGTAACATGTAAAGGCGCAAGTCAAGTTTAGTGTAAGTGGCATTCATTCTACCCGCAGCCTTACACGAAAACCAGAACAACGATTGAAAATTAGATGCTCTAAAATGAGGAACCGACAGAAAGAAATAAGGTGTTTCTCTCTCTCTCTCTTGATTTTGTGGTGGTGGGGCTCGTTGTTCAAAGGTCAAGAACCAGTGAATTAGAGAGCTAGAGGTCGCGTGAAATAGGCTGAATGGTACAAAACAATGGAACTTAGAAAAACGAGTAAAGAATACCTGGTGTTCGCAAAGTGTAGCACGAATGCTTTACTGTGGCCAGTGCAGGCTTCGGTCAGACACAAAGCCACCCGGGACTCTGGGGCACATCAAAAGAAATTATCTTATCGGCAGCTGAAAGGGCTGCCCCTAACTCGTAACTGAAGGGAGTCGCAGACAGGACTAAATTAGGCTGACCTCTGTGGTCCAGAGAACAATGCGAGCGTACTTGCGAGTAATTAGGGGTGATTTTTATACGTTGCGTGCAAAGACCTTGTGAAAAGGGGGCACGGCGAGAGGTGCAGCTACTGCCCGCTGATGCCTTTCCCTCAAGTTGCTTGGAGCAGACTTAAATGTAAGGCAAAATGTATTTGGTAACAGTAGTTGAGCGAGTTCTAATTGTTTAAGTATGCGGTGACTCACGTTTAAGTATGCGGTGAGTAACACCGCGGAATGTTAATACAGTAGCGCTAGATTAAGGCCAGATACATCACGAGAGCGGCGCTCCCATGCCCGTCTGGGCGGAGAGTAAGTAGTGCGCGTGTTAATGTAAGTACGTACATATTGACTGTGCGTGGAGCCATTATCGGGTGAAGGTCGACGGAAGGCGACGAAGTTTAAAAGGATGGTCAGCAAGTGTGAATTACAGTCGATGCTCGCACGTTCAGGGACACCTGCTATGCCATGATCCGGACCTGTCAGTGCACGTCTTACTCTTCTGGCATCGAGCATCGGAGCGGACATCTCTGGAATGGTGTACCACGCTTCGATCTTTATAAAGGGTTTGAGTTCTCGCAGATACTGCGGCACGTAGACATCATGCACCGAGCTATACACTCAAGCCGATTATGCAAGCTTCGATTGAGGAGGATAAAAGGGAAAGAAAGGTAAAGAGCACAACCTAACAAATGTACGTCCGGTTCGCTACTCCACTCTAGGCGAAGGTAATCAAGAGATAAGGAGAAAGGCCGAAGAAGAAAGAAGGTGATATTATGGTGGAACATGTGCGTCTGTTGCTCATCCGCGTACGATCGTTCATAATGATCGTCATATTGAGACTGATTCCGCCCACTGCAAGGCAAGGGCCTCTCCCGTGTTTCTTCAATTAACCAGGTATGTGCTTGCAGTAGTTTCCGTAGACTCCTTGGTGTCATCTTACCTGGTTGATATGTGGGGTTTAACGTCCCAAAACCACCATATGATTATGAGAGACGCCGTAGTGGAGAGCTCCGGAAATTTTGACCACCTGGGGCATCTTACCTCCTAACCTTCTACCTCATATATTTTAATGCAGTAGATCGCCAAGCGGTATTTTAACACCTATATAGCGCACATTAGGGACAATACGTTGATGTACGACAAGGAAACAACGAGCACACGACGCTGGCGCCGTGTCCGCGTCGTACTTCTAAAGCGATTCTTAAAGAGAAAAGAAGAGAAAAGTGAGCCCCCGTAACTGTCTGCGTCAAAGTGCGACATCTCAACAGTAGCTCACGAGAGATGGGGGTAAGGAGGGATTAAAAGGATAGTATTATCGTATTGTCCTTTACGGACGTCATAGGTTTCGAGGAGGAACACAAACGTGCCCGAGCTGAAGCAATACTAAGTGTCGATTACAGATAAATAACGACCGTGCGTCTCCAGACATTGGGGAGAGATGACCGACAACGTGAATATAGTAGACTTCTTACGCGCGGGTACTTACGCAATTCTCGCAGACGCTTATCAAAGCAAGCGACGCGACAGCGAGAGGGTGAAAGAGATAAAGCAGGAGGGCATCACTCACGTACGCATCTCACGTTTGCCGGTGGGCGATCTTCGCAGAGGTAGACAAAACGAAGCCAAAATATATTTACAACGGTCGCGATACACGTGAGGTTCCGGTGTGTTGTGCTTACCACGCGTGAGTGCGTATAGTGTGTATATACTTCAGCTCAGGGGTGTAAACATTTTGAAACAGCCGCCTTGGCCATCGACTCGCATGAGCACAGGATGTGGGCTCACATGCGTTTTGTGAGGCTCATGTTGGTTCGCCGTCGTTGTGAGCGTGTTCTTTATTTATATATGTATAAAGAACTCGTTTCCTGAAAATTTTCGCAATTCGTTTTCTAGGTGGACAACTGGACACGGCTGAAAGCGCATACGCGCGCAAAATGCGACGATATAAGGACCAGAAAACACGGAAATCGTTGGCGTGCTTCGCGATGGTAAACACTATCGTAACATTTTCCAGTTTCTTAAATACAGGCCATGCTGAAGCCAACGACTTTTGTGCGTACTTTGCTTTGTGACAGTGTCCAGGACAGCGCAGGTTCACGTTCAATGGGCCGCTTCAGGGCACTTCTCCAGCACTGTGATTGTTATATAAGTAAGACCTAATTTCTCTCGAAATGTAAGCTTCCTCCCATTAACACGTTCAGACGAGCTTGAACATTTAGTGGCTGCAGTGTCTGAGGAAGCGTACAACAGCAGCCAGACCTACCCACACAACCTGGATTCCGAGTGCAGACATCTGCCTCAGTCTATAGGTTGCTCTTACAGCAGCTCTTATTTCGAACTCTTCTCACTTCTCATACATTGAAGTGACACTGTAAACTGTGCCTGGGTTAAACTGCGAAAGTTATGGTGCAATCTTTAGATACATATTGTATATGAATAGCTGACAAAACCGCGGCAAAGATGACGCCTGCAAATTTGCCAGATACTTACGCAGTGATTCGAACGCTACCGAGGTGGTGGCTAATGCTTCATGAGCAAGCAGCGGTACATTTGAAAAAAGTTTTCAGGATCATTGTGTTTGAAGTGCACATGCATGTGTTTCGTGGTAGCAAGGGTGGACCTGTAGTCATTGTGCCAGTTTCCTGATGCGTTGTTTGACTCGCTTGTCGTCGCTTCCTTTGTAATCCTAAGATATTTACTAATCGCCAAGATTATCATATCACATTCCTGTTTTTGTGCCACGCCTTCTTGCTGATGTGGTATTAGCCATGTCCGCGAAGCAGGATGCTTTGACTTGAAGGTCAGGGTTACCACTCAAACACTCAATTTCGTACTCTCGCACAGACGTAAAAGACTGTTAATAACAAGTAGCCAAGTGGAAGGGTACCGTGGAAAAAAGAGAAAAAGAAATGATTTAATTAAATGCTGGAGGTGTTAGGCTTCATGAGTATCGTAGAGTCTAGAGCTTGGTGAACTGTGTACAATGAGTACATCTCGCTTACATTTCACAGCGCAGCCGCAAACGACTCACTGGCCCGAATGGAGTTGAAAGACGCCATTAGAACAATGATGAATGGCATCGTAGGGGCTGATTCTACGTAAAACTCGCATGTTCTAGTCTTATTCCTTCATACATGTGGACCTCTTTAGCGCATACGCCCACACACAAAAAAAAACTGCTAAGCCGATAATTGCGTTTCGCGCTTAACGAAGCTGCGCAAGCGCTAATTTTCTCAGCGCATGCCCAAAAGGTGCAACAGCTTTAGTCAAGGAGGCTAAAAGGCCCAGATGAAGCGATGACGAAATTTTTCGCGAAAGAGCCCAGATGGTACCGAACCCTCGTTGACCCCGGTAGTTTATAATGCGTGTCCACGCAAATACCTCTTGAAAGGTGTGGCCCATCTCAGGCACGCACCCCGGGATCTTTTGACTTGGCCATTATAGCTATCTTTATGTCGGTGTATGCAGTCAGCGGGGGAAGCAGCGGCCTTTTAAGAGGTCGTACAAGCTGTTGGTAATTACGCAACGCATGATGACTGCAAGAATACGTTATTCGTTTCAAGCGCACTCTGCCCATGGCAATTAGGTCTCTGGGAACGATAACGATCATTGTGTCGATTTCATCACTGTGTCGAAGTCATCATTGCGTTGATGTCATCACTGTGTCGATTTTCACAGACAGATCTGACTAAGGTCAGAATCTGTTTGTGCAGGATGATGGTACTAAAACGGTGCAAAGAATATAGTGGGGGCGGTTGGGCCGTAAAGCACGAACATTTATAAACAAACAAACAAAAAAGAGGTGGGGTCACAACACTTTTTGTTCGTCGAGCTGTTTGCAATTAGCTGGCAGTTCGTTCGTATATTGTCAAATTACATGATCGACTAGAATCAGCCAACAAATAATTTTTGTTTAGAAATAGTTCTGCAAACTAAAACAGGAGTTACAAAACGGAAGAAGGTGTGTTGGTTGTTGCAGTTCTACTTTGACGAACTGACTCACAAGGAAGAAAACAAACAAACAAACAAACACGAAAAACTGTTTTTTCAGCATCGATGAACTGAAACAGACTCCCAGAGCTCGTTAAAGTGCTTCAGAGATTTAGACTAAGGCGATGAGAGATTTAAACCTTGTGGTCTGCAAATCACAGCTTTCCATCTTTCCCACAATACACTGCTATAGTTCCGTCATCATTCCTGCTCATATACTCACCATCTCTGAGTAGCGGACGAATTTGAAGAAAAGCTGAAATAAGACACCGCGTTTGCTGTACAGACAAAGATGCTAATGGGTGACCGCAGATTATATACAGTTGTTTATTTTGGCCTTGTTAGAGCATGTCTTGCGAAAAGTTAAACGCTTGAAGTGCTATTTAGTGCCGTAACCTTGTTTCTTCTTGTCATGTTTCTCGCTGTGTACGATGGGGGTCGCAGAGGACAGAAGTCGCAACAACAGCGACTGAGAAGCAAGAATAATTACGGCAAAACAAGATTGCTAACAATGGCAAAAATGTCCATTGTCTATGTCTGCATATGCAAAGGTTCTTAGCACGCCTACAATTAGAGAAAGGAGCCACAGTTCTGCATAACATGCATGTCTGTAGACCTGAGTTCTTTCTCTAAATAATGCTGCGTGCATATGCATACTAATGACGTTAAAACGCAACAATCTGGCTGCGGGGTGCCGTTTATATTTGTCGCGGGTGCGGGGTGCTGTTTATATTTGTCGCGGGTTCTGAGTTTTGCCCACACATTATACGGAAGAGACAAAGAAACTGCGGCAGTGAATAAACAGGCCAGCGCGAGGGTGTGACACCTTGTTTTTGTTGAACCCCGACATTGTGAATAGAGTTGCGGTGGTCGCCACTGTTGTCTCGCTTTCCTTTTCGTCTCAGAAAAGCGCAGCACATTCCTCCTCGCTGAGCAAGCTTTGCTACGAAACGTTACTAGTGAAACTAGCGCTGACGTTCACTTGTATACTGGGAAAATTAACACGTTATGTGTTCAGTTATACGATGTGTCATGAGCTCATAGCAAGATGTATGAATAAACCTATGTAAAACTCCTGCATTTGCTTCGTGCTGTTAATATGGCCTGTTTAGTGCGCAATAGGTTCCTAATTTTCTAAGCAAACACCTTCAATTCTTATCCCACCGTAGAATGATCGGTTTCCACATGAATTAAATATTATTAGAATTCAGTCACATTAACATCTTTATGCACGATCATAAGTTCTTTGTTTGCGAAGTTACGAAGTCCACTTTGTAGCCAGCAGTGGAATGCAATTGACGCAAACTTATTACTTCGTGCCGGCGTTTCAGTCAGCGTGGAAAGCCACACTCTCTATGCAACGTCTATTGCTAATGAAGCTCAAGGACATCAGAGACACGCTTTGTTCTATATCACTGCAGGACTTCCTTACTGTACTCTATAAGACAACCCGACTTTTCGAGCGCTTGTGAAGAAGCAGAGCGAGCTCGTTTTGTGTATGTAGTAATCATTCATTCCTCTTTTACCCACTCCTAAGCTTTCTTTTCTATCCTTTCTACTATTACCCCTTTGTCCCACCTCGCGTTTAGGGTAGCAAACCAACCGAAAGTGTTATTAGCCTACCCGCCTTTGCCTTTCGTCTCTCTTTATTTCAATCTCTCTATCTAAAAAATCTACTCATCTCTGCATTTTATTTTATTTTTGTTTCAACTTACCCATCCTATGCCCGTGAACGCGATAAGCAATATGCTTGAAAAAAATTGTGGGGCCATTCTGCCCTGCGAAACTGTTTAACGTATACGTCACAGAGGTAGCACAGGATTTGTAACCACAGCAGATCCCACTCACTGCAACTGTAACTAAATCCGAAATGTCCGTCTAGAAACTCCCTCTTGAGTTGAGCGTGTTTGTTCAAAACACGGTGCGTCTTACTGCAGCAATAATAGTTTCGTGACATTGATTCGTCTTGTCTGACTTTTTGCGTGCATGCGTTCGTGTTCGACGTCCGCGTGTCTCCTTCGTCATTTTCAGACGACCAGTTGAGTTGAAACGTATGTGGCACAGAAATCGGAAGTTATTCCTATTTCTGTGCCACATGCGTTTCCGCTCACTGAAAAACGGAATGTTCTCGATATGCAGAGCTTCTCTTAAATAAAAAAGAAAAATCCTCTCTCAGCGGACATACTGTGACGCCAGTCTCTGTCTTGCAACCCAGTTTCAGGAAATAGTAGCGTCACTCTGTCTCTCAGTCCGGCACTATGTGATTACCGAAAGGAAAGCCCACAAAAGGGTGAGGGACGGAAATTCGGCTCCGTGCGATTGTTAAGGAAGGAAGGCACGCCTTTCCGCTGCCGCGCAGACGAGGCCTTGCTCGAGCAGTTAATCAGCGCATAGCGTAGAAAACGCACACGAGTCCACCTGAGCTGGAAACTAAATGAAATGCTAATGAGCCTCCCGAGCTTCTACGACGGATGAAAGGAGAGCGAGCGAAGAGAACGAAGGGAATGTGGCCGAGTTGGAGCGGGGTTCGGGTTTCTTCTGTTTGCATTTGTGTGTGGCTGAACAGAAGCTAGCCTTGACCTCTTCAACGATAACCAAGCACCTCGAAAGGGCGCCTGTGCGGGCCAATGAGAAACACGCTTACACGGCAAAACGCACGTACTCAAGCGACAAAGCGTGCTTTTCATTTTGTACCACACGTGATTGCAGTGACGCGCATACAAAGTAACCACGTTAGCGAGAGGTCTAGGGACGCGTGTTCTATCTGCAGACGAGTTGGCGCCGTTGGGACGGCATGGCCTTCTCGCGTGAATCGTGCATTTTAGGGCGAAAGCCACAGATGGTTCATTGAACTGACAAATGGATCGTCCGCATCAGAGGAGTGAATGTGAACGAGGAAAAACTCATGATCACGTGACGACGCCACCACATGAAACTATAATAAATTTTCAAACGTCCTAAATTTGTGACGTCATCGCATCACATCACTTGGTCAAGAGTGAGTCTATGGCTGAAGCAACGAACAACCAAGCTCTCGGAGAGGAGGATCAATACGTCGACTGAAAAGAAAAAAAAGATGATGTATTACGTTTTCTGGTCATATTAGCCAAATGCAGACGGAAGTCTGTGAGCTGTTGAAATAGTAAGTACACGAGCTTCACGGCACATGTCGAGTAGAGGAGTAGGAGAAGTTGAGGAGAAGGAAAGACGCAACTTCTGCGGCCCTAAAGTTGGAAGCACCGCTCAGCGCCTGTGTAGGGGAATGAGGACAGGGTAATAAAGATGTAGAGAACAGGGAATAAGAAGAGAAGGGGTGTCCATCATTCATCGAGTAGACATCGCTCGATCTATAGATGTGGCACAGGCGTCCGCTATGCGCCTATGATTATGCGCGAGCTCCATGTACAGTATTGCAGCGACACTTATCAGCCTATACAGCTTAGGATCCGCGGCCTCTGCTTTGGCAACGCATTGCACGCTATAGTGTACGGCTAGAACGAACGTCTTGTTGTTTTTAATGCCAATATATTGCCAATGTGGAAGTGCTGTGCACGGTACGATGAAGTGACCATAGAACAGTATAAGGTCTCGAATCCACCTAGACTTGAAGGAGTAACGGCAGAAGCTGATACGTAAGAAGCCAAATAATGAGGTAGCGCTCAGAGGGAAAGTATACAGGAATTCAGAGTCTCGCTTCAGTACAGATACTCGGCTCTTATCGAGAAAACCGGCTTCAGCGTTGAAGCAATGAATGATAATCTGACGACTATCATTACGGAGTGTGCAGTGGAAGTTGGAGGTACGGCAGTTAGACAGTACACTAGCAAGCTGTCCCAGGAGGCGAAGAGCCTCATTAGGAAACGTCAAAGCATGAAAGCCTCAAACACAACAGACAAAATAGAAGTGACAGAGCTTGCTAAATTGATTCATGAGCGTAAGGTATCTGATGTAAGAAGGTATAATATGAAGAAAACACGCTCTAAAGAAGGGAGGAAGTATCAAAGCGGTGAACAGAAAACTTGGTAGAAGCAAAAACTAGATGTATGTACTGAAGGACAAGGAAGGCGAGGTAACTACTAATATGGATAGGATAGTTAAAATAGAGGAAGAATTTCACAGAGATCTGTACAGTATCCAAAACAACCACACCATAATGCAAGAACTAGCAGTAACCCAGATGGCATTCTACCAGCAATGATAGAAGAAGTCAGAAAAGCCTTGAAGAGAGTGCAAGGAGGCAAAGCCGTGGAAGAGAATCAGGTAACATCAGATCTGCTGAAAGACGGAAGACAGATTGTGTTAGAAAAACTGGCCACCCTGTTTACGAAGCGTCTCCTGACGGGAAGGCTACCAAAGTCTTGGAAGAATGCTAACATCATCTTAATTCATAAGAAAGGGCGACAAGTACTTGAAGAATTACATGCATATCAGCTTGCTCTCCATCGTATACAAGCTATTTGCAAAAGTAAGAGGTAACAGACTTAAGACAACATTAGAATTCAATCAGCCAAAATATCAATCAAGATTTCTTACAGGCTATACTTAACAATTGACCACAATCATACTATCAGTCAGGTGATACAAAAATGCTCAGCATACACCCAACCCCTATACATAGCCTTCGTAGATTTCGAAAAGGCATTTGATTAAGTAGAGATATCAGCAGTCATGAAGACACTATGGAATCAGGGTGTTGATGAAGCATATATAAAGACCATGGAAGAAATCTACAGTGGATAAACTGCCACCATAGTGCTCCATAAATAAATTGACCGAATACCAATAAAGAAGGGGGTAAGAAAATGGTATTCAATTTCCCCAATGCTATTCGCCACGTGCTCAGAGAAGGTTTTCAGATGTCTAGAATGGGAAGAGTAAAGTATACAAGTTAATGAAGAGTACTTTAGTAATCTGCGCTTCATCGATGACATTGCACTGCTGAGTAACTCACGGGACGAATTGTAGTTCATGATTAGTGAATTAGACAAGGAGAACTTCAAAGTAAGCCTTAAAATTAATCTGCAGAAAATGAAAGTAATGTACCACAGCCTCGGAAGAGAACAGCGCTTCGAGATAGGTAGCAGTGTACTTGAGGTAGAAACCATGAAGCCTAACCACGAGAGTGAAGTAACTGGAGGAATAAGAATGGGGTGGAGCACATTCGGCAAGCGTTCTCAAATCATGAATGGTAGACTGCCACTGTCCGTCAAGAGGAAAGAATATAACAGCTGCATCTTACCGCTACTCTCTTAGAGATCAGAAACCTGGAGGATTACAAAGATGATTCTGCTTATAGTAAGTACGACGCAGCGAGCGATGGGAATGAAAATGACAGGCGTAACCTCAAGAGACAAGAAGGGAGCAGAGTGGATCAGGCAACAAACGAGTGTTGAGGACATCAATGTCGAAATAAAGAAGATGAAATGGTGATGGGCAGGGTACGTGGCACGAAGGCAAAATAACCGATGGTCATCAAGGATCAGAGACTGGATTCCAAGAGAAGGCAGGTGGGTGAGGGGGAGACAAAAAATTAGGGCAGATGAGATTAAGAAGTCTGCGGCTATGAAGTGGCAGCTGCAAGCACAGGACCAAGTTGACTGGGGGAACATGGGAGAAGCTTTTGTCCTGCAGTGAGCGTAGTCAGGACGATGATGATGATGATGATGATGATGATGATAATGATGATGATACCAGTATTTCATGTACGCTCTCAACAAGAGCAACGACGAAAAAATAAAAAAAGAAGGCCAAATTAAATCAGCCCGATGTACGGCTCGCTGCTCCCCATCTGCTTAAAATAACCATGACTGCACGATACGTTGTGCTGAATCCGAGCGGTAATCCTTCCCTCGATACTGAATATTAGCCTTTACGTTTCCCAACTGACACGTTCCGTGCGCGCGTCGCACATGAAGTAAACGAAGTCCTTTTGAGAACTCATGCAGGAAGCGTCGCGCATGCAAATACGCCATAGCTACCTGTAATCCCGCCCTTGATCCCGCCTTGCAGGATTATTGGTACACGCTGGCTGTACCTTCACCTCGCTTCTTGATCAGAAGCTAATCGCTAAGGTAAACGCTCAGCACACTTAATCACGATATAATCCACTCGGCGCTTCATCTGTGGCAGCAGTTCATTCGTCAAGCGCACACTCAGTGCAGGCGAACTGTCAACGAGCACGCATTAAATCGGTACAGGCAGATCAATGGAAGATAAGAGCTGTGTACGTTTGATGAAATATGAATCCCGCAGTCGATCACGCAAGGTCATCTTATTGGATCCTTTCGTTTTTTTTGTTTTTTTTTTTGAAGCGTGGTTTTCATAAATTCAGGTTGATGTTCGGATCTCTAATCGAAATGTTTAATGACAGACGGTGTTCCAAAGTCTTCCAGAAGCCCACAAATCAATTTCGAGCGCTTTGGAAGCCTTGCCGCCTGCGTTTTCGTTTCGGTAATTTTGGTCTGACACAGTCACTTAGAAACGAACCTTGTTCGCGAAAGGAGGAGAATACGTTTTATGTAATTTACATTTTATGTAATTATGGGCTGAAAAGTAATCGCAGTTTTTTGTTTGTGAAGAGGAGTTGCACGTATCGATCATCACGTTATAACAATGTGTTCTTCTTTCGCTGAGAATTTCGATCGTATCACTCATTATGGATGAGGTCACCTACTGCAGCTTTCGGTCACCTGAGGACCACTGTCCCCAACAAACTCTTTGGTTCATTATACGCGTGTAGGCCTGTAGGAAACTTGTTTCACGAAGTCACACGCCTTTTTTCTCTCTTTCTTTACCTCTTTTTTTCGAAAGAGAGACCAGAAACTTTCATGAGAAAAAAAATATTTTGAAATCTGTGTGTATGTTTTTGTTGGCAAAAAGCTTCTTTTCTCAAAAGCCTATGTTCTACGTATTTCGTTCTTGTTATTATTAACCAGCCCTGTAACGTTGTTCGCTATAAGTTTACACTTGATTCAACTGTAACCCCCCTAACTCAACGTCTTTTGGGCATGTAAGGGATGTTTCTATAAATTTATAAAACAAATAACTGCTGCAGGAACAGATCGCACCAACAAGGATAGAAGCCAACATTTTTTCATCTAATCTTTGCAGTGTACTCACCCGGAAAGTTAACGCGTCATGCCACAAATGACGATAATCAAGGTAATACATAAATGCCATTCGTTGTCGCCTGCGTTGGCACAAGATGCCCTATTATACAAAATTGGAACGCCGTAATATAATAATTTTAGGGCAAGAAACACAAACACGCACACGCACACACACACACACACACACACACACACACACACGCACACACACACGCACACACACAAACAAACAAACAAACACACACACGTGATGTCTGTATGGTGCCAGATTCTACTTCGTTTGTGAACCAAGTGCAGCCGTACCGGCTTAATATAAACGACGAAGCGAGCGCATGAATGTTTTATTGAGGCGTGTATAAGTCACAACAGTCACGGCCGTGCCTTGGTTGGCTGCTCCTAGTGTGTAACAAATACAATCTGTGGAAATTCGCTCGCAGTCACATCTAACATTTACACATGGTAGTGAAAAACAGTGCACCCACTCACGGCTGCCAAGAGAAAATTATTATTCAGTAGACTGCAAAGTCATGAAGACGTATACTTTTTTATTGAATTTATCGCGAGGAGTAAGCTTTCAGGTGGGTTGCTGACACGACGCTATCTTAAGAACTGGATACATTAAAGAAAAGAGAGAGAGAAAGCTAAAGGAAAGACAGGGAAGTTAAGCAAAAGGTTCCGGCTCACTACCCAGAACTTGGGAAGGGGAAAAGAGCTGTAAAATAGTGAAGGAGCAGAAGAAAAAGAGTTGGTGACAGTAAGAAAAAAGATGTAGTGACTGGAGCAATATGCGATCACTATAGGTAGCAATGCTGTCCGCGAATGGTCACATCTCTAAGTCCAGTTGCTTGCAAGAACCACAACAACGCCTTCAGAGCAGCTCGTGATTCAGACCTGGTGGGCCAGGACAACCTCCCCCTGACAGAGACCAATAAAAGAAATGTTTTGACATTTTCTGGTCAGTTTTGAGCTTTATACTGCGTCAGTGAGTACTCATAGTTAAAGCAAGCGATACACATGTGATTCTAGTAATAGGTTTTCGCATAGACGTGGTCGCCACTGATTCTCGCACATCGTCAAAAAAGAAAAAAAGAAATGAGGGAGTACTGCGATCGGCTTATAAATTGACTTACGTAGCACCGTAGAGTCTCATATATTTTATGTGGCGCAGATAAGGTCCCGTGTTGCTCGAGGCGAGATTTTGTGCAGCGTGGTGTAGGATGCGTAGAGCTTCGTTTAGTGCCCCGAGGTGGCTCACTTTATACAAAGTATAAGCTCCAAAATGGTGATATAAATAAAAACGCTGAAGAATAAAATACATGCATGGGTGTGAATTGTTTCATAGAATTACGATATTTTGAACTGGTGTAGTAGTTACGGCACTGTGCCACCGAGGCTTCTATATTAAAGTATATTCTATAGAGCTTAGTGTGAGATCGCGGGTTCTATTTTCATTTCAGCCTGGGGCTAAATTAACCAGTAGTCGGGTACTTAGGCTTAGCATTCCAAGCAACACCAGGTGGTTAAAATTGACCCTTAGCCTACCGGTAGTGTCGATTTTAAACACCTACAGAAATTCAGGAGATTAAGCTCCACAGTTTCTTATAATCTACAACTAGTATTCAAAGTTCGTATTCACAGAGCCGTCTCACGCTAGAAATATTGGTAAGAGAACATTTAGCTCAACCTTCATGGCAGACATTGTGTAGGAGAATTCGGGAAGCCAATGGCAACGAACACTTACGAAAGAGAAGTTTTGTAAATTACGCCCCTGGTTCATAACGGGCTTACTGCCCATACGCTGCAAGTATGAGTCGCGATTATTCCGTTGTCTAGCGTCTACAAATCTTTTTCCCGAGCAGCCCGTTGGTACGCCGTCGACACCCGCATGTCCTTCGGTCGTACACGACGGAGGAGTGTCTCGCAATCCGAGGAGCAGAGAGGGAACCGCGCATAGCGGGTTGTTGTTCCCTGAGGGTGACAAGAGAGCAGCCGCCACCGGAGGGGCCAGATTACTGCACACCTGCGATGCCGTTGCCCTTGTCAAAGAACGCGAGGACGAAAGATTCCACGGGCATTCCTGGGGCCCTCGCTGACACATTTCGCGGTACGACGGCTGCCTTCTCTTACTTCAAATCTCTAACAGTATTATGTCGACAGTTAGCGCAACTGCATCTCTACGGAATTTGGGTGCACTTTCTCGGACACTAACAGAGTGAACAAAATGGGAAAAAAAAACGCTTTCTTCTGATAACACGTAGTGCCAAAAATCGGAGGTTCTCAATTTCTCATGTGTATACATACGTACCCACATGCATAAGCATTCACGAACACACATAAAGTATGGTTGATGCTAAGCGGGGAAGCTTGAAAGTTGCGTCACAATTACTTGTTACCGAAGAAATTGGCATTGACAGGAGCCGAAAGCAGCTAAACACTGGCAGAGAACTGTTTGTATCCCGCGTGAGACATTGATTTTACAACAAATAAAAATTAAGTTTTAACAACAACAACAACAACAACAATAATAATAATAATAATAATAATAATAATAATAATAATAATAATAATAATAATAATAATAATAATAATAATAATAATAATAATAATTTGGGTTTATCGTTCCAAAACCACTATATGATTATGAGAGACGCCGTTGTGGAGGACTCCGGAAATTTCGACCACCTGAGCTTCTTTATCATCCGTCTAAATCCAAGCCCATGGGCCTCAAGCCTTTTCGCCTGCATCGAAAATGCAGCGGCCACGGCCAGGATTCGATCCCGCAACCTGCGGGCCAGCAGCCGACTGCCTTAGTCAGTAGACCACCTTGGCGGTTTTAATTAAGTGTTTTGGCAAACATTCGGGACTAAGGCACTGCTAACATAGCTGGCAGAGTTTGACATCGAGGGAGCAACCGCACACTGTCCTTCGCACACCTTCTTTTTTGCTGTTGAGCCTGAGAGTGAAAGCCCGTTAGACAAAACAAGAGAAAGCAGCACGTGACGGGGAACGTTTACGGTTGGCATCTGTCGCGCGCACGACCATGCACAAGCCGAGGACAAAGTAGCGAATAGCCAAGTGTCGTATAGGTGTCCTGTGTTGTCGCTCTCCAGAGCATCGACTCAGGTAACCGGTACACACGCATACCTTCTAGCAATACCTCCTCCCCTTTCAATGTATCTCGGCGTGAAGGTAACGTTCGGCCCGTTATAGCCATACTTCACGGGTGAACAACCTGGCAGCGACGGGTATACTGGCCGCTCGGCCACCAACTTTTCCTTTCCTTGTTCGAAGCGATAGCGAGGAGAATACAGCCTTAGGCCCCCCCATCCTCGTCTAGCTTCCCTTTCCCCGGCACACTCCTGTCTTTCACTTCAAGGGCGCGTCTGAAGTGGAAACAAGTCGCGAACGGCGAGCGTGCCAACTGTAACCTATGAGGAAACGAGCGGTCATCTTCTTCCTCTTACTCCAGTTCACGCACAGCGCAGTCGGTCCCGTACATACTTTCCGCGTCGTTTCATTGCGTCGCGACCCGAAGAAAGTTGCGGAGAAGAAGCCAGGTCTACTATTTACCACGGTTGGATAACACGGGCGCGCCACTGGCTCTGGGATTGCCTCCCCTCAGTTGTGCTCTAGTGGCCTGAAGACAGCCTTAATTAAACAGGTCCCTATACATCGCCGGTATTTTATGGCAACCCTGCTTAACCCGTATATTAAATATACCTTCTCTCGTATTGACGCTGTCTTTTATTTGTATTGCTTTTTTTTTCTCGGCAGGGAGTCCTCAAACCACGATGGATTTCATGCCTGCGTGGCCATCGGGGATGGTGGCGGTTATTTCGGCGTACCACTGTTTAGCGCAGGCAGGGTTTGGGTTACGTTCGACGAACGCCACGTGCGAGTGAGAATAGATGTAATGATTGCTTGCGTGCTTACATGAGCAACCCACTTTTGACCCTCTCACCTCCGCCACTATATGGTGCGTTGAACTTCTTCGTTGCGTGCTGGGATGGAGGTGATACGGGCATGTATGCTGGCGCGCGCCGTGGGGAACATCGAAAGAAGCGAGTTTATCTGTGCGGCGTTAATGCAAAGCCGTTGCACTTCGTGCGGCCTCGTTTTCTTCGCCACCGTCTTTTCGATCGCCCGTTGCTCTTCAACGCAGTGATAAACGCTTCAGTCGGATTCTTTTGCTCTTTTCTTCGTTTCAATGTGTGTTCGCATTGCTTCAACGTTTCTTTCTAGTTGCACTTGCGCCATTGAAGAAGATCTTGTCTTTGTAGAGCAGTCGATAATTGTAAGCGTGCTCTCGTACCACGCTTGACTCAAATGTGAAGATGACGCAACAACGAAAGGAACCGCAATGAGCTATACTTTTAGTGAAGACGTTTTAGAAGAATATCGGGATGTTGAAACGAGTTACTTGGTTTACGTTCGATACGGTGAAACAACGAAGACGATGAGTGAAATAAATGTGTTGTCTAGTTCTCCCGTCCCATCCCAACCGCTGAATTCCTCACAAGTAAAAAAGGGAGTCGTATTACAATAGACTAATGCGAAAACAAAATTCAACCGCAGCGGTTGCACGGCGGGCAGCTGTGTCTTCATTGCCGATTGTTCGTCCGACTAGAAATTCTCTAGCAGAGTACGTTTTACAGTTTTGACCGCTAAGTGGCATTTTAGACTAACGTAGTTTTGAAGGATTAATTCACAATGATTCTTTATATTTTTTGTACGAGAAAAGCAAGGACCCCTTCACATTTCTGCTCCGGTTTGTACCTGATTATTATCTAAACTCAATATGATGTAATGGGGCAGTCATGGCTGTTCTATAATGACAACGAGTGAGAAAAATAAGCAAGAAAAGGCAGATAGATTGACTATACAGAAGCTCGGTTTGCTATACCTTTCACGGGGGGAAGGAATAAAGGCGCTAAAAGAGAGCCTATAAAAGAGAGATATAGACAGAATCCCATGAAAAGATCGGGAATCATATTGTTTTTAGGTGGTCAAACAGGCCTGTTCGCATTAAGCACGTTAGCAACGTTTTTGATGCCCCCTACGTCTTAAAGGAATGCGTATAGGGTTGTTCGAAAATACTCAGACCACGCTACCATATGATTACACGGGATTGCGGCCTAGGAACTTTTGAACACCTCTGCACATTGTCCTATAGAATCTTGGTTGCAGAGAGAGTTACCGTTGGTTGCTACTTTGTGCCAAATTGGCTCCTTTTTTACCCAGTTTGGTGGCGAAAATTTCGAGTTGGCGCCATGTCAATTTTTCGTCTGCTTTTAAACTTCTGGTTTCACTCATTCAAAATGGTTTTATTAATTGATCGACCCTGAAGACTCTGTCCATAATACCACTCCTGTTCTATTTGGCTACAAATTTGGCGGTGGTATTAAATGACGTGGCTACTGTGGCTACATTTGGATTGAGTTCTGACGCCTTTTCGAGTCCACCCTTCGGTGCCCCTGTGGCAGAAAAAGGTCAAATCCCGTTGATTCAGAAGCACCCCGAGCGTGTTTTTCTGGGTGTCTCGGCGAGATCAGATGCCCAGAACGTGTTCGATTGTCTCTTCGCTACCGTCAGAATCTCATGTAGAGGTCTCTCTACTATAACGAAACCTCAGAAAAGCCAAGGCGGGTTGGCCAAACGAATAGAACATCCCCGTGTCTCCACATTTCGTCTTTCAGCTATTGCCCCACATCCTTCTTGGAACGGTCAGAGCCCTCACAACATCGAAATGGCTGGCATACTCAACCAATATGTTGTCACACAGGACGTGAATAACAGCTCTCGCGAATACTGAAAACCGCGTACATTTGGATTGAGCCTATTAGCGAGGTGTTATCAGCGCTTGCCTTGCAGTGTCGTCATTCTGAAGCTCGAACACTGAATAGCTATGTCGCAACTGACGCGCTGTCCACGCTCTTGCTGACAAGATGGTGGCCGGAAAAAAAGCTGCAGAGACAAGATTAGGACAAGATTAGGTTGCAAATAAGCCTAATAGATTAATCGCAATTGGTAATATTGACTACTTTTCGTTTCTTTTTTTTAAACTTGGTCACTGTATGATTCTTGCGATGTGGTTGGCATTCCTTGGAAACCTATTTATTCTACCCACGAGCTTGCTCCGCCGCGTTGGTGCTAAGGTACTCGGTTGCTGACCCGCAGGTAGTGGAATGGAATCCCGGCTGCAGCGGCTGCATTTCCGATGGAGGCGAAAATGCTGTAGGCCTGAGCGCTCAGATTCGGGTGCACGTTAAAGAACCCCAGGTGGTCGGAAATTACGGAGCCCTCCACTACGGCGTCTCTCATAATCATATGATGGTCTTCGGACGTTAAACCCCGCGTATCAATCAACCCACGAGTTTTGCGCAATGCCCCACTGTATCTATTTTAATCCAGTGACTGAAGCTGTCTAATAACTTTGAAAACTAAGTTTGGTTGTAGACAACTCATATATGAACAAATTAGCAATAACTCTAAAAGCACATCATTTCGTTCTTGAGTTGTGTCATATGCCTAATGCCGGCATTACTTGGGCTTGAACTTTTAAACTGGGCCGGAACAATCGTTTGCGACCAGAAAACAACCTGGACCTGCCAGCATTACGTACCGTGCCCTTCGCTACCTTAGAGACGAAGCTCGGAAGACACTCTTACACCTATACTACGACTCCTGGCTGACTGATACGGTTCCCCAAGCATGGAAGTTAAGTCACTTAATTCCGTTTCTCAAAGCTGGTAAACCTCCTACAGATATTGCCTCATACCGTCCTCTCGCGCTTTCCAGTTGTGTGAGAAAAACAATTGAAAGAATGATTCTAGCATGAATGGAGTGGTATTTAGAGCACTACGACATTTATCCAGTATCCATGACACGTTTCAGGCGCAGCAACGTCATCAATCGACCACGTTGTTGATCTGGTGACATATGTTGAACACCGGAAAGCCTGTAAGAGACTGTGTGCTGCCCTGTTTCTAGACGTTAAGAGGGCTTATGACAATGTCACCCATGAAGCCATCCTTGGTGCTTTGGAAACAGCAGGCCTTCGTGGCAAGGTATGTATGTGGGTGTACAGCTACTTACAACTGAGATCATTCTACGTGACGACAGCAAATGGCCCATCACCTGAGTATTACAGTGGCCGAGGAGTCCTTCAGGGAGGATTGCCAAGCCCTACGCTTTTTAATCTAATCCTCATTGGACTAGTCAAAGATCTACCAATCACTGTAGAACTTTCTATCTACGCTGAGGACAGCTGCATTTGGACATCAGGTGTGACAAGGCTTCAGCTTCGCGCCGCCTTCAGAAGGCTGCCACAACGACGTCATGCTACCTTCGTAAACAAGGTCTCGAGGTGTCCTGCGGAAAATGTGCAGTTGTAGCATTCACACAAAAACAATGTCTGCTTACAGCATAACCATTAATGGACAACACATATCGTTCAACAGAAACCACAGGTTCTTAAGAGTCATAATATACACAAACCTGTCGTGGACTCCGCACGTGAACTATCTGAGGAATCGGCTGATCGCAACATGTCGCATGTTCAAATTTATTGCAGGAAAGAAATGGGGAGTGCTCATACCATTCATGCTACTGCTCTACAGGGTGTTTTTATTGGGTTATTGCAGCACAGCTTACTTACAATCTCTAACACCGGTAATACTAACCTGCGTACAATTCAGAGCATTCAAATCCAACCACTTAAGATACGCGTTAGATTACCGCGCAGTGCTTCGGCGGCTGAAACCATTTCTATCGCTCAAGATCAATCAATCAAGACTCATATTATTACAGAGACAATCCACATGCGCCTCAGACATTACGCCAGGACCCCTTCCCACCACCTGGCGAGCCTCACTGCTGAAAAGCCCCGCACGACATACGGTGCCACTGTCTGCAAGAACCACCAATCTTTTATTGAGGCGTACGCAGCTGCACCAAAGCCACTGCTTCCTCCTTGGAGCTTGAGCCGGTCGCGAGTTTATTTAATGATCCGGAAAATGCGGAGAAAATCAGAATTACCGACACATGCCCTAAAACAACTGAGTCTATTCCTACTAGACCTGAACTACAGTAACCACGTGCACATCTACACGAATGGCTCGACTACACCATCCAGTTTAGGTGGAGCAGTGGTTATACCATCACAAGGGGTAACTCGGCGTTTTAAAACTTCGCATGCGATGACGTCCACGGCCGTAGAACTCGAGGCAGTGCGTAGTGCCCTTGAACTCAAACATTGTGAAGAAAGACCAAGTGAATGGGCAGTGTTTTTCGATTCGAAACCAACGTTACAGGGCCTGCGGTCATTTCTCTGACGTGGATGCCACGGTCAGTTGACCTATGAAACCGTGAAACTTCACCACCTCTTAATACAAAAAGGCCACGACATCGTCTTTCAGTGGTTACCAGGGCATTGCGGTGTGAGCGGAAATTATTCTCCCAATCTTGCTACTCGCACGTCACATGAGGAAGCGAACAGCATTAAAATTCCACTTTCAAAATCGGACGTTGCGAGGCAGACTTGTCGGATAGCTCGCAGTGTCACACTGACTGAGTGGAACACACCAAGCATACGACGTACCAGACTACATGAACCACATGCTTTTCACTAAATATCCGGCCTCTACCCGGCCTCAATCGACGTGAGGCTCCGCTTCTCTATCGCCTTTGGCTGAGAGTTGCTTTGACAAAAGCTTATACCACGTTGATTGGAATAACTGACAGTGCGGCGTGCGATGTTTGCAGCACCGATGAAAACATCGAACACCTGCTTTGCCACTGTCCTCGATTTGCCACAGAGAGACAAGTGCTTGACAACGCATTGCGGTGACTGGATGATCGGCCTCTTTCTGTTCAGGTGCTATTACAGCACCGCCCACATCTCTCGACTGCCCACAAGGCAGTGAAAGCTCTCTTGTGTTTCTTGAGGAAGACGGGTTTGTGTGAACACCTCTGACTTGCGGTGAAGTTCTACATGCTGCAGTGAATTTACTGCCTGTCTCTCACTTTCTCTTTTTCTTCTTTTCACTCCTTTTCACCTTTCTTGTCCGCTTCCCTAATCCCCCAGTGTGAGGTAGCCAACCAGATGTCTTTTTGGTTAACCTCCCTGCATTTCTCTCTTCTGTGCTTCCTCCTTCCTCCTCACAAAATCACTGATGAGAGATTGTAGTTTCCGGCTTTCAGAAGCTGTTTTACTTTGTAATTTCGTGCTCACGTTTCACATGTACATAACGGTGCATACTAAATACTTTCGGACGAATATATGAGACAATTTGCGTCTCTGGGTTTACGCCCTAATAGACAGCACATGGTCATTATTACTTTGACTTTGGTGAGTCGGTATATACTCCGACGAAGGAGGCGCGACTTAGACGAGCACAGGAGGCGCAGATAGACACAGACGCTCACAGATACAGCTTCACAGCTAAAGGTAAAGTGTAAGTAATTTCAATCGTAAGTCTGCGTTTGTCTGTGTCTACCTGTGTCTCCTGTTTTCATCAAGGTCGTGCTGCATTCGCCATACTGTATAAGCGTTGTTTACGGTTAATTAGTATGCTCTTTGACCAAGCTCTAAGAATGGTTGAGCCAAGTAGACACAATAGGTACACGTACATCTGAACGAAATTAAGCGTTAGTATTCCACTCAAAACGGACACTGCCGCGTTGATCGCGGCTGACCATAAATAGCCAATTCATATAATTTCCAGTAAGGGCAGGGTGCTATAGAGATACGCTGCTATTTTTCTACGAGTGTACAATAGTGACAATATAGTACGTTGTTTCTGGTTAGAAGTTGGTATCGGGCATAGAAACTTCCACTTCGTGTGAGTGTGAACGTACCATAGTGCGTCACTAAAGTATTTTAGTGATAATCGAATTAACCTTGACAACTGTGTTATTAGTTGTACCAGTATTTCTTTGTTCTATATGCAAAAAGTATGGATTCATGAATATTTATTTCCGATTCGGATAAGTAATGCATCAGTAAATTTCTCAACGGAGTACAACCGCGAGCTGCCAAGTTTTTTACAGTTCTCTGTCTTGAGTCGTTTTCCTTGTTTTGTACGATGCTAGACGAGTCCTGCCTAGCAATGCGCTCTTTGCAAACAACAACAACAACAACAACAACAACAACAACAACAACAACAACAACAACAACAACAACAACAACAACAACAACAACAACAACAACAACAACAACAACAACAACAACAACAACAACAACAACAACGACGACGACGACGACGATGACGACGACGACGACAACAACAAGAAAAATGAAATAGAGCGGTAATTTGGAAACAAATTTTTTAAACAGTGTTTCAATGTTCTGGTTCGTACGCACTAATGAACGTCTCAGAGCTTCAAGAAAATTCGCGTCTACTTTTAAACAACGCATAAAGAGGCCAGAAAAATAGCAAATATTTGTCATAGTACATACAAAGGCACAATCAGCAATGCGCTATTGCAAGAAAGGTACATCATGACAGTCGAAGCAGTGCCGCTACCATCCTTACGCCTGCAAGAATAATACGAAGGACGTAATGCAACCTATTACATTTAGACGTCATTTGAAAACAGTTTCAACTACTCAGAAATGGAACTTATGATAGAAATGCCAACTGGGTGCCAGTGAAAACCGACGCCAATTGTTAAACGAAGGCTTTTTTGTTTGCTCTCGTGAGAACAGGTGAATCGCCTTGGCCGGTTTCCCGATTTCCCCGAGGAAAGAAAGAAGAAAAGAACGAGAGAAAACAAATAATCGAAAGTCACACTAAAAGGACTTGACGGAGAACGGGTGGAGAGTCAATCTGCTAGCTTTGCCGGATTTCATCCTGTCCCTTCTGATTTGCGATGCTTCACACGGAGCGCATAATATATTGCCGTTATACGTAGGATTGACTGATATTTGGTGTTTGTTCATAAGTAGGATTAAGTCAAACGTGACCCGAATGGATATGTTCCTATTTGAGTGCGAATAAATTGAAGTATACCCTCTGGCATTACAGCCTGAAGTGCATGTATGCGATTCCTAAGCAAAATGGTGCATCAAGTAGTGTCAAGAAGTGCTTTTTTTTTTTCATGATGCATCAGTTAGCCATACGTATTGTATGTCGTGCACCAATACTGTTGGGTTCCTCGGGTCTGGTACAATAATGCAAGCCAGGCCTGTAGCCAAAACTTCCCCCATACCGAGTGTAGGGTAGCCCACCGACCTAAATCCCGGTTAATCTCTCTGCCTTTTCTCTCTACTTATCTCTCTCTTTTTCTATTTTTGGGGAAGGTGGGAGGGTCTACTTGGTGCCATCCTGGACTGTTTAAGAAAACAACCTATTCTAATTGTTCCTTTTTGGTAAAACACCCAGCTCCATCAAAATTACGAGGCTTGGGGGCAAAGGGACAAATCCGTAGTCTACCTCCCCCTGAAATTTTAATATCCCGAAAGTGGTCCTGAAAATTCGGGGTGAGGCGTGGAGCCCAAGCGCTCCCCTTTTCACCTGGCTACGGGCCAGCTACAAGCAGGACAACGCTAATGGCGACGCGCCGTGACTCATGAGCTCTCACCCTTCTTACTAAATGAGTTTGGAGGATCAGATTGTGGTGCGGCGGATGAACCAGCACAGCAAGCTGGGTGAGTTGGTAAGTTAATGGAGGCGTGAATGACGGCGTCGAAGCCAATCAGGGATCAAAAGCAGAAAGAGCGGCTGCATTCGAAATTTAACATTTCCTTTAACAGCTGTGGGCCCACGAACCTTTTTCAAAACTACGGTTGACTTGAAACAGGGTCATTATATTGCCACACAATTAATAAAGTTTTTCAATTCAAAAGGCTCTGCTATTATGTTATTGCATAACGTATTTGCAATTATCATCGCATTTGTTGCATGAACACCAAGTGAAGCAATTGTTTCTCTTCCAAACACTTCCGGTTGAAGACTTATTTCCTGCTTCCCGAAGACAAGAAAGCTTCCTTACAATATAAAACTGGTACGAAATTCATGTTTGTGGGTCAAGATGAGACGATAGTTATAACGCGAGAACAAAACGACGACACTGATGCTGATGCTGATGACCTCTGATGGATGGCGCTTACCTACAAAGGGGGATGGGCCAAGAACCGGGCGGCAGGATACTTGAATAAAACTAAACTGAAAAAGAAGCCAATCTGAAAAAGTAGCTTAAAATAATACTACCAAAAAACAAAAATGTGTGCTGAGCAAGCGGTCAAACCATCTTTTGTTTTTGAAAGACAGAACTACGAATTTTAAACTAAAGATCTGAAAAGGTAGTGGTTCACTAGCATGGTAATCTTTTAGTTGCGTTGATGTAATCAAACACAGCGGAGCATACATCCCTGTGGCAGTAACCAAATAAAGTTCCGCCAAGTGATAAAATTACTGGTAAATTTACTTGTATTCCTAGCTTTTGTAATGGGGCTACTAAAAATCTTTTTCTCTGATAAGAATAACGATGACAGAGTAAAAAGAAATGTTCAATTGTTTCAATTTCGTTGCACCAAATGCATAGCGGTGACGCCTTGAGCTGAGCTTTATTAAGGTAATAATTTAGTTGTGGAACTGCACAGCGCAATCTGGTATAAGTGACCTCTAACTGGCGAGATACACACCACTGTTTATTCCAGCAATAGCTCACATGCTCGAAATCTTTGAATTTATCCAAACTACCTTTTCTCCGTTGCAGGCAAGCATTTCGGAACCTTAGCGCGGTTACGTAAGCCGTATCTGGCAAAACTGGGATGGTGGGCCCACCCAGGGATACTGCTGCTAAAGAGTCCGCCATTTCGTTCAAATATAATCCGCGGTGGCCTGGTACCCATAGCAAATGCAGTTTTTTTTTACGTTTTTCGGGACACAGAGGCAAGAAGGACACGAAAGACACTTCTTCCTTCTTGTCTCTGTGTCGTCGTTTTGTTCTCGCGCTATAACTATCGTCATGCCATACCAACTAGCCCAAGCTGCCACACTTCAAGATGAGAGTTGTATTGAATAATACGATACCAGAGCATAAATTTACTTTTACCTTGGCGGCCAAACAACCACCGAAGTAACTATTAAATTCAATTGAATGAGTAAGTAAAATTGCAGATGGTTACCTTGAGAGCCGCTCGGGTTATTGCGCCACCTGTCGGAGCATATTTCAATCATGCGTTTATTTCTACGCGGCTTCCGCGACCAACTTCGGTAGCGTGACGAGAACTGACAATCGCCGACGTGTGAGTGCCACTTCCAGACAACCAAGTGACAGATTACAGTCATCCTTCAGTTTTGTGCTGTTCTGTCAAACAAAATAAAACTTGTTGTTGGGCTAGTTGGTTATTCGTGATATTGTTAGAAATTTGGTGAAACCTCGACTCTCGCAAACATTCACACAAGCACTCACACAACCACCCGAGTAACAGACACGAGACGCAGCGCTGTTAAACAGTAACGCAAACCTCCAATAGACCTTTGTACATTCGCCTAAGACGACTTGAAGGCAAAAACGCTATTCTTTTTTTTCTCAAACGGTGCAAAATGGAGGAGCTGGGAACTCGAGCCATGGCTTCACGAGTCACTGTCAAGCGCCTGCTTCATGTTCTTCTTGTGAGGTCACACGCTCACCGATTATGTTTGCCAACCAACGGAGGGCACTACCACGCCATCGTGTGGCGTTACGTCACATGACGCTACACCAAAATTTGTGACGTCATGATGAGTTAAAAGTTTTTGTGACCTGTGATGTCATGTTGACGTCTCGTAGTGACGTTATCACGCGATGGTGATTTTTCGCATGACTCGTCCCCGAGGTCACAGGAGAGTCAAATTTTCAGTTCAATAAGGCATCAAGACTCCCCTTAAAAGGACTGTCTACTATTCTTCACTTCACTTCATGTCGCAATAAAAAGCTTATACCATCTGAAGTGCCAAACCTTGCAGTGTTTTTTTTAAGTGTGTAGAAAATTTCAAAACAAAATTTTTCGATCTGTGTTAGGTCTCCTTTCGTCGGTGGGATGAATGCCCACAACACTAATAGACGGAGGCGATGAAAATTGTACTGCTGGTGAAGGTCAAAAACTGAAACCCCGACCATTTTTGAAGGCTTCGTCATGTTTTGTTTATTAATCAAACAAACACTTTAGTGGTCGTTTAAGACACGAACACACTTTTTTTAAAGTTCCTACGAGCGGCAGCGGACGCCATGCGTGCATTTCTCCGCCGTTTCTAGGCAGGCATGCAGGCAAGTGAACAGACCGCCGGTAGCGCCACCAGGCGCCCCTTTGAACGCGTGAGAAAGAAAAGTAAAACTAGTTTCTGGTGCTTCTTTATGCTGTCTCATGCGCGTAAAATACAATTTTGAAGGTATACGTGTTGGTTTTAAACAAAATAGTAAACCTGTGGAGATTACTTGTCCGACCAATCGATTGACCACATCGATGTTGGATGACGCTAGCGGTCACTTCTTGTCGACTTTTAACACCGAGTTCACATTATCATTCCTTTTTAAGGGTCAAAAGCATGCTCGTTGCCACCAACATAATGAACGATTTTCTTATTTGTGCCCCAATCACAAAAAAAAATTTCGATTTGTAGACAGTGTCTTCAATATCTGTATGCCTATAGATGACAACAGATCATCTTCAGGCTATACTCTCTATGGAAAGGCAGGTCACGTTTCAAAGAGTAAAAGTCTATTTAACAAAAGTAGAAAAAAGAGAGAACGCATGGAAGTGCTCTTAACTGTCACGAATGAACGACTGAGCATTGTTGGCATCGTGTTGTGTCATCTTAACAGCAGTAACATTTTGCTCAAATATCGAGAAGGTGAAAACCTTCACAGACAACGGGAACTATATGTCAGTTCCAGAAGTGTTCCAAAGAACACTTAGATATAGTTTCCGTTGGATACCATATTAGAATTTTCCTGATCCTTGAATGGCTTCTGATAAATGGTGTCCCAACTCTTGATTGTACGCTGATAGGTACTAATAGTGATGACCACTGAACTGTACAGCTGTTCAACAGTGCATAGATAGGACGCAAGTACACATACGCGCATGTGCAATAACAGAGAAAGGAGTGCTTGCGAATGCGATCATTATTAGATCGCGTAGGGAACCACATACGACTCGTCGTGGTTAAAATTAATAGTCGGTGAGCTCCGCAAGATAAAGTACGTGCGTAATACGGAAGCTGCGACCATCTACGACAAAACAAGTGTCTCCATCAGATAGGCACTTACGTTAACTTCCAGACTAAGCACTGGTAATTCGTGGCTTAAACTCCAGGATGCAGTGCAGCCGCACCACAACTTGGCCTTGCAGGCGATGCGAGGCGCCAGTCTGCCTTCATTATCCCAGTTGTTTCCTGCTTCAAATTTATGAGAAAAGAAACGGGGGGGTGGGGGGGGGGGTAGAACTGCAAGGACATCTTTGGAAACAACGCTTGAGAGACCTTGACTGTTTTGTTTTTGCTTGGCACGAAGCGCAGAGAAATGTTTGCGGAAGAAACTCCCCCCCCCCCCCCCCGCCTTGGCGTGGACCTTTTATACTGAAACATCGATACGCAGTGGGGCGTTATCAGGCAGGCGACACTATAATCCGAAAAGCCTGAGTCGTATAACCTACTGGGCACCTTCCTCTCGCTGTTATTTTTTATTGTGCCGCGCAAAATGAAATAAGGGGAGGAGGATGAAAGGAAATGGAGTAACTATCCTTATTGTCAGAAGAGAGAGCGATCTCTCTAGTCTATAGTATGCAGATAAGTTCGAGATATAAAGCGAGTTGAAGAGGTGAAGAGATAAAAGGCGCTGCGATATTTGATGATATCGGAGACGAACGAAGCTGTCGTTTGTTGCAGGTTTCGCAACCTTAAACATAGATCCGAGGGGTGTACGACGCGACCAACTACCGACAACTGTGAGGACATGATCTTACACTTAGCGACATACTCTTGAAGAAAGGCGAGGTAAACGCGTCTATGCGGCTGTCTCAAGGCTCGCGGAGATTGTATAGTTTACCCAGATGCTCCTACTGTCCTAGTTCTTCAAGAAGAGCGCGTTGAAATCTGTCAGTCACTCATGCGTTCGCTATATTTGCCCAGTCGTTTTTTTTTTTCAACAGCGCTTGTGAAAAAACAGCGCGAGACCGTGCTGCGTAGTGTCGAGCTCACTATATATTCACCTCTTTCTTACTCTTCTTATTTTTTCTCTATCTCTTTCCTTTCTATTGTTCCCCCTTTTTCCCACCCCAAATGTAGGGTGGCTAACCAAGCCAAGTTTGGTTGGCCTCCACGCTTTTTCTATTTCTCTCTTTCTTTCTCTCTCTCTCTCTCTCCTTTGCCTTGGTAGAGCAAGTTGCACTTGCTCGATTGATAACTGAAAACGTGAACCTAATGCAGAACACTTACATTCGCATACCACACTCAGCGCCCACGTGAATGCGCCGTGAGTGCCACCACCTATGGCGCACATATATGTTGTCAAACTTTGACACTTATGCGCAATGACTAAATATGTACGCAGTTAATTGGTACAAGACACTCATCTATTTTACCATGTAATATATGTACAACGAGAAGCTATTTTCGTGCGTGTTTCTCTCGTAGCGCATTTCCACCCGAAATTGGAAGTTTTCCAAGTATGATGACATTTTCGCTTGTCCCGCATGCTCAGTAAGATAGTTCTTTTCAAGTTAGTTCAAAGCAACTATACGGTCTTTGCTGGGGCTTTGCGCACCACAATCGCAATATAAATATGAGGCGCACCATAGCGGGGAACTCCTCATCAATATCGGCCACCTGGAGTTTTTTTTAACTAGCACCAAAATATAAGCAAACGCGCGTTCTTCGAATTTCGCACGCATCAATATACGGCCGCCGTAACCGGGTATGGAACCCGCGCCGTATAGCTCAACAACGTTACAACTTACGGAAGCTACCACGACGGGTCATATTGTCTATAGTCCAATGGCGAAAGTGATTACCACAGAGCTCGATACGAACAATTGTTGACATTGCATGCCAGGCCAACCCTGACGGTCTCAGCTCCACTACCAGAGCTCACGCGATATTTCGTTGTGAAAGAGTCATAACGCACTGGTCGAAGCGTTCCTTTTGCCCAGTCATTCTGTGTACACTAACCTCTGGCGCCCTGGCCTCTTACTTTCACAGGCACTCTCACTCAAACGCATAGGCCTCGGGTGCGAGCCCAAACAAAGCGTATGAGAAAGTGCCGCGGCTATGGTTATTGCCCTCCTCCGGACAATGCCAGGGAGGCGGTGCTGCATCAAAGGTCAGAGGTGCGTTTCCCACAAAGTTGGGTCCTGCTTTTGTCTCGCAACTGTCTACGTACTCACGACGCAGGCGCACAAACCAGAGTGGGCGCGGACTCGCTCGTCCTTTTCGGAAAGCACGTCCTCCAGCGTGCCCATAATTAACGGATCAAACAAAGTACGGCCTCTTGTCTCGCTGCTTCGACACAATCGTGCGTGTGCTTACTACGTGCTTACTACGAGTTCCACGTGATTGACCCCCGACGTAAGAAGGAGGCATGCGCTCCGCCGTCCGTCACGCAGGGACGAAACAATATGACCCTGTTTACTATGAGCCCAATTGGAGTCTCGTTAGACACGATGTAAACGAGAACTGTGGCATGTTCAGCGGACTATTTCCCTTCCATAACCTTGAATCTCTCACTAGATGCTTTACTAAGATATAGGACGAACACGCACTCAAGTTTGACAGACCTACTTGGCCGTCAGTTTCCTTATGACGACATCGCTAAAATGGCAGCCTTGGCCGGTATAATAAACAGATCTTTTTTGCCCTATCCTCTACACTTATTTTGATTCATTGTTCACGACTGGCCGACCCTAGTTATTACGTAGCCAGCGATCTAATGAAACCACTTATGAAGTCTTATAAACAATAGATTTTGAATAGAAGCATGACATTACACTGGCTATTCACTGGCGTGAAAGCGATCTCGGTATTCGAACACTTGCCGCACACGATTGTCATCGAAATCGATTGCGAAAGAAGTTGCAGTCGTGATTTTTGCATTTGCAGAGGTCAATTACGTAAAAGAGTCCGCATTCACGAAGACCTTCTTGCTCTGAAAACCTTTCGCATACGAGAAAAAGCCAGTTCATCTGGACGTTAAGCTGTTTACAATCAAGAGAAAATTAACAGCCATTCGTATGTAGCACAAACCTAACTTGAAATCTATATGGAGTTTCCAGAAACACAACCAACCTTCTGACGAAAATTTCACCCTCGTCCAGGGTTAAAAGCTGAGACCAACGTATTTCCAAGATGGTCGCTCTACCGATTGAGCAAAGCAGGACGCTAGAAGGTGGCAGCGCGAGCGCAAATCAATCAGCAACTCAAAATGAGCACTGCTAACCGCTAATCACTAGATTTGCAATATTCATATAATTTTCTTGTAATGTCAATTTCCAATTCGAAAACTAACATGTTCATATCGAATAAGACATAACATGCGAAAAATTCTTCGTTTCATGAACTGAGACCAGCGGGACGACTAAAAAGTCGGCAAGCTATTTTGATAAAAAAAAAAACTCTTACATGAACCTGTCCACCTGTCAACATCAGATCGCAGAAATAGTCAGCGACCCGATGAGGAAAGAAGACGTAATCGCTGCGAGGCCACCTTAAATCTAAACTAAACCAGCCATTTGAAATAATTTAGAACAAATGTTGAGCACCCACACTTACATGCGCGGCTAGAATGGTTCGAGCTAGCTAAGGCTGGATCAGCTATCCCGTCTACATGGTAACGCCAGCCAAATCGCAGCATAGGAAACGTACTCGCAACCAGCTGTTTCTGAGTGGTTCGAAAGAACGTTTTCACTAATAAAGTCATACAAACATGGAACAATGTCTCATGTAGTAATACAACATGAATATATTGCTTATAATACCAAACAAACATCCTGAAATGACAAATTTCAAGGCCTCCGCCTCTTTGAAGAAATATATAGAACGAAAAACCTCTTTGTTAGTTTATTCTTAAATAACAGGCAAGCCGCTAGCACGTACTTTCACGATAGCTCATTCGATTCGACTTTGTTCATGGCTAACACATGACGCGGCTTTAATGGACGAGCTAGCTGCGAGCGACTGCTTAGACGACGTGCTCGTTTAAGAGTTCTTCTGATCGCATCAAGGTCTCAGTAGAAAAACGATCGAGTTAGCCGGATTTCCCCGCGTCGCCCTTGCGGAGACGCCCTCCTCTCATCAGCGGACATAAATAATACGTTCTCAGCAAGAGCCGTGGTTGAACAACTCAATGTCCGTGCTATTTTTGGCACTCCTATACGCTGTTTGATTAGCAGCTGCGATAAGCAATTCCAATTAAAGAAGTCTCTTATGCAATTGCGCTGGCCACAACGCCTACGATATACAAAAACAAAATAGAATAGGGCGTAGAAAGACACACAGAGGTCCCAATGGCTGAACTTACAACAGACTTTTAAAATGAGAACGCGTTGATGAGACCCAAAGCTAGCTCGAAGGTTGTTGACGGCTGCAGAAAAAAAAAAGCATCGTCTTTCCGAAAATGTAGTATGTACAATGAAACACACAGGACATAGTACAGTGTTGTGTCTTGTCTGTTTCGCTGCCGAAATTTAGCACAACTCGGCCATAAAGATAACGAACCAACAATTTCACGTACGGACGCTTGCGAAGTTTGGTCTCTTTCATATACCACTCTGCAACTGGTTAAATCACAGTGCCTATGTTTAGGGCAACATGCTGAATAATCCTTTATATGTCCACAATCTTTAAGGCGTAAAAATAACTCCGGCGTCCACGCAACACGAACTGAGCACAATTGTGAGGCGAAGACGTGCTGTTTGAAAAAGGGCTTACCCACATTATATTGCACTTGTCTAGAGCAGAACCGCCGTAGTGTGGTTTTAACGTGTGCGCTGTTTGGTGACACGTGTAGCACAAAAACGACAGCGATTGCTAAAATTAAAATGTTTCATTATGTCAAAGTAATTTAGTTTGCTTTATTTGGGCTGCGTGGCATTAACGTTTCGTGCACAGATTTTGTTACCGTACGCAGAGTGTGAAAGACGTGCCGAAAGTGGTCCAAAATATAGAACACCAACGTGCAGAGAGGCCGACACATGGCAGCACTACTACGCGCGCGCACGCACGCACGGCACACACACACACACACACACACACACACACACACACACACACACACACACACACACACACACACACACACACACACACACACACACACACACACACACACACACACACACACACACACACACACACACGCACACACACACACACACACACGCACACACACACACACGCACACACACACACACACACACACACACACACACACACACACACACACACACACACACACACACACACACAGGTCTTGAAGTATACCATGCAGTGCGCTGAATGTCACAACATAGGCAAGGGCATAGCCATATGTTCAAGAGCTTCTTCAGAAAGACCGGATGTCTTTCTGGTTAAGCTACCTGACTTCTTTGTCTGCTTCCTTACTCCTTCCTCAGACTTATGCGGAGAACTGACACCACGCGCTGTACTTTCATGGTTGGTTTGCACAAACTAGGCAAACAAGTAAGCAAGAATGATCTGCGCTTCTGAAAGAAAGCAAACGCAAAAGGAACAGAACAAGAAAGAAAAAGATGACCAAGTAGATGCAGCGCGGTGTTGTCCACTCTTGCCCGTTTTCTGTCGTAATATCTAGATATTTCACCGCTTTCCTGTACGATGTTGATTTAAGTGAGGAATTTCGGGTGCAGTTGTCGCTAAAAATACCACTGGTTTTTTTGCTCTGTTTGAGAAAGCTTATCTAGAGGCTTTGCATACTATATGCATTCTGAATTGGCACGTGAGCAAAAAAAAAATGCACTCTATACCACTGGTTTGTTTGCTTTGAGAAAGCTTATCTAGAGGCTTTACGTACTAAGATGCGTTCGGAATTGGCACGTGGGAAAAAATCACCAGTCTATCTTCTGCTTTTGTAATTCGCTTTGCGCATTAGTAGCGGTACCTCTTTGGTGAGAGACTCGTTCAGCTACGCACCTTCGGGATATGCGTGCTTATACAAGGGTGGCTCTAGCGCGTCTCCCAAGGTGAGATACATCACGCACGATTGCTCGCTTTAGGGGCCACGACTCGTTGCTATTCAGTATACAGCGTGGGTGTCGACGCAGCGAGCTCAAAAGGCCACCACGCCCATACGCCCTGCACTTCTTTTGACGATGGTGCGTCCAACCACTTGTGTGTGTGTTTTCCCCCTCTTTTCAACGGCGATATTCTCGGGGCCTCCTTTAGGTGCTTGCGGTTCTACTCCACCCATCATGTTTCTTTTCAGTGCGAGTGAAAAGCCTTCACGCTCCCAATGAATGTTTTATGACGGCTGTTCTGGCTAGATCGCACATTTTGCGATCATTCACTTCTTAGCAAACTAGGTTTACAAGAAGAAAAAAAATATGGAAGACCACTACAACGAACGACATAAAGAAGCCGAGAAGACGGGGATAACAGGCCTGACGTAGACATGCGACGTGTCGATATAAAATAGTGAATATTGCTAACATAATCACAAAGAACGTCCACAGCAATGATGCAGTATAGTTACAGTGTTGCACTTACGACCCTAAGTTCTCGTTTTCAATACTGGCCACTGCGATCGCATTTTCAATGGAGGTGAAAAGCTAGAGGTCCGTGCAATGTGTGATGCCAGTGCATGTTCGAAAAGACCAGATGGCCGAAACTTCCAGAGACCTCCACTAACGGCGTGCCTCAGAACCATAGAATATCATAGTTTTGGCACGCGAGACGCAAGAGAGCTATTGCTATTTCCAGGGCGTTTCTATGATAACACGGTGATGACACTGGCACGACGACAGCCCGAAATTAGTACGAATAATAACGTCACTACAGCAGTACAACAACAGTTTCGCTGTTGCGGTGCCAACAGTACTCAACGCTGTGCCAACGGCACTACTACGGTATAGAGCTGGAACAACAATGGTAGTACAACTGTATGGCACGGTGGCTAGCAAACCCTTTACTCCCGAGCTAAACCTGCGGTATAGAAAACAAATGACTATTTGTCTCGATATCTGAGTATACCCTGGAGCCGAAGTTATAATGACAATAGGGTGGCATAGCTATATACGGCATCTTTTCGCAATACCTCTAACAAGCAAGGTGCCAGAAAACGGTCTCTGTCTCGGGAAGCGTGAAAAGTCTTCATTTACGCGGGACTGTAGGGTTATTGAGCATACCAAGCTCTTCCTTTTCCCCTCGGCGACGAGTTTGTGCATTGTGATAATCAGTGATAAGAAAACAGCGATTACACATAGGTCTTCGTCGCATTCGAAGCGCACAGCAAGTTTTGGATACTTTTGAGCCAGTCTTTGCAAGTCTTCTTTGACATCATGGGTTCGAGTGCACGTCATATCAAACAGTCGAAGTCAACTTGTGCTCTGGGATTGATTGATTGATTGATTGATTGATTGATTGATTGATTGATTGATATGTGGAGTTTAACGTCCCAAAACTACCATATGATTATGAGAAACGCCGTAGTGGAGGGTTGCGGAAATTTCGACCACCTGAGGTGTTTTAACATGCACCCAAATCTCAGCACACGGGCCTACAGCATTTTCGCCTCCATAAAATGGCAGCCACTGCAGCAGGGATTCGATCCCACGACAAGCGGGTCAGCAGCCGATTACCTTAGCCACTAGGCCATTGCGGCAGTTCGCAATTTTATGACTTTCAGACATGCGTGGTAGAAGCTGCTATTCGTTCAAGTGTATTACTTTACCTCGCTTTCCTTATTTAATTCTCTACTATATTCCTTCCCTTAACCCCTTTCCCCACGTAGGGTAGGAAGCCACGCGGAACCTTGTTTACTTCACTGTCTTTCGTTCGTTTCTGTCTCAGTCTCTCATTTTTACCACAACATAATTCTGTGCTAAAGGGCCTCTTGACAACCCAATAAAAAGAGTTTTAACACAACTATGTGTAACACGTACCTTTTCGGAAGGACCATGTATAGTGCCCGAGAAGTGTCCCTCCTGCTGTCATTTCTGTAGTACACTGAAATGAAAACGGAAGGTTATATTTGAAAAAGCTGACTAGAAATTTCAGGCTTACCTTGCCTATGGCAACATCGGTACTACCATCATCACATACGCTATCGCACGTAAAGAGCTCAACCGACTAATCATGGCCCCTATAGTTTTATTTACAGGTTAAACGCAACGTCTGTCACTACGTCGGCCACTGGACAATAAATGACTTAAACAAAAATAATTTTTTACGCGGTAACATGCCAACTAAATAACGTGGTTTTTTATGCCGGGCAACCATCAAAATCTTTCGTGTGATACTCGTAGAAGATTCTATAGCCAAGGAGGGGCCAAACGTTCCACCACCGTTTTATATAACAACTGCTCCATCGGCAAGCTTACGTGAAACTCTGGCTTCCTTCTTCACGCTTTTTTTTTGTGGCAACCAAACCAACCAGACGTGCAAAAAAATTGCCCGCAGCTTCCCTCGGGGGAACACTGAGGAGGATGCGGAGCGTATAATTGGTTAACGGGGTTAACGGGATCGGCCTCTCGTCGCCGACGCTTGCACTCGGCTTCCCGTTTTCGAAAGTCCGGGTCCTCTTGTCGACGCTTACGTTTCAAAGCGGCCGAATCCGGTGCTGCTGCTCGACGCTGACGTCTCTCAGCGGCTTCACATTCTCTAAGTTGAGAATCTTCCGCTCGACGCCGACGTTTACGTTCGGCGTCGCGAGCTCTTCTCCGCGCTGCCTTGTCTTCGGACGACGACTTGGTTGCGGTTCCGCCAACACTTTGGCCGGCGCTGGTCGAAGGGACGTCGATCATTGCGACCTCGGACGTCGACGCGCCGTACAAACCAACCGACGAGCGGCAACTGAGCGAGCGAGCACCGACCTTGAGTATATATACAGCGCGACGGCGCATGCACTATCAGCTGTCGAATGTTCGAGAAGGGGGAGAAGCGCAACGGCGCATGCGCGCGCGTCAGCTGCCAATGTTCTCGAAGCGCGACGGCGCATGCGCGCGCGTCAGCTGCCGATGTTCTCGAAGCGTGACGGCGCATGCGCGCTACATTATACAGCTAGCGAATGTTCGTGAAGAGGAGAAGCGCACGCGGTGTGTAGAGGAGGAAGGGTGCACAGATGGTGGAATAAGGAGGAGGAAGCTTGCGGACGGCGCCGCACTACAAGCCTCGAGTATTAGATGCTCCGCATCTAAAAAGCACCACGGCTAACGTGTTCTTATACGCGGCACATTACCAGAAAACCGAAAGTAGAAAGAGTACGATATACGGGCACCGAAACGTCCCACTTCTTTCCAGCAGCCGTAACATCACAGCCACGGCATGGTTTCCGGAAAATATAAACAGCAATGAAAGACACGATCTACTCTCCCCCCAGTCTTCGTAAAACGCACCACGAAAAAACAAAAGCGATCGCCGGTCGAGACCTGCACTGTTACGGCGCGATCACGTAATGCATGCGACCAAGGCAAGGCGGGGTTTACGTCTGAAATATTAAACAAAAAAAGCGTACGCCCACAACCATGGCCACGCCAGTGAATATAGCACGTTCTCAATGTATCGATAGCATGCGTGAACCAATGAAGCTGGAATCAGAGTGCCTCATATAAAGCCAGGTGCTTTGTATCAAACCGCCTACGACGCGGAAGATCCCTTTGCACCAAGGATTTCTCCTGCACGCAAGGGCTTTGTGAGGCTTCTGTGCGTACGTCTGCAGAGTGCATGCGTGCCACTCCTCTAGTCCGACCGTGATCTGCCATGGATCTAGATTTTTGTTATTATTGTTTATACTTCGAAATTTCTTTTTCCTTGCCACCCAGCAAGTCTGCACGCGAATCGCGGCAAGCAACCAGCGAAAGAAGGAACTAGACGCATCCATGGCGAGAGGGTCTGATAACTTAGAAGAAAAGAATCCGAAAGAGAAACTGCGAAAGGGGAAGGTGGGGGGGGGGGGGGCGTTGGAGAGAAAAATAAAGGAAAGAACACAATTGAAGAAGGCAGGCTGCGAAGGCCGGTTTAATCCAGTAGTGCCGAAAACACAAATCCAGTTGTGTTTTCGTGTTATCGGAAAACTAGGGCACACGGGAGGGACGAGGCAACACCCTCTGACGAGGCCTCAGATGCTCAGTGTCTTTTTCTCAGCACCTTCCATGGTTCCGAAGATGTTTATTCATATACAGCTGCTTTGGCAAAGTGGGTGGCTTCATGCTCTTCAATAGTCGAGTACCAAATACTCAAAATCGTTAACCACTCTTTATAAACACATTCCTCGTTTAGGAAGGTGAAACCCACGGGACAACTTTTTGCTCTCCCAGAGTAGAGTACCAAATACTCTAAATCATTAACCACTTTTTTCCTAAACAGAGCTGGGGTCGTCGGACAGGGCCTCATCAAGCGTGAGGGCCACGGGACGGCTTTAAGCTCTCCATTAGTAGGGTACCTAGTATTCTAAGCTATTAACCACTCCTTTATAAACACACGAACGGCTAATTCTTCCCGTAGCAGAGCCCGTACTACTCTATAGAGTCTAAATCGTTGCTATTTTGTTCGAAACAAAGCTCATAATACAGTACCTTGTACACTAAATAGTCGAACATTTGTTCTAAACACAACGGTTTTCTGACAACGTGCATGGAACCAGAACGTGGGCTGTGCACAAGACGAGTCTTTGCAGTGACCTTGTACGTACTGTGGCAGCGACGCTGTTTACCGGAAGCACGTCACAAACCTCATAGAGACACTTATTCCGCACTCGAAAAAATACGGCTCGTTGTGTAGAATTACCTCGATGAGCAGCTGGAAACACATGACGAAGAGGTTTTTCTTCGACGGCGGCACACACGTTTCTTCAGAGTAAGGAAGAAACAGCTGGAGTTTGCAGTTGTTCCTTATTAGCCTTGCATGTGCTCACTATAGTACGCATGCATGCGAGGTATTTTCTGAAATGTGAATATCTCAATCCATTTTGAGTTTTCTTTAACTTGTAGCATTTCTATACACAGATATCGATGGGATTTTAGGCGCTCATTTGTAAGATGTATACAATGTATTTACTTGTTTTAGATGCATCGCTTATTTATGCACAACTTACGTGTACAATAAAACTCAAACCATGACTTCTCTCCTCTACCCCATAACTTTTCTACCCACGTGCAGAGTAGCCTGCTGTGCTTTCTTCTATTCTTATTGTCTATCTCTTCCTATATTTCTTTAAATTTATTGTTATTCATTAACCGCTGTAATAACACCACATCGTAGCTATATCGGTTAAAGTGTCAGCAGAATTCGATCGAATAGAGCAATCACAACTCCGGCATCCCGACTCACCATAGCGAATAACTGTGGTAGCTGGCACGACATTTGCTCTTCTACATATCACCTGAACATGAGTACAAGATTGAAAGACTGAACATATGCACGAGTTGTTTCACTATTGAGCGAATCCATGATTCGAACTTCGCGCCAAGAAAGGGATACCTGCTCCTTGGCACAAGGAGTAACCGTCGTCACCTCCCGCAATTAAAGAAAAAACTTTCTTTGACGTTAATAAAACTTTTGTACTCCTTTTCTACGCTAACGCAGCAAGTTAGTTCTTGTCTTTAACCGTAGAAAAAATTCGGCAGATCCGACACATCTTGGGAATCGATGTTAAGCGAAGCATATGAATGGAAGGTGACTGTGTTGTAGTTTTATTATTGTGCGAAAGGTGACGAAGTCGCGCTAAAGATATGTACAAACGCACAGACAGACGCACATTAGACAGGCATATACGTTTTATGCAACCAATTGTTCACAGTTATCTATTAATGCCGAGAGCAACACAGATATTAGCAACACCAAAACCGGTAAGCTGATATGAATTGCTGGCGCTCAAAACGATTGTTGCCCTATAGATATTGCTATATAATCAACTTCAGCCAGACTTGCAACACCCTCATGGTGTATGGCTCACCCACAGGTTTAACACACGGTTCCAGGCATACGGTCAAAAGCCAAGCACTCATCTCCAGAGCTAAAGCAGCTTTCTCGTCTCTTTTTGTGTGAGAACTGCAGTGAGCATAATTATCTATATAGTGACGCTTCAACTAAAGTGGATGGGTATGCAGGATCGGTGATCTTTCCTGCAACAGCAACGACGACGAAGACTCGGTTATCCCACCAGACGAGATCGACAGCTGTGGAACTTGCTGCTTTACGTAGCGCAGTTAAAGTTATTAAACACCAAGAAGCCGAGAAATGATGCGTTTTGACGGACTCCAGGCAGCACTACAGTGTTCGGCATCCGCCTTACGCCGTGACCTCATAAACAACTAATGCTGGAAATCAGAGAGCTGCTTCACCACCTTTTCGACGAAGGACACGGAATCACGTTTCAGTGGCTTTCAAGTCACTACAGCATATTAGATAACGAATATGCCGACGCCGCTTCTCGGTCGGCACACAAAGACGGTGTAGAAGAATTTGTCACAATCTCGAGGGCTGATGCTGCCATAAAAGCGTGACATATAGTTAATGAAGACGTAAAATCTCTGCGGTATACAGCAAGTTTACGGCCCACGCGACTACATAAGCTGGACCCATCTCGTCGACTTCGGCCTCCGTTCGTACTTTCTCGAATTGCGACAACGATGCTTTGCCGACTGGAGCTTGCTGTTGCTTTCACCAAAGTTTTAGCCTTCCGAATCAGCGTGGAAGACAGTGTTGCTTGCGATCATTGCGGCAGCGATGAAACGATGGAGCAGGTTCTCTGTCATTGCCCTCGTTATAGCGTGCAAAGATGGCAGCTAGCTGCTGCGTTAGCTCGCCTTGACGAAAGACCTTTGTCAGAACAATCAGTGCTTGAAAGGTGACATAATCTGTCTTCGCACAGAAAATCAGTGAAGGCCTTATTGAAATTTTTGCGTGGTAGTGGCCTATTGAACAGGCTATAGCACCCCTGCTCACTCTTTTTTTCACGCGTCTATTTCGCTCTTCACTTTTTTTCCATCTTTTTTCCCCATTCTCTCTTCCCTTAGTGCAGAGTAGCAAACCATATGCTCCAATTTCTGGTTAACCTACCTAACTTTTCCTCATTTTATTTTCTCTCTCAACTTCAGCAGGTGGTGCTTATTTACAATTCACATTACCCCACGTGACGGCTGTATCATAGCAGTGCTTATGTGATCTTTATGAACTTGGATAGCCGGCGCTGCAAACGTGATTGATCTTTCTCGAACATTAGCGTCTATTCGAAAAGCAGTTCAGAGACCTCGCATGGTTCTGTGGTATAATACTTGATTGCCGAGCAGAACGTTCGGGATTGATTCCTGCTGCGACCTTGACATTTATTCTTTGCGTTCGTTTGGTGAACGCTGCCGATGTCGGCTATTCTTAACGCTCATGCGTTAAAATTACCCTTGTCTGTTTTCGCCGTTCTTGAGTAGATATAAACTATAAACTGTCAATTACCTGGGGTACATATCCACCCGCTCGTATGTACCACACGTCTGGCGTAAAGGGTTTGACAGTGTACGCGACAGGTTTGTGACATAATGATTATTCGTATGCCATGACCAGCGAGTCATAATTGTCAAACTATCTTACCGCCCTATACTGATTTTGTTTTACTCCGAGTTAAGGGGGTGATCACGAGAGCGCCCAGATGTAGGCGGCTGGCTGGCTGGCTGGCTGGCTCACTCACTCACTCGCTCACTCACTCACTCACTCACTCACTCACTCACTCATTCACTCACTCACAAGATAGATAGATAGATAGATAGATAGATAGACAGACAGACAGACAGACAGACAGACAGACAGACAGACAGACAGACAGACAGATAGATAGATAGATAGATAGATAGATAGATAGATAGATAGATAGATAGATAGATAGATAGATAGATAGATAGATAGATAGATAGATAGACAGACAGACAGACAGACAGACAGACAGACAGACAGACAGACAGACAGACAGACAGATAGATAGATAGATAGATAGATAGATAGATAGATAGATAGATAGATAGATAGATAGATAGATAGATAGATAGATAGATAGATAGATAGATAGATAGATAGATAGATAGATAGACAGACAGACAGACAGACAGACAGATAGATAGATAGATAGATAGATAGATAGATAGATAGATAGATAGATAGATAGATAGATAGATAGATAGATAGATAGATAGATAGATAGATAGATAGATAGATAGATAGATAGATAGACAGACAGACAGATAGATAGATAGATAGATAGATAGATAGATAGATAGATAGATAGATAGATAGATAGATAGATAGATAGATAGATAGATAGATAGATAGATAGATAGATAGACAGACAGACAGACAGACAGACAGATAGACAGATAGATAGATAGATAGATAGATAGATAGATAGATAGATAGATAGATAGATAGATAGATAGATAGATAGATAGATAGATATATAGATAGATAGATAGATATCAAAGTGCCTGCAGTACACAAGCAAATGTCTCGCGTTTATAAGAAGAGTTACTTTGGAGCAACGCGTGCCCAGGCAGCATTATGGCGCTCAACATACGGGCGATCACACGATTCCTGCCGGTACCGGCACCCTTCCACAAGGACAGTCGCGCACTTACGCGCCATATCAATCACTTCCACTGTGTACCAGTGCCAGTGTGTCAGCTGCTAGTCCGTTCTTTCTACTCGTGTAATCCCGTATTATATATATAACCTGGCATCGGACGCGCAGTGGCCACAATTATAACCTCGCGAGGCCTTTTCGTGCGTATAAACATCCGGCCTTCTCAGTGAGAACGCGCGCACATGCAGCGGACTCCCCAAGTGCCGTCGGTTCCGGCTGCTCGATTAAGCGTGCCCGTGACCGCGCAATGGCCAATGGGAAGTGATTACAGGGCGCGAAGCGTGTCCAAATACGTGTACTGAGAAATAGAGAGAGAGAGAGAGAGAGAGAGAGAGAGAGAGGAGATCGCCTCGTATATGAACCGCTAGCGGAACGGCAGCAGCAGCAGCAACGATCGAGTGCGAGACATAGCCGGCTTCCTGTATTAATGAATGCGTGCGCCTCCCACACCTTGGCGGCGGTGACGCCAGACGAGAGCGTTCGACGACGGCGGCCGGCGTCACGCAATCGCCGCTGCACGCCGCTCATGCGCGCGAAGTTTCACGGGGGCTTTCTCCGCGCCGTGTATAATGAAGGCCGGCGCTTGCCAGGTTTGAAAGCGCGCTGCAGTCGGCTCACGTCCGCTGGCAAGGATGCCGAACCGATTCCTGCCACTGGGGCAGGCTGCTTATCTTCATTTGTGAAAAGAACAGCAAAAAAAAAATAAACCAATAAAATAAAACGCAGGGGGGCTAAATAGGACAAGGGAGAACCACTGTTTGCCGCTTTGCGGGGCAGGTTGTCTGACGATGAACGGCGGCAATGGGCGTGCCACTGTGAATTGTTTCCACCGAGCTGACTAGACAGGGGCAATCGACATTATTGCACTGGGAATAGGAAACGGTTACCTTATTAAAGTGCATAAATTACCTATGGCTCGTGCAGGGGAACAGCCCAGAAATATGACAAGTATGAAGATCATACAGCACGTGCTTCTTCCGTCTCATCTACCTAGAATTGGTGCACTCATGAAGCGCCACCCCCCCTCCCCCTCCTCAAGCATACACACAATTTTTCCATACAATCAACAATCAACAGGACTACGCGTAAATTTACACGTTACTTATCCTTTTAGCCGCTTCTATCCTTGATCTTAGGATCAATATTCATTCGATAATTATGGCACATGTTGTTCTTTGGGTTCATTTTTTATCTTAGCTGCATTTCAATATATAAAGCATAATTTTGCTTATAATACTATCAAAAACGATGATCAAGCCATATATTCCTCCTTTCTTTGCTTGGATAAGTGGTATTGTTACTCAAAGAAACGTTTCCCACACAAAGCTGGCGTGCGCCAGCTAGCACCACTACGAATCTCAATCAACCCCCACCCCACACTCCTATACAGTATACAGTTTTCATTTCTGTCCGGCGAGTACGAAGATTAGCGCGCGCCACAGATCTTCGTCGGGGGCGTACAGACAATGCTGCTGGCTGCAGGGAGGAGGAAGAAGGCAGCCTCACATAAAGAGAGCGAGTGCTTGGCAGTCCGCTGCTGCCAGCGATGTCCTTGCTGGTAAGAAATGCGCTTCCAAGAGTATACCTGTGTTGCGTGGCGCTCTCGGGGAACGCCCCATGCCGAAGGCTGTAGACACATACGCTGCGCGCTCGTGATGCATGCTGCAGGCTGAATTCACTGTTCGCACGGCTTGTGTTTCTCCCAGACGACGATGAACTGTGATCGTGAACTGAATACGTATATGCACGCGTCAGTCAGAGAGAGAGAGAAAAACATCACCGCCCAAATTGAGAGGAGAGCTAGTTGATCTCAGAGATTGAAACAAGGTATAGAACTGGGCGTTGATAAGTCGGCGAGCGTTCTTAATGAAATGAAAAAAAAAACCTATTTTATGAGTGATTTAGTTTCACATAATGCGAAACAGATCGGCAAAAAGGTTGGCCTTATCGACTCGGGAAAGAAAAAGAGCAATGCATAACGACATTCGAGAGTTTTCTATCTTTAGCCGTCATCTCTTGGCGTTTGCCTCCGAAGCAGCGAACATGAATGCAGACGGTCAAGTTTCTTCACACCGGCGGTCAAAGCGTTTGTCGAGGTCGAAGAAGTTCTGTCTGCGTATTCGCATTGAGCTGGTTGCTCAAAAAAAGGTCGTTGACATATTGTGGAGGTTTACGATGAGGCCATAAATTGTCCCAACGAGCCCTTTTTCATCTTTACCGTACAATAATCACTTCATTGTCGTGAACCTAAAGTCGTGAACCTAAAGAGTGTAGGAGCGATATATCAAACATAACGGCACAATTACACCACCCAAGAGCAGAAACTAACAGGGTCCCTTAAGCATTCGCCTAAGCCGAATTGAAGGCGAAGTCACCTTCTTTTTGTTCCCAGTCGACGTGCACTCCTCCACCCCCTCCAAAAGCTTTCTGCACCTATACCTAGTTTTGCATTGCCTCCGGGACCTGCCCACCTCTGACCACGCGGCGATGTGATGTGATGACGTTGACCTGTGACGCCACTTCGCGGACGTCGTCATGTCGTCATAGTAAAGCCATCAAATTTGGTGATACGTGACGTCTTGGTGCCATCATATAATTACGCCGTCACGTGATTATAATTTTTTGCACCACTCGTGCTGACGCCGTGGCCACCGACGATCAATTTTTGTGTATCACGAGACACGCGAGGCTTTCGCCTGAATAGAAACAGCGTCAGGGAATAAGTGTACAGAAAGAAAAATTCAATTGAAGCACCGAAACATTATATACTATTGCTAATCTGCTCCGCGCAAATAGGATGTTGTTGACGCAACCACTCCAATGAGGGGTGGGTCCCGGATTCAGATTCTATTCGTGGCTAGGGGGCACCTTTTTTTATATTTCAACGGTGAATTTCTGAGTCCAAGAAAACGTGCGTTAACTGCCTTTAGGACTAATATTAGGACAAATTCAGTTGAACAAGAATTGTTCGTTTCAAGAAACGTCATTCACTTCGCGTAATTGTGAAATGCCGACCATATGTGTACCCTGTCGCCTCGAAATATAAACGGTTATACAGGACACTTTCTTTGAACGTTCGAACATTTATATCATATATATGAAGCGAACAATAGTATACGTATTCAAGAGCTGCTGAATGTTGTATCACGTCAGTATATTGCAGGCATAGTCAGACACAGAACAAACAGCGGCAACACTAAGTCCGTCTACTACGCTTTCAAATACGTTTACTTCCTACAGTGAGTAACTTTTTCTTTCGTACACACGCAACACGCGCAACAAACGATACGATATCTACAAAGGAAGTAAGTTTATGGGTATGCTAATTCACCACAGAAAAAGAAAATATCTTCTTTTGACGTTTTTTTTTAAATGCCAGAAAGTTGCATCAAGGAAACACCCCGGTTTGATTTTTCTGTGTATTCGTAGTGCACGAACGCGGCACCGTTTGGAGAAACATTTCGCATTCAGTAAACGGGCCAAGGCACCTATTGTGAATGCAACGCGAGTCATCAGTGCGTAGATAAGATGCGCCGCAGCTTGCGTCGAGGAAAGTGAGCGGCCGAGACAAGAAAGACTATAGGGTGAAAGGAGAGCACGGTTGAGAAGAAACAAAAAAAAATTATATAGGAAGGCCGCTGTCGGGCGACCGAGAATCCGGGATCCTTGAAGGCATCTAACGGTCGGTGCCTCGATGCAGGTGAAATCTAAATTTCCGTGTGCCCTACTGAAGGCTGGGCGCACATTGCTGAAGTGTTGTTGAGCTCTTAATTTAAGCAATTATCAAGCGAGCAGTATCCAGCGTAGAATTAAGTTTATATCATGCGCTTTTATTTTTTTTGCGTTTGCTCTTTTGTGCTGTTGCACTGATAGCACACGCGCAAGTGAATCCTTTGCCTCGAATTTGTGTCAATCTTCGATGCTCCTTCAATAGATTGATTGATTGATTGATTGATTGATTGATTGTTACGTGAGGTTTAATCCTAAGACCATCATATGATTATGAGAGACCCCGTAATGAAGGGCTCGGGAAATTTCGCCCACTTGGGTTTCTTTAGCGTGCACCCAAATCTGAGCACACGGGCCTACAGCACTTACGCATCTATCGAAAATGCAGCCGCCGTAGCCAGAATTCGATCCGACGACTTGCGCTTCGATTCTCCTTCGACATCAAAGCTTTAACACGAGCAAAAGTTCTTTGCATGACAAATATGGATTCAAAACGTGAAGGGTATATATACCTTACAATAGCATGTCCTTTCACTCAGCTGATGTCGCCGGTCGTGGTACTCTCGTTGGCTTGTGCAGGCTTGTAGGGTTACGGTATAGTCGACGACAGTCCATTACAATTGAATATACGCAATTTTTAACTAACAAACGATGTGTCAGCAAGATAGCAAGGTGGGCCAGTTGGCCTACCTTCATGTTCGAAAATTGGTTGAAGCACACCGAAAAGGCACGGACCGTGTGTATGCACTAACCAATAATATTTGTTTATTTGCGTTATGCAGAGGCGAACTTGTTTCAATATTGGTGCAGAAACTGCGAAAATTGAGAAGTCACTGTACGCTGTGTTATTGTACACTATACACGGTGTGGATCAGTGACTAGAGCGCTCAGCTGCTGGTCTAAATGTCACGAGTTAGATCTCAGCCGCGTCGATAAAATTTTGGTGGAGGCAGAATAGAAGAGACCCGTGTATACCATGAGATGACATTTCACATCAAAGGACATCATATGGTCGAGATATTCAGAACCCTAGCTAGCAATGAGCGCCATAGCCGAGCAGGTTTTTATAGCTTTAGCGATGATCGACCTCTCACACACCCACGTCTTCACAGACTCTCGCGCCACCATTCGGGATTTGGAAAACGGCAACATCGCTCGAGAAGCAGCCCACATTCTACAAACGCGCAAATACGTGAGCTTGCAATACCTATCTTGGTTTCCTGGCCACATGGCCAAAGACGTCCACCCACCGCAACCCTACCTCAACGAAATGGCTCATGATCGAGCGCGAGAACTCACCTACCGCGACGATCATTCAGTCACCCAAGAGCTGGGCCCAGACGTGCAGTTTAACGACCCTTTACTCACCTCTCACGAAATTGCCTCTTACTACCGAAACCAGAGAAGCCAATACCCTTTACCTCATGCAAAAATCCAACGCGCGAAAGAGGTAGCCTTTTGCATGCTACAAATAGATCGTACCCATTACGGGGCCAACTCAGCCGTTACAGCTCGGACATAGATTCACAATGTTCAGACTGCTCTGAAGTGTACCGTTCACTCAAGCACATGCTCTGTCAATGTTCCGCGTCACCTCGAGGACGTCTCACCAGTGATTCCGACTGGGAGGAGGCACTGAGAAGCCCCAACCTCCGAAATTAACAAAAGGCAGTCCAGAGGGCTCAAGAACTGGCGGAACGCCACCACGTTCCCGCTCCGACTCAGGTGTCGCCTACAGTAGCTGCTGCTGCGATGTCGCTCGTGGACACACTGGTGGCTTGAACTCCCCAGACAAATTAATGAAGTTCTTGACTGACTGACTTCACCACAGCGTCTACCGTGATCGCATCATTGTTTTGGAATGTAATACCCCTGATATTATTATTACTCTGTTTAGCTAAGTGCCCAGTGAAGCTGTTTCCCACACGGCACAAAAACGAAGAATGATTTTCAACCACAACCGACTACACAGGCCGCAATTAAATCCGGAAAGTGTTTTCAGACGGTCCTTATTGAGGAGCTTGCGTATTCTTCCGCAGCATGCTCCGCCACGGTGGTCTAGTGGCTAAGGTACTCGGCTGCTGACCCGCAGGTTGCGGGATCGAATCCCGGCTGCGGCGGCTGCATTTGCGATGGAGGCGGAAATGTTGTAGGCTCGTGTGCTCAGATTTGGGTGCACGTTAAGGAACCCCAGGTGGTCTAAATTTCCGGAGCCCTCCAATACGGCGTCTCTCATAATCATATGGTGGTTTTGGGACATTAAACCCCCGATATGAATCTTCCGCAGCATCTGTCGCATCGTCTGACTTTCCGTATGCGCTTGGCGTCAACTATGCATTGTGAAAGATTGTTTGTAGCCTAGAATCCATGGCTCAAATCCACGCTGGGGGATTGGCCAAGAGAACATATAGTCTCATATGGACGATAACTGCACTATTGCTTACAATAAAAAAGGGGGAAAAAGTTGTAGAATTAAGACAGTATATTACAAAAAGAAATGAAACCAAAGATTCCGATAGTGAGAAAAAAATCAACAAGAAAGTAGACACTAATTGACTCAATTAGCCACCAATTGGCTTTGGCAGGCCTACTCACATGTACTGTTCTATTTGAAGAAATAAAAGTTTATTATTATTATTATTATTATTATTATTATTATTATTATTATTATTATTATTATTATTATTATTATTATTATTATTATTATTATTATTATTATTAGCTATACCTTGATTTCGGGAGCCGACCGGACAGCTGGTTTTGCCAAACCGATTAATTTGTTATGTCACGGATTTATCCATATTTGAAAAGTACTTCTCGACCCGCTATTTTTTTAACTGTGTTCTTCTTTTTCTTTTGATAAGAAATGTCTTTATTTTGTGCCTGTCGTATTCTCCCAAACCGCAAAACTCGCCTTCTGTTCTGTTGCGCCTCATACGCAAAGAGAGACAGAGAGAGAGAGAGAAGAAAAGAAAGGACGTCTGGTCTCTGCGGGGCGCGCTGAGCAGCCACAGTGAAAGCCGGAGAACCGGTCATTCTAAAATCCTTTGTAAACTCGCTTGAACCGATATTTGCGAGTACAATTGAAATTAAAATAGCAAGGTACAGGTTACGCAATAAATTATAACTTTGCAAAACAGCCATTCTGCGGAGAAGCGACGTGTCCGCTACACGTCTGGTTTGTTGCCCACTTCGTTGATGTGGTGGCTGATGACGATGAAGAATTATGGCCCACCCTTTTGCAGTGGGTGTGAAGCAGTAACCAACCCACTCAATACTAAATTCGCATTGTGCGACGCCTAATTGCCATTTTTCTCTACTACCTTGGTGTATTAGATTTAACCTAATTGCTTGCCCTACATAAAATCTGTAAGATATTTTCCCAAAGGAGCTTTAGGCCACGCCATGGCTCTGTGATAGAACACGCGGCTGTCCAGCAGGGGGCCAGGTTTCCAGTCCTGTTCAATACTGGATTTTGTTGTTGTTGTTGTTGTTGTTGTTGTTGTTGTTGTTGTTGTTGTTGTTGTTGTTGTTGTTCCTACAATTGTTACGGGCCCCGCCACGGTGGTCTAGTGGCTAAGGTACTCGGCTGCTGACCCTCAGGTCGCGGGTTTCAATCCCGGCTGCGGCTGCTGCATTTCCGATGAAGGCGGAAATGGTGTAGGCCCGTGTGCTCAGGTTTGGGTGCACGTTGAAGAACCCCGGGTGGTCGAAATTTCCGGAGCCCTCCACTACGGCGTCTCTCATAATCATATGGTCGTTTTGGGACGTTAAACCCTACATAAAAAATACAATTGTTACGGGCAACAGTGTTTATGTAAATTGACGGCGGCAGATAACTACGCCACCAAAATCAAAGTGCGATCTGATAAGAGTTTCGCTGTAAAAAAACAACATAAATTAATCGCAGAGTGCACTTCCCGCAGGTTTTATAAGCCCAGTGAGTGAAAGTCCCGTCCAGTTTGTAGAAAGGTGAAGTCACGCCGGCGTTGATATTGAGAACGGGACGCGATACGTGAATTGGTGTCAAGCAGTACTCACGCGGTCGGCAAATGCGTGGGACCGGATGCACCCCACTGTGATGTGCGATACATACGCCTGGAGGCACTGCTGGTGAAAACGCAGCGACTCACAGTGGGAGGGCGAGCGCCCTACAGATCAACGCCTACACGTTATACAGAGTACGTCACCCACACACATCCCCCCCCCCCCCACTACCATTTCATCTAGCATACTCTGAGACGGCGAGTTCATTATTGTCTTATGAATAAAGTATACAGGTGCACTGCAGATGTGTATGCATCTGCAGTATGAGCAAAAAAGAGGAGACGGAAGAGACGTCATGAAGCGTCGCAAAGAGCGCGCGAAACACCTTCATGAATTCACTCTTTTGTGGGTAGCGTGTCTTGGTGCAGGGAGAAAAGATAGACAAAAAGAAATGAAAAAAAAACATACATATGTGAAGGAAAACAGAGAGTGAAAAAAATTAGGGATGAATAAAAAAATTTCCATTCGAGCTCAAGATGCAACTTATGGCTATGTGTGTGCTACAAATAAGGAGAAAAATTGTACGCTGCGTGTAGCCATTTCACATTCTTGGCGTCAAATTCGCAAAAACCCTATTTCACAAGTGAATTTTCCCATTGGTCAGCTGAATTCGCTAATCCTATGTTCCACGTCGTGATTACCTGAAATAGTCTCTCAATAATATTATTAGCGTAAGTCGATCTCGTGAATATGGGTCCTGAATACGATTCAGTGTGCGCGTTATATGCACGGCTCACGATCATCTTGCCTGTGTTTCGACTCAACGATACCGATCAGATGCATCTTGGGATTAGCTATTACGTTTTATGTTTTAAGCAAAACCCTAGTGTTGATATTCTTTCATATTTTCATGTGCTATTTCACAGAAAAGAAACGACAAGAGGCTTGCCCTTTAACTTACACAAATGAAGCGCCTATGCCAAGGTCTTCGAGAAGTTTACAGCGGTTTCTGTTTATATCTTGCTCAGTCTAGCGTAAACAGTGTTACGCACAACCAATGGGAACACATGAGCGCGAATGTTGGACACTCGGCTCGGCCCTCTTATGCTATACCGAAAGGACTTGCTCACGCATTTCAAATACGCGCAGTGATGAACGAGAACATCCGCGCACCTTTTAGCAGTGGGAAAAGCTGTTTCGTTCATTCGTCTCACATTTTAACGAACCAAAATTAGCACAAGAGAAGATTGACTGCCCTGTATTCGCGTTCGTCTTATTTTGCGCTAATATCCCGTTGTTAGCATATATACTTCTCGGCCACGCGGAGAAGGGAAAGTGGGGAGAGGAGAAGGGGTGAAGTTTTCGCCCTGGGGAAATCATTCACGGTTATCGTGCTTGCTTATCACTTGAGTGAACAAGCTGTGTACATAAAATTCACCGAAAATTAGTAGCTGATCTTCCCCACTTAAGGCAGCCAGTAAAGTGCTAGCAGTACACGTGCAAGCCTCTGTGCCATCAGTCATAACATGGTGGTTTTTTTTTTTTGAGAAATGCAACTATAGATTGCCCAAGGCCTGAATACTTGTCCTTCTGCAAGGTATATGATGAGAGACGTACGCACTAAAGAAAGATTACTAGCGGTCGCCAAATTTAAACAGAGAGCAACGACAACACCTTTCAGGGTTCTGTTACAGCGATACGGCTGTGTGTCCAGAATATAAAAATACCTGGAAGCGTAAGTTGCCTGTGCGTTTTCAGCAACAAACTTGTCTCGATATTGTATCGGGCCTTCTTCAACGTGGTGCCTATCGGCGGGCGTCTTGATGTCACTGCGACATTGTAGTTACATAGTAAGAGAGAATATACGACACGGACGCGTTTGCACCCTTTCCAATGTGCAGGGCTGTGGCCATTTTGGCGCAGGTCTCGCAACGTAAGAAGTGGCAGAGCGAGAGGACGGCCCAGCAAGGCCTGTATGTTGGCTTTTCCTATACTCAGGCGTCTAAGCTGCTTTGCATTGTCCGTCTCTGGCTTTTGTTTTATTCAATTTATTCCCAAGTACATAGTGACAACTTAGTCTCTGTTGTCAGTGCTGCGGCGTTGCTGACCAGAGCTAGCTGCAGTACTATTCTACCATATTTCATGTACCATATATGCACTGGTAAAGACAAATTTCATGGTTGTAAACAACAGCAGGCGCCGTCGACATACTGAGGCGCTTGTAGCGACGTCGCTACAAGGGCCTCAGTATACGTCGACGCTGCGTACCGCTGTTTAGGAACATGAAACATGTCTATAGAAGAGGTAGAGAATGTGGGGAATGGGGTGGCATAGGTAAATACATGCCGATTCTATAGCATCTAAATGAGAACCGGTTGGTATACGCATCCATGGCTAAAACGGTTCAAACTAAAATAAAGCGCGGGCAATATAACCCGTGGCAAAAACAATTGTGTGTGAACGAGGCCCAAGTAGCGGGGTCAAAATACCTATTTTGTTTTCATGAATGGTCAGTGCTAGTTCCCACCAAAGCTAGGGCAGATGAAAGAGAGAGAGAAATAATTAAAAGGAAGAGACAGGGAGGTTAACCTAGACGAACTGGTTTGCTACCCTGTACGGGGGTGGGGAAAAGGGTCGGAAAGAGGGCAGATGAAAACATGGCGCTAGCCCTGCGGCTTTGACCTTTGGGCTGGGGAGTTATATTCGTTCAGTAAAGACTTTTGCATTCTTGACCATCAAATGAACATCCATATACGTAGTCGACAGGATCACCCGAAAGCAATAAAGAAGAAATAAACTACAGTGCTGAATGTGGCGTATGGAAGGAATAGTTAGCCCGTCGCTGCGGGGTACGAAAATGACCCATTAAATAAAGCAAGACAGACGAAAAGAAACAGGGAGAAAAGGGAAGATCGTTTTGAGAACACCGATGCTGATTTATACACCATCGCTGCACAGTGACACCCGAAGGCTACGTTCTGCGCCGATGGTACGATAGTTCGTGAATGGGCCTTGTGGGAGCATATACTAAAGCGCCCCCTGCTGGGAAGCACGTGCACGCAAAGTGGGAGAACGCACTGCTAGAAAAATAGACTAGCGACAGGGCGCCGCTGGTCTTGCCGCGTGCATTCACAAGAGTAGAACGCCCTTACTCCCATAAACAGCGAAGTTCGAGCAGTCAGCGCTCGATTTCGTTGCGTTAATGCGAAAATTATGCCGTTTCGCTTGGGTATACGTAATGCATTCTGGAAGACGGTAGCGTCAGCTCTCTATATCGCAAACGCGTAATGCATAACAGGTGCATTTCGAGTCAAAGCTCGTGCAGAAATCCTACGGCGAGGACAAAGAGCCCCATACGGAGCGATGATATCAAATCTCACTGGACTCAATGGCGTCGGGATCAGGTTTACCTATAGGGCGAGACGGCGCCAGTGGTTATTCTACATAAAACATTCTGCGGTAGTGGCGTAGTCGCCTGAGTGGCGCCTGTAAATAATATTGCAATGCTCCACTCTTCTGCGCAGTTCTCACGGCACGGCACTTTCGATAATAAACGCTTGATAGCATCGCTTGAATCTCGAGGATCTTGGCGATTTGTACTTAACGGATGTCCGCAATCTTTTTCTTCGGGCTTTGATTGAGCGAAGTGGGTGGATTGAGCATGCGCGAAGGGTCGACGAGAAAGCTTGTTCGCGCTGTCGTCACGATTCGCGTTAGCTCCGACGAGATTACTCAGCTCGGCCTTGTACAGCTCCTGTGGATAAGTGTCCCAGCTTTCCATTTACGGAGGTCATTAAGGCGGTGCCGTCTTGTCCTGTTCTCTGGCGCGACGTACGATTCCCATACAGCGGTAGCTTCGCGCAATTTATATTACCGTATTTCACTTTATAACTTGTGTTTGCTTCTGCTCACGATATCGCATTCAAAAACAGCATAACAGATGAAAACAGTAAAAATGAAAAAAAAAAAGAAACGGAGTGCGTTTTAAGTTGTGCTATGTTTTCAAAGCTCGAAGGAATACACAGGCAATCGCCACTGGAGGGCAGACAAAAAGGCAGTGGTCGTTGTGTCTCTTCACAGTGGCAAATCCAATAATTTTAGTTATACTTGGCTATGCCTTCGTCGAAATAGTAAATCGTCGTGATTGCCCGGCAACAATTTGCGGCTTCTTCCAACGCAGCAGATAAAGCTGATAACCAGTTTGCGGCTTCGTAGTCTTTCTTCGCTCAAGTTTCTCAACATAATTTTTTCGGAGTCCAAAACACAAACATTCGAAATTAAATGCACGTTGTTATAGACGCTGAATCTGGTGCATTTAGGCATTTTGTATCCCGTTCACTACAAAATATTTCATATTAGAAACAGCGCGAGGTAGACACGGACAAGAATTCACACAGGACCAGTGCTGATCTTGTGTGATTTTTTGTCTTCGTTTTAGGGGCGAAGCTCCTTATGGCGTGGCTTGTGCATCCCTCGTAGTACGTAACCACCAGTGGCACATACCCGAAATAGCGGTCCTTACAATGTCTGCTGAATGGGGGCACTTGTATATGATGAATACATGATGAAAAGATGTGAGATGGCTGTGCTTGAAGTTTTCACTAGACATATGGACGGACGAACAGACTGACACACGCACGGACGGACAGACAGAGGGATGGCCGCAAAAAGAGATGGACGGACAGACAGACGAATGAACAAACGGACGTATGCACCAAGGATCACATAGATAGGCGGACGCAAGAACGAATGGACAGACAGACTGACGAACGCTGCGCCCCACCCATCATCATTCACTCCGTGGATATGCTGTGATTTTTTTACGTGGTTTTCAACTGTTGTTAACACATACCAACTGACTCGCGTTCAATATTGTTGAGATAGAAAGTTTTCTATATTTGAGTAGCCCTACGAATACAGTTCAGGTCCTACATAATCAGATCATCCTACTCATGAATGAGCACTCACGCATATTTGTTGTCACTTTCGTTGTTCCTTTTGAGAGATAAGCGTCAATTGGAACGCGTTATAAGCGGGAGACTCTCAACCTTGTCATGGGCAGTCCGAAGAAGTGTAGCCAAGCATATCTGAGTGTCTTTCAGTGTTTGGAATAAAAACGGGTACCAGCTACTTTAAACATCGGAACCTGTATTTTTTTAACTCTGCAGTCCGCCTAAGGGGCAATAATGAAATAAGAAGGGGATGTGAGAAAGTGAAGATAAGCGTTCTCGGAACAATATTAATAATAATTGTTGAGGTTTAACATCCCCAAACCACCATAGGATTATGATAGACGCTGTAGTGGAGGGCTCCGGAAATAGGTTCTTTATCGTGCACCCAAATTTAAGCACACGGGCCTACAACATTTCCGCCTCCATCGGAAATGCAGCCGCCGCAGCCGGGATTTGATGGGTTAGCAGTCGAGCACTATGTACGCAGCGAGGATGTCACAATCACCTCAGAAAAGGAAGACGAAAGGCAAACAGAGGCTCATAATAAAAACGAAAACGAATCACACATCGAGTAGCATATAGTGCAAGTAATGCACATGAGAAGATATTCACGGAGTTCGTGGCATTGTGCTCGCAGGTTTTGCAACCTGAAAGGCCGGCGCGAATACAAGGACATGAGTAGGCACCATAGGCTACATCGTTTATTGACCAAACTATATTGGTCCCACCAAAACAATATTAGATGCTTTAATAATTTTTGTTCTGTTCTTTTCCAAGCATCATAATTCCTCTCCCAACCATTTGCAGGAACTTTCGTGACGAGAAGAGCCCACCGGCCAGACTCATGCTGCCGAGATAAACACATCGGCAAGGAACTCTTGCCGACAGCGTCGGCGCCACGAGAGAGTCCCGGCACCCAGTGCAATGGCGTCGCTACGACTATGGTGCGGGAGGCGAGCCGTCGCCGTGCTGCCAATGTCAGCGCTATGCTTTGGGACGGTGGTGCTGCTGTCGTGCCTCGCTTCTAGCGCGTCGGGCGCCCCGTACGGAGGAAGTCAATGGCTGCGAGTGCCCTTCAAGTACCACAACTACGAGGATATGACGGGAGTGCTGATCAACGCGACGTCCGTCAGGCCGGACCTGGCGACACTCTACTCTGTCGGACAGTCAAGACAAGGTAGGGGGGGGGGGGGCGATAATGACAACGCATATCTCAGTTGTCTGTGAACGATTAGTATACAAGTGTACACGGCTCATGGAGGCCTATTTGAAAGTATAGCGTGTAACTGCACACGATGAATAGAAATTCTAGACTTGTGCAGCTTCTCGCCGTATAGTTTAAAATATTGCCAACAAGCCCACGTGTACTATCATTTCGGTTTATTTGTTAAGCGTTTGGAGGAGGCGTCAAATGATGCTTAGAATAATGCATTCAGATAAGGTGTATAAATTCACAGTGACTTGACGACGAAATCGCCGAATGGCATGACATGGCAATGCGGTTTTTGCAGTAAGTGATAGTCACGGTAATTGTTGGCATTTGGTATCCCAAAGCTATTAGATGGCTGTGAGGAACGCCGTAGTTCATGGCTCCGGAAGTGTTGACCACCTGGGGTTCTTTACCTTGGGCCTAAACCTATGTACGTGTGCTTCAAGCATTTTTGCCCCCACCAATCTATTATTCAGTCATGAAATCCCGCGATCTTAAGGTCACCACTCGGGCACCATGGCTACTTGAACAACATGGTGTGACACTTTCAAACAGACCGAGTGCCTTTAAAGAACACACTGTAACGCTTTGAGGGCATGCAGCTCTGTCAGCGTGGTCTGTCATTACATTTTCATTTCTACAATTCAATTTCGCTTCTTTCGCGACAAAACAAGTAAAGGTCGGATTACAAAAACATTTTTGGTTCCTAGCGAATTTTTAGTTCTGGCCTATGCGACGAATGCACAGAATAATGTACCCAGGTATCAGTAACAGGACGTGATGATGAATTCATGCGAACTTTTACCCGGGCCATCAACAAACGCGATCACCATAAGTTACATAAGTGACCAACAAAATGAAAAACTTTTCTTCTTTTCCATATGCGCAACAAACTCACATACTCAAAGAGTTCAGTGAATATAGGTACCTTGGCGTAACAATAACCAAAAATCTAGGTTGGAATATGCATGCATCGAACATTTGCGCATTCACCTTCCGTAAGCTATGCTTTCTCAAGTACAAACTTCGTCTTGCCCCGCCATCTGCAAAGCTGTTAGCCTATAATACCATCATTAGACCTACTCTCGAATATGCACGCGTCATTTGGGACCCCTACACTAGAAAAAAACGTTCATGCAATAGAAATGATTCCACGTAAATGCATTAGGTTTATATTTTCTAAATACTATGACAGACTCCCCCACTGCTATCATGAAAGAAAATAATATACAAGAACTCTAGCTTCGTTGAAAAATTCTGAGATAAAAATTTATTTTCAATTTAAAAAAACAAACGTTCCACACTAGATGCCTCTACGTTTATACAGCCACTGACATCATGAGAAACTAGAAATCGTCATGCTGCGTCGATAACACCATTCCTGACACGTACCAACACATTGAAGTTCTCTTTTTTTTTTTTCATCGTACCATTGCAGAGTAAAACGCCCTGCCGTTTGAGTCGCTACAACACATTGAGTACTTCGACTTCATCACGTCATAACTGTAAACACTATCTCTTTTTTTGTTCGTATGTACAGGAAGTACGTGCACTAGTAATCCCAGCCGTTTACACGAATGTGTTAACGTAATAATACTCGAATTGCTGTTCCATGTGTTATATTGCGAGTATGTATTTGTGTACATTTACTTCTTCTGGCAGTGAATTGTTACTGATTTATGTGGGGAAAATGGTGTTGAATATAAATTGCTATGTGTTATTGTTTGCATGAGTGTATTAATTTCGTGTGTATAATGCGCGTGTGGACTACTGATTGACTATGATTTTTTTGTACAAGTGCTTGTTCCCACTCATGCATGGGCTGTGATTTGAGCTTACAGTATTCTGTAAATAAATAAATAAATAGGTGAATAAATAAATAAATAAATAAATAAATAAATAATCTAAGCGATGAACGTACATTGATCAATACAGGTACAGGGTGATTAAATGCCAGTTACGGATCCCCTGCATTGAAAATAGCAGCCAGTGGTAGGGTTGTGGAGCACAAGTCTAACTTGAGTTTTTACTTTACAATGGTACTATTACTTAACCGTAACTTTTCAAGCCCCTGAAGTAACCTCTTGTTTCTCGAACTTTTGTCTTTGCGTTCTTGCAGGCCGAGAGCTGTGGGTTCTCATGCTGTCGTCGCGTTCGACGAATGGCAAACTGCTGAAGCCCTCCATGAAATACGTCGCGAACATGCACGGGAACGAGGTACGCAAGTGCGCACTACAATCGCTTCGGCACTTCGTCTAAAATGAAGTAAGCTGCAAGGCAGACAGGCAGAAAAGGAACTATTTCTTTTTATTATCTTTTATTCCCCTCACCCCTTTTCCCAGCACAGGGTAGCCAGCCGGTTTAAGAACTAGCTAACCTCCCTGTCCTTCCGCTTAAACGTTCCTTCTCCTCCTTATTGAGATCCTGAGGAGCCAGCCAGTGCAGTCCGGCAGAGGACCCCTGGCTTGCTGTGGGCTAATTCCATGTTGAAGCCGAGAGGCCATGTGAATGCTCCAGCGCCGGAGCTAACTTACAAAGCTGGCTGTGACACTTGTCCGCCTCTGTGAAACATGTGGTGCTCGGCTGCGGCCTCGAAGGTCTCGGCTTCGATCCCAGCCGTGGCAGGCGCATTCCGATGACGGCAGAATGGTAGAGGACCATGTACTGTGCGAGGTCAGTGCCCGTTAAAGAACACTAGATGATCGAAATTTCCGGAGCCCTCTACTACGGCGTCTCTCATGATCATCTCGGGGTTGCGGGACGTAGGACCCCAGATTGATATATCACGTTAAATTCCACATATATGTGAAATTTAACGTCTCAAAACCACCATATGATTATTAGAAACGCCGTAGCAGAGGGCTCCGGAAATTTCGACCACCTGGGGTTCTTTAGCGTGCGCCCAAATCTAACTAAGCAAACGGGCCTACATTTCTGCCTTCATCAAAAATGCAGCCGCCGCAGCTGAAACTCGATCCCGCGACCTGCGGGTCATTGCCGAGTACCTTAGCCACTAGACCACCACGGCGGGGCGGTAAGACCCCAGATATTATTATTTTCGGCTGCGGCATTATTGGTAAAAGAAAACAGGTCTTTCGTTGCTCGCATTCGGTTCGCGTTGCGGGCCAACTCTGAGCGATGGGTATACACAGGCTGTCTCCGTCGGTGGGCGTGGCTGGTAAGCATTGGCGCGTGATAAGCAAATGCGTGGAGGTTTTTTGTATATCAGAGGCCATTCTTTCGTTTTCCAATGTAACTGCTTGACGGTGATCATGTCGCACACCGCCGAGTGCCTCGATGCGCTCGTTCGCCTCCACTGGGCGCATCGAGGCGCTGCCTCTAGAATCACGTTCACCGATTTTCTCGCACAGAACATCAAATAAAAGTTTTGTTCACTTTCTTGAGGCGCAAGACTATCGCCTTTTATACGAAAATTGCAGTGAAACATGCAGATACGGAACCAAAATTTTTAAGGACATTCGGCGCTTTACCTCGAGCTTTGAGAGCTTCGCTATATATATAAAAACAGTGAGAAAGAAATAAAGAGAGGGAAAGACGAAGAAAAGAAAGAAGAGAAAGTTATAAAGAAAGAAAAAAGGAGAAAGGGGTAGCAATAAGTAATAATAAGGAAAACAGTACAACAGAAAGACAAAAAAAGAAAAGAAAGGGGAAATAGAAAAAAAGATTTATAGGGTCAGTCATGCATTTGCTAGACAGAAAACTCGAAGGTAAAGACATCTTTTTTTTTTCTTTTCAGTCGATGTATTGATGCTGCCCTGTCAGCTTTCGAAAACTTTCTGCACCTTACGTAGTTCCGCAATGCCAAGTTTGGAGGCACCTGACCTGCTTTTGCGTTGCCTCCGCAATCGAACCACCTTTGACCAAGCTAAGATGTCACGTTATCACGTCATCATGTGGCTATACGTCGTGTGACCTCCCAGTGGTGTCATGATGACTTCATACTACCGTCACTAATATCGGCAATCTGCAACGGCATCGTGACGTCATATAGTGACGTCATCAATTGAATATTTTCTGCCTTTTCAGTAGGGTAGTCACCTTTTCTGAAACAAAAAGCCAGTCCTTCGAATGTTGAGGGGGGAGGGGTGATGAGCTACCAGGAGACTAAATTATTGCTGAACAATAGACGCCATGCCAATTTACTGGCGTCCAGTGCCATTTAATGTTTTTATTTATTTATTTGTACATACTGCAGGCCCTAATCGGGCCCATGCAGGAGTGGATACATAGAAGTAACATGAGGCATAATAACGCTCCACAAAAAGAAAAGAAAGAAAGTATTGATACACATAGGATACTTCACGATTCACATGTATACATTTTTAGAAAAATCAATCTCTTCTAGACGGTTGACCAAAGATTCCAGCGTAGAACAATTCACAGCATTGACTGGCAGCCTATTCCGAAAACTAATGGCCATTGGGAATAAAGAATACTTATGTGTATTGACACGGCTAGCAGGTTAAAATAACGTTGCTTTCCTTGAGCAAATAAACCAGATGCGCAAACATAAACTGCACAATGAGAATAAGTACTTGTCTAACTGCCGGCATAAAAATACCTGTGATAAGAATGACACTTCCTTCACTGCTCTCAAAGAAAAACTGGTCAATGACGGTGGGTGTGGACCGGCAACCAGCTCGCTGGCCAAGAAACCAGCCGAGCCGGTTGGTTTAGGCCTGTTGGTCTAAAACGGGAGATGTGAAAACCCTACTCCCTTGATCGTCCCCGACGCCGCGGGTTGCCGACGATCACTTTACTTTTCGCGCTTGATGAGGCATCTAAGACTATAGCCTCAAAAAGTTGGCCGCCATCCCACCCTGCGATCGCAAATGTTTAGCAAGGCTGTTTCAAACGCAACACATGCTGTATACAGGAAGGAAAAGGGGTATGCTCTGTCATTACTTTAGAATAATGTGGGTGATAATCCCTTTGCGGTGGTTGTGGCAGACGTGACGATATTACCTGCCAAAAGTCTGCCACATCGACATTTGTGGTCGCTGTGGCAGACCAGTCGCAGTGGCAGACGGCGACCATATTTAGCTAGACGAGCTTGTTGCCTTCGTCGAGCCTCACTCTGTTCTTCTGGTGTCAATAATTTCTGCAATCTACCCATGGCAGTCATGACAGGGGCCTCCCTTCTTCGTATGAAAACGGTAAAAACGCGTGGGGAGAAGAAGGCACCGTTGGTCGTCATTCAAAGCCTTTGTGCGAAGTTCAAGGCAGCTGCAACATAATCTGAAACGCATGAGAGGATGTTCCCGTTTTTGAAAGACGCACTATCATCCATCATGCGGATTCGGTGCTCGTTTTGGGGTTTTCTTCTTTGAAATGACTGTTGAGCTCTAAGTTTCATGCTTGATTGCAAAGAAACCTTGAACTGCTAAGAGGTCGAAATTTAGTTGTGGTGTTGTAGTAGTGCACTGGAACTACCGCTGGATAAAGGCACTCTATTCTACAGCAAACTTGTTCATAGGCTCGTCTCTCCACATCTCCGAATGCCCTTCTTCAGCGTGCGAGGTGAAAACGCAAAGATCGCGCGCATCTTCTAGCAGGGGCGCGTGCGAGCATCTTCTGGTGATGTAAGGGCCCTTTAAGCAGGCGTTTTGTGTTAACGCCACACACTTTTCCGACCAGTTTGAAGTATAGAGCGTTGCTGTAAATCTGCTTAGAAGCATAGAAGGTCGCCAAGTTCCACATTGCCATCAGGCTTGGCCCCACTATTGCGAAGCTGCTCACCAGCTCATCTTTCTCTTTAGCATTGCACCCCCAGCGCAAGTTACGTTAATGTTTTACTAAAGGTTTCAGCATTCTAGGACAAGTTATACCGCCTCAACCCCCTCCCAAAAAGAAAAATAAAACAGCATGTTCTCAAGGTGACGTGCTGCAGTCTCAAGCGGTGCGTCAGTCCTTACTTTGGTTATTATATGACAATGCGGAATTGCTGCAGGAGGAAAGCAGTACTGTGCAGTTGCCAGCTACAAGCAACGATACCCTACGAGCTATAGTGTAGCATAAATAATCACCAATTCTCGCTACTGTTTGTGAAATGATAACTAATATTGACTGTGCCAGCAAATGACGGATAGTGTAGGTCATAGTGTTAGATATTGCATGCTACAGTACTGCCTAACCACTGACTTCGACGAGGACCTGTTCAAAAACTGTGCCATAGAAGCGGTGCGACCCTCATGAAACATGTAAAGCATCGGAACCCAATTATGTCACCGCGTAATTTAGGCTTGGGAAGTCCGTGCGTGTCACTTGGACGCACGTAACATCCTCTTAGGCCACCACACGTGTATATATCATAAATGTTTTTCATTAATTATTTGGTTATTACTAAGGAAGTTGAAAAAAATTTTCTGGAGTGGAAGCTCCCGCAATGCTTTGCCAGCAGTAGTGAAGCCAGCTTTTGCCCTCGAAATATCTCAGAAACATGCCATTTTTTGGTGGTGCCCACTTAGACATCAAGTGGCTTTTATCTGTTAGTTTACAGGCTACGTTAATCATAAATTCAAAGATAGTTGTTTCGAAGAAATAATCTGCCGAGACTAGTAGTGTCGGTGACTTAATCTCCAATAAAATTTGCCTTTACATCGAGGCTTCCTAAGGAAAACTAGTAACACAAGGACGCACTTTAAGCACTATCTAACCCGAAAAGGTTGTCATGTTAAACTTGTTGAGCATGCGTGAAAAACGCTCCTTCCCAATCGCCGAACACCAACAGCTCATCATGCACCAAGTAAGATGGCTGCCCCAGCCGCCATCTTACGGTTGGCACGGCCTTACCACTTCAGACGTGGGCAAAAATTTTGACTCCAGCATTTTTTAAAACCTCCTTAGTTAATATCTAATTGTTTTATTTTGTCTAAACCTATTTTAAATATGGAAGGTTTAAAAAGAATCAGGTTGAACCTACTCCTTGATTGGTGACAAATTCTTGTATAGGCATTTCAATGGCCGAATCACAGGTGGGTTCCGCACAGTGCACAGATTTTCCTAAAGGATGACATGGAAATGTAATTATTCTTTCTGGTATTTTTTGTTGAGGACGTTATATGTAAAGCTATTATGACGAACAATAAAACGCTACAACAAAACCAGACCAAGAACAGAGGCTTTCCGGGATGTATCAAATTATGTGTTCCTTCGTTTACTTGACTCCGTGCAATCGATGCAGTTACGTTCTGTAGCAATAAACTTCACCGAACCCAGCATCTCTCGATGTTGTGAATTTTATTATGTAGTGGGGACGGCTTTCTGCTCTCCCATAGTAGAGTACCAAGTACTCTAAATCGTTGAACATTTTTCTAAACACAGATGGAGCACTTGTCACACAAAAGGCATTTATACGGTGTTTCACAGAAGCCTAATACTGTGAACCTTTTGCCTGGGGACGGCTTTAAGCTCTCCCATAGTAGAGTACCCTGTGCTCTAAATCGTTACCTCTTTTTCTAACACCCCCCCCCCCCCTTGTACGGGACGGCCCAGTGCTCTCCCATAGTTGAGTACGAAGTACTCGATATTGTAAAACACTTTTAAATGCGAAGTATTTCTTGGCGAACTTCGGCGACTTTGAGCGTATCTATATAGCCGCCTACGACTTTTAGCTCTCCTGGCCGTTTCGATAATCGTATCGATACCAAATTTGGTATGTCTTAACATGACTGTATGAAGAACATATTTGACTAGTCATACTATGAAAATGAAAAGATGGATGTCATGAATGACATGATTTACATTTTATTGTCCTGCAGTTCTTACGGTGGTCTAGTTCACATGGCATGTTGCCAAACTAGTATAGTATGGCATGATTGCATGGCGAGCGCAAGCGACAGACCCTAACATGAAAATCATGACATGCGTGTCATGTAATAACATGACTACATGCTACGCTCATGACGCGCTGGCGGCAATTTCGCTAGCTTCACTTATACCAAATGTGGTATTACGGGACGTGAATGGATGACGAAGGCATGTGACTGGTGCAAACATAATAATAATCAGATGTGTGTCAGGAAACAGCTTGACTACATGCCACGCTCATGATGCGCTGGCGGCCGTTTCGCTAGCTTCACTTATACCAAATTTGGTATTACGGGACGTGAATGAATGACGAAGGTATGATACTGGTTCAAACATGATAAGCATAAGGTGCGTGTCATGTGAGAACATCACTGCATGCTACGCTCATGATGCGCTCGCGGCCGTTTCGCTAGCTTCACTTGTACCAAACTCGGTATTACGTGACGCGAACGGACGACATAGGTAAATGACACATCCAAACATGATAATCCCGACATGCGTGTCCTGTAACAACATAGCTGCATGCCACACTCTAGATGCGCTCGCGGCCGTCTCGCTAGCTTCACATATGCCAAATTTGGCATTAAGTGACGCCAATAAATGATGAAGGTATGTGACTGGGACAAACATGATAATCATGAGATGCTTGTCATGTGAGAACATGACTACACTCCACAGTCAAGGTGCCAATACACTTAGACGTGACGCGGTGCGCCTGCTCGCCGGCGTTGCCACGCCAGGCGCCGGTCCTGCCATATACTCGCAGGCACGCGCCGCACTGCGTTGCTTCGACGCATGCGCGTTTCAGTGCATCCAGCGTCCCTCTATCACGAAAAGAGGGAGACGCAGTGTTGATGGGTAACGCATCGGCGCGAAATGCAGCATGTCGCATTTCGCGCTGGTTGCCGTCGGGCCGCGCCGACGGACGCTGGTCGCGTCTGGCGTCAGACTAAAGAGTGCTCGCGTTTTGCTAACGTAGCGTCGCTCTGCCAATGCGCACGCGTCAACGCTACATTGTAGTATACTGTGCCCTTCGTGATGTGCTCGCGGCAGTTTTGCTGGCTCAACATATACAAATTTCGGTGTTACGTGATGTCGATGGATGACGAAATACATGACTGGTGCAAACATGACAATCCTGACGTGCGCTTCATGTAAGAACATGACAACATACCACGCTCATAGCGTGCTCGCAGCCGTTTTGATAGCTCCACAAACACTAAATTTGGTGTCACGGGACGTGAATAGATGACGAAGGTAAACGACACATTCAAACATGATAACCATGACACGGAAGTCACGTACGGCATCATTTACCTCCACCTCGTAACGTTGCGGTTATTTTAAAGTGACATATCAACATTTCCCATTCGTGCTTCACATATCACCGATTCCCCCTGTACATGGAAAATGCTCATTTTTTTTTCTAAACACAAAATTCACACCTCTTCCGCTTACTGCTTGGTAAGCAGGTCCACGGGACGGTTTTCAGCTCTCACATTATAGAGTACTAAGTACTCCAAATCGTCAACCACTTTTTTTAAACACACATCACTCCTTAGGAGTACGAGGAAAACGCTCCTCCGCTTTGTGTTGTTTGTATGGTATCAAATATTCTAAATCCTTTACGGGACGGCTTTAAGCTCTCCCTTAGTAGAGTAACTAGTACTCTATATCTTAACCCCCTTTTCTAAAAACATCAAGTGTGAGGCCTCGCGGGATGGATTCATGCTTTCCCATAATAGAGTACCCAGTACGCTAAACCAGTACCACTTTTGCTAAACAGAGGGTTTCAATATCGCAAGCGTTGTACCACGAAAAACTTCCTGTCACCTCGTTTACCAGCTCTTAACGACAAAACTGAAGGCACGCATTCAAGTGTTTTTCAAGGGTAAGGAAAGCCTGTTTTTAGTTTTTCAGAAATTAGGAGTGCGCGTGAAGTTCAATTTCATGTAGCTAAAAAGAATATTTTTTCAAATATATTTCGCCAAATAAAGGAAGAAAAGTGTAGAAAATGAGCAGACTATTTTTACAGCTCTTTTTGCCCACCGATGCTATATGGCACATCGGTGGAAGAAACCGTATGTAATCAAGGGCCCGTGTTTGTAAACAGTGAAAGCATCCATAAAGCTTGTCCGACTTACACGCGTCTCATTGTGACTGAGTCAACTTACGGCTCTGGTATAGTAGCGAGTGTACATAGCGCTTTAAAGCGTTCACAGCCTATACTAAAACACACTCGGCAAGCCAGAGCACGATAGTACTACGGTGAGCTAGAAGACAGTGCTGCAAATTGTCTGTACTGTAATGCGATAACATTACATGTTTCATTGCACGAGCCCACTCTTGCCAGAAAGCCGTAACAGAAAAATCTTAACGCAACTTTAGTCATCTTCGAGGGCGTGTTCGAGGTTGTTCGAAAAGTGAGCGTTCGAGTAGCGAACGTTGGCAGGCGGTTGATTACATGGTACTCCAAATGCTTACGATGCTGCCATTCGAGGCTTTTGGAGAGGCTTGCAGACATCTCTCACCAATACATCACCTTTTTCACCTTTTTTTGTCATTTAACTTGGCCCCTGTTATCTTCCTCTCAATATACGTACACGCATGCAGGTTGTGGGCAAGGAGCTCATGCTTCAGCTGATAGCCCACCTGATCAACGGATACGACAACGACCCGCGCATCCGGTGGCTGCTGGACAACACCAACGTCCACATCATGCCCAGCATGAACCCCGATGGCATGTCCATCTCCAGAGAAGGACAGTGCGTGGGCCTACGTGGTCGGTGAGTCCCTATGACGATATACGTTCGCTAAACGTTTTCCTGTCTTCACTGCCTCCTGTTCTTTACGCACATGTCCTGTTCTACGCACATGCGTTCATCAGGGGAAACATGCCACAACCAACACAAGGTCGTGCATCGACCTCGTCTTTGCCAACTTGGTGGAGGCCGTAAAGGAGCCAGCTGATTGATTGATATGTGGGGTTTAACGTCCCAAAACCACCATATGAATATGAGAGACGCCGTAGTGGAGGGCTCCGGGAAATTTCGACCACCTGGGGTTCTTTAACGCGCACCCAAATCGGAGCACACGGGCCTACAACATTTGCGCCTCCATCGTAAATGCAGCCGCCGCTAAAGGAGCCAGTTGATCACGCGGGGATCCTTTCCAAAACCTCCCTCGCCACACCCCGCCCCATCACCTTACCCGTTTCCCGTTGACATTGACGCTGACATTAGCTTGATTTGATGCGACCTATAGAGATGAAAAGTTGTCAGGTATTATGAGAAATATAGAAGCAAGTCGTGGCATTCTAAATTATATGTCGGACGAGTGCACCAATCTCGCTGTTTTATCGGACTTCTTCAATAACATGGGAACTGGTGTAGTGTGACGTCTACGAGAAAGCTTGCATGCGTGATTATGTAAAAAAAAAAACGTAGCACTACAGGTATTTAAACGCAAGCATGAGTCAAGCATTAGAGCTCGCAATAAGCTCAAGCTGTCTGATATTCCTAAATTTGTCCAACTGCTTTCTGTATAAGATATAGTTCAAAATATGCCCTTTTTATTTTATTAACGAAATGAGCACATGTTCCTTCACAACAAGCGTCCAGATAGCTAGTTAAGCTGTGCGGATGCAGGTCGGTTGGTTTATGGAATTTATTCTCTCGATGCAACTCCGGCTCTTTCGACCACCTGGAGTTCTTTAATGCGCACCAAATACAGTACACGGGCCTCTAACATTTTGCCTCCGTTGAATTTCGCGCATTTGTGTCGTAACAAAGTCCTGTGGTCAGGAAATGACGGTCAGGAAATTGGCACCTTCCATGCTCAATCTCACGAGAAAAGTAGACATTAAGGGTATATTTTTTTTTGGGGGGGGGGGGGTTAAACTCAACATTAATGAGAACCAACAAAGAGCTATGCAGCCATATCTCTCTGCATCCCCAGATGTGACTTTAAACAGACAAACAAGCCAAAAAAGTAAAAGTGACGTCTTTTATAGTAATTATGATAGAAATGTGGAGAAAATGGAGTGGACGAAAAGACAACTTGCCGCCGGCCGGTATCGAACCTGCGACACGTACTTTCACTCGCTTAATCAACTATTGGTTGTTATTATATTGTAGTCTCATAGCCAGCAGATAACTAACAGGCTGATAGACCCTGACGCTCAATCTGAAGTGACTGCAACGCAAATCACTGCATATCCACGAAGTGAATGCTCGCGAATCACTATGCACCGGATCGGGACTATGCACTATGCACCGGATCGGGACTACTAAAAAAACGACCATGATTCCTGTTGTTGTTGCTGATAAAGTCTCGGATTAATGCTTCTCTTTAGTATAACGGCTTGGTGGCTGAAGGCGAGGTCGAGGAGTTGCAGAGGAAGGAGTTGAGAGAAAGGAAAAGTTTCAGAGGAAGGAGTTGCAGAGGAAATTTGGCAAACGCGAATCTATGCGTGACCTTATGTTAGTTGTGGTGTCTCCTCTGAGAAACGAGTTCCAGGTTATACACTTCCACGTGGTGGACAAACCAATCGCTGACAGAGATGTTGACGTCGAAATCTGCCGCCATGTGCTGGTTCTGCATAGACAGTACTAAGCACAAATGTTTCGCACCGGCGCTTCGACTAAGGACGACGACTACCCTCGACGACTTCTCGAACATCGTAGGGGCCTAAGGAACTTCGCCCCTAATATCAAACTTCCTAACACTGCAGGTACAACAGTGCGGGCGTGGACTTGAATCGCAACTTCCCGGACCCGAGTCACACGGTGCGCAACGTGGAGGAGCCGGAGACGGCGGCGGTGCGCAAGTGGATCGACACCATCCCCTTCGTGCTCTCGGGCAACTTGCACGGGGGCGCCATGCTGGTTCGGTACCCGTATGACGACACGTATGGACAGAGTGAGTGAACCGCAGACGCGCGGTATTCGAATGAACCCGGTTGCGTGTTTAGCACACTTAGCTATAGGTCCATTCGAAGAAGATCGACTGTCACGAAGAAATTGCAGACAGAGTGGGGCATACAGTGATGACGAAAGAGCGGAAAATCAAAAGCAGACTTCACATTTTTTTTAAACTTGGGAAAATATACAGTCAATATTTTTATCACATATTGTGTATTATTTAAATCTTGTTATACATGTACCCTTCTTTAAAATTTTGTTACACATATTTACACGACCCGCGCTAACGCAGCGACTCTTTCAAAAGCTTAACTGGACTTCTGGAGTCCCAACAATATCTATAAATACGATGCACTGTATTAGATTCTGTTGTAAATTGTGTGCTGTTTTCATCATATGACATAAACAAAAAGTGACAAGCATAGAGTGGGACAGTGCATCAACGGCAAGCTTTACCGAAGATCGAAATATAAATGGACTATTAAATATTGAGCAAAAAATTGTCATATCTTGTCTCTTACATAGCATGTATAACAGGTAGGCAGAAAAAAATATTTGCCTCTCTTTCTACCATCTTCTTCGTACTTTGTTAACTCTTTTTCCTCTCAGTTCGTACTGTCTTTAGTGTAGATAAAGTGTAGTTAACGAGTGTAGGTAACGATGAGTGAAAGCCCTACCGAGTCATAATCTGTGCAGTAAGCTTGCACTGCACCTTGTGGTCGGTGTTATTCCCACGTGCATGTCTAGATCAAGGTCACGAAAATAAAGAATGTCACCCTATGGATGCCATTGCAGACCAATTGCTCACCTGCCCACGATATGCTGGGCAAACAAAATCGCCTGAAGACCATGTTGAATTTCGCAAAGCAGCAGTTATCAAAAAAAGTTGTGTTGCGATCTTCACCTGATCTTCGTCGTCAGCTCAAGATTGTCAGAGCTCTTAACTAATTCGTGCAAGAGGATGAACTGAACAAGATACCATAAATAGTCTTTGAACAAATGAGTTTCTGTCTCACCAACACCTTCACTGTCCTCTTTTTCTCACATCTCCTTCCCCAACGGTGAGCAGCAAGAAAAAGAAACATCCGGCAAAGCCCACTTGTCAACTTTTTTACCATAAAAACTGTTTCTTCCCTTCTCAATATCTTTTTTCGTTGCATTTATGTGACCTTTGTGCCTGATACTCGAAATGTGAAGCACTTGCATAACGCTAATGAGTGGAACGTCTCAACTTCGTACGTGATGAGTACTTATATGCTTTTACATTGGACCGCAGACACCGTGGAGTCGAAGACGCCCGATGACGACGTGTTCCAGCACCTGGCGCGCACCTACTCCTTCAACCACCCGACCATGCGGCAGTTCTCATGTGAGCGCCAGACCTTCCACGACGGCATCGTCAACGGCGCCAAGTGGTACCCATTCAAGGGCGAGTATATACGCCACTTTTACCAAATCTTCTTCATCGCATTTCTGTTGTAATGTCAGAATCCTCAGGTCTCACATGTAAAAAAAAAAAGATCCCGCGTTAGAGGCGGCGTGAGCATGAATGAAACAAAGAGACACGTGACGTAACAGATACGTCAAGTGATCCTAAGAGCAAAATGTCAGGTGATGTCCCGCCGTCATCACGACGTCATCATATCCCATCATTGCTTGTTCGAAGTCGGGCCCATCACGGTGGTAGTGCAACACCGAGAAAGATGCAAAAAGGTTAAATGCTATGCAAATGGTAACCTTATAATACTTCATTGAGCGTCAAGTGAAATCATATGGCATATGCCCTTCGCCTGTGTTCTCGCTAGCGTTAGCTGACGGACCTGTAAATGTTTTGCCCCCGCAGGTCATCAGTATTGAGGACAACTAATAAAGTTGTGTCACTCATTCACTGCGTCCAAACTATTTACTCACCAACGTTGGCATATCGTGAGACCAAGGAAAGGAAAAGAACCAGTGTACTTAGGTTGGTCGCACAATGTTTCCTGAACCGAAAAGTTACCCTCATCTTGAATGCATCTGACTGATGAGCTTTGTTGCAGTCTCAACAGACGTTCCTCAGGTAGACGGACTTTGAATTTTAATTTCCTTTACCAGAAGTTCATCCAAACAAAGATTTCCCTCTTAAACCCATTGACAGCTGCCCTTTTCAACGTCACGACCACTCCACACTATACTCTACATTGTTATGTTATGATCTACTCTCTCCCCTTACCTTTTTTGTCTTGTTTACCGCATCCTGACCCTGACATTAGTTTTTTCTTCCCCATTCTCGCTTTCCTTCCCCATACTCTTTGTTATACTATACTATACATGGCTATCCTATTCTAGGAGCTGCTTGACACATACTCTCATTCTGTGGCGCTGGCCAACCGAGTTTCACTCGTACGACACAGGCCGAGTTTTATTCGCACGGCACAGACCTTACTTCCCCTCAAACAGCTGCGCTGTAGGGGTTTAAGTCTTGTGTATGATAAAGGGTCCTTGGTCCACCGCCATGCACGTTTATTTCATATATTCTTCGATGGAATGGCTGAATTCGCCAGATCTAGTTTGCAAATCATTTAAAGCAAACGCACGCAGGCAGCATGCCGGACTACACGTACGTGCAAGGAGGCTGCATGGAGGTGACTCTAGAGCTGTCGTGCTGCAAGCACCCGCTGTCGTATCAGCTGAAGCGTTTCTGGACGGACAACAGGAAGCCTCTCATGAAGTTGCTTGAAGAATCGCACAGAGGTGAGCAATTGTTTGTTTTCTTATTGCTTTAACCGAGAACTGTAAGGAGAATATCGAAACTTAGGAGCGACGGAAGCATGTGCTTTAGCTTTTGGAATAACATTATTTTCCTTGCTCTCCAATTCCGAATAGACTTCGAAACACAAAAGACCGTTGAGCCAGCTTTGAGCTCGGCGTACTCAACTCGAAGTTCCATCAAGTGAGCATATTGCTGAATTTCTGCCAGAATTACGTTTTTCCGCGTAGATGCAGGAAATCAACTTCGTTCATAAATGTGAAGTCAATCCAGGCCCGTGAAAATACACAAGGTACCACGACACTAAGTTGAAGGATATGTGTGCGCTCACGCGATATTGTATATATTCTTGCTCCTTCAACATATGTTACCGACGTCGTACGTTTAAGACACTATATGTGGTTTCGGAAGAACCTCCATGTATCGGTCACCGTTTATGCGCACGAGCGAAGGACAGCCAGTGACCTTAAGCGAACCCTTTAATGCGAAATCACTAACACTATTCTTACATTGCGTTGTGTTATCGGCGTTTTTGATAGAAGGTCTGGCCGTTAGCATAATCTGTTGTTATCTTGTAAGAGGCAATGTCTCATAGATAGCATCAAACCTAAACGACGAAAACAACAGCGCTAGCCAACTATTACAGTGCAACCCTGGTCCGGACGGGTTGTGTTTTGATTTATCTGAATGCCTTCAAGGTAATGGATTTATGGCAGCGATCAGCATTACTGCCTGATGCCTGTATCATCAATGACACAATCACTGCCTCTGTCTTTTGGTTATGTCCAGATGAAACGAATAGTCTTTCATATAGTCTAGTTCCCATTAGCATGTTAAGAATATTGTTCTATAACATGCTCGCCATTCCTACGTGAAAACTCTTTATCAGTTGGCTTGAACAAATATACGATTGAAGGAAAATGCCAAAGCTTAATTTTAACACGAAAGTCTTTTGTGCCGGTGTCCACCACAGCACAATGACGTATTTCCGTCACGAATATGATGTTGTAAAATGTTTACTAACAGATTGGAAAGAGAAAAAAAAAAACGAGAAAGAACAGTTTTGCAGCGTGGCATCGAACCACCGATTTCGCGCTCCTCTGCGCTCGGCGTTACCAAATACACCACATAGACACCCTTCTTTAACATGTCTACGGCGAGCCGTTTATATACACCAAGTATCACTGGTGGTCCTCAGAGCTCGGATACTTCAGCGCGTCTTGGTAATCAGTAACTGTGAGGTACGACGGGTCCGTGTTGGGCGCGCGCGTGCTATAAAGTCGTCGCGCCGCGCCACTTTACGCGTCACTGTGCGCGCGCGCCTCCACATGGCGTGGTCAAAGTGCGTATAGAAGTTCTCTGGCGTGGTGGCCAACTAGCCCGCGCGCCTATCTACGGATTCGGGTGCTTTGTAGGTTTTGTGCTTCCACCGCAAGTTTAAGTTACAGTAGTTAAACAGAGCACGAGCTTCAATTTACTCGCTGCCACGGCCGCGTTAAGGAAGGGAGTCCACTGCTCACATACGACGTAAGATCGTGACAGTCGTTTGCCCGCGCTCGTTCTGTGTGCGGTCATTTCGTGCGTGTTTTCTGCTTGAGGCGTGCGCCGTAAGTTTCGAGCTGCTTGCCGTTCTTTGCATCACATTGCAGTTCATTACTGCAGCATTAATTCATTCATATATGCAGCGAAACTATGCAGAAGGAATGCTCAACTACCTCTGCGAAGACACGTGTCCTTTTCGTGTTACACCGATTCCTAGAAAGAGGGATCAATCTCGTTTACTTTAATTAGTAAAGGAACGATTGTGATAGGACGCCATCGAACCCCTTGATAGGCATTCGACCAATATTTACATGCTCGCTGGCGAACACCACTGCTTGACATTCTCAGGAACTGTATTGTTGTCTTTTACGCAATTCGCAGGAACATCGTTTCACTTTCTTGCTTTATGACTGCAGGTCTGCGAGGAATTATCACGGATGATGAAGGGTACCCCGTGACAAACGTCAGGCTCATGATCAAAGGACGTTACATGCCGTTCAGAACAAGCCCCAAAGGCGAGTACTGGAGGATCTTGCTGCCTGGGACGTATACACTGATGGTGAGCACGGGTTCTGTAATCGATAACGATGTTTCTGAAATTATTAAGCAATGTTTAATGGAAACATTGATCGTCGTGGGTTCACTCGTCATAACTGCGATTATTGCGCCAACAGCTGAACAATTTTCTACTTCGGCGTTAATTTTCTAATATTTGGCCCTGGGACAGTATTAACCCATCTCTAAAATGGGCGCAGTAACGGTGAAATGAAACATCACCTACAATTTATTTTATTACTAGTGTCACATGAATTCAATAGAAAACTTACACTACACATCATTCCAGTAACGCTCAGCTTAGCTATCACATGAGTGAAATCACCATCTGTAAGTAAGTGACCATCAAAGAGTATCTGACACGAAGCAAAATGCTAAAGAACTATCAGGAAGCCTCGCTTGGTACTTATGCTAACGTTCGGTGCTTTAAACTCACTGTCATTATATCCACGCTAGGCAAGTGTTTTCAACTCGAACGATAAAATAAGGTGCACCTATGAACATGCGATAATGGCACCAGAAATTGTCATTATTCTCGGACTCAACTAGATACATCCTTCATGTCTTTCCTTGGCACTATATACAATGGGAAAGCACATCAGTATTCGATACTGTATTTTACAACAGTTTTGTTAAAATTGTAACCAGCAATGTTGAGTCAACTAACATAGCCAATTCGTAAATTTAATGATCTGTCACTTATATTTGTATATTGATGCACTCTTCTGGTGTTTCCAGGCATCGTCTCCTGAACACAACGACGCTGAGGTGCCCGTCCAGATCGTCGAAGGTCAAACGACAGTCGTAAACATCACGCTGGTTCGCAAGGTCCGCTCCTACTACCCGTCCGGCGTCGAATACGACAAGTCTAGGCCCAGCCACAGCGACTTTTATAGCAACGTAAAGCCAAACCTCGAAGACGAATACGACGTCGACACGACCGACAACTCACTATCGGCTCCCAACTTTAACAACCTGGATCCCTTCGTTTCGCAAGGCAAGAACGCGGCAGTTCAAGAAACGGAGGCTTCCCCTAAACAGTCGATAGCGGACTACTATCGCACTCTCTACCAAGCAATACGAACTCTCTCAAATGAAGAAGCACGCCACAAGCCAGTGGACTTCAACACAAACTCGCACACTAATGGGCCTTCCAATTTCCAGGAGTTACCACTCGAGAGGCGGGCGTACACGTCCGCAGGAAGCAGTCCGGTTGGCACCACGGTGATTCAGCGTCGCACCTCCGTCGACGACGAGCCAGAGTTCCTCGAAAACACCCAACTCGAAGACCCGCTGAACTACAGCTACCCAGTGACGGCCATTCCGAGAGCGACACCCGCTCCCACAGCACTACCGCCCCATACACGGTCAGAAGAGCCGGTTGAAGTCGTTCACCATGGTGGCGCTCAAGAACGGACCATCTCGTTTGTTTCCAACAGCGGAGTCCCCCAGAACCAAACGACTACGACGAGTGCGAATCGTGACGTAACGCAGAACGATGCACGCATTTCTGACACCGCCACTTTTGACGACGTCTCTGCCGCTACCAGAATACCACCGATTTCTAGCACTGAAAAATGGGTGACGGGTGGTCCTCTGGAAATGACCCTTATGACCGACACCATGAATGTCAGTGGACAAAGAGGGCCGGCGAGGTATACTACTATTGTACTGGACAAAAACAAAACGGTGGCAACGTGGCAGGCCCAGCAACGCCAGTCGACCCCATATCCCACAAATGCTTCCGTGTTCAGGACCCAAATGACAATCTCATCACCCGGTGTTACTCAATATGAGCAATCAACTGGTCGCGAGAAGGGGACGTTATCAACAAACCATGCCCAAACTATTGGCACACACAGCACAACACTCAGTCATACGACTAATAGTGGATACGCCATAGCAGATGGTGATACGCAGAGCATTTCACAGCGTTCTAAAACTGCACGAACTACCAAAGGTATAATCACAGTTACTGGTGAATACAAGACAATGACTCCTCCCTCTGATAACAAAGGGGGCGTCAATACTGCACCTAACAGACAGGTGCCAGAGAAGGTGTTCTACATGCCAGAGCCTCCCAATGGAAGGCCGCAGTCACACCGTATGGTCAGTATGTCACTTCAAGACACATTTCCCGCTTCTATATTTTCCAGTAAGACTACGGAGTCCGAGGCGTCCACGTCATATTTCACCGACCCGGAGACCAGTTCGAGATTGTCTGGGTCTGAAAAAAGTTTGCCAGATGCACCAGGTGCAGATTTAGGCACACACTTTCCATCTCCCCCCGAAAGTCGACCACATGATCAACCGGTTCAAGAAACGCCAACACAGGCTCCCCCATCAGCCTCGCCTCCAACTGCTTCATTGGTTACTACCACAAAAGGAATAAGGCCTACCGAAGAGGCTTACTTAAACAATGAAGACGTGACTAGTAGCGTTGAATATGACTCCGAAGATTCGCTGTCACCAGGAAGAACAAAGTCGAGTGGCAGGCCAACCGTAACTACTACAAGACAACCAACGCAAAACGCTGTCTCAGGTGTTTCGACTTTACTAGAACGTAACTACCTTGCAAGCTTACCGATGGTGGATACTGTAACCGGAGTAGAAGGACAAGGAACACCTAGAGCCTTGAGTAGGCGACCTAACAACACCGGTAAGTCGAAGGCAAATGACCCAGAATATACAGTCCAGCCACAAGACAAGCAGCGACCTCAGTTGTCCCACAGGAGTCCACCTTCTCCTACGGAGATATTTGAGCGGACTCGGCAGAGAACACGAAATTTGACCTCTCCGACACGAGAATCAGCGTCAAATTTCGGCACGTCTCTTTATTCTTGGACGAAAATAGGAAACGTCGCATTTGGCACGTTTCCATCTAATATAGAGCCATCGAAAGGAACTTCCTCAGAAGGTGTCGACGACGAGCCGTTCAGGAGGATATCCAAGACTGCGCAAGCTAGAGCAACGACAAAGAACCACGATGCAGGTGCAAAAGTGCATTCGACAGCATCAGTCAGTCAGGGTGAGCCTGCACACACAACGTCGAGGTACCGCCAAATGACAGTCCACACACATAAGCCACTAACACCAACTATTGATGTTGATCAGCCGAGGCCAACCGCACAAACTATCGGAGCATCTTTGTATTACAGCACAGAAAAGGATGAGGCCAGTTCACTAGGTTTACATCATGCATCGTCAACACAAGGCACTGACGATCACCAGGAGCAGCGCTCGAAGTCGCTCACTTATACACAAACCAAGGATACCGAGGGAACCGGAGCGACAACAAGTACAAGGTCCTTTATTACAACGAAGAAATATTCAGTTGGCCCTCGACATAGGTTTGCACCAAAGCCAATGACAAGCAGTCATCTACGACGTCCATATGTCTCAGTGACGGAGGAGCCACCAGCAGGCACACAAGTGTCTGAATCACATGGTAAACAGACCACCGGTATCGAAACTTTGCTCCAAAAGAATGGTGAAAGTGCAGGTTCAACAGTTACGAGAGCCACAGCAGCACGGACCACGCAGAGAGTAGAAGGAGCGTCGGTAGCAATCTCGCGGCCGGTGGTCGCAGAACATTCACGATCAATTTTTCCTGAGGAACATGCGAAAGAAGATTCGCTGAACAGTGAACGAGAACTGACCGAGTCATCTCCCTATGAGCCCCATTCTCCACAAGAGTTTGTCGTACGAGGGAGCGTAGTAACAATGACAGAACCGACAGTCGGAAACAAGGCAAAATACACGTCCTCCACGAGGGCAACAAGCAGCGCAATACGACACTCAAGCCTGGCTCAAGGCACTGTTCCGAGCTCATCACAACGCCGCACGTCCCGGCCTCCACAGCATGCTCAAACGGAAACAGTCAGACCTATTAAAAGGCCCGTAGTCCATTTTAACGCAGCAGATAAGGGCAGCTATGTTCCTGCTCCTACTCAAGGATCGCAATTACCGTTTATCCAGGAGCCTCAATCCACTCAGCCACGACGAACTAATAGGCCGCAACGGCCTCAGCACGCTCTTGCTGAAGCACAGAAAAACACGCCATATACGGCTACTTTGCAAACAACGTTGACAGCGAGGCCGAGGACTGCTCTCCCAACATCCCAAGACTCGTCACAAGTTTTAAAGCAGCGTATCACCGAAACGCCTCAAGTGTCGCAGCAATCGTACAGTATGCCTCATAGAGAACCTTCATCTTCTCACCAGGCTATGAATTCTCGTCCTTCTGACCAGCCCTTGACAGACACCACCCCCTCGAATTCCGGGCCATACCCTAACCATTACCGGGAGGCAGTCACAAAAAGCAAGGTATCTTCGACTTCTTCAGAATCACTTGCAAACACAGACCTTGGCGCAGACACTTTGAAGCAATATGCAGGTGTGGAACAAACTTCACCGTATGACCTAGATAACTCGAAACCACTTACAGATATAACGATGCCAACCGACAAGGCTGAGTCCCAAGACACTTCCCATTCCCGAGAACCAGCTTACCCGACGACAGCGTTCACATCGTACAAACCATCACTGCCTCCACAGTCTCAATCAGCGACATATGAACGGGGTACACCGAGACCTGCACCAAGAGAACATGTCACGATTGCCGCTAGGCCGAGAGAGCAACTCACAAGGCCAAAAACGTTAAGCGAAGCATCCGCGCATTCACAGGAATCATTCCCGTATAAAAATATCGATCTAAAACAAGATGAACAAACATCATCGCAAGAACCGACGGGACTTGGAAGAATGGTATTAAAGGAGCTAACAGCAGCACAGGTCTCTAGCCATCCAGAAAAGGTGTTCAAGATTCAAGGCACTGTAACGCTAGAAAATGCAAGCCTGAGAGTACAAGATACGACAAGTGGCATGCCTATAAGTGTGACGCTTACCCCAAGACCATCTGACATTGGTCATGGCTCACGGCAGACTACAATAGATCAGCATATTGCCACAGGAATTCCTCAAAGCAATGGAAATGAGCATCGAATTTTCCCAGCGAGAACACCGTCAAGACCGACACGGCCAGGAACGCAAAGTCCACCGCTGTACACCGAGGCGAGTCAAAACCGGCCCTATAGGCCTACTGTGCCACCGCGATTCTCAACATCCAGTATACAGAAGCCACACAGTTACTTTGAAACATTACCAGCAGATAGAACACCGTCAACGTTTAATGCATCTGCAAAAAGTAGTCCTGCGAGTCGCGGGGACGAGCTCCAGTATGTTGATGAAAGCACTAACAGTGTTCCTGCAGTATCAACACAGTCTCAGGCAAATGAAGGTCTCGTACCGACGACATCTAGAGGTTACATAACGACCCAAGGTAATCAGGAACATCAGCAGCACGCAAGAACTTCCTACGCAGACCACACATATATTCCGACAAGCAGTCAAGGTCAAGGACAGGCGCAAGTTGATCAGTTTCGAGAAACGGCGCAGTTAGTCACAGGTAATCATGAGACTGCATCACCACCACAACCAACTGACTCGGACATATCAACTCAAGGAACGGCAACCGCGAATGGTGGAACTGGACAAGCATACGGAGGCGCTTCTGAGGGGAAGTTCGCTCCTACTTCTCGCACAATCAGGCCCCCTCAATCTCCCCCATTTATGTTCCAAGAACACACTCGTAATGTACCTTCTAAAGAACTTAAAACAACTCTGCTGCGCGCAATTCAAGAACCGAACACGGTTGCATTCACAGTGACACAGAGACAACAAGACGTAGCAAACACTTCGACTCCAAGGTACACCAATGAGTACGCTTTCACGACAAAGCACGGACTAAACAAGCCTGAAGCAGTTTCAACGCCGGCGAAAAATGCTGAAGACATACGGCAACAGCACCAGATAAGTGAGAGACCCGCAATGACCCAGTCTACTTATGGAGCACAGCGCCAGCACCAGCCTTTCAGGGAAACGCCTGAGGAAAAACTTCAAGTCCGTCCTTCGTCGACACCTGTTTTGTTCGAATATGATCCTCAGACTCGAGATTATGTGAAAGTGACGCACCAGAGCGCGTCTTCTGGAAGTACTCGGGGTGGCAACATCGTTTCAACGCATGTACCACACAGCCAACAGCGTCCTGAAAGAATGCAGTATTCAGTGCCTACCCACAATACGCAGGTGCCCAACGAAACTGACAAGCTTTCTAGAAATACAGGTCTTACGGAAAACGATGGGCTAGTGACGGCCCCAGAAAAGACAACAACTCAAAACTTTCAGCAAGATCCTCTTATCGAAACAGTCTCCACAGGAGCAGTTGTGCATCAGAAACCGACAGGTTTGCCAACGGTATCACATCATGGATCTACAGCCCAACATGAAGAAGAAAGGCAACTTTTGCATGGCCAACAGGAGCACACAACCCAGACTGCATATCCGAAAACCCGAGGATCTGCAAGTGGCCTGGGTGGACATGCGCCTCAAAACCAACACCACACAACCGAGACAAAAACTCCAGCACTCCTGACCCTTGAAGACATTCCACCTGAACAGTTGCGCAGAGCCATTGCTCTTCTCCTAAAAACGTCCTCGTTAAAGAACCAGAATGACGCTAGTCGTGAGAGTTCACTAACACCACCGGAACACAAAGCGACTCCACCACAGAACGCTCAAACCGAAATTGCTGGAAATGTTCACCTGGGCTTATCTCACTACGAACCTACTTCTGCTGAGTTACCAAAAACTTTCACTTCTTCTTCTGTCTCCAGTGTTCCATCGCACACTCATCCCTTACCGCAAAAGCAGCTAAGCGCATCTCTCGTAGATGGCATGCGTCCCTATCAAGACGGAACACGCCACCCGAATGGCGCATCTCGAGATAAAGGTGACCATCATCCGTACACGATAGAACCCGTGCGCACGCAAGATAGATCACCTCCCGTGACGGGACACCCTGAGCAGCATGCTTTTCCCGAATCGCTCATGGCCTACCACGACCACCAGGAGGTTCACACCGTGCCACCTCAGCTTGGAAATCATCAAAACGTTAGGACCACAACGTCGGCAGAAACTTCAACTGAATTACCCGATATTGAAGGCAAAGTTCCAGATTTCTCAACTGCTGGACACTCAGGAGAAGTTATTCATGTGAAACATTTGGCGAATCGTCCCGTTAGCAGGGTTCCATCAGACATTTCAAACAGCTTCGGTGAGCTGCCCAAACATACGCACACTTTTGACAGACCTTCCTCTCACGAAGAACATAGAAACTCTGCGGAAAAGAGTATTTACACGTCGACACCGGCACAGTTTGTGACGGAGCAACCTTCTGCGGGCGAATCATTTTCTGGTGGTCATCACACTGGAACACTAACTTCGCAGGAGTTGACATCTCAAGCGCCCGTTTCAAAGGATGTTCGGTACGTGCCTCACGACATATTTACTCCAGCTACTCCAACACCACCAAGCGTGATCACCACACTCCCGCCCTCATCGCTGGCACCACCTCCACACCTTTTCGGTCACAGCAATGGGCATACAACTCTGAGACCCAGGGCGCCTACAACACCACCGCCCCTGCCTAGCAGCGAAGAGGAATACAGCGCCGAGCTCGCAAAAGCCATAGCGATTTTTCACCGCCTCATTAAACCGGACCATTCGCCCCCAGAAAAAATGACTCCAGTTAGTTCGCCACCTACAAAGCAGGCCTTCAACAATCCTAGCACACAACCAGGACCCACAGTCACAGGTGGGGGTTTCACCAACACGCAACAGTTTTCGGCGCACCCAACGCAGCTACTCAATGCTCAGCAGGGCATTTTCCTCGACCGACTGCGCACCATCCAGCAAAACACACCGGCGCACCTTCTCCCTTCGACATCACTTAACTCACCATTGCGTCTGACCACAGATCCGATGACACTTTTCAACACAAATCTACATCCGATTCAAATAAATGGTCAACTGAACTCTCCCTTGACGACGGACAGTGGGCAGCTGCTTTTCGAAGACAACGGCAGTCTACTAAAATCGAGGTCTTCTAGAGACACGCCGGCTAAGTGCTGCTTCGATTTACCAAATGGGAGATTTGTCTTCAAGATTGGGAAAAAGAAGAAATGATAGCAGCGGTTTTGTCCTTCTTCTTCTTTAGGATGAACTACTGGCCTCTCAATGATGGACACTGCGTTCGAGACAATCTTTTGAAGGCTCCCGAACATGGCAAAAATGGACGAGTTCCGAAATCTTTGTGTGACATGCTTAAAGTGAGTGCGTTGTGCAGACTCCGAGACTAGAATCACCCGTAATTCCCTGTCCATCTTGTTTTCTGGAAGAATGCGGAAGTCAGAGGAGTGGAACGTACTTATGCCACCACGCTTGAAGCAAACAGATCGAAAAGCGCATAGCGATAAGTACTGCAGGTGTCCAAGGACAAAAAGAGGTTTCATTCACCACTAATCAGTTGGAGAACTTTATGTGCTCTGGGAGGTGCAAGGTGATCATTTTGTTGTGTCGAAGCCAGTGCGCGACCCTGCGGATTATTGCTCTGTGCAACCAGTGAGTTGTTCGTGTAGTGACTAGTACTCTGTTAAGCATTGTAGCTGGCGCTGCTGGCAGTGCGATGAACCATACAGCAGGCCACATAAATGGGGATATTCATACGCAGTGGGCTAGTGTGTTGTGCAGTGAAATGGTGTTGAACTTTGTTTTAAGGTGTTTTGCGGAAAGGACAATGATGTTACGCGATGGACATGGTGCGTGCTTGAGTTGTATATTTTATACATTGTGCTGTTGAAGTATGGTGCTGGAAGAAAGTCATCCTCAGAATTGACAATGACTGACGTTAAACTTAACAGTGCTTCGGCGATGCCATCCGAGTTTGTGCCATGACAAGCATCAATAAAGTAAAAATGTGTTTGTAATTTTTGTATTACGTGAGTTTGGTTTCCAAGTGTGATTCAAATTACCGATGCCACTTAAAAGTCACCTGAAAAAGCTAATGACGGCCAGCGTGGCCTCAGCATCGAACGTAATCATGAAAACATCTTACGTATCAATTCTTCGTAAGAGAAAAAATGACAGGCTTTCACGGAAGGCGCAGCACAGTCACAGCGAAAGCTAGAAAAGCGGCCTTTCAGAGTCTTTTCAAAACACCCGTTGGGCAACTACTTCAAGCACATTTGCTTGATACCCACTAGGGCATTATTAATAAAATTTTTGGGGTAGTAGGCTGGCATTCGCTATGCTATTTTTCGTCATTCTTCTTAGAAGCGTGGTATCCGCAAAACACTTGTAAGAAATTTTGTGTTAATTGTTCATGCATTGGCTGCCGACGATGAGGAATTATGGTGGAAGTGGGTACGCGCCGCAGTTAAACGGAGAACAAGAAGAAGCTTTTGTATTGGGTTGGAGCATTACATGGCCCACTCGTTACGCGATTAGCATTGTGAACTGACTGGTTGTTATTTCACTGTTTTAAATCGCTTTAAAGTCACAATAACGTGACTGCTTTCCAGATATCAAGCCTGCCTAAGGCAAGTTTGCCAACAAGTCACAAGCACCGGCGTAGCTCAGTGGTAGAATGCTGGGCTGGCACCCAGCGGACCCGGGTTTGAGCTCCACTGTGTCATTGGTGCTTAATTTTTCTTCTAATTTCGCGCGAAGTGTTTTTCTGCCAAATGCTGCTCATTTCATGCGGTGGTTTATTTGTGAATTTACGCATTTTTCGAGAATCCATGCTCTCCTGAGGGTAGTGATGGATTCAGACCCAACAGTACGCAGTCAGGACTTGGCGTCAGCTTCGACGTCAACCTGAAGGAAGTATAATAGCCGAGATGTCAACAGCATCCGTGACATTAGTGACGTTTACACGGCGAATAGTGAAGACGATTTTATCCCGGCAGTGAAGCACAAAGCTAAAAAGAGAATCGTCGGCACGTCTTCGCCAGCTAGCATCTCTACCGTGAAGGCTGCGTGCAGTTCTAAACGCCATTCCACACCTTTTATTTCTGTTGACTCTTCGATCAACCAGAACAACATAAACAGGCAAGTGATATCGGCACGTCTTGAAGCTATCGTGCCAAATGAGGTACAGGATTTTAAACTCAACCCATGGAAAAATATCTCGGCCATAGACGCTGAGCACCCGGCTGCACTACATACCTTGTGAACTGTCATGGAGCTTAGATGCATCAATCTCAGTGCTTACATTCCGCAGGATAGTGACACGACGACGGGCGTCATTTATGACCTTGATGTTTCCATACGGAACACCGACCTACCTGTGCTGATAAAACTAGGCACTGAGCCAACGGACAAAGTGCAAGTATGCCGGCTTGGTAAATTCCGTTGTATCAAGGTGATTTTCAGAGGTGATTATCCCATCACATGTAAAGGTTGGCCACTTTTAACCCGTTGTTCAACTATACATCCCAAGGCCATTGCAGCGCCACAACTGTCTAAAACTGGGTCATGTTAGTGCTGTGTGTAACAACAAGCATGCATGCCCACGTTGCGCTGGACTCCACAAAGCAGAGGCTTGCCAAGCAACTCTCTTAAAATGCCACAACTGCAGCGGAAACCATGAGACCTCATCCAAATAATGCACTGTACTCAAGAAGAACAGGATCATTCTGAGGTAAATAATGAAAGACGGATCCTCACGAAAGGAAGCGGTAACGGTTGTTCAATGACGGCATTACCGTCGACGGCGGTGCTCGAAGAAAAGAAAAAAAGCAGTCTTGGGCCGAATCTGCGTTCACTTTCGCCGCCACTTCCACCACCACCGCCACTACCGCAGTGACCTCCCCCACCCCCGCCACCAGGTGGGGTACGCTCAGAGGTGCCGAAAGACACTGTGGCATAAAAGAGAACATCCGACTCGGACTGGCCCGCTTTACCGTGGGGACACGTGTCTACGGAATCACAGCGTTGACAGTCAACAACGGCTACGCCCCCAGCAGGCAATCTATCCGCCCAAAAGGTACAAGTTATTTTCTGTATTGAGGTCGTTCAATGGTGGTATTGCACTCCCATGGCTAGTCTACAGATCCCTGCCATTAAATGCTCGCTGCAAGTGATGGACACACTAGGATCAAGTCTTGCCAGCCTTCAGTAACAAGATGGCGCACCGTAAGCTTCATCATCCTTTCTGAGAAAAAAATTGAGCGTTCTTTCGTATTTCAGTGGAACACCAGGAGTCTACAGTCAAGAATGCCCGAGTTTAGACAGTTCTTCGAGAATAAGTTTCCCATCATCGTCATCTGTGAATCGCATTTTTCGAAAACACCTCGACTATCGGGCTATGAATCATTTGTTTCTTCATCGTGCATTGAGCGAAGTCAAGTTGCTTTGCATATCTGTAGAGAACTCACTTTTGTTCGACAAAGAGTAGCGTCTCTCAATGGAAATCACTACGTGTGTCTATATGTTAAAAAGAAGAAGTTAAGTATATATGTTAAAATATATGTTAAAAGAAAAGAAAAAGAAGAAGCAAACAGCGTTCCAATTCCGCTTTCAAGAGCAAACGCGGCGAGGCAGATTCGTCAACTGGCCCGCAGTCTCACATGAATGGTGGGAAGTAGATACGAAGCGCAAGCCGTAAGAAAGTAAAAGCAGAATTCTCCGCCTCTCATTTCCCATTAGCAACCATTGGCATGTACATTGAGCACTATCTGACTGAAAAAGTTTGCTACGTCATACTCGCTGGGCGTAACCTCCTTGGTTCTCGAAAGGTTTAGCGAGCGTTTGGCCACAGTGCCATGAATACAGTGAACTAGTATATACCATGAACTCGAGGTGGTTAACGGTGGGAAATAGACCCGAAGCGCAAGCCGTAAGAAAGTGTGCGTGTGCCACCTCTCGTTTAGTCCTTGGAATATCCGCTGGATGGCGGTGCTTCTATATGGGGAATATATGATGAAAAGATGCGAGATGGTGGTACTCTGAGTGTTGAATAGATGGACGAACGGACACACAGACAGATGCATGGATAGACGCATGAACGGACGCAGGAGCGGATGCATGAATGAACGCAGGGACGGACGCACGAACAGACGCATATACGGACGGGCGGATGGACGCATGGACGGTCACACTGACGGACGCATGGACGGACGGAAGCAAGAACGAATGGACGGACGAATTCTTCGCCCCACTCTCCATCATTCACTCCGTGGATATGCTGCCATTTTTTTAAAGATATGTTTTTCGTGAGATGTTTGCACCTCCGCATATAGCGCTGGCTGCAGCTTTTCACAAAAAGCTTATGATAATGAAGACCAGAGACGCCTAAAACGTGTCACAGTTTCGCCAAAACGGCGAAGCAATTAATTCGATCGCAACATATTATAATTTTTTTACAAGGAAAGGATAACATCCGACCTCACTTAACTCAACAAAGCGCTGGTGTAAAAGCGCGTTTACACTAGAGTGACACGAAACTGACACGGTTTTGACAAAGCCACGAGGCGGCCACAGACCTAAGGCTGACGATTCGCTCACGGACTAAGTCGCCAGACCCCATGACCACACTAGGCCGGCGACGACGATGACGCCTCAAAAGAAAGCGTGTCGTCGTAGTGTAACATAATGAGAGACCAAAAACACCAGCAAAACGCATCGGGAGATCTGTCATCGGCGTGTCGTTTGGAAATCTGCGGCCGAGCGAAAATTTGTCCATGTCTTTGCTTGACCAAGAAGGGTGAAATCTTGGGAGAGACACTGATGCCCTTTCCGAGGCTTCCACAGCGTTTGAATACGCATCTTGCGCACCCTACTTCGCTTTACTTTTGTTTATCTCCACTGCCATCCCTCGACGCCGTGGATTATGGCGGGGGCGGCGCCGCGTAGCCGGAGAGGAACAATGGCCGAGCAGGGAGCATAGCTGAAAATGAGGTGCAGGTTTAGTCAGTGTCGCTGCGTGTGCCTCCAGTGTGACTGCAGACTTGGCCAACGAAAGGCTGCGAGCACGACAAAACACGGACGGAGTCTTCCAGAGACCATCGGTCGAACATATGTGTCGTTGTGTAATTATGACGACAAGCCGAAATGCCCTCCCAAAGACAGTCGGTGTACCAAAATCGGTGTCATGTCTCGCTGTTGTAAACGTACCTTAAGAGAACGTGGCCGCCTAAGGTACACGTTTGGCACCATTTTTTCTTGTTGAGAGCCCATTCCGTAGAAGCTCCCGCCTGTAATGCGGGCACGAGGCACGCGCTCATCGCAGCTGCGAAAGCATTGGCAATTATGAGCGCCCCCCCCCCTCCCCTTGTTCGCTGACGAGATAAGCGCGCGCGCAAACGACCACGGTCGGAAAGGCGATGTTCGCTCCGCAGAAACAGGAGGCTAGCGTATCTTTCCTCGTATATATATATATATATATATATATATATATATATATATATATATATATATATATATATATATATATATATATATATATATATATATATATATATATATATATATATATATATATATAGATGAAATAGATGATCAGAGTTTCTTCCGGCTACCGTAATAAAAGTTATAAACTTCGAGAATAGTGCAAACAAAACAATAAAATATTTATTTAATCCTAACAGTTTCGGCTGGTGGACCAGCCTTCTTCGGAGGATGTAAGTGAAATGATACAAGTTCCCGTAGCAGAGGGTCACCCTCACAGTTTAAAGACCCTCCAAAAAAAAAGAGAGAGAAAAAAAAAAAAAACAAGCGGGCGAACGAGGTAGCAACAGACAACAAGAAGCAGAAGAAGGAGAGGAACTAGAAAGGAGCGACGGAGAGCCGCCGGAAACGAGCGGGTAATTCTGGCATTGTTACTTGGTATAGGTAAGACGCGCCGCCAGCGGAGGCGACCAAGAAAAACGGAAAAATGTGGAACATGTTGCTGCTTACTCGCATCCCACACATGGATCGAGTTTAAGTTCACGTGGTTCGGCGGCTGGCCCGTGGCATCGGGCCACACACACACACACACACACAAGAAGCATACGACCCGCTCCAGCTTTCGGAATATAATGGCCACGTTGGAAAGCTAATGTGCCCTCTCCCCCTTCCTCCACCTGCCCTCTCTTGCAGAAAGATGTACAACCAGTCATACTGAAAATAAATAAATGGGTATTTTTGTAAAGGATGAAAATATATAAAAAATATATAAAAAAAATAAATAATACTAAAAAAGTACTCAGAAAGGAAAATAAAGTCTAATAATACTAACACAATCCGTTTGGTTCACGTAGCATCGAATTCGTTAAGTTTCGCTATATTGACCAACTTGCGTGTGCGACTTCACGTATGTATAAATAAATTAATTGAGTAATTCAATTTCTGTGTTTCACGAAACGTCGCGGAGACACGTCAGTCGCCCAGGGCTCTCGTTGATTCCGTGGGTGAGTGATCTGAATTTCTTTATAAAGTATGACTCCCGCTGTTCGCGCTCCCGTGTGTTCTGGAAGCCGGATTGTAGGAGTATGACACTTACGCGTTCGAAAGAGTGACCAGGAAGATTGATATGTTTGGAGAACGGCAAATTGGGGAGGCCCTTTACGTGTGCCCTGTGGTTGTTGAAACGCAAACGGAACGCGGTTTCCGTGTGTCCAATATATTCCTGTTTGCACACCTCACAGCGAATTTTGTATACCACATTGGCTGAGTCACAGTTAAGGTCGTCTTTAATTTTGTACACATAGTCTGAACAGGAGGCTTCGGCCGTATCTGTGGTCACCATGTGTGTGCACACCCTGCAGCGAGGTTTCCCGCACGGTCTACAGCCCTGATGGTGGTCGGATTTGTGTGTTTTCGCCTTGACCAGTAAGTCTCTCAGGTTTTTATTTCTTCGGTAAACCACCTTGGGCGGAGTCTGAAAAATGGCAGAGAGGCGACTACTCTGTTTAAGTATGTTGAAGTGGCGGTTTAGTATAGAATTCACCCGAGGGGCGGCGGCGCAGTATGTGAGGATTAAATTTGCCCCTGAAGTTATATCATCTTTATTCCCACCTTTTTCTCCCATTGTTGATTCTCGGTCCAAAGAGCGAGCGCGCTCAATTGCATTGTCAATTATTTTTTCGGGGTACTTTTGACGCAAGAAGGCTGTTCTCAATTCCTGTGCGTGGGTGTCAAATTGCGTGATTTCAGAGCAAATTCTTCTGTATCTGTGGGCTTGAGAGTAAGGAACACCTGTTTTGCAGTGATGGGGGTGACTGCTATGGAAATGCAGATACTGTTGGCGGTCTGTTGGTTTTTTATACAGGGAAGTAGATATGGTGGTGCCACTGAGTGATACAGTGACATCCAGAAAGTGAACACTCTTCTGCGAATACGTGTGCGTGAATGTTATCGAAGGATGCACGGAGTTGAAACCGGAAATGAATTTGGAAAGATTATGTTCACTATCGGCCCACACGAAGAATATATCATCGAGGAAGCGTCGGTAAAATATAGGTTTGAATGGAGAATTTTCGAGGAAAGGAATCTCTAAAGAGGCCATGAAAATATTTGCGTAATTTGGGGCCATTTTGGTTCCCATGGCAGTTCCGTTTACTTGCAGATAATGGTTTTGGTCGAATTCAAAGTTATTATGTTTAAGTACCAGATTTAGGAGCACCTCTAAAGCGCTTTCGTCGAATTCACTCGTCGATTTACTTTTTCCGTAGGCGGCGACTGTGGCGGCGATTCCTTCGGTGTGGGGAATGTTTGTGTACAGTGATGAGACATCCATGGTGACCAAATAGCAATCTAGAGGTACCACAAGTTTTGAGACTTCTCGAAGGAAGTGGCTGGTATCTTTGATGTATGATGGGAATGATTGTGGGATGTGCCTAATCAGAGAGTCAATGAAACTAGAAATTTTTTCAGTAGCAGTACCGTTGCTGGAAACTATGGGTCGGCCGGGATTGTTAGTCTTGTGAATTTTGGGTAGTAAATAGAAACGCCCGGGAGACGATTTGCCAGGTGACATCATTTTAAGCATAGGGTAGGTTATCTTCCCACTTTTACGTAATGATATTAGTGAGGCCTTAATAGTACTTTCATACTCCTCTGTCGGATCACAAGGGAGTTGTTTATGGAAATTTTCATCTGCCAGTTGGCGAAGCCCTTCTTTGATGTAGTCAGTCCTGTCGAGTACAACCACAGCACCACCCTTATCAGCTGGTTTAATAACGATGCTCTGGCTGTCACTTAAACTGCGCAAAGCCTCCCGCTCCTCTTTGGACAGATTGTTGCGAATGGGTCGGCGCTTTTCATATTCCCATGGAATATGAAAAGCGCCGACCCATTCGCAACAATCTGTCCAAAGAGGAGCGGGAGGCTTTGCGCAGTTTAAGTGACAGCCAGAGCATCGTTATTAAACCAGCTGATAAGGGTGGTGCTGTGGTTGTACTCGACAGGACTGACTACATCAAAGAAGGGCTTCGCCAACTGGCAGATGAAAATTTCCATAAACAACTCCCTTGTGATCCGACAGAGGAGTATGAAAGTACTATTAAGGCCTCACTAATATCATTACGTAAAAGTGGGAAGATAACCTACCCTATGCTTAAAATGATGTCACCTGGCAAATCGTCTCCCGGGCGTTTCTATTTACTACCCAAAATTCACAAGACTAACAATCCCGGCCGACCCATAGTTTCCAGCAACGGTACTGCTACTGAAAAAATTTCTAGTTTCATTGACTCTCTGATTAGGCACATCCCACAATCATTCCCATCATACATCAAAGATACCAGCCACTTCCTTCGAGAAGTCTCAAAACTTGTGGTACCTCTAGATTGCTATTTGGTCACCATGGATGTCTCATCACTGTACACAAACATTCCCCACACCGAAGGAATCGCCGCCACAGTCGCCGCCTACGGAAAAAGTAAATCGACGAGTGAATTCGACGAAAGCGCTTTAGAGGTGCTCCTAAATCTGGTACTTAAACATAATAACTTTGAATTCGACCAAAACCATTATCTGCAAGTAAACGGAACTGCCATGGGAACCAAAATGGCCCCAAATTACGCAAATATTTTCATGGCCTCTTTAGAGATTCCTTTCCTCGAAAATTCTCCATTCAAACCTATATTTTACCGACGCTTCCTCGATGATATATTCTTCGTGTGGGCCGATAGTGAACATAATCTTTCCAAATTCATTTCCGGTTTCAACTCCGTGCATCCTTCGATAACATTCACGCACACGTATTCGCAGAAGAGTGTTCACTTTCTGGATGTCACTGTATCACTCAGTGGCACCACCATATCTACTTCCCTGTATAAAAAACCAACAGACCGCCAACAGTATCTGCATTTCCATAGCAGTCACCCCCATCACTGCAAAACAGGTGTTCCTTACTCTCAAGCCCACAGATACAGAAGAATTTGCTCTGAAATCACGCAATTTGACACCCACGCACAGGAATTGAGAACAGCCTTCTTGCGTCAAAAGTACCCCGAAAAAATAATTGACAATGCAATTGAGCGCGCTCGCTCTTTGGACCGAGAATCAACAATGGGAGAAAAAGGTGGGAATAAAGATGATATAACTTCAGGGGCAAATTTAATCCTCACATACTGCGCCGCCGCCCCTCGGGTGAATTCTATACTAAACCGCCACTTCAACATACTTAAACAGAGTAGTCGCCTCTCTGCCATTTTTCAGACTCCGCCCAAGGTGGTTTACCGAAGAAATAAAAACCTGAGAGACTTACTGGTCAAGGCGAAAACACACAAATCCGACCACCATCAGGGCTGTAGACCGTGCGGGAAACCTCGCTGCAGGGTGTGCACACACATGGTGACCACAGATACGGCCGAAGCCTCCTGTTCAGACTATGTGTACAAAATTAAAGACGACCTTAACTGTGACTCAGCCAATGTGGTATACAAAATTCGCTGTGAGGTGTGCAAACAGGAATATATTGGACACACGGAAACCGCGTTCCGTTTGCGTTTCAACAACCACAGGGCACACGTAAAGGGCCTCCCCAATTTGCCGTTCTCCAAACATATCAATCTTCCTGGTCACTCTTTCGAACGCGTAAGTGTCATACTCCTACAATCCGGCTTCCAGAACACACGGGAGCGCGAACAGCGGGAGTCATACTTTATAAAGAAATTCAGATCACTCACCCACGGAATCAACGAGAGCCCTGGGCGACTGACGTGTCTCCGCGACGTTTCGTGAAACACAGAAATTGAATTACTCAATTAATTTATTTATACATACGTGAAGTCGCACACGCAAGTTGGTCAATATAGCGAAACTTAACGAATTCGATGCTACGTGAACCAAACGGATTGTGTTAGTATTATTAGACTTTATTTTCCTTTCTGAGTACTTTTTTAGTATTATTTATTTTTTTTATATATTTTTTATATATTTTCATCCTTTACAAAAATACCCATTTATTTATTTTCAGTATGACTGGTTGTACATCTTTCTGCAAGAGAGGGCAGGTGGAGGAAGGGGGAGAGGGCACATTAGCTTTCCAACGTGGCCATTATATTCCGAAAGCTGGAGCGGGTCGTATGCTTCTTGTGTGTGTGTGTGTGTGTGTGGCCCGATGCCACGGGCCAGCCGCCGAACCACGTGAACTTAAACTCGATCCATGTGTGGGATGCGAGTAAGCAGCAACATGTTCCACATTTTTCCGTTTTTCTTGGTCGCCTCCGCTGGCGGCGCGTCTTACCTATACCAAGTAACAATGCCAGAATTACCCGCTCGTTTCCGGCGGCTCTCCGTCGCTCCTTTCTAGTTCCTCTCCTTCTTCTGCTTCTTGTTGTCTGTTGCTACCTCGTTCGCCCGCTTGTTTTTTTTTTTTTCTCTCTCTTTTTTTTTGGAGGGTCTTTAAACTGTGAGGGTGACCCTCTGCTACGGGAACTTGTATCATTTCACTTACATCCTCCGAAGAAGGCTGGTCCACCAGCCGAAACTGTTAGGATTAAATAAATATTTTATTGTTTTGTTTCCTATACTGCACTATTCTCGAAGTTTATAACTAATATATATATATATATATATATATATATATATATATATATATATATATATATATATATATATATATATATATATACAGTATACCTACACATTCATATACGTGAGTGACGGCGGCGGTGGCGGCGACCACAAAAAGCAGCCGAGACTGTCCTTAAAATAGCACAAAATCACAGTCAAATTCATCTGACATAAATTTTTCAGCAAAAACATTGATATGTGGGGTTTAACGTCCCAAAACCACCATATGATTATGAGAGACGCCGTAGTGGAGGGCTCCGGAAATTTTGACCACCTGGGGTTCTTTAACGTGCACCCAAATCTGAGCACACGGGCCTCGACATTTCCGCCTCCATCGGAAATGCAGCCGCCGCAGCCGGGATTTGAACCCACAACCTGCGGGTCAGCAGCCGAGTACCTTAGCCACTAGACCACCGCGGCGGGGCTTTCAGCAAAGACACAACGTAAAATTTAACGGGTTGTCATTGCGTCACTTCCACGCCATGTTTTCACAGTCTATTTTTCGTCACTCGCTGAACGTATTTAGGAAGTTTCAATATTCAACTAGTTTTCGATGTCTCCTTCAGTTTCCTTTCACATTGGCCCTAATACTACGTTTCCAGTAGAAAACTAAAAGCAGGAGTTTGATCATGGCAAATATTTTAGATGTGTTCAAGCAATAAATAACACGGGTTTTTGAAAGCTACTGCGAAATATTTTTGCATAGATACTTCGTTCACCTTAACATTGTTCGTTTTATTACTTGTGCAAGGCATTTTCCACCTAACAACGTCAAGCTACTCGAAAATGTGAATGTAATTCGTCCATTGAGGAATAGTTGAATCAAAACAAACAAGAATTCGGGCAGCGCGCAGTATAACTTTGGAGTGGCACAAAAACTAACTTAAGATTCGCGGGTTAACATTAGGTTGCACAATCTTAATCTAGTGTGCACCCTTAAGCAGTGCCTATTAAGCAGCTCTTGCAAGCATTGTAACATTGAAGCTCTCGCTTGCAATGTAATCGATGCCTATCACACACTTCCCGGAAAGTGGAGCAGTCTAGATGTTGAACTCGGAAAGCTGTCTCGGTGCAGGCACCCTCACTTTGATTGAGGTGCTGATTTTGGAACATTATACTGTGCCGTGGTGCAACAAGAAAACTTCGGGACACCTACTACTTTAAAAGAAGCCCAATGGCAATGTATGCCTTGACGAGCGTCGCATCAAGGAATCTCGTGCCACTGGCAAAAAGATGAGTAGTAGCAGTGAAAAATAATGCTGAAGGCGCGCGAGGCACTGCCCCACTTTGAACAAAAAATTAAGCTTTTTGTCTTGACAAAACTTGCTTACAACCTGCAAAATACCAAAACCTGAAACGAAATAAATGTTACGCCATAACGCCGTGGAGAAATAAGAGTGGCCACATGAGCCTTTTCGCGGCCGAGCAAGAAACAAAGGCTGTGACCAACCGCTAGATGGCGTACCCATACTCACTTCTACTCGTTTGTCAAGACATGTAATAGACACCTCAAGAGGACATTAAATACCGAAGTTTGTCGTCAAGTTTGTGCAAGAAGAAATTTTATTGATTTGTGCAACTTTCCGAATACGCTCTACATCGCGTTCCGCTGAGGACGCTTAACGCTTTACCCCAAAAATCAGTAAGGTCTGACTAGAAAGTGTTGTTTTTCTGCATTTGGCTTGCACAAAGGGTGCACATTCATGTGGATTCGATGCATGTATTCCCTATGTACTTACATGTATTCCCTAAGTGGAAGCACGGGTATGTAGCCTAGTGGTAAAGACACTTGCCTTCGGAGCATGAGGGTGTACAGGTTCAAATCTCAGCATCGGAAAGAAAAGAAAATTATTATTTATGCTGATGACAGCATATGGTCTGAGCAGCCACTCGTGGTGCTGAAAGCAGTGCAATACCTCGTCCGCAGGGCCTTGGGGCAAGTATCCGCTCTTTATGTAAGTATGTTTTCTATGATAACGCGACAAAGCAGCATGGGCATAAGTACTCGACGCTGCATGTGGTAGCAGTCGGACAGTAAAGCATTGGTTAGGTAATTGAGTGGACGGAGCGGATGCTATGAATGTCCTCTTTATGACGTAAATAGAAACGAACGGATAATGAAACGAAGAAAAGTATAGATAGGGGTGGTAATTGGAAGGTAAGTATAAGGGTGGGCTAGTGGCTAACGTACACGGCTGTTGACACGCAGGTCGCGGGATCAAATTCTGCTGCGGTGGGTTCATTTTCGATTGAGGCGAAAATGTTGTAGGACCGTGTGCTCAGATTTAGACGCACGTTAAAAAAAAAAAACAGGCTGATCGAAATTTCCGGAGCCCTCCACTACGGTGTCTCTCATAATCATATGTTGGATTTGGGAGGTTAAACCCCGATAATAATCAATCACATATCAATCAGTTTTACCGTTTCAAGTGTATAGTATGGGAATTGCGGTGTAAATGTGAAGAAAATAAAATGGATGAAAGGACACTTGCCGCCGGCAGGAACCGTAGAGATCAAGCCTGCAACTTTCAAATTACGTGCCAGATGGTCTTACTGTCCAGTTTTTTTTTTTGCATGACTATCACAATTAATACAATACACTTATAACGGCATAATTAGCGTCCCTTATGCTTTCTTCGGTTTCATTATGTCCTGCTTTTCATGAACGTTGGGCCAAACAAAGAAAGGAGCCCTTCACATTGCCTTCACTTTTTATAACGGACCGGTGATCCACCAAACTCATTCTTTCATTCGGCGTAATGTATTGCACGCCTGAATGACTATGTTTTCTTAAAGGAAAGTTTTGGGGAGGGGGGGGGGGTGGAAGGGGTGGTGGTGAAATTTAACAAAAGCAAATAAAATGAAAGGCAAGACTCGGCATTGTTTAGCAGCGCCATCTGCACGAATAGTGACAACGTCCGTTTGTGTTCTCGCAAGCTAGTTACGCGCTTTACTCACCTGAGGACGCCACGTTTCTTTTGCCTTTTCCTTCACACGGATGAATTTGGTAGAGATCCTGTTTTGCGAACGAGAGCTTCGTCTTTGAGATGCATTCCACCTTGTTCGCGCTCCTGCTGCCAACTTACGGCAGCTAGTTGAAGCAACCGAGTGCCTGGAGTGCGATATAGACTTTTGTTTACTTTTCGCAACCCACTGCTTGCGAGACACTGTGATTGGACAGATTTAACGAATGTTTAAATACCTGGTAAACTGGCACTAAGAAAAATCAAATCCCGAAACCTATCACTGACCCATGCCTTTGAAAACAGGTTTCTCTTCAAATCTAAATGTGCCAACCTGATAAAAAAAGCCTTGGCTCTTGAATTTACCATAAACGCATAAATGTGACGTTTATTGTCCACAGTAAGATTCTTTTCAAATAATGCGTGTATTGTTCAGCCGAGTGTTTGATCTTCACTCTAAAAAGCAAGTGAGAAAGGCATGCGGTTCTTATCCGGTAATTATGTTTTGGCTGTTATTATTTCGTGTACCATCGCCGAGAAATGAGTGCAGTTGACGCGCCTCTTTTTTCCTTGGCATAGCACGCCATAGTTTGCGCTGTGTTTTTCTTTTTTTTTTTTTGAATAAGTGAGAGAGACGGGTAGAATAGAAAGAAATTGGATATGGTCAACGAGATGGCCGGTTTGCTACACTCCGCCTAGGAAACAAGGTGATGGAAAATTCGCACACCAGTGGAGCTGTGCAGGTGTAGCTGCGCCATTCGTCATTTGTGCTGCAAAAGTAGTAACCTGCCGAAGAGAAGCAAGAATACCGCGTTACGCCTTCCAATTTATCGTACATTGTCGTCGTATTCATAGTGTAACTTATGGAGGACGTGCTTCAGAGTCGAAGAAGGTATAATGAGAGAATAGTGCAGAGACCCAGAATAATCTTCGACTGCATGAACCCGCGCCAAATATGTCTAAATTAGCATATTCTATACTCGCGGTGATATCTTTATTATATTGGAAATGTCACCAAAGTACAACCATGGCCTCCGAGATGGCAAACGCACGGCCGCCATCTCGGAGGCCATAATACAACCTAGCTGTTATTAGTCATTCGCACACGAGGTCACTACATGGTTGGACGGCAGCCGTTCAGTGCGCATATCGCAGGCAGAATGTTAAACTTGCGTTCTTGCAGCTACAGCCCCGCGCATGTGGAATTTTGTGCGGCGATCCTCGTTCATGAAATTACGCAACTTCCTTTACGCAAGTGAGTGCGAAACCACGACACGCTGGAATGCATACTTCTGGTGGCAGAAACTCGTAATTCCATAGCGCCCACGCACGTATAAAAACCCGTTCTTTTCAAAGCTTCTGGACGCGCATGCAACATACTGTTTCGGGCTTAAATTTACGGAGGATGCCTGGTCTCATTCACCTGCACTCTCTCGCATTCTCGTGTTCACTAGCGCCGCACTTACACTGCCGTTCACGCTTTCTTTTTTTCGAGAATTTTGCGACCACGCTAGTTCCAAGAGTCGCTGACGTGTTGTGCCAAGTTGGGCGCTGTCTCCTTTCTATTCCACACTAACGATTCCGAGTTGTGTGTCGCCTACAAGAGGAAGGAAATGTACAAGCAAAGCATTGCAATGCGAAACCCGCCTTCGCAATCTTCGACGCGACACCGAAACGCGGAAACGTGTACCTATTTAGAGAAATGACGCCACTCTCTTCACCTTTCTCGTTTCTCTCGCTTTGTCCACCAGCGTGTCAACGCTGGAGCAAAAATAAAATGCGGAGAAGCTGCGAGTCGACCGGTGGTCTGCATTTCAAGGAGACCTATAAGGCAGTCAAGGTATAGGCAGGTGAGACAGCGGCTTGGAGCGTAGCCACAGCTGCGCTCTTGGGTGCGTCCTTGCGACATAAGACGCCACTTATCATCGAAAGCAAATGTTCAAGAAAACTTTCTTGTAACGTGTGTTACGTTAGAATAAAAAAAAAAAAGGCGACTGTGTCCGTACTAAAACAAAACAAAACTCGCCCGGTGGTCTGATTAATGAAAACTCGAATGCCAAATAGCGCCATTGAATGTCCGAAGGCCGTTGCTCGGCTACCCGGGGAGGGGTGGTCGTAGAGTCTGGTCACGTTCGCGCATACACTCCTTGCGCGCTTGCGTTCACTTGTAGCAGGACGGCGCTCAAACGAGTTCAGAACGCAATCCAGATAGCTCCGCGAGCTCCTTCATAGTTGAAACGGTTAAATGAAACTGGTAAGAAAAGCAGCTCGGCGCTCTCAAAGGATTCTCGGCAATGCTGTGTTGTTGCGCCGGTATAGTCTGCTATCAACGTGATTACAGTAAAGGGACACTAAGAGGAAAATGACATTTTTTGGCGTATTAGTAAAGTACAATTTCCCAACCCCCCAAAACACCACTCTTACCACGGCACTACGCTTGGTAAGTGCGAAACCTCACAAAAAGAAAATGCGGTTGGTGACGCCAGCTTGAGAGTCCCGCCCTAAACACCATGACGTCATTATTCTTGAACGCGTCTACAGGGTCCTCCGTAGCTTCTAATGGATAAAAATGTAGTACGTTGTCATTTGTGGGTGCCAATGAATAAGCGCATGAAGTTTCAGAAAATTTCATTGAGCCAATGCCACGAAAATACCGGAAATGCAATTTGAAATTTCCTACGCTAAGCATGGACATTTCAGCGCAACATTTAAAAAAATGAAACTTCAACTTTGATTTTCTCCGCTAAGTATGAACTTTCGGTAGTGAAACACGAGGTATTAAATTTCTCATTGTACAGTTTTTTTTTTCTTCAATCTAAGCAAAAGTCATTGTTACTCGTTATAGTGTCCCGTTAAAGAGCTCGTTTTGCAGAAACAGCTGCGTTAGCGTGGGCGTCGGAGTCGTTCGTTGCGAGCGAAAAATAAGTGCTGTCCTTAAGCGAGAAATCGAGGTAAGTGTACATAAATAAATAATAAAGATGGGCGATCGGGCGAGAAAAGAACTTAGGCCTTCTGCGCGGCAAGCGAGCGTTTTGCCACGTCGCTGCTTGAAACTGCACCCGAAAAGAATTATCGCAGCGTGCATTAGGTGGTGCAAAGCTGGCCACAGCAAGGCTGGTGAGGGCGTTTCAGCGTCCCTTGTTGACCATCTTCCCAGAATCCTTAGGCACTGACTGAGTGTGTGCCGGTTGATAGCGCTGACAATCACCTGTCAACGACACACGGCAAACCTCGAGCATAATGTGCAGTGTGGTAGTTACGAAGCTAATGAATCACGCACAATTTTCATTTTCCGTTTGTTTACGTTACCCAGTCGATGTTGCAGCCACGACACATCTGAGTTTTTAATGGCCACTAACTGTTATTATTTTCGCCGCAATTCTGGCATTGATGGAACAATATATATTGATGGAACAATATATATATATATATATATATATATATATATATATATATATATATATATATATATATATATATATATATATATATATATATATATATATATATATATATATATTGTTCCCCGTAACAATATATAGGAAGCATGCACTGACTTTCCGTCACAGCAGTGCCTTATCCATTGGCGGAATAGCCGCACATCGACGGAGAGTGGGAATGGACAGGAGTTAATCTCCTCTTCCCCCACCTCGCCCGATGAAAACTGCCGCACTTTAAATGAAGTATATTCATTCATTCATTCTTTCATTCATTCTTTGTTATCAGTTCTGACTTGCCCCGAATACGACTTTCACGGAAGACACACGCCAACACTCTTTAAAAATCATTATAGGCCCTTCGGAGGGTTATGTGTCACAAAAGGCAGTTACCTTGTCTCTTTAAAAAGATTTATATACTTGAAATTTATATACTTTAAAAGGGGTCACCGTATAGCACAAGCCTCAACACGTAAAGTCATGAGAACCCGCCACAAAACACGAATTCTGTCCCTGCCTTCGGGGAAGTTTTAGACAGCACGCTTGCGGCATACATTTTTAATCGCCTCCAGGTTAACGTTGATGTAGCACAACGTTTCGACACCTTTATCAGGTTGGTTAACCTACGTGTCTTTTCAACTTTATATGTATATTTTCTACACGATGGGACTGGGTATTCAGACGCTTATCACAAAGCTCAGCTTTACGCTCCAGCAGTTGTGTTTGCCCGTCGTTTCACGATTACGGCTGGATGATGACAAGTGTAGCAAATTTAGGTGTTGAAATTTGTGATGCACTTAGTTTCACACTCCCCACATCTCCGCTGGTCTTGCTACGGCGTTAATGTGAAATGCCATGCAATGTAGCACTACAAAGCAGACGCTAACAGCATCGCATCGTTTTGCACCGACAACAATGGCGAGTATACCTGGCAGAATGTCCAGCGAGCTCGCCAGGGCAGCGGTGACTGTGGTGACATAGTGCTCTGTATAAAGGCGTACGCTTAGATGCCTCATGAAACACGAAAGTGACGATATAAATAAGCACTAAATCAGATATCAGAACTTGTTAACGTCGCACGTTGGCGCCATCATGACGTTCTATAGCACCGAAATTGGTGACGGCAACGCACAATATCATCGCACGGTCAAAGATGGGTCGATCGTGGAGGCAGTTCAGAGCGGGTACAACGTGCAAAACGCTCGCAATGACTGCAATTCTCGAGGTTGTGCTAATTCACGTTATGCGCATAAAGCATCACGTTGTGAGGATTAAGGGAAGAGGGTAGGTGCACGTATCTGTGTAATAATTTCAATGGAACACTGGTAGTTCTGTTCATGGTTTACTTGAACTACTCTCATGGCCCCTTCGGTCCCTGCAAATGTGTTGTTCCTCATGCGCAGCATAGGTGATGTCCCCTGCTTCATCAAGTCGTGCCACCGGTGCATATTATGTGATTGACGACCTTAAGCGCGACGCTAAATCATGTTGTCTATGTCAGTTCTTTGTACTCTGGATATACTGTAATCTGTTATATTAACAGCGCCCCCCCCCCCCCTCCACAGCGTGATGAGATGCCTCTTCAGTTTTTCCCGCTGGTCTGTACGTGCGTACGCAACTTCAACGCTGGCCGAAAGGTTCCGGTTCACGTTCACTTCGAAGTGGCTTCGAAAGAATGAAGTCCTGTTTCTTCACCAACCTGAAAACTGAACAGGTGTTCGATACACTTACAGCTCTTCGCGAGATCCGGAGTTACACCGGCGAGAGAAAGAGATAGGGCGGATATCTGTATTCCTTGGCGTCGAGGATGATGACTGTACATTCTGGTTACGAGATCAGGGACACCAAGTTCGAAGCTCATTTAGCTCACATCATACGTCACAGCGGGGTGCAATTTGCAATGCAAAGACCTAGTGGGAACGATGTTCGAAACATTTGGAGCAGTCCTTGAAACAAGAGCGTTTTTTTTTTTATCCGCTAAGGCCGGGGTTTAACCCGCTGTTATAAGCAGGGAGAGACATTTTATGGCATAATCAATGACACACTTCCTTTTCCAGGACGTATAACTAGCAGCCCATTCATTCAGCTATGCACTACAATCCGGCTTCTTTGTTGGACAGCACAAAACGTTTAGTCATCAAGCATGCCTCTCTATCTTGCACCCAGTCGTATCTCATGGTAAATTTGTTTATCACATTTTCAGCTACATAAGCAACCTTCTCAACGAGGCAGTTAAGCTACACCCTTGCAATAGGAACCGCGCTGCAAGCCTTCACCAGAGGCCCCGTTTTCCTGGGCGGCACACTCGTCTTTTACTTCGTTTTGACGTTTTCAGGAGTTGATTGATTGATATGTGGGGTTTATCGTTTTACTTCCACCGGGTTCCACCGGGAAAAAAGACCTGAACATAACGTATCGCTCTTTAGAGGACACACACACACACACACACACACACACACACACACACACACACACACACACACACACACACACACACATATATATATATATATATATATATATATATATATATATATATATATATATATATATATATATATATATATATATATATATATATATATATATATATTTATATATTTATATATATATATATCACAAAGAGTCATTAAGAGATATTTTCTATCACATATTTATGTCTCTTTATGTCTCTCGTGAAAGGAAACCGATCACTTCGCGCTCTACGTGGCGACGACAAATACTACGCAGAAGAAGAGGAGCAGGCACCCGTTGTCACCAACCTTCTGTTATATATATATATATATATATATATATAATATATATATATATATATATATATATATATATATATATATATATATATATATATATATATATATATAGATACTGCTTCACAGCCTCTTACGAGGAGGAACAGGCACTGATAATTACCTGCGCAAGAAGTACTGATATTAACCTGCACAGGTATAAATATTCATGCGCACAATCAGCCTGGCGCTGACGGTAGACGACGCATGACGACCATTGCTTACCATGAAGAATTATCATATTGTAGTAACATCTCATTCAATGCTGTTGCATCAGATAAGGCGGTTTGCGCCACTTCGTCAAATCACATGAAAAACACATCGGCCTTGACTTTTAAGTATATACCCTAAAAATACCTAGGGTGCAGGGTCGCTTCACATAAATATTTTGAGTACCTGGAGCCTTTTATAATTACCTGCCCTGGTATATATACAACTCCGCACAATCAGCCTGGCGGTAATGGTATAGATAAGAGTGGCAGATAATCGAGCTAGGTGGTATCGAAAAAAAAAAGAGAAACATGAATCAGGAGGGTGAGGCCATGCGCGCTGGTTCATTATAAGAATAAAGCCTAAACAGGAGTAAGTCGCCTGTGTGTGTTTCAAGACTAAAGCCACAAATATATTGGCTCATTTTGTTCTCCGCAACGACATCGTCTACAAAAACAACTTCGAACCTTATGCGACTGAATAATACCTCCTCGTCGTTCCACCAGGGCTACGTGCTGACTTTTTATCTGCCTGCCACGACGAGCCTTCCTCCGGCCACCTAGGATTCGCACGTACCCTTGCCCGGATTTGGACTCGCTACTACTGGCCAAAGCTCACCCAGGATGTCAAGCATTACGTTAAAACGTGCAATCATTGCCAGCGCCATAAAGCCCCACCTGTGCGACCTGCTGGTTTATCACAGCCTGTTGCACCCCCGTCACAACCGTTTGAACAAATCGGCATGGACTTGCTTGGGCCCTTCCCGTAGTCACATGATGGCAACCACTGGATCGTAGTCGCTACTGACTAATCAACGAGGTACTGCGAAACGAAAGCTCTACAACAAGGCACCGCCAATGAGATTGCGTATTTTTTCATCAACAACATCGTCTTCCGCCATGGAGCGCCGACGATTCTTATCACTGACCGTGGAACAGCCTTTACAGCCCAATTGATGCAATACGTTACGAGACTTACTGGAACAGCTCATCGCAAAATGACCGCATACCATCCACAAACCAATGGTCTGACGGAGAGATTAAACAAGATGCCCGCTGACATGCTATCTATGTACGTCGACCGCGATCACAAAAAACTGGCATGAAATTTTGCCATACGTAAAGTTCGCTTACAACACTGCGGTTCAACAGACTACGGGTTTCACTCCCTTTCGGTTGCTTCACGGCCGAGAAGCAATTACGATGCTGGATGCCATGCTCTTGCCTGACATGACCGATATTCATACTGATGCGAATGACTTTATCCGGCTCGCCGACGCGGCCCGCCAGCTTGCACTCGAGCGGATCCGAAATCAACAACGAATCGACTCGCAGAGGTACAACTCCCGTCATCGCCATGTTATTTACCCACCCGGTGATCTGCTCTGGCTGTGGATGCCCGTTCGCCAAAGGGGCCGCTGGGAAAAGTTACTTCACCGCTACTTCGGTCCTTATAGAGTACTACGGCGCCTCACCAGCCTATTTTGACGGGTCCCGAACATAAATCGCTCCCGCCGCTGCGATCGGAGCGAAAATTTCCACAATATTGGAAGCTCGCCGTAGACCGATGCGGCGGGAGCGAACTGCCCTTTTTTTTTTCGCTGCGAGTGAATTCGCAGCCTGAAAATTGCTACATTTTGTGTCATGTGAAACGGCCTGAAGGCTCCGAATATCTCGACCGCCTAGGCGTCTTTAACGTGAACCCAAATCTAAGTACACAGGCCTTCAGCATTTTCCCCTCCATCGAAAATGCGGCCACAGGGGCTGGAATTCGATCCCGTGGCCTTTGGGTCAGCAGTCGAGCACCATAACTACTAGATCAACCTGGTGGATGAGATAACAATGAAACTTCAACCACGGAGTTCTTCAAGCTTATAAAATCTCCGTTTTCGCCCCGCATTAACTAGTTGAGCGAAGAGAAAGTGCATTAGGAAAGGGCAGCCCAAGCATATAGCTTTGCCAGGGAACGCAGGGTGAAGAGAGGAGCGCAGTATATTACAGCGAATGCTGTTATGAGATCACAACGAGGGTCACCTGCCTCGAAGTTGTCCACCACGACTGCTGCCGCCGCCACCGGTGCCCATAACCACTATGGCGCAATATGAGAAGGGAAAGCAAGTGAATAAATATGTATGCTTTTTCTAGTATACAGACACACATACAAAATATTGACGTGTTGTTATGGTGCCTGAGATACGCGCAATATTTGCTTTTAAAGATGATAGTCTTTCTTGGGGACCTTCGACGCAAAAGTTTTGGTCTGCCTGTCTGTTTGTCTGTCTATCTGTCTGTCTGTGTTTGTCTGTCTGTAGAATTGTCTGTTTGTCCACTTTTACCTGCATCGGGTACTTGAAACGGCCGACCCCATCCGCAGCGACCACCAATGTTGCTTAAAGTTGAGCGTTTATGCTTGTGGAATAGTCAATTAAAAAGCAATTACTGCGCATGTCTGGGGCACCATAACAACATTCATAAAATCTGCATATGCATCTCTTATTAGAAAACGCATACATAAGTCATTTTAAGGACCGTAGCGCTTATCGCGGTGCGCTAACCATGCAACGCTTGCACGGAACGGGGAGTGTTTCCAACGCTTTGCTAAGACGAGATGGTGCTGGCACCTACCCGTCGCCTCGCGTTCTACACCATATCACCTCTGAGACGGGCGCGCACGGCCACGTGGTTTGTTTTCCAAAAGAAACTGCCAGATGGTGCTCATGTCTTGCGTGTGGCGTGACCTGATGCGCTCGCCCGCCTTCGCTGCACGTTCGAGGGACTCTAATGCCTAGTTCACACTGAAACATCCGCTTTCTACAGCGGCCGAAATTCCCCTGCCGCCGAAACACAGCATCGTTCGCACTGGACGCGCCCCACACCGCCGAATATGCCATCTACCACGGGGCGAACGCGGGATGGATGCGCTGTCACCCGGTTGTTGTCGCGGCTCGCGAACGCCACTACGCTAGCCGGTGGTGTATACTGCGACGGTTCTCGTACGAAAGAAGCAAGAAAAGACAGTACTGCTTACTTTCCTGGCAAGTGGCTGTCTTGTAATGCACGAAGAGCAGAAAAACCACCGACGCCAGCGGCGTTGGTGGGTTTGTTTTGCTTTGCAAGACCGCAACAAGCTCGGTCACGCCAACAGCAAGCTCAGTCACCCCTTTCACGAAATACGGAGGCGAAGTAGGCACAGAGTAGGCTAAACTCCCGTTGGTTTCAACATTCAGTTACGTGCACTGCAGCATTACAAGTGAGTAGGGCTTGGCCGCCATTTTTCAAAATTCTTTTACTAGCGCTCCTATTGGTCCGCGGTGACCGATTCGGCGGCAGACGCCGCAAAAATCGGTCCGAGAGCGATCGGCGCGGAGAGGGCCCTTTCGGCGGATCTCGCCGCCGCCGAACCGGATTCGGAGCATGTTCGGCGGCCGGAATGCTCAGTGTGAACGCGGCCTAACGCAGCGCCTCCGGAATACCGTTTACCGATTTTATTGCACAGAACATCAAATAAATGTTTCGTTCACTCTCTCCACACACAAGACTATCGTCTTTCGACGACATTTGCAGATTACAAGCAGATACGGGGCCAATTTTTTAATAGACAATCGCACAAGTATGAATGCTGAAACTTGAACAATATTGGTGGGTGCTGCGGATGAGTTGGCCGTTAAAGGTATCGCTTGATGTTTTTTTAGTGTATCGCTGTGGCGGACAAACAGACAAATGTTCAGACAGACCACAAAATTTTTGCGTCGAACCACCCCCCAAAAACACCCAAGGACACAGCCGAATTCCAAGCCGAGTCCCTTGCATGCCAGCCCATTGGTCTACCATTGATCTACGCCGAATCTTAGAACACCGTCGCAAACTGACCACAGGCAGGCTTCATGTCAGGAAAGGAATAGCGTAAATGTGCGTAAAAAAGCGTTGTAGAACAGCTAAGGAACAGCCAGACGTCACAGAATGCGAATTGCGAGACGAGTAGGTCGTCAAATCGTACAATCCATTACGGTGATGATGATAATGACGACGACGACGACGACGACGACGATGATGATGATGATGATGATGATGATGATGATCGTTGGATCATTGGCACCTACCCACTCGGGGGAATCGGCCATGAGTAGGGTGGATCATACGTACTGAATTTATGACTAATATTTATTAGGAGCTAAAATAATTCTGAGATAATTTTTTAATTTAGCGTTAATTATGAATATTTGTAATATTAAGTCGCACTATTATGTGTAATATCCCAGAGACTGAAGATCTTTTGACTAGGAAGGCTGAATAAAAAATTGTTAGTAGTTGATACACCTACCAAATCTATTCGAGTCGCATATAAACATTTCGACAGCTTTGAAAATATTCCAGTCCGAGTGCCCTATAGCGCAAAAGCCCCAAATGATAACAGAACGGCCGACGTAACCAGTAGACCACATTGCCGCAATGTTTCGATACGTTTTCTGTGCAAGGAAAGAAGTCGGCAGTTCAATAAGAAGTGTTCGATAGTTTTGAGTTCGTTGCAATAGAAGCGATAAGGGGGGACTGCCAAACCCGCTCTGTGCATGTAAAACTTTAGATTTGGAATTCTACAACGCATTCTGGTTATTGCAACTTCAGCTCGTCTTGCTGCATACCATTTCCTGCTCCAAGGGAACGGTAGGTGCAGAAAGTCCGGTGATGAAATCGAGACTTGGAGTAAACACAGATACTGCATACTTTCTGAACCTTGCGGCAGCAACAAAACGCCGTAACATGTAGGAAAGAGAGAGAACTGGACCTGCCAGAGAAGCTTTCGCCAGAGAATCTGCAACTTCATTGAGTACAATTCCTTTGTGTCCCAGCACCCAAATTAATCGCAGGTTTCGCAAATGATGAGGAACAGGTAATCGCAATAATCTTAGAATGTCCGAATCTGTTGAAGCAGTTAGCGCCGAACACAACAACAATGAATCTGTAACTATAGTCACAGAAGTAATTGTTGAAGGAATTTTACGTAGGGCATATATAACAGCTAAGAACTCGGCCAAAAGTATTTGGGTGAAATCAGGAAGCCTAACTGAAAACGACTAGTCTAGTTGTGTAGAAAAAATTCCCAGCTCGGCTTTTTCTTCACACTGCGAAGCATCAGTTGCCATCACAACCGTAGAATTAATTTAAGTGCTAATGAAAAGTGCCGTTCAGAAGATTACCAGGTAGTAATTTCGCATTTCTAGGAAATATACCGTCATATTATATAGCTAATTCACGGAACCTGCCACTCATAGGCACTATATCATGAAGTCTAATCTGCAATGGGTCCAACAGCTTCTGGGTAATGATTACCTGAGGGGCATAAAAGCGAGGCCATGTTATAATAAAAACAGAGCTGGATCACTGATAAATATTATTCTTCTCGTCTTATCGGCGAGTCACAGACTCCTAAGAATGTTTGAATCGTTAATAATTTAAATCTAACAGGTAAAGAAAGAATTCGTGATTCCTTATATAGAACATAGTTTGCTACCAATTTGGGCAACCCCAGGCAGGAAGTGCTTGGCGCTCAATTAGAACTGAGTGACGTATCTTCCATGCTGGTGCGCCAGAGAATAAGGCACACCCAAACTTCAGTATAGGGCGTATGTACACCCGGTAAATCATTATTAAGGTGTCTCTCCGCATGCCCCATCGACTGTTACTAATCCTTCTAAGTACGCCTAACACACGTGATGCTTTGGTCACTGTATGTTCAATATGCACCCTCCAGTGGAGCTTTCCAACATGATGATTCCAAGGTACTTGGCTGTTTGCACTTGGGGAATATCTGCTTGGTGGAAGGAGAGTGTACTTATATCGTCTTGCGGGCAGAACGCTAGAACTGCACATTTATATACATTAATAGTTAAACAAATGCTGTCTAGCTAAGCTTCCAAGGTAGATATGTATCCCTGTAAAAGGGTATAAAGTGATTGTATGTCATCCGCAGATGCAAAGAATGCTATGTCATCTGCGTAAACATACGTGCTCACTCTTTGATGACGAGGAATGGAGCTAAGCAAGATAATAAATAGTCGCGGGGACAAAACCGCTCCTTCCGAATTTTCTGTCCGAATTTTTTTGTTGATATCTCACCCTGTACACAGTAAAACTTCCTATCCAGCAAGAACTCAGTCGCCCACGCAATGAAAAAGTCAGGCAAGCCAATCTCTCTCATCCTTCATAGTAAAATTGGGTATACGACACTATCGAAGGCTTTAAAGATATCTAGTGTAACTAATGCTGCATACTGTGTCTGTCGTCGTGCTAGCTGTATTCTGCTCTCCAAATCAACGTGAGCCCACCAGATAGACATTCCTGTTCTAAAACCAATTTAACAGCGACTTAATAATTTATTAACAGTAACAAATTTAGTTATCTGAGCATGTAATAGTCTTTCAATCATTTTTACAAAATTGGATGTTAACGAAATCGGTAAAATTCTGTCTATAATTGTGTCCCTTGTTTTATCTTTAAGCAGTGGTATCACTTTCGCTACCTTTTACACAGAAGGAATCCAAGAGTGTTTTAGAGAATAATTTGCTATCCAGTAACACTTTCGGAGCAACATCCAAGAAAATTTTCAGCATCTTCGTAGTGATACCATCAGGGCCTGGTGCTGCCACTGGTAAACGTGCTACAACTGACGAGAAGACCGACAGTGACATATCTCCAGTATTTTCGAGAGTGTCTTGCCTCACAAGAGGTGAATGAATCCAGGTAGAAAATCTAGCCTCCGAACCCCTGGCGAGTGCACCTAATGAATTTTCTATTTCTTGGGTAGTATGCACTATTTATTCTGCATTTAATGGGCGTGTAATTAATTTGATAGATCTGAGATACCGGAACAGTGCCCTTTTATTTTTTGATTTTGAAATGAACTCATAATGGTGGACTTTATATTCATCTTTTGCTTTCGCGACAGTACGCTTGAAGCACGCTTCAATAAACTTGTAGTTGTTCCAGTTACTAGGAGACTAATTATGCATGAGTTGATTCGACGCTGTTTTCCGGCGTTTGTAGTCCCTCGAGCAGTCGTCATTCCGCCAAATATTAGCTGTAGGGTCTTTCCTTTCTTGTATCTTGAACTCCGACCTCTTGCGAGCAGAGTCAAGAATATTGCAAACATTACCTGCGCTGCTTGGATATTCAGCCAAAGATGTAAAAATTGCCCGCAAATTTATATTAGACCTATTGTGGTCAATAAAGGAATGAACAAGACACTGTGCGTTATACTGTGACCCGTGGATCTCAAATATCACGGGACTGTTGTCGGTAATCGAACCAGTGTCAACCGTCTCCCAGAACAACACTGAAAGTGCAGGACCCGAACACGTTAGAACATATATGTTGTGAGTGAAGTGCGCGAGTCAAGTGACTTTCAAATTTGGCGCGTAAGATGAACTACTGACAATGTGTGCAAGATGGCGTATTGCGCCAGTGCGGCGAACACTGGCGATTGGAAAAAGAAGAAAATTCAAGGGAATGGGAGAAAAATCCAGAGCCAGGGCATCGAAGAACGAGGAAGAAGAGATTGGGGCTCGTGCTTGGAGGAAGAAGGCTAGGGTGCGGCGTGCGACCTCGTCGGGTGCGAGTACCTCCTGGGCGTCAGGGCATCCACCTAGCGGGCGACTGTTTCCACGGGGTCCTGGTGACCATTCAACCGCAGCGGCTATTGGCGAATCCTTGGCAAGACCTTGGTCTGATGTTCGAGCGGAAGACAGCGCAGCAGATGACGTCTACCGGGAGCGGGAGCAAGCCGTCGGGCTACGGGCCCGAGCTTATGCACTCTCACCACGGCAGCTTCCCCAATGGACTATTGAAGGGCGTGAACCGCTGGTGAGCCGTATCCGTCTTCTCTCGCGTCCGGACTCAAACACGAGGACTTTAACGAAAAGGACTGTTTAGACTCTTAGAGGTTTCCGCTCGCTAACGAAACTGACAGTGCTAATTAGTTAACATTTTTCTGATCTTAGTATTTTCCTTTTTGTGGTTTTTTTTTGTGTGTTTGTGAAAGTATAATTTTTTTTTGCAAATCAAACGCTCACTTCCTTTTCTCGTGAGAGATTAACGTTTCACAGCTAGCTCGACTGGCTTTATTTACTGAACCTGTCACAAATTGGCGTCCGCTACGACAGGACGTGAGTGTTTGCCACTAAAAGGTAGATTTGAGTAAGGCTAACTAAAAAAGTAAAATGGGCTCGCGAGAGTTGATGGCGCTGGCAGAACGCATGGGGTTGGAGGGAGCAGAATTGCAGGCTTGGTTTGACGCACGAGAAGCGCGTGAGCGCGATGAACGAGCCGCGGAGAGAGACGCGAAGAAAGAACAGTTGGAGCTGGAAGGCCGCAATTTACAGCTACGTCTTGAAGTAGCAAAAACAGAGAACCAAACCCGAGAAGCAAGCCAGCGACACTTGGAAGTAGAAGAGAGGACGCTGCAACTGCGCCTGAGAGTAGCTGAGGCCGGTGTCGGTCAGCCTACGGTGGCTGACACGGGCAACCAAAGGAACGCGCCTATGGTAGTGAACCCGCATAACTTTATACCCGTTTTCAACGAGGACAGAGACGACCTTGACGCCTACCTGAAAAGGTTTGAGAGAGTGGCGACAGGTCAAGATTGGCCACGGGAAAAGTGGGCCACGGCTCTTAGTTTGTGCCTTGGCGGAGAGGTTCTGAAGGTATTTGGACGGTTGTCACCGAACGATTCCCTATCATACGACGAAGTCAAATTGGCACTGCTCCAGCGTTTTCGCTTCACGGCTGATGGCTACCGTGAGAAATTCCGGAAAAGCAAGCCTGAAGACGGCGAAACTGGAAAACAGTATGCCACGAGACTCCAAAGTTTCTTTGACAGGTGGATAGAAATGTCTCAGACAGAGAGGAATTTCGATTCAGTCCGTGACTTGATTGTAGCCGAACAATTCATGGCGAACTGCAGTAGTCAGCTGGCGCTCTTCTTACGGGAGAAGAACTGCAAGACTCTGGAAGCCATGGCAGAGGCAGCTGATATATATATAGAGGCAAAGAGATTGAAGAACTTATTAATAGTTCAGAATAAGAGTGAGGACACAACTGGGAAGGCTAAATTGATTTCAAGCCCAAGAGCAGAGATGCAATGTTTTGTTTGTGGCCGTAAGGGGCACAAGGCTTCTGACTGTCGAAGTAAACCTAAACAAGTATTTTGTACAAACTGCCGTAAGTGGGGGCATGATGTGAAGGGCTGTCAGAAAATGACTGGCACTTCGAAATCAACTACATCTTGTTTAATGCTACCCAAAGAAGAGACCGGTCCACAACAATCCATGATTGATGGCGACGACTCGGACCGAGACGACAATGTTATGGGCACGGTGAAGACGCAAGCGCAATGTAAGAAACGTCCCATGCCAGTGTTACCAGGGGAAGTGAATGGACAGATTGTTCGAGTCCTAAGGGACACCGGAAGCAACACGTTGGTAGTACGCCGGTCATTAGTACCTGATGAAGCACTAACTGGCACTACCGCGACGTTGTGGTTGGCTGATGGCAGCACCATCGTAACCCCTGAGGCGGAGATACGTATCAGATCTCCATACTTTTCCGGCATGGCCATCGTCAAGTGTATGCCGTCGCCACTGTATGACGTCATAGTTGGGAACGTACCGGGGGCCCGTGACGCCAATGACCCCGACGTTTCGCGGAAACTTTCTCAAGATCAATTCATTAAGAAAAAAGTTCATTCTGCGGACGAAGGTAACCACCCAAATTCTCAACTGGTTGGTGCCGCACGTCTCAATAGTTCGCGAAGGGCCATCTCTGTTGGGCTCCCTGGCCAGATGTCTCGCAAAATGTTTCGCGAAGAACAAGAAAAAGACCAGACGCTTGACATCTGCAGAGCCAGAGTGGGTAAGAAGTTTGTTAGAAAGGGCTCGACATCTTTTTCTTTCGTAGCCAAGAATGGTATTCTTTACCGACAATACTTCCTGTCCCCTGGTAAGATCATTGAACAAGCCATAGTCCCGAAGTCCCTGAGAGGCCAAGTGTTACGTTTGGCTCATGAAAATGTCATGACAGGCCATCAGGGTGTAAAAAAAACAATAGATCGAGTTCTGGACGCCTTCTACTGGCCCGGGGTACAAGAAGATATCCGCAGATATGTCCGATCATGTGACGCCTGTCAAAGGACTTTACCGAAAGGCAAGGTGGGCAAGGTGCCTCTAGGGCGTATGCCGTTGATCGACACCCCTTTTGAACGTGTGGCGGTCGACATCATTGGACCGATAACTCCAGCCTCGGCAAAAGGCCATCGGTATATTTTGACTCTTGTGGATTTCGCCACTCGCTACCCGGATGCAGTGCCTTTGACAGCAATTGACTCAGCTACAGTGGCCGAGGGACTTGTCGAGATGTTTTCTCGCATTGGTTTTCCACGAGAAGTCTTGGCTGATCAGGCATCGTGCTTTACCTCAGATCTAATGAAGGAGGTGAATGAACTACTGGCAGTCAAGCATCTTAGCTGCACTCCATACCATCCTATGTGCAACGGGATGGTAGAGAGGTTTAATGGAACACTCAAGCAAATGCTCCGCAAAATGGTTCAAGAACAGCCTAAATGTTGGGATCGCTTGCTAGCACCTCTTTTGTTTGCTTATCGTGAAGCCCCACAAGCAAGCTCCGGGTTCTCACCATTTGAACTTATTTATGGCCGACATATTCGAGGACCTCTGAGCATCCTGAAAGAGCTATGGACTCATGATCAGGAGAACGAAGAACTTAAGACGACGTACGGATATGTCCTGGATTTAAGAGAGCGAATTGAGAAGACACTAGAGCTGGTACGACAAAACCTGAGCCGAGCACAGGTGTCGCAGAAAAGGTATTACGACCGCCACAGCAAGCAACGGGACCTGAAAGCTGGTGACCGTGCATTGATCTTGCTTCCCACAAGCAACAACAAGTTATTGATGCATTGGAAAGGGCCGTTTCCAGTCATAGAAAAGAAAAACGACTATGACTACTGGCTGGACCTTGGACACAGCAAAAAACTTTTCCACATAAACATGCTGAAAAAGTATGAAGAACGCCGTGAAGAACAGCTTCCTCAGACATCATCTTTTGTCGTTCTGGAGGAAGAGGAGTCTGAGAAACCACTACCAACTTTCAAAGTACAGGGTAGCTGCGGTATTGACTCCATAAAGCTTGGAGATGAAATCGGGGAGCGACAGCGGGTGGAGATACGGGACATCTTAAGTACCTACGAAGACGTATTCTCGGAGATCCCAGGTAAAACAAACCTTGTGGAGTGTCGGTTACAAACGACCAGTTCAGAACCAGTTAACACCCCACAATACCCATTGCCATTCTCTATGAAGGAAGTCGTTGAAAAGGAAGTGCAAGACATGTTGCAACTTGGCATTATAGAACCCTCAGAGTCACCATATAATTCTCCTTTGGTACTAGTCAAAAAGCCAGACAATGGCTACAGGGCCTGTATAGACTTTCGCCGTATAAACAATGTTCTGGTATCTGATGCAGAACCTATACCCAGAACTGATCACTTGTTTGCCGAAGTGGGAACAAAGAAATGGTTCTCGAAGTTTGATTTAACTAAAGGATATTGGCAGGTTCCTCTCGCAAAAGACTCGCAGCAAAAGACCGCCTTTTCAAGCCAATCAGGGCATTATCATTTCCTGTATATGCCTTTTGGCATCAAGACCGCATCCGCGGTCTTCACTCGTCTGATGAGAAAGTTATTGCTTGGAATACCCAACGTCGTTCATTACATAGACGACGTACTGGTGGCTACCACTACGTGGGAAGAACATCTAACAACTTTGAAGCAATTTTTTGCCAGGATACGACAAGCCGGACTAAGGATCAAGCCACAGAAATGTGAAGTGGCTATGAGCACAGTCACCTTTTTGGGACATCGATTGGGAGATGGCAACATACGGCCAGTCGAAAGCACGATACAGAAGATCACCTGTGCTTCTAAGCCTGAAACAAAGAAGCAACTCCGGTCATTCCTTGGACTGGCTGGCTATTACCGTGACCTGATACCTCGGTACGCCGAGAAAGCACAGCCGCTCACTGAGATGACGAGGAAGATGGAGAAAAACAAGATTACGTGGACCACGGATAGAGAAGAAGCGTTTGAATCACTCAAAAAGGCTTTGTCTTCTGGGCCAATCGTCAAAGCACCCGATCTGAAAAGAGAATTCGTGCTTCGGTCTGACGCCTCTGATTCTTGTATAGGCGCTATCCTTATGCAAGAGCATGATGGCATCCTCCACCCTGTGTCATATGCCAGTCGTCAACTTCAGCCTCGCGAAAAGAGATACTCAGCAATCGAGAGGGAATGCTTAGCGTTGGTCTGGGCGATAGAAAAGTATCATGTTTTTCTGTACGGAACGTCATTTGTCGTACAGACCGATCACCAACCACTGCAGTATCTCTTAAGGGCAAAACACCTGAACAGTAGGGTATTACGGTGGAGCCTCGCGTTACAAGAATATTCATTCCGAGTCGAGCACATTAGAGGCTCTGAAAATGTCGGCGCAGATTATATGAGCCGGTTGTGAATTTTTACGTTTTCTCGAGACAAGCGACTACTTCAAGTTGTTTGTTTGTTAAGGACATCTTGTGAATGGACGACGCGTGGTGACTTCTCGCGCACTGAACTGCAGTTTATTTTTCTTCGCAAAAGAAACTTTTCAAAGGGGGGACTCTTGTTGTGAGTGAAGTGCGCGAGTCAAGTGACTTTCAAATTTGGCGCGTAAGATGAACTACTGACAATGTGTGCAAGATGGCGTATTGCGCCAGTGCGGCGAACACTGGCGATTGGAAAAAGAAGAAAATTCAAGGGAATGGGAGAAAAATCCAGAGCCAGGGCATCGAAGAACGAGGAAGAAGAGATTGGGGCTCGTGCTTGGAGGAAGAAGGCTAGGGTGCGGCGTGCGACCTCGTCGGGTGCGAGTACCTCCTGGGCGTCAGGGCATCCACCTAGCGGGCGACTGTTTCCACGGGGTCCTGGTGACCATTCAACCGCAGCGGCTATTGGCGAATCCTTGGCAAGACCTTGGTCTGATGTTCGAGCGGAAGACAGCGCAGCAGATGACGTCTACCGGGAGCGGGAGCAAGCCGTCGGGCTACGGGCCCGAGCTTATGCACTCTCACCACGGCAGCTTCCCCAATGGACTATTGAAGGGCGTGAACCGCTGGTGAGCCGTATCCGTCTTCTCTCGCGTCCGGACTCAAACACGAGGACTTTAACGAAAAGGACTGTTTAGACTCTTAGAGGTTTCCGCTCGCTAACGAAACTGACAGTGCTAATTAGTTAACATTTTTCTGATCTTAGTATTTTCCTTTTTGTGGTTTTTTTTTGTGTGTTTGTGAAAGTATAATTTTTTTTTGCAAATCAAACGCTCACTTCCTTTTCTCGTGAGAGATTAACGTTTCACAGCTAGCTCGACTGGCTTTATTTACTGAACCTGTCACAATATATCATTACGGTAGCGCTAGGCATAATTCTTCGTCTTCGTCAGCCGCACCACCAAACAAATTGCCAAAATTCCTTGCAAGTGTGCAGCAGGTACCACGCTTCTACGAATAATGGCGAAGGATAGCATAGTGAATGCCTCCCGACTACACAAAATTTATTATTATTTATGGCGTAGTGGGTACCCTGCATGTGTGCATGAAGCAGTTGCACAAACAGTGTTTCACAAAGGCTCTGACAGACCGCTGTTCCAGCTTTCGCTGTGACTGTGCTGGGCGTTCCGTGCAGGCCTGGCGGTGTTTTAAATACATCTCTTAGTTAGCGAACTTCGTCGACTTGGAGCGTATCTATCTATCTATCTATCTATCTATCTATCTATCTATCTATCTATCTATCTATCTATCTATCTATCTATCTATCTATCTATCTATCTATCTATCTATCTATCTATCTATCTATCTATCTGTCTATCTATCTATCTATCTGTCTATCTGTCTGTCTGTCTGTCTGTCTGTCTGTCTGTCTGTCTGTCTATCTATCTATCTATCTATCTATCTATCTATCTATCTATCTATCTATCTATCTATCTATCTATCTATCTATCTATCTGTCTGTCTGTCTGTCTGTCTGTCTGTCTGTCTGTCTGTCTGTCTGTCTGTCTGTCTGTCTGTCTGTCTGTCTGTCTGTCTGTCTGTCTGTCTGTCTGTCTGTCTGTCTGTCTGTCTGGCCGCCTACGACTTTTAGCTCTCCTGGTCATTTCGATAATAGTATCGATATTAAACTTAGTATGGCATAACATGACTGGATGACGAGCATATTTAACTAGTCACAACATGAAAATCATGAATTGTATGTCGAACATCATGATTCACATTTCATGATCCTGCTGCTCATGTGGTGGTTTCGTTCACGCGACATGTTTCAAAACTAGTATGGTATGACATGATTGCATGGCGAACACAAACGACAGACCCTTACGTGATAGTCATGACATGCGTTTCTTGTATCAACATGACTACATGTCCCGCTCATGATGCATGTGCGGCCGTTTCATTAGCGTCCCATATACCAAATTTGGTATTACGTGACGTCAATGGATGACGAAGGTATTTGACTGGTGCAAACATGATAATCATGAGATGCGTGTCATGTAACAACATGACTACATGCTACGCTCGTGATGCACTCGCGGCCGTTTTGATAGCTTCACATGTACCAAATTCGGTATTACGTGACGCGAACAGACGACGTAGGTAAATGACACACCCAAACATGATAATTATGACATGCGTGTCATGTAACAACATGACTACATGCCACACTCATGATGCTCTCACGGCCGTTTCGCTAACTTCACATATACCAAATTTCGTAATACGTGACGTCAATCGATGACGAAGGTATTTGACTGATGCAAACTTGATAATCATGAGATGCGTGTCATTTAACAACATGACTACATGCTACGCTCATGATGCACTCGCGGCCGTTTCACTAGCTTCACATGTGCAAAATTTGGTATTACGTGACGTCAATAAATGACGAAGGTATGTGACTGGTGCAAACATCATAGTCATGAGATACGTGTCATGTGCGAACATGACTACATGCCACAGTCAAGGCATGTAGTCATGTTCATCGGCGCCAATACATTTTTACGTGACCTGGCGCGCGTGTGCACCGGCGTTCGTTTCGTCGCGTCACACCGGCGTTGCCACTCCAGGCGTCGGTCCTGCCATATACTCCCAGGCGCGCGCCGCGCTGCGTCCCCCCGTCACGAAAAGAGGCAGACACGGTGCTGTCTGGGTAACACTTCGACTCGAAATGCAGCATGTCGCATTTCGCGCCTGTTGTCGTCGTGCCGTGCATAGTAAGGCCGCGCCGACGGACGTTGGTCGCGCCGGTAACGCCTGGCATCAGACTATAGAATGCTCACGTTTTGCTAACGTAGCGTAACTGTGCCCAGCGTGCGCACGCGTTGGAGTATATTGGGCCCTTCTTGATGCGCTCACGGATGTTTCGCTAACTCCACATATACCAAATTTGGTGTTACGTGACGTGAATAGATTACGAAGGTAAACGACACATTTAGACATCATAATCATGGGACGGAAGTCATGTACGGCATAATTTACCTCCACCTCGTAACGTTGTGCTGATTTTAAAGTGACATTTCAACTTTCCTCATTCGTGCTTCGCATATCTTTGATTCCCACTGTACGTGGGATCCGCCAATTCTTATGGCAAGGGGATGAGAAAGCAAAGTGAGAGGTAGCATGTGTGACATGAAGGTGAATAGGAAGGAAAGCAGGAGGAGGGAAAAGTGCGAACTACAACATCTAGGGCCCTTTAACCAGGCGTTTTGACTAACAGATGACATGAAAATGGAATTTCTCTTCCGTTTATTTTTTTGTGTGTAGATTATATGTAGAACTGTTAGGATGGACCACATAACCCTGCAGTAAAACCAGACCGAGCACGCAGGCTTTCCAGGATGAATTAAATTATGTGCTCCTTCGTTTACTTGGCTTTGGAAATGTTCCGCTCAACCTTCGAGAACCACTCAGCTAATCTGTTGCTGCGCAGCATGTGACTGTGAAGTTTCGGGGACGGCTTTAAGCTCTCCCATAGTAGAGTACCGAGTACTCTCAATCGTTAATTACTTTTTCTAAACACAGCCATAGGCGAAGTTGGCCAGCATTGAGGGGACGGCTTTATGCTCTCCCATAGTAGAGTACCAAGTACTCTAAACTGTTACCCACTTTTTCTAACCCCCCCCCCCCCCTCCTCAACCATAGGCTTGGGTGGGCCTACCCTTGACCGCCTAGAAAGGTGGAGAATGGTCCAGTCATCAACATGTCCAAACTGCTCTCTACGGGAAACAAATCAGCATGTGTTAAGGCAATGTGTCGTTGCTCGTGTTTTCTGGAGGACTGTGAATGCAGGATTTCGTGGCCTCGGAGTAAACCGCTTTGTTTCTTCTGGACGTTGTTCTCGAGGCCGCTTTGCCTGCCTTCTTATTGTTGCTGGTGCCTACTGTCTTTGGCGTAACCGTTGTGAAGCTGTTGCAGCAGGTCGTCGCCGCCGTGCTCTCTTCCCGATTTTGGAGCGACTGTACAAAGAACTACTATCTGTGTTGTCGGAGGAACTCTTCTTTCTGGGTGAGGAGGAATTCCTTCGACACTGGTCCTGCCGTTTTGTGCTCGTCTGTGAGAGACGTGTAAGGCTTGTTTTCAGGCCTGCCTGGTATTGGTAGGTTAATCTTTGTTTAGTACTCATACAAATAAATACCTTGTAAATACAATGTAAATATCTGACATATAGATCTCTACATTTCATTTGTGCGTTCTTCGTTTACCATCTATTGTGCATATGTAGACACTGTTTTTGTAACAATTCCTGTGTAGTTGGGTAAGTTGTGTGTATGTTGTGTTCCGTTTACATATGTACACATATCTTTTTGTAACAACTTTTGGTGTGTCTGTGGATGTTGTGTTCTGTCGCAATGTTCTGTTGGATTGTAATTGATGTTCACTGTCTGTGAGAATAAATTTCTCTAAACACAAGAAAAAGACAAGAAAGGACACTCCGTGAAACCTGGCCTCAGGAAGTGCATCACGACTACGTAACGAACTAGTGCTCTCACCAAACGTCAGAGGACGCAAGCGCAAAAACAAAAACAGTTATAATCAATGCAACAGAATCGTTTTTACAAAATAATAATTATACGCCCAAATCTGGTATGTTCTTTATACATAAAAACAATTTATTCAACACACCTTACGCGATTATTTTTCTTCAGCCGTACTGTCATAAACACCATCCACCCAGCGACAAGCCCATGCATGACTGACAGCGGGAAGCTTTCGTCGCTTTCGTCAACGTCGGCTGCGTCGGCGTTTTCGTGCGTGAGATAACAGGTGAGGCACGTTTTCAAGCGAAGCTTGTTGAATGATATGTTGTTGGGCTTGTTGGGTCATTTTTTCAGAAAACGGTTACACCTGCGCGAATAAGACACCATGCAACAAACATAGAAAGATGCACACACACACGTTGCGCTTCGTGTGTGCGAGTTTGTTTCTTACGTGGCGTCTCATTCACACAGTTGTAACCTTTTTCTGAAGCTTGTAAGGACGGGGAGGTTTGCTAAAAAGAAAGTTTGCGGCTCTATGCGGCGGCTAGACGGGAACATTGTGCAACGTATGCAGTATAGCAAAGGCGGCACGGCGTCAAGCCGAGGCGACGCGTGCTGCGTCTGCCACGGACGCGAGCGTCTGTGCGCTGAGCATAGCTGGGCAGCTAGGTCATAGGCTCGGTGGCTCGGTGCGAAATATTGAGAAGCATTCGCTGGGCCTCGCATGCTTCACGACGCGTTTCCAGAAGGCTCGGAACACGAATAATTCTTGGTGTGCCGGAGGCAAATCTGGACTAGCCAAGTGGCCATCATCTTCGTTTCTTCGCTAGCCTTGTGCCACTAGTGCAAGCTGCCCACAATTTTTTTGACGTTTCTAATATAATTTTACCGCACAAATTTCAACTACGATATTTCTTCCCAATGTACTGCTGATACTGCGTACGCACGAAGGTGTTCTAAAGTTCCCAGGCCACGATACCATTGCATTACAAGAGATAGCGGCCTGGAAACTTCTGAAGATCTTTGTACGTGGTCTTGAAGTCTATCTTCGTAAGTCAGAGTTTAATGGGTCAGAGATGTATCACTAGTTTTGTATTGTGCATCAATTAGCTAATAATTCAAAGGGGTTTGCTGGTACACTTATGACGTGCACATATCTTTTTCGTAATTTGACAGCGAAGCATCCACTTACTAACATTTTCAGACCGCGCTGATGCCATGCCGTCCGGCGGTCCAAGCTACGGCAGCTACTGCTGTGTATCGTGGTGCTTCAACAATGGCAGAACCCACAAGAAGCCTGGGACGAGTTTCTTCCGCATACCACGGGACGGCAGGTGTGTTAAAGCTTTTGTATGGTTTGCATGTCTTTAGGCTTACTGTTCGTACTTGCTCAGTGAGGGTAACAATAAAAAATCACTATTCACGCACTTCCCCTTTCAGCTGATAGTTCATTGCCAATGCAGGATGAAAGCATGGATGCAGTATGCTGGACGCAATGATCTCCTGAGTAAGCCGGCCAGCCTATTGTACGCGACGTACAGGGTTTGTAGCGACCATTTTACTGCTCAAAGTTTCATGGACCCTGGGCACACAAGGCTTACAAGAATGGCTGTTCCCAATGTGCAACCAGCTGCACCATGTAAGTGATTGACTGAAACTCAAATATGTGCAATAGCAGCCACATGTATTGAATCAGTGGCGACAGTTAACCGCGAAGATCTTTGTAGCCGATGGAGAAACCTCACTATAGAAGTAACACTTGGAAAGTCTTGAATTTTGTGAATTGTGGGCTATTACCTTCCTAACAGCAGCTTTACATTTCTGTCGTTCTTTGACGCTATTGACCTGCGCAACTTGTTTTGAAAGACTTTAGAGGGCTATTTCACGTTATCTTCAAGCCTGAGTGCACATGCACATATACCTTTCATCAGTGAAAGCTGGCACTGTTGATAATTCCAAAAATCACAAATTACTTGTTTCCTAGTTGGTGCCTTCTCTTTTCTCCCACGTTCGACCAATTTATGCGTTTCAAAGAGCTGTTTAAGTTTCCCCATGCTACAAGCTTTGTAACTTGTACCAACTGCACATATAGGCAGGTTCTCTGAGCGTCGTTTCAAATAGCGACTGTGACATGACTGCAGAAGCTGCACTGCAAGGTGCAGATGAGCTTCAGTTTGTGTTATTTTAAGCCTCTTATTGACACATTGTCGTAATTTCATTTCTTCAGAACCTGCGGTAGAGGCTTCAAAAAGTCGCTCCCGCACATTGAGGTGCCCCGATGAGCAGGGTGCGTTCAGTGTTGCGATTTCTTTTTTTTAATTGACTGTTGACCAAACCTCTGTAGGTGGCAGCTCCCTTGTAGCTGGTGAAAGCATTTCTACTGACTTCGTCTTGCCGGATAAAACCTTAACCAGTCGTTCAGCTGTCACAAAAGGAACTTGTGTGACCGGTAAGTTGTATGTTCACTTCAACACCAGAGTGGATTGATACAGAGACTTCCGCAGGCTGCTCGCAAGATTGGTCCGACAGCACTGTCCGAGGCACTGAACAAGCTTCACAAGACCCTCCAGAAGACGTCTCCGCCAACAGCTCCACGCCTGAGTGCCCTAGAGAAAATGGTGAATATGCTTTTATTGCAGCTGTTTTTAATGTGCTATTTTATGTTTAAGACATTCTCAGGAAACTATCCTCAAAAGGGCACTACGTGTGCACTTACAAAATGTAAGGGTGGGCTCTCAGTGATTTTCATTTTTTTGCGCATTGTCAACATTGTGAATGGTTTGTTTTAGGTAGTGGAATTGAAACTTTTGCACCACAGAAAGTTGTGCACCTTGGATCTGAAAGAGCGAGGAAAGTGCTCGTATGGGATTAGTTGTTCTTCGCTTTTACATCCATTTTTTTGTTCATTACAGTGCGTTCCTGTGAGCCAGCGACAATGTCTCCATCAATGAAGTACAAGAAACCATTAAACATCTACAAGCCAAAGTAGCAGCACAGCGGAAAACTATCAAAAGACTGCGGAAACAGCCTCACCAAGCACCGTCATCGATTTCAAAGGCCCTTGGAGTTATCCGACCGCACGTCACCGAGGAGGTTTTTAAACTTCTTTCTGCACATGTTCGCTTGAAGCCCAAACGCAAGGGCAAGCGGTTTCCCGTGTGGTTCAAGAAATTCGCTCTTCACTTAAACTTCCGAGGTCCGCGAGCATACCGATTTCTGGCTCCATATTTTTCTTTGCCCTCCCGGCGTTCATTAAGGAGGTGGCTAGCTAATGTAAAGATGGCTCCAGGCACAATTCCAGGAATCCTTTCTTCCATTGCAACAAATACTCAAGCTTGGAATGAACGAAACCGAGTGTGCGCTTTAGTTTTCGACGAAATAGCACTCAAAAAGAATTTGTACTATGATGCTGCAAGAGACGTTGTCCAGGGTTTTACAGATGATGGCACTCATCGCACTTCAACCATTGCTGATCGAGCACTGGTTTTTCTTCTTGTTGTTGTTTCGAGAAAGTGGGTTCAACCGGTTGATTTTACTATAGGGCACACATCAACACCATCATCTGTTATGCATAACTTGCTGGTGTCACTTATTTTGGAGCTTAGGAGCATTAATATCGCAGTGAAAGCAGTCATTTGTGACCAGGGCAGTTCAAATGTAAGTCTCGCTAACCAACTAAGAGTGACTGTAGCAAAGCTTTTTTTTTGAAGTTAATGGTGAGCGGGTGTATTACATTTTTGATGTTCCGCATTTAATTAAAACAACGCGCAATAATGTCCAAGCACACAAGTTATACATTGGGGATGACATCGTTAACTGGTCGCACATTGTAAGCCTTTACCAATCCTCACATGAGTTGCGGTTGCGATTGGCTCCAAAGTTGACTGAACGGCACGTTCACCAGAAACCTTTTTCTAATATGAAGGTCAGCAGAGCAACTCAGGTCCTCAGTGCATCAGTTTTCTTTGCTACCACGGCAATGGTGAATGCGAAGGTGCTGCCTGCCTCGGCCATCACTACAGCTCAATTTTGTGATCGTATGGACAGGGTTTTCGATGCCTTGAACAGCTCGAGTAAAAAAAGAACTTCGCAAAAGCTGCGGCATGCAATCATGAAAAATGATTCAGAGCTGATTGACTTCCTCTGAGGCCAGCTTCCCTGGATTGCATCATGGCAGTTTGTTGGCAGACGTCAACCACAAACCATCGTAGGTTGGCAAATTACAATTCAGGCTATTTGTCAACTATGGGACGGCCTCTCCAAAACTTACAATTTTGAATACCTGTTAACACGCAGGCTTCAGCAAGATCCTCTGGAGAACATATTTGGCCACATTAGGCAAAAACGGGGTTGCAACACCAACCCCAATGTAGCACAATTTATTTGTGACCTGAAGCACATCTGCATAAGAAGACTCTTCAAGCTGTCAGAATATGGAAATGTCGAGGATGATAAATGTGACCTCCTCCAGGAGCAGCTCTCGCCATTCTCCCTCACCAGTGCGTATCTTGTGGATAATGAGGAGTGTGCACAGCCACAGCTTGACGACTTTCCAGCTCTAGACGATCTCTCTGAACTTGCGACCAACATTCATTCCCATATTATCGATGACTCCGCTGCATATTATGTAGCTGGTTTTCTCATCAAACACTTTCTTCGGAATGCATGTGACGGTTGCAGTTGCCCACAGTTACTGAAAGACGACAGTGAGACGCTTAAGGGCACCCACCAGTATTTCACAATGCTCAAAGCATACCACGTCCCCAGCAAACTTTTTGGGAATCTCACTGTGCCATCAGAAGCAGCTTTTGCATACGTACAACTTGAATCTCACTTTCTTGTCATGATTGAGGCCACTGCACATCACCTGAAAGTGTGCGATGTTTTGTATCACCATCTGTCAAGTGTTGGCGATTTTCATTTCTGCTCTGGTGGGTGTCGCGCGAAGTTTCTGAAAATGTTCTGCCGGGTTCGTGAATGTAGGCATGTGCGTTTTGTGAACCGAAATTTAGATAGCGTTAGGTTCCAGTCTTCAATCTCAGGCATACAGCTTGACAAGTTCAAAGGTTAGCAATTAGCGGCGGGTTTACACTCAAGTATTCGAGTTGAGCCGAATCCTGCAATAGCTTTGTTATGTTATTACTTCGTTACAGCAGACTTCATTATGGTCTTATATGCTTATACTCAGTTCAACTGGACTAACCACTCCTTCGTTGCATACATTGTTTTGGTTACCCGCTATGAGGAGTAGGGACACTGTGTATTCGCTCGAAGTGATTTGCATAACCTTAAAAAGAATGTTGGGTATCCTGTCTGTATTTTTGTAGCAAATGCGTGCGAACTGTACACTTTACTGTGGGTCGCTTGGTCACTGTGTATGCTTTATCTCTCCAGCTCAAGTAATATATCGATAACAAGACCGCTTGTTGAAATGTCTTCGAGCGGGTAAGGAACACAGTATGAAGTGGGCACGGTTCACGTTATCACGCTTTTCGTATTTCAGCTTCTCATCAACCTCCTCATCTCGCCCATCAAAATTTTCAAAAAAATACCCAAATTTGTAGCGTTTGATGGGGCTGCGGACGCTGCCATTTTATTTTTATATAGCTTGTGAGTGATAACGTACGATGTAGAGCCTTTGTGAAAAATAATGAGCCAAAGTGGTTTCTTTCTGCTATTTATTAGCCCTGTAATACCGCTCTCGTAGCACCAATTAAGGTCCACAATTCTGGATAAGTGATGACTATAATCTATTTGAGCTCGCAAGCGTCACAGCAGCACCCAGACGCAAATCACTTGGGATCTTAAGTTTTCGATGAAGGCGACGCATAAGAAGAGCCACAAGACCTGCCCGTGTTGTACCATAAACTTTGTTGTTCACGTAGTGAGAAAGCTGCAAAGCCCTACCTTTCTGAGGACAAGCAGGCATCAAGTCTGCTTTTTTTTCATTTTGGGCTAGCTGTTCTTAAGCACAGCCAGCACACTGCACCTTTGTCTTTCTGCTATATTGTGTCGTGTGGTTTCTGTGCGCTCTTTTTTTCTATGCATTATTTCGGTTAACCCCAGGCGTGATTCGCGACTTCATTGCTGTGTATATGTCATCTCTTCCTTCTTCATCAGCATTGTGCGCTGTGTTTTTGCCATAGATCCTTACTTACCCACCAGCTTCTCGGCTTTTGCCAACTCTAGTGATGTGTGCGTTGTCTGTGTTCTCTCTGTATTTGTTACAATATTTGTTACAATTTATTTGTAAGGCGAGATGCATTTGTTGTCTACTTTCGTCATATTGTGCTTTTTATATTCTCAGACTCTACCTTGCCTTTGAATAAAACATTGCGGATACTCTGTCTCTTTGACTGATATATACATTGATCACTTGTTTCAAAAGAAAAACACAAGCGCGATGAATAAAACCGTAGTGAATTATCATTACCTTCATCTCCTTTTATTATAACTTAATCGAAATAAAAATTACGTCACGACCAATTCGCACGAACCACTGAACAAAACAAAACAGGGAATCGCTAAATCAAAACGACCTACAAATACTATTCATTTGGGCGATGAAAAGTGGTCTGAAATCATGAACTTTCATCATAGCCAAACGTCGGTTACGCAAAGTAATTCAAATTTTGCGCCAGCGAAACCGAAACAGGAAGCGCACGCCACCTGCTCTCACCAACCACCAGGTGTGCTAGGGTCGATTGGGCCGCTGGGGTCTACGGGAGTGTCCATTCTTAACCTTTTTTATATTTCTCTATAGCTCAACCAACTATGTATATCAGTGGCTGCTTTTAGCGGGACGGCTCAGTGCTCTCCCATAGTTGAGTACGAAGTACTCAAAATCGTTAAACATTCTAAACACATATCATTGGGTCATCGATTACTAGGAATCGCCGCTGTTTTCGGTCACCGGGTGGCTTTATGCCCTTCCATTGTAGAGTACCAACTACTCTACATCGTTAAGAACTCTTTCTAAACACACAGATCTTTGGTCTTGTTCGATCGCTTGATCATTAGTTTGCGATTGGCATCCGGGACAGCTTTCTACACTCCCATAGTAGAGTACGAAGTACTCTAAATCGTTAACCACTTTTTCTTAACACAGGTGGTTCCAAATATGGCCCATCAGTTTTCGTAAACATAACGGGACAGCTTTATGCTCTCCCATAGTAGAGTACCTCGTGCTCTAAATTGTTGACCGCATTTGTAGTAGTATTAGTAGTAGTATTAGTGTGTAGTATAGTAGTAGGTAGCCACGTCCACAACCAGACTAGAGGAGCGGCACGCGTGGACTCTTTTGAATTAAGGAGAAAACTCTCGCAAGTTAGTCATAAATAAAAATGTAGTTGTTTCTGATGAAATAGCCTACGGGTGCGAGTATCGGTGACCTAATCTTCAATAAAATTTGCCTTGAAGTTGACACCTACTAAAGAAAAACTAGTATCTGATCAGAAAGGGTTGCCACGTTCAACTCGCTGGGCGTAACCTCCTCGGTTTTTGCAAGGTTGAGCGAGGGTTGGGCCGGTGTGTCATGAACTAGCGGCGGTGAAAGCTGGGAACTAGACACGAAGCGCAGGCCGTAACCCAGTGGACGCGTGCCTAGTCCGGCCGTGCCACCTCTCGTTTAGTCGTTAGAATGTCCGCTGGATGGCGGTACTTGTATATGGCGAATATATAATGAAAAGATGCGAGATGGTGACACTTGGATTGTTCTCTAGATGAACCGACAGATGGAAAGACGCGCGCACGAGCGGATGGACGGATATACGGACGGACGAACGTACAGACGGTCGCACTGACGGGCGCACGGAGGGACGGAAGCAAGACCGAACGGATGGACGGAAGCGTGGACGGACTGACAGATGCTTCGCCCCACTCATCATCATGCACTCCGTGGCTATGCTGTGATTTTTTCCCTTTCTTATTTTCACATAGATAGTTCTAGCGTTAGCCGTTGCCAAGTTCAGGTTCAATTGCTGGCCTGTCCAGACCCATAGATTCTCAGCACCCTCTGCTACGTTGCAAATCTGACAGCCGCCGTGGTCAGTTGCATCGCAGCCACTGGAGACTGAGAGCCGTGTGTCAATTGACGTTGAAACACCCTCTAGGGAGGGAGTGCGTTACCGGCGGCGGTCACCAGTGTTGAAAGCTATGTTGGAGAACAGGTACTCGGCTTTTATCGAGGAAACCAGCCTTAGCGTTGACGCAATGAATGATGATTGAATTTGACGAGTATCATTACGGAGTGTGCAGAGGAAGTTGTAGGTACGGTAGTTAGACACGACACGAGCAAGCTGTCTCAGGAAACGCAGGACCTCATTAAGAAGCGTCAAAGCATGAAGCCCTCAAGTATTGGATTGGATAAACTTTTATTTGGTCCTCCAAAACACAGATCACTGTGTTGCGGGCAGCTCCCACGTGGGGACTGAGATGCCAAGCTCCTCAGCCGCCTCGCGGGCTTGGTGGACAGCCCAGAGCTGATCTGCCAAGGATGAGCTGCGGATTGCCGCCTCCCATCTGGCAGAGGTGATGTGCGATAAATGAGCGAATTTGGTGCACTGCCAGAGCATGTGTTCTAATGAAGCTATTTCCCCACAATGTGGACAAAGATTACTTGGATATAGGTCAGGGTACATGATGTGTAACATTTTCAAAGTAGGGTACATCCGCGTTTGCAAAAGCCTTAATGTAAGTGCTTGGGGCCGGGTTAGATTTTTGTGAGGTGGAGGAAAAATCCTTCTAGACAGGTAGAAATGTTTAGTGAGCTCGTTATATGTTGTAAGAATTTCCCGGTTATCCCCTTCACCGCTAGAACGCATCCCCGGGGAGGCGCGGTTGGAGAGTTCTCGCGCCGCCTCGTGTGCTGCTTCGTTGAGATTGGGAGGGGAATCGTTGATTTGTCCAAGGTGAGCTGGGAACCAACTCAGAAGATGATGTGTTATGTTCTTGCGTTGCAGTATTTTTAGCGTTTGTTCACAGACCGTCCCCTTGGCGAACGCCCGTAGTGCTGCCATGGAATCACTGTAGACCACTTCAATGTTATCCATCTTGAGTGCTAAGGCGATGGCCACTTGTTCCGCAATGATTGGGTCTTTCGTCCTGACTGTCGCTGAGTTGACGACATGGCCAGCCCCATCGACTACCACTGCCACAAACGCTTTCCCATTGGCGTAGGAAGCCGCGTCAACAAATACGACCCCTCGTTCCTCGTTTGAGACTTGACGAAGTATAGTCCTGGCCCTCGCTACTCTTCTTCCGACGTTGTGTTCTGGATGCATGTTTCTCGGTATAGGAGATACCGTGATAGTCTCCCTGATGTTGTCAGGGATATCATTGTAATTGCGTCTGATTGCTATTGGGTTTTGGCCCAGCTCCTGCAGGATCATTCTCCCCGACCTTGTAGTAGATAACCTTGCAAACTGTGCTCTCTCTTGGGCTTCTGCTATTTCTTCGAGCGTGTTGTGTATGCCAAGCTCAAGCAGACGCTTGGTGCTGGTATGTATGGGTAGGCCCAGGACCTTCTTGATAACTTTCCTGAGGAGCACATTCAGTGTCTCGGACTCTGCTCTTGACCAGTTGTGCATTGCTGCCTCGTATGTGAAGTGACTAAGAACAAACGCATGCATCAACCTGATGAGGTTGTCTTCCTTGATCCCATTTCTTTTGTTGGCCACTCTGCGTATGAGGTGCACCGCACTGTCTGTTTTCCGAGTTAACTTGGCTATAGATTTGCTGTTGGCGCCGGTAGACTCTATCAGCATTCCCAGGACTTTGATGGAGTCGACCCTCTGGATGGCATCCCCTTGATTTGTACGGAGATGGATGTCTATCTGGTTTAACGGCTTCCATCCCCTGGGCTTTGGTCCCCGGCGTGCAGTCCGATAAAGCAAAAGTTCTGACTTACTCGAGGAGCACTTGAGCCCGGAAGGGCGAAGGTAGTCTTCTACGGTGTCAATCGCCTCTTGCAGAGCGCTCTCAATCTGCCCCTCGCTTCCACCTGTGCACCAGATGGTAATGTCATCTGCGTAGATGCTGTGCTTCAATCCTTCAATGCTCGATAATTTCTTTGACAGTCCAATCATGGCAATGTTAAACAGCATTGGTGAAATCACTGCCCCTTGTGGCGTGCCCCTTGCTTCTAGTTCGATTTCTGCGGTCACGATATCTGTAATCTTCATCACGGCTTTCCGATCTGTAAGAAAGGACCATACGTAGTCATAGAAGGCTTTCCCTAGACCAAGCTTGGAAATTGCTTCGAGTATGAATGAATGGTGGATGTTGTCAAACGCTTTTTCTAGATCTAGGCACAGAATGGCTCTCACGTCTCTGGTTCCATTGTCAATGACCTGGTGTTTGATAAGCTTCAATGCATCTTGTGTGGATAGCCCTGCCCTGAATCCAACCATATTGTGTGTATATATGTTGTTATCTTCCAAGTACTTGTTTATCCTGTGCAGTATGGCATGTTCTGCGACCTTGCCGATACATGATGTCAAGGATATTGGCCTCATGTTGTCCAAGTTAGGGGGCTTTCCTGGCTTAGGAATAAGGATCGTGCTGGCCAGCTTCCACTGCTCTGGCACCCTGCCTTCTTTCCATGCTGAATTGATCATATCCCTCAGGGTTTCAATTGAATCGTCATCAAGGTTACGCAGGGCCTTGTTTGATATACCGTCCGGACCAGGGGCCGACCTGCCGTTGAGATCATGCAAGGCTCTTCTGATCTCCTCGATGTTAAAGTCGCCCTCAAGACCTGGATTTGGCGTGCCCTGGTACTGCCTACTTGGTGGTGCCAATCCTCTTTTGATTGGGAGGTACTTATGCACGAGCTGCTGGACAACTTGCTGTTCTGTAGTGCGCCCTATCTCTTTATGCAAAATTCGAGCGATGACATGCTTTTGATTTGTTTTGGTGGTGTTTTCGTTGAGGAGATGCTTTAACATATTCCATGTCTTGCCATTGCGCATCTGACCATCGACGGAGTTGCAGATTTCGTCCCATTGCTGCCTCGATAGTGCGCGACAATGTTCCTCGACTGATCTGTTTACCTCAGCTATCTTCTTCCTCAGTCTTCGGTTCAGGCGCTGACCCTTCCAACGGTTCAGTAGTGCTTGCTTTGCCTCAAGAAGATGAGCAAGCCGGCTATCCATTCTTTCAACCGGAAGATCTGTGGTAATGGTGGAGGAGACAGATTTGATGTCTTCTTTAATCTGTTTGACCCACTGCTCCAAGCCTTGTCTGTGGCCATCTTGTTCCCTTTCCATCCTTATCTTCCTGAACTTATCCCAGTCTGTGAAGTGGAATTCTCTCTGTTTTTTACGCTCCACGGAGAAGGTAGTGGCAAGAATGCAGTGGTCACTCCCTAGGTCTACAGCAAGGTTCATCCACTGGGCCTTCTTGATGTTCCTTACAAATGTAAGGTCCGGGGTGGAATCCCTGCAGCAAGATGTGCCAAGCCTTGTTGGTAAGCTGGGGTCTGTGATTAGGGTGAGATCAAGTTCACTGGCACTTTGCCAAAGTCGATTTCCTTTCCCAGTGTTGTACTTGTAACCCCATGTATGATGAGGGGCGTTGAAATCACCTGCTATGACGAGTGGACATTCCCCGGCGATATTAACAGCTTTCTTTAGAACCGTCTTGAACCCTTGCTTTTGTTCCTTTGGACTGCTGTATATATTAAGAATGAAAATGCTCTGACGGTTGCTGGTACCCGGCAAGATCTCTACCAAGACGTGTTCCAATTGGCCTGCTTCTATCTTGAGGTCATGGGTTACGTGCGTTAGTTTGTTGCATACGAAGGTGCAGACTCCCCTCCCTTCAGTATCCCCTATTACAGGCCGGAATCCAGGCAACGTTGCTTGCGGTGAAAGGGTCTCTTGTAATAATATAATATGAGGCTTTTCTTGGCTGCTCCTGATATACTGCTGCAGGGTTGCCTTCTTTTTAAGGTAACCTCTACAGTTCCATTGCCAGATACGAAATGCTTCACGTAGCGCTGCCATCATGGTTATTACATGGGTGGCCAGAGCCTGATGCTGCACCTGTCGACAGGTTTGGTACCACTAGTATTGGTGGCCGAAGGGGTGAGCTTGGTGCATGAGGAGGCCTTGCTGTGTTGTGCAGATCTGCTTCGAGCTTTGTAATGCGCAAAGTCATATGCTCTTCCAGTGCCGCCACGCTTGATTGTAGCCTACCCATCTGCTCGCTAAGATTGGCTACTACTTTGCTGAGCGTGTCAAACACCTCTTTCATATCTGACATGGTCGTTTGGTTGGCTTCCACGTGTTCTGCCATGACTGCCCTCTTTTTCGCGGTTCTCGAGTCCCCCACGTTTTCAGCCACGGGGACATCAACTGGCTGAGGCATTGGCTGTGAAGATTGCGCGCTGGTTAGCTTAGTGAGAAGAATTTTTATTTCCTTTAACTCAGCTGATAGCCTCTCATTTGATTTTGTAAGTCTCGCGTTTTCTTGCTCTAGCTGTGCAATTCTATCATGCTCTGGCAGCTTACCTGTCATCACCTCTGCCCCGCCGTTGCGCACTCGCTCAGCCCAGCTGCCTTTCGAAGTAACTGCAGGCGTCCTCCCCGGATGTGAAGCCGTGATCTCGAACTGAACGCCAGGTAGCTGGCCGTTCGGGTGCCGCCCAGGCTGATCCCGACCCTGATGGTGACCTTGAGAACACGAGCGCCCCCGTGATTGGGAGCGGGCCTTGGGTCTAGAACCTCTTCTGGAACGCGACCTCCCCCTGGAGTGGGGCCGCCTTTCCTGTTCTTGTGTAGTCTGGATGCTCTGGGTCCCGTAGGCTGGAATAAGCTGCTTGTCATTGATGTCTGGACTCGATGTGATTGATGCGTCCCGGGCTTCTGCGGCTGCTCGCGATCTTTCCCAACGTCTGCGTCTGACGACGTATGGCACTAAGAACCTGTTCTTGCACTCCTTGTCTGCCGTGGGATGGTGACCGTCGCACAGCCTGCATCTTGGATTGCACTGGTGCAGGCTATCTGGGTTCTTGATTTCGCAGCCTCTGCAGATTGTTTCAGCTGGGTTCGGACAGACGTCAGCCCGATGTCCCAGCTTTCCGCAGACGTAACAAATATCGATGTTCTTGCGGTAAAGGGAGCACTGCAAAAGTGAAGGTCCATATCTCACGAATCTGGGCACCTTGTGTCCTTCGAACGCTATGATGATTGTCCCGGTGTCCTTGATTCTCTTCGCCTGCAGCGCGAGCGGGTTGTTCGCGTTCACAATCCTTCGGGTCAAAATGTCCTGAGTATCGCTTACGGGGATCCCGCGAATCACTCCTTTACAAGTGTCGTGGGGTGCCGCGGCATACGCGCTAACCTCGAAAACTTTGCCTCCAATGTCAATTTGCTTGACCTTGAGGTATCTTGAAGCTCTGTCTTGGTCCGGAGTGCTTGCCACCATAATGTTCTGCTGCAAGTTGGAACAGATGATGTCCTGCATGGCCTCTTCCTCTTTGACGCCGGCCGCCAGTACTATCGCGTCTGCCACGGCTCCAGTGCCGATTCTCGAGATATTTAATCCTCCACGTGGTCGTAGCACAATTTTGCTGAAGTCCTTAGGTAGTGGCGGCATGCGTCCAGCTCGCACGATTGTATGCTTGGTGTCATACCTACTACGACTGGCTCGAGCGTCTCCCGCAACGCCGGCCTCGGTCGAACCCTTGGCAGCAGGAACGCTAACCGCGGCTTGCTTATTCCTTGAGCGTCTCGTTTCGGCTTCCTTCCAACCCATTTCTTCCGTGCAATCCTCTGGAGAGATGTCCTCTCCATCTACTTGGTATTCCATTCTCAGTTGCAGATACTGGAACGCGCAGAGCGTTGAGTCGCGTTGGCGCCGGGCCGGCGCATCGGCGACAATCGCCTCCTTGGTTAGGCCTAAATCCCCCGGTGGCGTTGCCGTGTAAAAATGTCCCAAAAAACGGTTTAAAAGTCCACTCACCGGCACAAAGTTGGTATCTGCTGACTTCTTAAGAACTTAGGCACACGATGAGAGTAAAAACTCGGCGACAAATTCGTGAATACCACAGGAAAGCATTCTTAAAAGCCGGAGCCGATCTTCGCGCGTCCGCACTGGTCGGCACCTAGAGCGTCTCCCAAGCCCTCAAGTACACTGCAGACAAAATAGAGTTGGCAGAGCTTTCGAAGTTGATTATTAAGTGTAAGGTATCCGATGTAAGAAGGTTTAACATGGAGAAAATTGAACACGCTCTGAAGAACGGAGGAAGCGTCAAAGCAGTGAAGGGGAAACTTGTGATATGCAAAAAAAAATGCAGATATGTCATTTATGGCAGATATGGCAGATTTGACATATCAACCATGTCATAATGGTTGATATGTCACTTAAAGATAAGCACGACGTTACGAGGTGGAGGTAAATGATGCCGTACATGACTTCCGTCAAGATTATAATCTTTGAATGTGTCGTTTACCTTCGTCATCCTTTTGCGTCACGTGATGCCAAATTTAGTATATGTTGCGCTAGCGAAACGACCGCGAGCACGCTGTTAGCGTGATATGTTGTGATGTTCTCACAGAACACGCGTGTCAGGATTATCATGTTTGGACCAGTCATATATTTTGTCATTCATTGATGTCACGTAACACCGAATTCGATATACGTGGAACTAGCAAAACGCCTGCAAGCGCATCATGAAGGGCCCAATATACTCCTATGTAGCGTTGACGCACGCTCCCGGTGGGCACAGCGACGCTACGTTAGCAAAACGCGAGCACTCTATATAGTCTGGCGCCAGGCGTAATCAGCGTCTGTCGGCTTGGCTCGACGGCAACCGGTGCGAAATGCGACATGCTGCATTTCGCGTGGATGCGTTCCCCAGACAACGCTGCGTCTCCCTCTTTTCGTGATGAAGGGACGCTGGACGTGCTGAACCGCGCTTGCGTCAAAGCAACGCAGCGTGGCACGCGCCTGCGAGTATTGGCAGGACCGACTCCTGGCGTGGCAATGCCGGCATGACGCGACGAAATGAACGCCGGCGAGCACGCGCACCGCGACACGTCGAAACGTATTGGCGCCTTGACTCTGGCATGTAATCATGTTCTCACATGGCACGCATCTCATGAATATCATGTTTGCACCAGTCACATACCTTCGTCATCCATTGGCGTCACGTAATACCAAATTTGGAGTATGTGAAGCTAGCGAAACGGCCGTGAGCGCATCTCAGTATGGCATGTAGTCATGTTGTTACATGACACGCACCTCCTAACTATCATGTTTGGATGTGTCAATTACCTATGTCGTCCGTTCGCGTCACGTAATACCAAGTTTGGTACATGTGAAGCTAGTGAAACAGCTGCGATTGATTGATTGATTTGTGGGGTTTAACGTCCCAAAACAAGCATTTGATTATGAGAAACGCCGTAGTGGAGGGCTCCGGAAATTTTGACCCCCTGGGGTTCTTTAACGTGCACACAAATCTGAGTACACGGGCCTACAACATTTCCGCCTCCATCGGAAATGCAGCCGCCACAGCCGGGATTTGATCCCGCGACCTGCGGGTCAGCAGCCGAGTACCTTAGCCACTAGACCACCATGGCGGGGCGAAACAGCTGCGAGCGCTTCATAAACGTGGCATGTAGTCATGTTGTTACATGACGCGCATCTCATGTTTATTATGTTTACACGAGTATCATAACTTTTTCATCCATTCACGTACCGTAATACCAAATTGACCATTTGCCGAAAAGTGAGCGCCCCCTGTCGTGTAAACAGGAAAGCTTCGCTTTTGGTTGGAAAACAAAACGCTTGTTTTGTTGCTTTAGGACCAAAAACGCATGCCCGTTACTGAAACAAGAAGGTAAAGGAGAAAAACATTCTGTTTACGTTTGTATACACGGTGTAAAACAAGAATTTCTCGCGTTTCAGCCTGAGAAATAACCAAGTGAGGTGATACCTGCACTCCGCTACCTCGACGGTTCGCCAGGCTCATTACGCCTGCTCTTTTAAGAAGAACATTATGTTATACACTTGAAGTTGAACCTTGAAATGTCTGTCGATTAACTATAGGTTCAGTGAGGACGGCTTGTGCACCGTCTGTGAGGTACGGTGTTTGCGTGAAAACGGCAGTGTTCGCCGTTACTACGGGTCATATTGATGGAACGCCAGGCTGATGTTTTCCAACCAAAACCAAAACGCCTGTACAGAAACGCTACCTGTGCGGTTACTGCTCATGCGCAGTGGTTTTCCCGCAAATGGTCAATTTGGTATAAGTGAAGCTAGCGAAACGCCCGCCAGCGCATCATGAGCGTGGCATGAACGTGCGAGCATGCGGGGAGGTGCGTCATGGTTCTCCACGTGTATTGCTCAGTGACAGTGGAAGGGCCTTCCTTTCACAACTAGTGAACGAACTTCTTCACGCCTCTGGCACAACTCACAAGACTGCCTCTAGTTATCATCCCCAGACTAACGGCCTCACTTAGCGATTCCACGGCACTCTTGCTGACATGATCGCCGCCTATATTCAACCAGACCACAAGAACTGGGACGTAGTTCTACCATTCGTCACTTTCTCTTACAACACGGCCATTCAGCGGACAACCGGCCACTCACCATTTTACCTAGTTTATGGACGCTCCCCTACTTCTTTCCTGGACGTCTCTTTCTTTACCTGCCAAGCTGATTCATCTCCATCCTTTTCAGAGGAATACGTTTTACGACTAGCACAGTGCCGCCAACGTGCTCGTATAAACACTGAAGCCCTACAGCAAGACAGAAAGTTAGTTTATGATGAATCGCATCGTGCTGTATCCTTCCAACCTGGAGACGAAGTGCTCCTTTTGACGCCTATTCGCACACCTGGTTTGTGTGACAAATTTCAGCCATGGTTTATCGGGCCGTGCACAGTTCTTGAAGAGACTGAATTATCGCTTGACGCCACTTGTAGCCCCAGAATATCGTCGTTATCAAACTACAGAGGTCGTCCATGTCTCCCGTATGGAGCCCTTCATGCGACGTTCTTTGTCCCCTTGACTTGCCGCGGCCAGGCTGGCCGCTTTCACGTCGGAGGAATCGGTGTGGGCATTTAGTATACCCATCCTCTTCACCTGTACGTTATCATCATTATCATGTGTTGATCATGCATCTTCATCGTTGTCGCGTAGCATCATCATCTTGGTTCATTCATCGTAGCTGTCGGCTGCCGGTTCCTCGGGCCTAATAAAGGTCATACAAACCAAGACTTCATAGTATCTGTGGAGCTAGTGAAACGATCGCAAGCTCGCTATGAGCGTGGTATGTTGCCATGTTCTTACATGACACGCCTGTCGGGATTATCATGTTTGCACCAGTCATATACTCTCGTCATCCATTGACGTCACGTAGCACCAAATTTGGTAAATGTGGAGCTAGCAAAACGGCCGCGAGCACATCATGAAGGGCGCATACACTCCAATGTAGCGTTTACGCGCGCGCACGCTTGGCACAGCGACGCTACGTTAGCAAAACGCGAGCTCTCTATAGTCTGACGCGAGGTTATGGTGCTGGGCTGTCGAACTCGTGCATCTTAGCAAGCGCAGTATAGAAGAAACACAAGAGAAAGACACGTAAGCAGGACGGGTACTACAACCGAAAGACCCGGTCCAGGCGGAAAGTCCCAGTCCCGGTCGGAAGTTTGATCCCTGTCGTGTTGACTCGGACATGCTGATGTGCTGACACTCGAAAGACATGGGTTCTATGCCGGTCGCGACTGTTGCATGTCGATGCAAACCAAAATCTGGAGGCTCGAGTACTGTGCGATGTCACAGCATGTTAAAGAACTCCAGTTCGTCGGAACAATACGGAGCCCTCTCCTGCAGTTTGTCTCATACTCATATCGTGGTTTCAGGATGTGAAATCTCGGCAATTATTACTATTCAGGGGGGGGGGGGGGGGCGAATATTCATCAGAGAGTACAAAATCTAAGGAGAAACACAGAAACGCGCCTAAGAACTCTTATATATGGGAAAAAAAAGAAAGCGGCTGGCACAGAAACTCGTACTTATGGCAAAATTAAGAACGACTGCACAATGTATTCACAAAAAAACACGATAAAGAGAAACTTGTGCATACCGTGAACCTCGCAAAACTAGCAAAATAATCATACGAAAAACAGAACGGAAGGGAAGCGAGCAGCGTAACTGTGGCTAACCACGAATCGTGCCTCTTTTCTTTTACCAGCTTTTTATTACACCGGACACGCTATAGCTTGAGATGGCCGTGTGCACACGTGGACCTTGTGTCATCAGACTTAGCGCTTCTAAACTATAACTGCATTCATAGCTGTGCGCTTGGGTGGAGGTTACATTGACTTGATGAAGAGAGATGGACATTGCGATGAATCTTCACCCCCACCCTACCCCCACCTCTGGAGGGGAACCCTGCACACACCCTAGACTGCACCCGTCGTATCAATAATGCAGGATTCTGAGACTTTCCAGTACGTCGACAAACACAACGGAAGCTTACACAAACACTCGTTCCCTTCCAGTTTCGCGAAGCGATTTCTTGCCAGAGCGTGCCACTGTCACAGCGGTACACTTCGGAGTCTAGCATAATCGTCAGACCACGTCGTCGCCTCGAAACGACATCGCTTATGAGCGAAGCGTCATGCGCGCACACATTCATGCTCTAGGCGAACCGGTAGGAACGGAGTTGTTCGGACGCACGTGGACTCCATAACAAAAGATCACCTCTTTCTCAAGGCTGCCTCCTGGGCATCCTGCTAGCGCGGCCAGCCCCAACCGGTTATGACGTAAAGTCATGGCCGAAGACGTCGCGACTTCGCGCGTACATTTTTCTTGTTTCTCTTTCCTCAATGTGCGATGAGTGAGCCCCGGCGCCACTGCAGCCCGTAGAAGGACGTGCGCGATTCGCTATACAGCAGTGCCCCTCGGTGACAGTGCTTTTGCGCCGTTCAACGCTTCGATGATTCGCCGCCTGACGCTGCCTGCTCGCCACAGCTGAACGGATACCACACACAATTTGCGTGAGTGCACCCTTTGGACAGCGTTCATCTAACGTCAGTTGCAAATAGGCTTTGTCCGAGGATACCGTACGACGCCACCCATAATTTTGAGTGTACACGCCGACGAGACCCGCGCTATTCAGACATCAATACAATACAGGTCAATGTCGGTTCATTGTTTGTTTTCTCGCCTAAGTAGGAGATATGTGAAATGAGAGAAGAGCAAGCTTCATCCCAGGAATCGAGTTATTGCTACTTGCCAACGCAACTGCTGCTTTCAGACCGTTGCCTTTCGCGGATCATGTTTGTAAGCAGTAAAGAAATAGGGTGATAGTGAATCTTGATGTTTGCAATGTACGCTCTAGAAGCACAGCATTTCATTTCCCCTTCTCGTCATGTTTAGTCATGAAGTTTCAAACAAATATCGCTGTGTTACGAAATTAACTGTACTGACATGCGGGAAGCGAGGTCTTCTAACAACGAACCTCGAGGGAGTCTACGTTTCGGCAGGAGGACTTCTATTCAAGTTGTTTATAGTAAAACGGGCTTCGTGGTAGCAACAGGACGGCTGAAATCCTAAATGAAAAACAGGCATGGGGTGACAATATTGGCACACTTCCTTTGTTTCATATAACGCTGCTGTGGCTCGAACGTGGACATGATTAGAGTGCTCACTTGGGAGGGAACATTTTTGAGGGGTCATTATGAAATATCTCAGTGGCTGCATTCTCTATTTGTCTTTGTTCTGAAAAATAAAAACAGAAATGCACAGGCATTTATTTAAGATAAAGGCATCTGTAAACAGTAAAATGATCATCGAACCACGCAGTGAGCATGCCAACATGCGTGATACAGTGCGCTGAGCACGTTATAACTTGCTAAAGCGATCTTCGGAAAATGAAGGTCACTTTGCTACTGAGGCAGTTGTTGCGCAACGCCACTGTGATTGCGACGCCCATTATTAAGAATGGTACATCAAAACTTTCCGGTAATCTAACGCGATTAACATGGAATGGAGAACGCGGGAGGAGTCATTGAAATTACCAGTGCGGGTAATCGTCCAACGAAAAAAACATGATTGATCCCTCCGTGATGGTAATTGGTAAAACACGAAAGTGAAACGTGTGCTTACAGAAGTAATTTAGTGTTTATTGTACATCACTACACGGTCGGATTAGAGGAGCGGCACGAGCGCATGAGAATGACAAACGGTGGTGGTCATTGATGCTTGCGGCAGGTGTAATACTTAATGGTGAGAGCAGAGCCAAATGAAGCGATGTGACAGTCAGAAGAGCGTGATTGACTGGATGTAGAACTTAGGCTAAGGTTACCTAATCGCCGCATGTTGGAGTTATTGAACTCCACTGCATGCCTGAAGCCCCTATTACTGTCGTGACCCGAGGGAAACGCCACGCAAGTCATGTGTTTCCTTTGCCGGCTGCGATTGATTATTCGACGGGGGGAACGCGAAGTTAAAGCCGGGAGAAGTCGGCGGGCATACGAGAGTTAGTTTTGGTATAGATGAATGCTATGAGCGACGCCGACGCTTGGGGTAAGGTCGCAACCTGGTGGTGTGTAAAGGCGTTCATGAAATTGCACTTCGCATATTGGAAACACGCTTAATGGGATAAACGCTTAGAAACAACGTGTTGAAGGGATTCATCGCGGATGCCATGGCCATGATGGATTACTGCACTTTACAAAGAATTCTGCGAAAGGGCAGTGGTTGATATAAAATTCGTATCTTTTAAAAGTTTGAGAGCATGAATTTTTTAAAAGTCTGTAGAGCATGTGGCCATGGCGTAGAGTAAAAAAATGTGGCTCTGGCACAATAAATAACGCATCCGGCATCTGATGTCGCGAACAAAGGTCATGAGTTCGACTCCAATTGACAGAACTATTTTTTTTTTGATCGTGCGTATTTTCCCGACGTCATTTACGTAACCGAAACAGGTCACTGAGGTCTTGGTAGACCACGGCATAAAACAAGTTCGTGTCAAAATACAGGGAGTTTCGATCTTTGTATTGACACATCGCTTTCACCTGCTGTCGAGAGCACCTGTAGCTCGAACCCGAACCCTCAACGCCGACAATGTATTGAGAAATGTGTGGTGGCAGGCTGGCAGTAGAACAAAACTATTTTATGTGCATTCAAGTGATACACCAGTCCACCAGCCTGGTTTAGTTAAGCTATGCAGTTGAAGCGTTATATCATTGCTTTCGTTTGACATCATGTGCCACATATAAATAATGGAAGTCGTACCAAATATTTGCCGACTGCATCGTGCCAATACCTTTTCGCGTTATTGCGAAATGCATTGAATCTTGTATTAGTGACCGGTTATGCCACTGTAGTGTCCGACTCGCTCTCTGGATTTCGTGCCGACCGGTTGTGCCCCCGCGACCTCCGGCGACAGCGCAGCTCTGGCCGACTGGGCTCGTCCCACGCCATCTCCTGACGCCGACAAGAGCTCTCGCCGAGTGGTGCCCCGTCCTCGGACTCTTGCGACCGTGTCCATCCTTCCTATCTTCTCCTTACTTCCGGATGTCGCTGTCCCTGCGCCGCGCTCTCTCCTTTTCTCTCTCTATCTCTATACCATTTAATCCCATCCTTTCAATCCGTCCTAACCACCACCCCTCGTGAGCTACTACTGTTGAGGTGTCCTCCCCCTGAGAGACAGTTACGGGGCTCATTTTTATCTTCTTTTCATTTAAGAATCACCCCCTCCCCCACACTGTAGTGTGATGGCGTTCTGACGTTCATAAAGCTGCATTTATGCATTTTGCAATGTTGCACGACGTTCTAGAAAATGCAGTTTCGAGTAACTAGCCTCAATTCTTCTTGGTACTTTTCTGCTGACTCGAGAACTGTATAGTTAGTCAAATATTGGGAATATCGCCCTTACCGCCATGAAACTTGATAGCAAAAAACGTTGCAGGTCATAACAGATGCCAACAGAACAAGAGTGTTGCAATCATTGCTGCGCGTTCGATAGAAGAAATCAATTGATCATGTGGTGAAAGTAGGTTTTGTGGTGGATTTCATTGCAATAACTAACTAATGGTAGTTGAAAGCCGGACACGGAAATGAGTGCGCAGTCAGCCAATTACTGGCACCGCACTGAATGTGTTGCGGCGTTCTATAGATAATGGGTTCTATAGAGAATAGATAATGGGATAACGCACCAAAACTCTTAGAATCACTTTTCTACAGTGATTAAATTTTATTTATTAACACAGTAATAAAAATTATAATAATGATAACAATAGTAATACTAGCATTGCCAAAAATATTTGTCTTGAAGGTTCTATAACTCATTCAAATGTAAAAAATGTGTTGTTGTCTCATATTTTGTTTAAGGCTGGACCATTAGAAGACCTTTCGCTTCATGCCTTTGCTGACACCTGTACGAATCATATTCAGCAGGAATATAATCAGCATTGTTTGAACATGCCTGCCAAGCGGAAGGGATAGAATAGCATAAAACCTGCCCTTCATGTACAAAACTAGAAAAATATTCATTGACGATCAAGAGTAGAATAAAATATTTTAAAATAGGGTGCTGGCTTCGTAATTGCACTGCCCTTTGGCTATCTCTCAGAAGCGGCTCAAAAGGGTCAAGAAGTTCTCCGTATCTGAAATAATGAATAATGTATGAAAAGTGCCATGTAGTACATGTGGAAATCTCATCAGTCCAGGGTGAGGGCCCAGAAAACTAGCGATAATAGGAAACATATTCGACTCGTTGAATGCCGGGAACACCTTAAGATAACTGACGACTGCGCCGACGGTCAACGCTCGCAATTTGCGGTGTTTATTTTTTTCTTGCGAGGCACAACGTCGTCGCGAAACTCACGACAAGAAACTGTCACACAAGCTATAATGACAGAAGGTTTGAGTTCCCCAATCAGTCTGCACTGTCACAGAGCGATGTTGGCTGAGGCTTCATTAGGTACCGTGAAAAAACGTTTTATTACCCTTCAGCCTTTCATTGTCTTCCGGTAATATGCTGACGAGATTTTGCCACCGTGCAACCATTCTTATGCTTCACAGTCCTTATGCAACAGTTCTTATAACATCGAGTAAGGCAGACAGGACATGTTTTGCTTTCACACACGCACACACGCGCGCACGCCATACTCTCGCCTCCGTTAATCACCCGCGAGTCGCATGTGACTTTCGGAAAATTTTCGGATGTTTTACTGTGGAACATGGTTTGTTAAACTACGCGCAATCCGACCTTCGTACACATATATGTCATCGGGTGCCGCCATTCCACCTTCCCGCCACTTGCTGCTCCTTACTGCGTCACGGTCAGATTCTTGCACGCTTCCAAATGATCAAACGCGCATTACGCGCTGCTATCTGCATGCTTATGGCAACATCGTATTCAGAAAGTCTAGAGGGAGGGACTTGTTTGGTTGTTCTTGCCTTCTCGGTTTACACGGTTCTCGAAACGCGAAGCAAACCCGTGCAACGAAGGCTTCTGCATGCGGTCTCAGACGTTGACGACGTGACAATAAGGAAAAACCCCGGCTAGCTCGCCTTCATCGGTTGCACAACCCGCTGACGACGAATCGGCATTTCCTCCTCCGTGGCGGTCGTCTTCGAAACGGCTTGCTCGGCTCCCATTCGCTCCTGCTTTATCTTTTGTGACCTATGCGCGCCTCCAGGACGGCACAGGCGCGTTATACGGATCGCGCTGAATTCGCGGCGCTAGATGCTATAGCCGGTGGTTCTACATGTGAGGCACGGTCTGAATATATCACTGAAGAGAGACAAGACGTTCTGCATTTCGTGCGATAGTTTGGTTCATTTTTCGCTTTGCACGCGGGGGCCACTTCGATTCTCTTCACGTTCTTGGTGATTTATCAACTGCCCACACTGGTTTCGATTTAGTGTTTTTTTTCCTCCTGCGCTATGTATGAGGTCTCTAAAGGGCAGTTAGAGACCCACATTCCTCACTCGCTATAGGTGTGGACGCTTCTCAAAGACATACGGTCTAAACAGAAGAGCGTAGCGAATTATTACACACTCTTGCCTTTATTCCGCATTGACACACGGGAAATATTTTTACGAAGTAATGTGGATTGTAGTATGTTTTATACGCTTTCAAGTTGATCTGGTTGTTCATTGCTTGATACCTCTGCGGTTGTTGACGTCACTCGATAGGGCCTTCGTCCGAACAGCGGTATTTCAGCTGCTTTTATTCCATCATACAAGCAGTGACATTCCAGCAAGCTGCACTGCGACCTCTTCCCATACTGTGCAGAGAAGATATATATGTTTGCAATGGCCATATCTTGTACCTTATCGCAAAAAAACATCGTTTGCTCTGATCCGCCTATTTGAACCATGTTCCACAAGTCGTCGTCATTGAATTTCCAAACGTTTTGAAGCAGAGAGAGGTATCAAGAGGGAGAAGCAAGGAAAGGCAGGAAGGCTAATCAGACGCATGCCCGGTTTGATGCCCTGCACATGCACTGAGAGAGAGGGACAAAGGAGTGAAAGGGAGACAGGAGAAGGGAAGAGGGATGGACAGAATCACGAGCATATTTGTGGGAGACCTTCCGCGTAAAGCAGGCGTTGCCATTTCAGCGGCTTGTTTTTTTTTTACTTTTTTTTATTACGCTACCAAGCATATTTCGACTCAGTAAAAGATAATTCATTGTAAATACATTATATGCATCTGCACACTTGCATGCGAGCGTGTCCTTGAGCGTGGTGTATGTAACTATGCCTACATGGGCACGGGTGGATAGGCGTATCCACCGTGGACTTACTCCAACGGTTTCCGCACCGCTATCTTAAGTATCACTAGTGAGACCTATTCTGTTGATGAAACTGACCGGTGATCTTAAGCTTGACAAAAGAAAAAAGCTAGGCAATGCGGTAACTGGCTGTAATCTGAGCTAAGTTGATCAAGCCAGCTGTAAACGAAAGCTTCATTCGACGAGCGAATCCCACAAAATAAAACATTAAGTCGCGCGTAGGTGACATTGCACGAGTTGCTGGCTCAGTCAACATCTAACATTGGTCTTCTAAGGTGTTTTCATTTCCCGTTGTCACACCGATTTAGTGAACGAACGCAGAACTCTGCCGATCAGTAACCCTGACATGCCCCAAGAGCCACAGATTCAATAAAGCTTCGTCAGCTATACGACTGTACGGCTGTGAAGAAAGAACGAAACGTAATAAAACAGATTTTAAAGTATGGTTGAACGCAGCGCTGATACTGCTTATATTGTCAAAAGCTAGCGGCAACAACGTTTCAATCACCAATGGAGGTCTAGGGATATTCCTGCCCAATTCGAACCATCACCGCAATGTCACAATCAAACGAACCACAGGACTTTTCCTCACCGACAGCTGAAACCATTGCCACCGCCGCCAGCGCCAACAACAACAACGCGTTATATGAGGAGCGCAAAAAAAAAGAGCGCAGAGGGGATGAAAGAGGCGGCAGATGTCACGTAGCCAGCCTTACTGCCACTCCGCGTCCACAGAGAGACGACACGAGATTCTAATAATTATCTTCACAATGACATCATCATCATCATCATCATTATCATCATCAGCCTGACTACGTCCACTGCAGGACAAAGGCCTCTCCCATGTTCCGCCAGTTAACCCGGTCCTGTGCTTGCTGCTGCCAATTTATACCCACAAACTTCTTAATCTCATCTGCCCACCTAACCTTCTGTCTCCCCCTAACCCACTTCCCTTCTCTGGAAATCCAGTTAGTTACCCTTAATGACCAACGTTTATCCTGTCTACGCGCTACATGCCCGGCCCATGTTCATTTCCTCTTCTTGATTTCATTTATGATATCCTTAACACCCGTTGGTTCCCTAATCCATTCTACTTTCCTCTTGTCTCTTAAGGTTACACCTACCATTTTTCTTTCCATTGCTCGCTGCGTCGTCCTCAATTTAAGCTTCACGATGACACGTATGTCTTTTTCATTAATAATAAATGTCAGACTCTCGGTGATCAAACACGTATGTTTTCATCGAAGACCTATGAGTCATCGCTGTGTTGAGCGTGTTAATAAGCACAATGCGCACATTCGTCAGCGAACTCACAATCCCATCAGCTTGAATCGCACTGCAAGTTCTAGATTCCTTAAATCTGGTCCTTGCGAACCTTTTTTAGGATCATGGATCGGAACCTACTTTGTATAAGACAGTCGAGGTCGAACTGTACTCTGTGACAGTCCTTAGTTTCATGGCCTTCAGTTCATGAGCTGTGCACGCAGCTATGCGTGGAAGCGCACTACTATTTTCATCTGTATTATTTTCCCCTTCTCCCTTCCCCAGTGTAGAGTAGCAAACCGGTGCACCGCCACAGTGGTCTAGTGGCTAAGGTACTCGGCTGCTGTCCCGCAGGTGGCGGGCTCGAATCCCAGCTGTGGCGGCTGCATTTTTGATGTAGGCGGAAATGTTGTAGGCCCGTGTGCTCAGATTTGGGTGCACGTTAAAAACCCCCAGGTGGTCGAAATTTCCGGAGCCCTCCACTACGGCATCTCTCATTATCATATGGTGGCTTTGGGACGTTCAACCCCACATATCAATCAATCGAGTAGCAAAACGGCGTAAACCTGATTAACCTCCCTGCCTTTCCTTTTGTCTCTCTCTCACACACACAAAGTCCACCAGACTCAGTATTTAGTTTGCTAATGACTAGATATCTTTTCTGATTTGTAATCGTTCTCGGAATACCTGAGGACAGAAATTTTGGCCTGTCTGTCTGTCAGTCTCTTTGTGTCACACGAAATGGTTCAGCCATTCGGCCAAAGTTTAAGCACTTGCTGAACACCAAGCCATCTTGAACAGGTGGCTGCATTCATACTTGTGAACATAGTCAATCAAAAGCAAATTTTACGCATATTGAAGGCTTAGCATCAATACGTAAGTCTTAGGGTTGTGTGTTCCTTTGCTAGAAAATACATAGATGCGCATTTCTAAAGAACGTAGTGTTTCTGATGCTGCGCTGAATATGCTACGCAATGCACGAAAAAGCACACTGCCGACGACATTGTGCTGCCACCTTCAAGTGGCCCTGGGTTTCGTACAAACTCATGTTTTCCAACACTACCGCCAGATGGCTTCCATACCTCACGCCGTGCCTCCAGACAGAAAACTGTCGTCTTTGGAAGACATTCGAAGCGAAACACGGAGATACACGGTCACTTTTTAAAGACGGCAGTCTTTCTAGGGGTACTGTTAAGAAAAAGTTTACACTATGAGTTTAGAAAAAAATGTTTAACGATTTCGAGTACTTCGTACTCAACTATGGGAGAGCACTGAGCCGTCCCGTAGACAACAGCCGCCTTAGACAAACAGAGTACAATACAAACAAGAATTTCGTGTTTAGAAAAAGTTTATTCTTTCATGGGACGCGACAAACCTAAGAGACAAGCGTCTGTATAACAGGCACAATAACAAACAAAAGACAAAGCACAACATACACTACACATTTAAACTAAAGTGTCCAAGTCCATAGGATGTCCATAGTCCGTTGTACTAATAACTGGACATATACTACGTAATTGCACTAATCACAACATGGACAATGTACATGATGATATATGTACAGAATTTACAAGACTTGGTGAAGATGTTAGAAAAAATGTACAGCAGGTATCAATATTCATAAAGGTTACATAACTTACAGCGTTAGAATGAAGTGCATATATAGGAGAGCTCACACCCATATTGAACACACACAAACACATAAAAATAGTAAGCACATAGTGATTACATGCACCAATCAGACATTAACCGGTGACCTGGCTATAGGAACCAGGCCAGGTGGAAAACTAATCGAACGCGTCTGTCAACTACGGACAGAAAGCGGCACGACCATTGTCGCAGAAATTCTTCCTCCCCAAGGAAGAACAATTCCTCCGACAGAAACGATATGAGTTCAGAGTAGAGGCGTTCCAGTATTGGAAAAAGAGCACGACGACGATGATCTGCCGCAACAGCTTCGCACCTATTACGCCATAAACAAAAAGCTCCCGCAGCTATTAGAAGGCGTGCAAAGCGACTACGCGGGCAGCGACCAGATGTTACAAAGCGATTAACACCTAGGCCACGAAAACTAGTGTTAACTGACTTCCAAAACACCTTTGCAATGACACATTGCTGCAGCATATGCTGGGTAGACTCCTGTAACGGGCAGTTAGGACAAGTGGAAGATGGGACCATGCCCCACCTCTCCAGTCTGTCCCGTGTTCGTAACATTCAACCTTGAAGTAAAAATTTCGGTCTTTCGACTTGTCACCCGAAACGGCTAAAGTCCAACGACATCGGCAGCGCCCAGCAATATTGATCTGGTTTCGGCATTCATACTTGTGCGTATTGACGAATAAAAAAAGTATTGCGCCTATCTTAGGCACAACCTCGACCCGTCCATATCTGTGGCATGTTTCTTTATATTAGAAAATGCATGCATAAGAAATTCTAATGACCGTAGAGTTTATTTTGCTGCACTGACAATACAACGCTACGCACGGCAAAACCGGTGTTTCCTGCCCCTTGCTAAGACGATACGGTGTTGGCACTCTAGTACCTAGAATATGTATTGACACCTACCTACCGCCTTGCATTCTACAAATTTTGGCCTCCAAGATTCCGCGCACTTGCCGCGCACTTGCCGTGCACTCACTTATCGGCGGTTTCGAGATTTCAAGTGTTGTGCCCTAAAAAAAAACGTCCAGTCATTTCATTTACCAAAAGAACATTTTTATTTGAATATATTTTGCCAAATGATGGAAGGAAAGTGTAGAAAATCAGCGGGCTAGTTTCTAACGCTGACCTTGCCCACCTATACCATCCTGGCACAACGGCGGTGAAACAGGAGGTCATCAAGGGTCTGTGTTTGTTAACAATGAAAAGGTCTATATCGGTGATCATTGTTTCGTTTTCCAAGATTACTGCGAGGTGGCGCTCATCTCTCACGCAGTGTTTTCAGAATCCTATTCACTAATTTTCTCGCACAAAACATAAAATAAACGTTTCATTCACTCCCTCCAGTCGCAACTGGTGCGGTTCTTGTTGGTATTCGTGTTGTTTCACTGGGTTTCTTGCTTTCGTTTCTATAACTAACTCCCCTTCCTCTTCCGCAGTGCAGGGTAGTAAACCAGATACTTGCTTTCCCGTTAACCTCCCTGCCTTTTCATGCCATCTCTCCTTTTCTCTCTCTCTCTCTCTCTCTCTCTCTATATATATATATATATATATATATATATATATATATATATATATATATATAGAGAGAGAGAGAGAGAGAGAGAGAGAGAGAGATGGAGGGAGGTTAACCGGAAAGCAAGTATATGGTTTTCGCTTGTGTCAAATCACGGAAAGACGAGCCCTTAAGAATGCACCTCTATCCCTCATATACATACCTATATATATCTTGAACACCTTCATCAGAATCGATCTCCTCTATTAGTAATTTTTGTGGCATTACCTCTTTTTTTCGTTCTTTAGGTGGTGGTTCAAATGCTTAGAAATAGTTTTACTCATTTCCTTACTGCGAATTCCGACTGAAATTACATGAAATATTTTTTAGAAGTTTGAACAGACTCTGATACGTTCTGTAGTCCCAAGATGTGCACTTACTTCGTCATCTGTGCACGCTACCTGTACGATCATCTGTTGTTTTTCAAAAAGCACTTTTTTCTTTAGTGAAGAAACAGGGCCATCAGGCGATCATTGCTTCGCCATTTCGCCTTCGGGTTTTATAGTTACGGCACACCTTGCCAGTGCTTATAGCACACGGAAAGTGCCAGAGACGGATGTATTGACGACCCATGATGGGCTCGCTGTTTCATCTAAGCTCATGAGACATCCCCAAGAGCCAGGTAGTAATAGATGCGCCTGCAAAACCGGAGGTACTGCGCATGATTCTACATGTCGTAACATACTGCTGCAGCGCTTGCTTCAGTTTTCTTTTTCTCTGCAAAGTGTAGAACGCACATAAAACAGAATTAAGCATGCTTATGTTTTCTTTTATTCAAAACATGTTGACGATCTTACGTGTTTTAACATCGCGGTCTGACGTGTCCATCTCCTGGCATGGAAGGGCAGTTCTATCTTTCAAAGTTTTTACGGATGTAGCCAGAGATTTCATATGATCACGAAACTTGTCCAGCTCTTGGACAAATTGCGGACACTCGGTGCGGGTAGACACAAAAAAAATCAGCGAAAGGCAGAAAAGTTAACCATACAAACACATAAGTTCCTTGCTGTCCTGCACTGCGGTAAAAGAAAACATAGGTGAAAACCCTGAGAAGAAAGACATAAGAGAAGATAGAATGAACTGCACGAAAGCTTGAAGGAGGAGTACATCAAGTCTAAATTTGGTTGCTGGGACCTCTCGCCTTTGGGCACAGAATGATCGCGGTGGGGATTTTAGGGTTATCGGCAAAACTTTTGTGACACGAAAACGTTTTATGCCCAGGGACTATACCTCGGATTCACGAATGTTATGAAACAGCAACAGCGCTGTTTCATAACGACAGACAAGTACAAGGTGTGACACGACACAGGCGCTGTCCTATATGTTTTTAGCGCTGTTGTTCCTTCATAATGATTTACCACCAGCTAGCCCAAGTTTCCCCTCTATAGTTCACTGACATACTACCGTCACGGATATGACGTTGTAAAGTGCACACTAAGATTTCGCAAAAAATAGAACAGAAGCAAAGGTTCCGCAACCGGAAGGGGAACTTACACTCCTCGCTCCTCCATGCGCGCGCGGCGCGAATAGACTGGGTCAGTGAGCATACGTTCTTTACCTTGCTAACGACCAATTATTTGTATACACCACATACCGCTAGCGGTACTCAGATCTCGGTGCCTTGGTGTTTTCAAGGGCGCGGAGATCGCGCTTGAAAAGTTGTTGCCTCGCGAGTTTTGATGCGCGCGCGCCGCTACAGGCTGTCGCCGCCACCCGCGCATGCTCGATGCGGAGCAGCTCTTTGACTGACCCGTGTAACGCTGTCCTTCCGTACACTCCCGCCTGCGCAAGCTCGAGTCTAGCGCCTCGTGCAGGCTGTTGCGAAAGACGGACCGATCCCGCCGAAGCCACCACTGTTACGAAAGACGGCGACGCCAACACGACCCCGAAGGCGCCACTGCTTTCAACTCCGCCGGGAAGGTCACCAGCCGTTTGGTAGCGTATGTTTCTCAGCCCGCGACTGCTTCTGCGCAGAGCTGATAAGACGAGCGGACGAGACGACGGTGAGTTAAACAAGGTTTATGTACAGCATATATACAGAGGCGTTACAATTTCGGCACTGGGGCCGACAGAGACTCGAAGAGCCGAGCTCTCCTCTCTAATACATAGGTCAACTTTTCGCCTAAGACCGCTGACTCACACACATGTCGGCTCTCCGACATGGGGACTCCTCTCTCGTAGGACCGCCGATCGCGACGCGCCGCAGGGCTTCTTTTATTTACACCGGGTCCAACCAAAATGTCCAATCAGAAGCGCCGCTGGTCGTCAGGGCAGATTCCTCCAATGGGGTCGCCGCACCATGCGTCAGACCACCAGACACGAGGACGCCGGCTCGCTGTCACGTGCGCTGATGACTCAATGCACGTGGGCCAGAGAGGCGCCGCGCGTGTTCATGCCGTTGAGTTGTTCGCGCCAGGCGGACTGCGGGCTGGCCTTGACCCAGATTGCCTTTTTCAGAGGCACGGACGTTTGACGAGCACTCGCTGGCATAACAGCACCCCCGCCGCCAGACAATGCACCGGAAAGACGAGCTGCTTCCACGGGGCTCGGATGTCAGGTGCGCTCGTTCGCCAGGTCCCTCCAGGTTCGCCTCCAGGGCCATGGGGAGAATACAGCTCCAGACGGTTCCGGGAACACATCCCATTTTTGACGACGGATCCCAGCTCCACTGGCTTGTCGCCACAACTTGCTGGCCAACTTCGCTCGTCTCTTCTGACCATCTTCGGTTTCAGCACTTGTCGATGGTTCTGCAACTTGCTAAGAACGGTTCGACAACAGACAACACACGACACAAGCAAGTGCCCTCGGTCACCCGACAGAACACCAGACAAAGTATAGTACAACATATACCTATCTACGTGTTTATCGGAATTTTGTTCCCTCTACATCAAGAGGCACATGTGGGACAAAAGACCCTTAAAATGACAACTCAATTTTTTTTCCACGTACAACAACGTAACGAATTAGAATACCACAAAATTGGCCTCTTGAGATCACTCTAAACGAGATCGCTCAGCCCAGGTCGTGATGAGGTCAAAATTTTGCCCCGAATCGCCAGCGAGAAACCGAAAGGTTGAGAAGTTACTAGCTGGAACGCACTGCTCAATGCACCTGCATTAGCGTTTACCTTTCCTTTTTTTCTTTAGCAAACGTCAAAGTTGCGCTGTGGAGCAACATGCTCCACTCCAGTAACCGGCCACTTTTAGGCGACGATACCTATGCGGCACCAAGAGCGGCTCACACTTGCGTCGTTGCACAGGGGAACAACGATACTGCTTGCTACTGATTGACTCCTCACCGCTTAGCTCGATATCGTGTTCGATCACCGTCGTGTTTCCAGGGTGGTCCGAAAACACGTCTCCAAACTCGGAAACAATTCTCCTCGGGTCCTCCTTCCGGGCTTCGCTTAACTTAACCTAGGCTCTAGGTTTATCTGCTCCCAGATTACTTTCAATCCCCCTTCGATTACCTCACTAGTACTCAAAACTTCCGCTCCCTCTTCCTCTGAAGCACTTAAAAGTAAATTTACGACTGCTTTCAAGTTGTAAATTTTGTCCGGCCGCCTTCCTAATTTCACTTCATAATTTGTATCGCAAGGCTTCGATAATACTTTGGCGGGCCCTTCCCAATCAACATCAAGCTTGTTCCTTTTGGACGGCTGCAGCAGCATTACCTGATTATCAACTTCAAAAGCGCGCTTCTTCACCGATTCCTCGTAGTGCTCCTTCGACAGCACTTTTGCCGCGTTTTTCTGGCTTTCCACTAGCGCTTCAATTTGGCTTTCCACTAGCGCTTCAATCGAGAGATCCTCACGCTGCTCTCGAATGAGCGTCTCTCAATCAACTCTCGGCAGCTCGCTCCAACTTTCCGCTACAGGCGAGAGCGTTGCAACCCTCTCGCTCTGACTCAATGGCGCCATGTCGTCTGCCCTTTCTACGGAAACCGCGCCGGTCGGTTCGGCGACGGGCCGCTCGCGTGACTGCTCACATGACTCATGCGGAAACCTTCCTTTCTGGGGTTCCGTCGACCCGCCTACAAGGTCACTTGAGAGTTCACCGCATTGAACCAGATCAAGCTGCCGCGATAGCTTCCGCGCTTGCGATCGCGTGAGAGCCATGCACGCTAAGTTGGGGAAGAACGATTTGCCCTGCTCTTTGAGAAGCTGCTCTGAGTTGTTGGAGAAAAGATAAGGAAAACGATCATTTAGCGCGGCAGACACAGCCGCTTCGGTGCGAAGCTCACCGAACGGGCCTTTAATGACAACCGTGGCGATTGGTAAGCGAACACTCTGCTCCTCGGCGACCTGCCTGATCCACGCGCATTCTCCTGTGAAGTCATCCGGAGACACCAATGAAGGATGGACAACGTCCATGGTTGCCGCTGAGTCTCTAAGTGCTCGGCACGTTTTCTCATTCACCCTAATTTCTTGGAGATACGGCTCCAACAACCGAATGTTTTTTTCTGATTCTCGGATCGTTGCGAAAGCAAACTTTTCCTGACAGTTTCTCGCGATGTGCCCTTCCTTTTTGCAGTTGTAGCAGATTAGCGGCTTCCGTTTGTTTTCCGGTTCTAATGCCTGTGTGGTAGAAACCTCACTCGATTTCTCCGCTTCTGTTTGCCCTTCCCCTACACTGTCCTTCGTAAGAGACGGGTCCTTCTTGAAATTACGGTGCGGAGCGGGTTTCCGTTGATCAGGTTTCCTTGAAAAGCCCTCTTTCCTTTCATCCTTTTCAACGCGCGCTGCCCTGCTATGCAACTTTCGGCGAGTATAATACTCCTCAGCTAACTCTGCTGCCTTGTTTAGCTGTACTTCACCAAGTTTGTCCTGCAGCCAAAGTTTGACATCCTCCTCGATGCAGCGGTAGAATTGCTCCAATGCAACGCATTCCACCACTTTATCGCGGTCGTCATAAACACCTTCGCCCTTGAGCCATTCAATCAAATCGGCTTTAAGACGAAACGCGAAGTCAACGTGTGACTCATTCCCCTTTTCAGCATACCGGAACCTTTGCCTGAAAGCATCGGGTGACAACTTATAACGTCTCAAGAGCACTTCTTTAACCTCGTCATAGCTCTCAAACGCTTCCCTCGACAAGCAAGTTATCGCGTCGGACACTTCGCCGGGAAGAAGAGCTAGCAGGTTCCGCGCCCAAAGAGACTGCTCCAAAGCATTTCGCTCACAGACGTGTTCAAACTTGACGAGATACTTCGCCATGTCCTCGCCTACTACGAACGGTGGCAGTTGATCCAGAATTCTAATACCGCTGACCTGAATCGTCGGAGAAGCTGCGCTAGGCGCCTGCGAACACTGTAGGATTGCCAATTCTATTCGTTTCATCTCGAGGCGCTCCTGTCTCTCGGCCTCCTCGCGCTCGCGACGTTCTCGCCTTTCAGCTTCTTCACGTTCGCGAGCTTCTCGCCTTTCAGCCTCTTCACGTTCGCGAGCTTCTCGCCTTTCTTCACGTTCGCGAGCTTCTCGCCTTTCAGCTTCTTCACGTTCGCGAGCTTCTCGCTTTTCAGCCTCTTCACGTTCGCGAGCTTCTCGCTTTTCAGCCTCCTCGCGGCGTGCTTTGATATCCACCCAGGCCTCATCGACTTCCTCAGCCGACACTCCCTCATCCTTCATGATCTCAAGGATCGCTTGCTTTCGTTTCGCACGGCCCAAAGTAATGCCGAGTTCCTCACAAATTTCGATGAGTTCCTTCACTTTAATGTTCTCCATCGTTCACACTAGCCTCTTGCTGTTTGCCCCTGTTAAGAATCTACTTGCCGTACCCACTATAAGCCTACTAGCAAGACGCGCAAGCAATTTTGCACACTCCCGTGTTTACCCCCTCCGCATTAACTTTGGTTTCAAAGCGCTTCGACTTGGCTTGAAACGATCAAAGCTCCCTTCAATGCTTCACGCAGCCCTTCTCTAAACTACTACAACCTGAGCTAGAGTAGTATGGTGAACTGAGGGGAAAACATCAGGCACTCACCGCATCGATGTCGCTGACGCCGGTCGATCCCACCGCTGCCACCACTGTTGCGAAAGACAGACCGATCCCGCCGAAGCCACCACTGTTGCGAAAGACGGCGACTCCAACACGGCCCCGAAGGCGCCACTGCTTTCAACTCCGCCGGGAAGGTCACCAGCCGTTTGGTAGCGTATGTTTCTCAGCCCGCGACTGCTTCTGCGCAGAGCTGATAAGACGAGCGGACGAGACGACGGTGAGTTAAACAAGGTTTATGTACAGCATATATACAGAGGCGTTACAATTTCGGCACTGGGGCCGACAGAGACTCGAAGAGCCGAGCTCTCCTCTCTAATACATAGGTCAACTTTTCGCCTAAGACCGCTGACTCACACACATGTCGGCTCTCCGACATGGGGACTCCTCTCTCGTAGGACCGCCGATCGCGACGCGCCGCAGGGCTTCTTTTATTTACACCGGGTCCAACCAAAATGTCCAATCAGAAGCGCCGCTGGTCGTCAGGGCAGATTCCTCCAATGGGGTCGCCGCGCCATGCGTCAGACCACCAGACACGAGGACGCCGGCTCGCTGTCACGTGCGCTGATGACTCAATGCACGTGGGCCAGAGAGGCGCCGCGCGTGTTCATGCCGTTGAGTTGTTCGCGCCAGGCGGACTGCGGGCTGGCCTTGACCCAGATTGCCTTTTTCAGAGGCACGGACGTTTGACGAGGACTCGCTGGCATAACAAGGCCCAGCAAGACACCCGCAAAACTGTCACTCCCCTCCCCCTCTCTCGCCTTGCAAGGCCGACGCCGGTATAGCGTCTGCTAATAAGAAACCGACTGCTCACGCTGCACAAACGTTCACTGGCCTCCTCGAATTGATCTCTGTTTTGGAGGACCCAACAAAATTTTATCCAATCCAATCCGTCGACAAGTAGTGAGGCACAACCACGGTGTCAAATACAAACACTTGTACCTTACACCGTGGGCGCAACCCAACATCAGCGTCCCACCACTCGTTGAAGGCAACGCTTCTCCCTCATTGAATAAGAATAATAAAGGCGAAATACCAACGGAGCACGATATGATAATTAGCAAATCTGTAGTGAAAAAAAAATTCAGAAATATTTACCCGCTGGGGTTCTTTAACGTGCACCTATTAGAAGCCCTCAGGCCCCGAGCATTTCGCCTTCATCAAATGCGGCCGTCTCAGCCGAGCTTCGATCCTGCGAACTTCGCGTAAGCTGTCGAGTGCCATAAATTCTAGACCACAGTGGTGGGTTTACCAGGGTAATGAGTAAATTTCATCTTTCGGGAAGAGCGTAAGTCTATATGAACCACTGCTGATCGCACCTTCAGTCGGCATGCACCAATACTTCTGGACCCAGATCTGAAAGGTCCGCTGTTTGAGTACTAGAGAGATATGAAACTAACGCCTTTCAAAAGTAGAGTCATTGAAACCATACGATTATGAGCATACTCTCACAACGATAACGTGGTTAATAGCACGTTGACTGAAAAGGGCACTGAGCCAAAATACGAGGTGCCCTTAGAGAGAGGAGTAAGTCACCTGATTTCAACGCAGAACTTGAAGCACAGAGATAGGAACAAAGGATAGGAGGAATGCGAGGAGGCAGACCGAAGGAAGAGTTGCGCTGCGCTACACTATACAAAGCGAGCAACAGAGAATGGAGATGCTGAACAATGAGAGAGAAAGAGACAAGCAGCGAGCACACACAAACCCCGTCAGTATTGTGAAATACTATAACAGCACTCATATCAATCGATTTCATGGTCTTTCACAACAATGATATGAAAAGGCATGTGCTGCTCCTTCGCGTAGATGGGGCAGAGTTAGCATAACCGGTCGGTACTTCAATACAGTTTGCTGTTGCATTGGTCTTAGATTGAAGAGAGCTAGTGCTACTGTGAGCGATCGTCCTTGTTTACTACCGCGAATTCCGTCACATATGGAATGTGAAGGTAGAGAGGCAACTACTCAGTGACTACGACGTTCGAATGTTGAAGACAATGTCGTTGTTGTGTTCCAGCTGCCGTGGCGATAGATAGATTGGAATCTGGAATGCCAAAATTATCGTGCAGTTTTAGTTTAAAATGAAAGGGCACCAGTGGCTACATAAAGCGGAATCCTTGAGTAGGGTCCATGATTTTTTTTTACCATGCCGCATTTATTATCCCACAATAAACATTGGAACAGCGAACACCTGGTCTTTGGACTTGTTTTGCGCTATACTCATGTCACCAAACATACATGCGCAGCCAACTGTATACATTGGAATGGCTCACGTGTCTTTGCAGTGTTTTTTTAATCGAAATTATGCAAGAAGATGTCGGTGCTCGTTAAAGTCGCTGGCTAGTTCTTAGCTCTTAAAAGTATCCAACATACGGTTCAAATGTTCAAAAGTATAACAAACGCGCAGAACATACAAAACACAACCTCCCATCAGGGTGAAGATTTATATGTTCACTCTGATGTCAAGAATGTCAATGAAAATTTATATCTTCACTCAGTCAGACTAGTACATTGAACAATGACTTATACGTGCATACACGATATCGCACCCTATATTTCTCAATCAGTGGTCACATTTTACAAGTTATTCAACTTTAGAAACGGCGACAGTCGTAAATGTTCCCAACTAACGGATGAGAGAACGTAAAGGCACACCTATAAGTAACATATAAAGGCAGATGAGACCCAAAAAGACGTCTGCATTACCTTCTATCGCAGCGACAGATAAGGCACGATGCTTTATTTCTATTTATTTATTTTTCTTTTGAAGCGATAGTGACAATGATATTTATGCGAAAAATGAGAAACTTGACCTAAATTAGTTATTAAGCTATATATGTCCTCACATTCTCAAATTAAAAATTGACAATACTGTGCTGAAGCTCATGTGCCTAAATTCATGTAAACAGAACAGGGCGCCGTTTGGTGGATTGCAAAAAGCATACAAAAAAAAAAGAACTTATGCTTCTTCACTCGAGGGGAGAATTTCCTCTTAACATTATTCCAAATTACTTTAAAATTCTTTTCGTTAGTTCTTTGACTTACATGGTATTCTATTATTCAATATAGTCCGATCATTTTATAGTTTTTTTATTACTGGGGCCACCGATTTCTTCTTGATCCCTTTTAAAAATTAAAAATTGTTCTCTATTAATCGCTGGTTTCATGGTAAATCCTTCGTGGTGGGCATCAGCCACAGTCAAGTAACGAGCAAATAAGCAAGCAAGCAAGCAAGCAGCTCAGACACCCTGTCAAGCCTCATAATGTGCTATAAATCTGTTCCTAAAACCATATCATCCTTAGTTTTCGGTACATATGATATCAATAAAACACTAAGGAGGATTCAGGGTGTATCAGCAGCATGACTTAGGAAGCGAACAAATCGGAAACCTCGGGATAGCCTCTCAATAGGCTGTGTTTAAAGCAAATGTTCGATGATTTGGAGTATCCTGCACACTACTATGGGAGAGCAATAAGCAATGACGACAGCCATCTTGCGTACATGAGACTGATGACAAACTCTAGCTAATACAGGTAGCAATATGTCGGCGACAATACGTATAGCCAGCCTTGTAGGTCCGCGGGGATTACGCTGCTCATTCATAAAACGGAACCACCAGCCTTTCCCCATGAGTGGGGGAAAACGGTTGACGACTCTAAAGTGTCGAGATTGAAAACTAACCGCAATGTAAATACATACTCGATCCGCCAACTGACTTTCAATCTTCAAATTCTCACGTCTAGTTAGCCTCGTCGACGTCGATCTATACACACAGCTGGACTAAATGAAGCTTGCCTCCTGGCACGCTCCCCACCTTGGCTCGCGTGGCTTGCGCAAAAGACAGCCCTTGCATAGCTGAAGCGGAACTAATTTCCATGGAGAAGACGCCCCCTTGGCCTACCGACGGGCAGATTAGACATGTATATCGCGCTACCCCGCGCTTTGAGGCGAGCCGTTACCGCAGACGAGACCTTGGCTTTTTCTCGGAATAGCCTCAGCACGGCAGTGGTCGCCGTGACTCGCAAGAGACCGGCCACTCGAGGCGGCCAAAGTTTGCGCGAAATGCAGATGCCGCAATTAAAAGAAAGAAGAAGTGAATCTAGAATGCCACACAGTTGGGCCCAGCTCTGAGAAACAGTGCTGCGTTTCCCAGAGAACCTTGGTGAAAGTGGACTAAGCAACTGCAAGAAGAGAACGTTGCGTTTAGAATTCCCACTGGCCTACGCCATCTGAATTCATCACCGCGTCCGGGACTTCAGTCTCAGAAACGGAATTCGATAAGCAAGCCGTATGATCATTCAATACGAGAAGCTGGGATTTTCAAGCGCGTCTGGTCTCGGAAAGGTTTATGTTTACGGCAGATTACGACCGGGTATTCTTAAGAAGTACAAAAAAAATTGCCCCTTCGATTACTTCTTTTCGTATCATCAAGAAAACGACCCTTAAACTTAAACTTGTATCAGTAAACTTGACAGCGCATTTTTATGACACAGTAAACATTGAACTTCAAGTCGATGTTATATCCTGATAGTTTGCTTCAGGTGAGTACGCCTAGGAAGACTTAGCGGATTTAGTTAATAAATTGCAATATACACCAAGGGGTCACTTATGCGAAACTCTATTTATCCGTTCTCTTTTTTCGAACTACGATATGCTTTCGAATTTTTGGTAGTATTTTTTTTCCTTTTTCAAGCAATGCAATGCAAACATGGGAATTGTGTCATATTCAAAAGCAACTTTCGAGAAGAATTGCTGTCATGTAGAGAAAGCACCTTATATATCCAAAATCACGAATGGATAGCCCTTCTTTTTGAAATTGTGATGGCGGTATGTCATAACGAGCAGATCTTCGAGGGCGTGACAACTTTGCGCAACAACCATAGCACCATGGGATAGCGTAGTAGGTATTCGTCACGTAAACTAATAACAACACATCATCATCATCAGCCTGACTACGTCCACTGCAGGACAAAGGTCTCTCCTATGTTCCGCCAGTTAACCCGGTCGTGTGCTTGCTGCTGTCAATTTATACCCGCAAACTTCTTAGTCTAATCTGCCCACCTAACCTTCTGTCTACCCCTTACCCGCTTGCCTTCTCTGGGAATCCAGTTAGTTACCCTTAATGACCAGGGGTTATCCTGTCTACGTGCTACATGCCCGGCCCATGTCCATTTCCTCTTCTTGATTTCAACTATGATATCCTTAACACCCGTCTGTTCCCTAATCCACTCTTCTCTCTTCTTGTTTCTTAAGGTTACACCTACCATTTTTCTTTCCATTGCTCGCTGCGTCGACAACACATGAAGGGTGCAATAATTAAGTAAATTGCAATGATCAATGAGTGGTGGGATGTTTTGTTTCACACATACTTCACAATTGCTGATGCGTTTCGTAGAAATAATTCTCAAAAAAAGAGAAAATGATCTAGTAGTTACCAGCACAGGAATGACACGAACACATGACGGCACTTTCGGTGGCGCAAAGTGCGCAAAGCAAAAATAATAGGACAAGGTCCACGTTGTCCTTGAACTAAAACTGCACCTCACGTTTCGCGATTAAAAAAAAACACGATTCATTTTTTGAAGAGACCCATGAGAATGCGCAAGGGCAACCGGGTGATGTGTTCACCGAGCATCAGCGAAAAAAAAAACACGAAGTGATACCGATGTGTTTTTGTTGTGTCGGACAGGACCATTTTCCTATGGCAAGCGGGTGCTTGGGATGCTATACGTCATGTTTACGTCCCACAAAATGCACTCTTCCGTAATGACTGCTCAGGCATTCCCGTTGCCGCAAAAGCCGCAATACTCCCTGTACTACCACACATCGGTGCGCCGACGTCATCATCTGCACACACAGCGCGTCAGGCTGGGCAGTGCATACATTTCGTGCTAACGGCGTCTATGTATGGAGCCCCGGTAAATCCCGGTGCCATTAACTTCTCATGCTAGGAAACACCCTAAGTTACGTCGACGGTTTTATGTCTGGCAAGGCCAACTACGTATACTATTTAAGAGTTTCGAGTGTCTGATCGGCCAAGAGAAAAGAAAAATGAAAGCATGCATCTTTGAATTGGTGTGGCGCAGATATCTTTTCGATTGCATGAAATTCCTTCACACCTGCGGCCACCCTTGTGATTTTACGGACGCATGTGATTATGTGAAACAAGTCCAATACGATTGACTAAATTGTTTACCATAGCATTCTTTTACATAAAGCTAGGGTGGTATCTGCGCGTTAGCCTGCAAAGAAATAGCAAGACATGTCGTTTTTCTTTGTTTCTCTCTGATGAGACAGCAATGGCAGCTTTCAAGATGCCTGAAGCTCACAAAAGTTCGACTGATATACCTAAGTGATAAATTCGTGAAAACGTTTCATGTTCTTTTTTTTCGGGGACGATGCAATTACACATCACCAAATGCCGGCACCTCATTATATTATTCTATGCTCCAGAACAGTTTAACAGCACTGGCAAACACAGTAAACACTAATTCTATACCTCATATCTCAAAGTAAAATTGGCAGCAAATTGAACACTGAACTACTTGCAGCTGAGGCATTCCAATATAAACTGCCTGAATTGCAGTAGAATCGGAAGCGCCGATTGTGATCCTACTTTCATCGTTTTCCGTCGAAACTAATATTTAAGACGATAGTTAAAGACGCTACTATTTCTTGGGATACTCATACCTGTGTTACTTAGGCGCCAGCCAACTCCCTCTAAGACTTTTGTCTTTACGACAACGGAGATGCGGTTCGTGTCAAACGGCCTCCCTTACGTCAAAGAAGTTAAACGAAGATTTTCGCAAAGCGAGTTCGGCGATCTTTTTTAGTGGCGGAAGGGAAAACTCTCTTCCCCAGTAATCTGTAGTTACGGAAAAAAACTGCACACACAAAACAGCCGCAGTCAACACAGCAATAAACTTTATCTATAATAAAAGTTCTTTTATGCATAATGCGTTCATAGCGAGCGTTTGACGGAAAGAAAATACATGTACGTACTCTAGCCCCATACCTCGCCAAAAGCCACCATGTCGCCATTTCGAATTTTTTTCCGAGTCCGTGCCAGTGTGCCAGTCATCCTGACAGTGCGCACCATGATGTTTACATCTCTGACACTCGATTGCTTCTTATTGTAGTGCTCCTTATTCAACTTCAACACTGACAAAATTTATAGCAGTGGTTGACGCGGCTTTTCTTCCTTCGCCGTCGACGCCGGTAGTCCTGCCGGGGCTACATAGGAACTGTTGTGTGATCCATCCACATGTAAGGACTTCGTGTACTGAACGCCAGACATGTGCTCATTAAATACTGTAAATAGCATCGTGATCTACGTGGTAGAGCAACTTCAAAGAGCTCGGCGATAACTTGCACGGCGTTCGACAACCGCCGTACGTAGAAAAAACGCACACCAAAACAAACAAACAGTGTTGCCAGCATTCCTGTCAACATTACTGCCAACTTGCTTGCAGGTGTACACGTCTGTGATAAAAGCCAAAAAGTTTTTTCCTTGTTACAGTGTTAATAAATCATAATTTATATAATTGCATGTACGGTTGAAAATGTTTTCAGAAGTATTGGGCTTGAAGCCTTGCATGCGGAGAAGGTGCTGCAGCACCTAATGGGCCCCTTGCGGCTTCTGTGCAAGGCCTGTAAAATTTCCCTGTGGCACGGACGTAACCCCGTTTCCATCGAAGTCCTTATATGGCAGGTATTTCTGCGTTTAATACCCTTATCACATGACCATAGCCGAACTCTGTTGAAATCAATCGACGCAAAACTCCCCTATAGATACCTGCCTGCCTTCATGTCTGTCTGTCACACGATTCAACCATTCGGTCAAAATTTAAGCCCTTGCTCAACGCCCAGCCATCTTTAACTGGTAGCTGCGTTCAAACTTGTAAACACTGTCGATCAAAAAGCAAATAATACGCATACTTTAGGAGCAACACCAATACGTAAGTATTTAGTAGTGTGTTCCTTTACTAGAAAATACAGAGATACGTAATTATAAAGACCTTCGTGTTTCTTAGGCGGCGTTGAAAATGTGACACTATGCACGAAAAAGCCACCTGCCAGCGGGCTTTACTGCCAACGATATGGTGCTGCCACCTGGCAATGCCCCTGGGTTCTGCACAAGCTCGCGTTTACCACCACCGCTACCAGATTCCGTTCATATCTGACGCAGCTCCTCCTCCATTTTATCAGTGCCAGCCATATGCGGCCGATTCAACATATATAAATGAAGCCCTGTGTGAGGCAATTGATTGATTTGTGGGGTTTAACGTCCCAAAACCACTATATGATTATGAGAGACGCCGTAGTGGAGGGCTCCGGAAATTTTGACCACCTGGGGTTCTTTAACGTGCACCCAAATCGGAGCACACGGGCCTACCTGTGTGAGGCAAGACAAGACATAAATGGCCGCTTGATTAAATACAACCCACCCTATAAGGCGTGCCCCGGGACCCATGTAGTACGGCCGGCAGACTTCATGCTGATCACCAGATTAACGACTGCGAACTTGGCCTGTCACTGAGACTGGAGTCTTCGATGTATTGGTTTAAGATCTGATCTTGATAACGTTGCGGCAGTTTAACAGTACTAGGTGGAGACCTTCTCACAAGACTAAGAACAACAGAAAGTTTAGCTAGTTCGTAGAGATTAATCATGAACGAAGGCAAGAAGTGCGCATCAAGACTCGATAGGAGAAAACCAGGCAGCACCAACACCGGTGTTATCTTGTTCTCCCTAGCGGTGTCTGCGTATTCAATCTCCCTATTCTTTCAAGATGAATTATTGCGCCATCTTGCCGTATAAAATAAAGAACACGAAATGGTAGGAATAATTTCACAACCATCCACACGAGTTGTTTCGAGACGTTTGCCCCAATTCTTACATTGATTTTACGGAATGAAGCCGCGTATGGGTGTACACGCTGTTCTAGTTCGGTGTATTGTCGATTACGCGAAAATGTTTCCCTCATTCATTGGGCTTTGCCCCAAAGTTCCTGTAGCTCGCTTAGTGAAATACGCAGCTGTGTCTCTCATTTTATAGGTCAAACTGCGATCTATAGACTGATAATTCATGGCGACCATTTAAAAGAAAGGTTCTGTTCTGTTCTGTTCTGATTGGTTTGCCATGAAGCGATTGATATGTAACCTCGTCTAGTCCATTTCTACCAGTTCTGCTGCGAAGCAGCTTTATTCCATCGGCGTTTAGACAACCGACTATGAAACTTTAGTCAAGGAATCTGTATGCATCAAACTGAAGTGAGAAGGGTAGAATCACGAGCAAACGTTTGAATACTAAGGCACAGCAAAAAGTTTTTTTTTTTGCGGTTTCTTCTATTGCTTCTTCATAGCGTACAATCGCTTGAATGTACTGCACATGTTAAACGTGCACCCTCAAACTGCACGGCACTATTTCAACCGACATACAAAGCTCTTTCCTATAGAAACGTCACCCACGTTCTCATGCACGGAAAACGGGAAAACACTTAGGGTGCTACACGCTCACAACCACACGGAATGGGCGTTAAGCATTTGCCTTCTGAGCTCAAGCACAAGCTTCGCCCAGTGTGCCCCAGTAGCATAGCCAGAAATAGTACACCGGGCCTACGCCCCATCCGAATTTTTAGGGGGCGAAGCACCTGAAGCCGTGGGTCTGTCCATCCCTTGTTGGTACGTGACCGCCTATAGTTGCACCATTGCAAACTGCCCACTGTTTTCATCCTTGCCAACATTCCACTACGGCCCATACCGATCCACGACTTCACCGACAATAAAGTTTTTAAAATGAAAGGGGAACGGGAGCGACGTATAGCAACCACTTACGAATAATAAAACTTCTTTTATGAATATATACCGTGCTTGTGACGTCTTTGACGATGTAGTTGGCGATATTCGCAGGTTGAACCACCTTACTAACCACCTTTCGTCACTAAGCCATGGTTGAACCATGGCTTAGTGACGAAACCATCCAGCGTTTCACCCTACTCATCATCATTCACTCCGTAGATATGCTATGATCATTGACTCCCATTAGATACAAAACACATTTTCTAAACAAATATACGGCTATAAGCCAAACAGCTTTCCATACGATTGCCTCCACCCTCATAACTACCGTATTTGTCTGGGAAACAAAGATATGATGAAACGTTTTCCTAACTACTGCGTTAATTTCTGGCTTGATTTCAACCAAGACGAGAATGAGAATAGAAATAATACTCAACATATACGGCAAACAAGAATTTAGATACTGCAAGCTCACGCAAAGAAACTGCCCTTATTTCTCTTGGCACCGGACATTCCGTAGATGCACCTCTCGGCGGTCATTCATTACCTTCTCTCTTCTGTAAAGCGTTGCATGCTGCATTTACTACGTGTCTCGACTGCGATATTAACACCGTACTTTCCTCGGACATCTCAGAATACGCCCCAAGGATGATGTTGGAGGCCTATGGCTGGTTGGTTGTTTTCTCTCTATGCGAGCCTTGAACACCGCCTTTCTGTGCGAGGGCGACGAAGCGGGAAAGGAAGAAAAAATGGCGCCGACTGCAGATGTCTCAGTCGCTAATGGATGGAACCGTCAGAGTAGACCATGGAGAGATGTACACCAACTCTAGGGACTTGGAAGATGGTCATTCGTCTCCTGCATTTCGTAATTGTCCTTGCAGTGCAATTACGGCCACTGTCTGTTTTGTTTTTTCTATCGCAGTGCGTTAATCAGAGAGCAGAGTGTGGGGTATAGGGTGCAGTGCAGCCCTTATCTCTTTATTCGGGTTTCTTTTCCAGTAATGGGAAGCTACCTCATCGCGACGAAAAGCGCTGTCTTGGAAAAACGAGCGACACTTCTAACGTTAAAGAGCTCGTTTCGCAGGAATTCCGGTGTCGGCGTCAGCATCGTTGGTTGTGAGCGAAAAATCATCATCTTATGCGTGACCAAAAAATCCAGAACGATGCAGTTAAAAAGGATAAATAATGAAAAATTCTGGAGCAGAGTGGGGACCGAACCAAGGCTGTTTGGGTCCGAATGGGGATGAAACCCGGGTCTTTTGCGTTGCAAGCGGATGTTCCACCACACGGCTACGCCTCTGCTTGTGAAAACAGTGAAAAGAACTTCCTCTGCTTAGAAATGCAGAAAAAGTAGCTTCCATGCTTTACAAACACATGGGTCCTGCATACATGCTTCACAATGCAACATGAAATATTGCACTAATAATGCGTGGTATACGAAATGGTTTTATGCATTAAGTGTTTGAAATACGCCCTAGGTATAGGATGTCGCTATTGCGTTCAGCTCCTAAAGGCAACGCTTTCGGGTCCCCTACATTTTTTTTTCATGTATGCAAGAACATGTAGTCCCTTCGCATGCAAATCCCAACAGTAATGCGGCGTAGCGATAAAAGAGGCGTGCTCTATGACAGCTTCACGTGCCACATCATAGCAGAAACCTTATTGTGAAAGTCTGTCGCTTCTTCGAGAGTTCGAATGTTTTGTACCATCAGTTTTCTGCAGAAATATTCTGAGCATACAGGGTTCTGATACTATGGCATTAACGCACAAAGCTGGGTCCTTAAGAAGATGCGTTCTATGAAGTAGAAACTGGAGGTATCATGACTTCAAACACGATGTGCGGCTGCAAAATCACAAGGGAATCTTCTTTCCGGCATTTCGTATTTCTACCGCAATGTAAAAAAAAAACTGACCACTCACGAATTGTTCACTTTGGAGGGAAGAAAAAACGGCCTCAGATAAACAAAGGAGGCCGTCAATCTGGCGTTACCATTTGCAATTCGTCGATCGTATTTTCCTTGACAACGTTTTCGAAACACCCTTCAGTGAAAGCATTTTCACGTTAGCATTTACAGCAACTGCAGACGCGACATATGCTACCCCCTTGTGTATGCTTATTATTTTACGAAAGTGGCTCTCCCTCTCTCTATATAATCTTTTTACTCTCCTTTCTCATTCCGCCAGCGTAGTAGTCAATCAGGCATGTGCCTGGTTAACCCCCCTACTTTGTCTCTGGTTTTTCTTGATTACTTTTTTCCTTTCAAAAGTAGCCCGTGTGCCCAAGAAATGCACAGTCTCCTTACCCTAATCTAAAATCACCACCCTATATTTTCAGCCATGTACTATTGTACCCATGCGCGCTCCATCTTCAAACTCCCCTATCCATGTCCGCTGGTACAGGTCCTTTTAGACTGTTTAACATCCCTGCTTTTCCTTTCTGTTCTTTCCTTATGCAATCGTACGTACTCGAGTTTTTGTCTTTTGTCTCTTGGATATTGTTAAATGGCGCGATGCGTTCATTTCATTCTAATATGTGGCTCTATTTTTCTTTCTTTCCAGCAGTCATGTTGTTCACCCAACACCTATTTATTATCATTGTCGTGGGCGTTGCCCTCATCACGTGCTGCCAGTCGTCTACTGCTGCTGAAACGGAGGAGAGTAAGTGACGCTCAATTAACTAACTTCTGACTGAACAGTCACTTAGCCACCTAATGGTGGACGCATTCTATTCAGCTACTTATGAGGAAATTCACAAGCATAACTGGGCAGGTACAAGTTGAGGAATACATCACATACTTCTATCAGTAGAGATATCAACGTGGAGATGTTATTGTCTTTCTATTCACTTTTGTTTCATTTCAATAAACTCCCCCTCTCAATTCGCAATTCAACCGCGTAGGCCAGGGGTGAGTGACCTGTGTCCCACCGGGCTTCATTTTGCGGTTTCCGGCCAGACGAAAACCCCCTCTCCCCTTCCTCAATTACTTTCATTTTGAAGGCTGGCGTGAGATTCTTGACCTAAAATGGAATTTTCGTTGACAGCCATAGGTTGGCAAAAAAAAAAACTGAAGCTCACTGAGCCTCACTCAAGGAATATGTTCTGTTATGAGGGTTCACTTGTACTCATGAAGACTTTTCTCAACCAGGCTCACCTGAGCTCAGACTGAGTGCTTTTTCATCCTGAATCACGCGGACTCAAGTCCACCAAATAACTTTCACAAAACTTAGACTCAGACTCAAACACACGGTCCGATCTGAGTCTGAGCGAGTCGTATGATAAGCGAGTCTGCTGACCAATTCTTGCAACCTATGTTTGAGTGCAAGTTCGTGGCATACTGGACGAAAAGTAACATGATTTCTAATCCAGATTTGCACATTATTGCGAAATTTTGTGCTTTGCCTGCAACGTGCCCCCCCCCCCCCCCCACCTTCTTCCGGTGTGACGTCCGGCCCCCTGACTGCGTCGGCGTCACTGAACTTGGCCCTACGCCACTAAAAATTGCCGACGCCTGGCATAGGTGATCGCGGATGAAGGCGACAAAGGCTTTGCTGAATTTCTTGAAGTCAACAGGCATGCACCGGTTGTTTAAATCAATACCGATAGTGCGACTGCGATAAGTGCGAATTTTGTGAGTTCCCCCTCTCTCTTTCTCTTCACCTCTAGCTTTCAAACTCCTCTGTGTTTTTTCCCATCGTAGGGTAGCAAACCAGTTTTTCTGAACTGGCTAGAATTTCTGCCTTTCCTCTCTATCTTGTTTTCTCATTCTTTTACCACGACTGTTTACGACGATATCTTATCTCTCTCCCCACCGCAGGCCTACGGAAAGCACAGAAAAATGAAAGGCAACCAGCTACCAGAGTAGAGCGCTCAGCGGATCTCTACAGCGACGACGAACCCCCGCCGGCCGCCACCGAGCCGAGGAAGAACAGTGAGTTAAAATCACGGGTCAAGCGCACGCGCGTATTACCCTATCGGTTGGTGCGACAGGCGTCACCCGCCATTCCCGTCGGATTCCCCCAGTACCAGACTCAAACGGGTACCTACCAGCAGTCCTGGTACACAGACTCATCGGGAAGGGTCGTTACTAGCCACCAGGTGACCGATCGTCGACTTCAACCGTCGGGACCGGCGATCTCATGGGTCTCCGGAAGCCCCCTGCCTCCGGGAGCTCCGGTTCCACCGGGTTTGCACGAAGCGATAATGAAGCTTCTAGCTGGCGCAGTGCAGCCAGTGAACCCGACGGCACCCGGACCCCAAGTAATTCCACTCGGAGGCAATGGACGAGTGGGCCAGCCTGGAGCGCCCGCACAGCAGCCGTACGGAGTGGTTGGCGGTGCTCACTCCATCATTCCGGGGGTCCTTGGGATCTCCGACGGTGTGGCTACCGTACAAGACGAGGCCGAACAGGAGATCAACAGGCCGGAAAGATCCCAAAAACCCGGCCAGGGTGCGCAGGACGTCAGGCCTGGTGCACAACCGAAGCTTGTGCTTTCGTTCAAGAAGGGACTGCACCCTGAGGAGGAAGACGAAGAAGATGTGAAGGATGAGAAGGAGGAAAGTAGGTGCACTGCGAGAAGAAATTTTTCTCGACCAGCTTCTCATTCGCTACGGCTGCTGTGTGGGCGCCTCGGCCTTGTGTTTGTGTCGGTTGTGGGCTTCTCGTGACGCTTTCCCTTTCTGCTTCTAGGCACTTCAGCTTTCGCTTTGTGGTGATGTTTGTAGTATAGCATGAGGTGGTTGTAGTAACATTGTCAGAGAATCACTTGGCTTTGATCACTAAAAGTGCCCTGCAACACTTTTTGAGCATGGACAGAAGACGCCACTGATCAGGCAGCCAGCCGAGGCTACTGTGAACACGCGAGCTAAAATATTATAGCGCAGTACACGGCCTGACATTTACAGTAAACTCTCAAGGTCAGCTAAAAATTTCTTTCGCTTGTCTCAACAATTGACGCTATATGCTCTAAAAATATTGCGCCACAGCTCCAAGTGTTACATCACTGGCTTGATTGAGCATGGCGTGCTCGGGAGTTACTAGGGCCACCACGTAAGTCTCCCACGTGTACCGCGCGTACGCGCGCGATCGCACTGAAGAGCCGCACAATCGAAAAAAAGAGAGAGAGAAGTGCTAAAAGTCACAAGTGTGCGTGACGCACTTCCATCCTGATGTCATTCTTTCCTGCTTAGTTTCCAGTGCTTTCGCCGGGACGAGGGAACCGAGAAAGCAATTGTATCGTGCGACAAAGCTTGATGGTCCCGCTTGCACTGGAAGGATTCTAAAAAAACAAAAAAATGCGGTGGTCCATTAGTGAGGCAACAAGATGCTTTACTGAAGCCATTCCGTGGCTAATGGAAAGAGTGTTGCAGGGCCCCTTCGAACAGTGCATGTATACGCTGCGTGAGGTGCTCAAACAAGATCTGACATATATATGCATGCCTTTCTTTTGGAATTATTATGTGAATTCCGACGAATTAGATTAAACCGCCAAACCTCGTTTCCATGAGCAGTAAGGAATCAATTATTCTTTTATAGAAATGGTAACCAATTGTAGTAAGCGGCTTGGTTGAAGTATGCCTAATGGGAATCTAAGCGGGTGATAACACGATGTCATTAACAATGCAATAATTAAAGAAACATGTAGTGGGTTTTGGCTACATCCTTCACGTCATTAAATTCGGAATGCATCGAGCTTTGTACCACGATACTGTCTTGATTTCTGATTCTGTTTTACATTGCTCTGCTTCATGTGCGACATGATACAATAGGAGCTGTCAAGAAGTGAGAAGAGGGCGCAGTGCGTTCCAAAAGAGAGAGCGAGGAATCGCTCCCCGAACTGTCAGCCAGGACACCACGGTCTGACACTGGTGCTCTCGCGTTCGCATGTGACTCCTTTGCAACTTGTGCCCACCAGCGGTAGTCAAATGGATTCCTTTTGAAGTCATGCTTGAACTGGCCGGCTTAAACACTTTTTGAGTGCACGCCTATAGCAATCATTCGGGTGGTAGTGGTGACGGTAACGCTGGTGCCATGTCTGTTTAGAATTATTACTCCATGACCAGGCGCAACGTGATGATATTTTCTTTTTTGTCATTGAAACCAGGGTTACCCCGAATGCCGCCATGGCAAGGTGGAGGCTTCATTCCTCCTGGCCACGGTGGGGTCCCACCTGGCCACGCAAAAAGGGGACATGGTAAAGGAAGAAAAGGAGGAGGTGGGCCCCACGGTGGGCCCCACGGTGGTCCTCACGGTGGACCTCATGGTGGACCTCACGGCGGTCCTCCCGGTGGACCTCATGGTGGTCCTCATGGTCGTCCTCATGGTGGTCCGCACGGTGGTCCCCCTGGAGGTGAGGATTGGGACTACTATGACGCCCACGAAGGTCGTGGAGGACGTGGTCCTCCACGTGGTGGTTATCCCGACCCAGGTCCTGGAGACTACGGTCCTGAAGGCCGCCCACCACCGCCGAAACCTCACCACAGGCCACCTCCCGAAGAAAGACCACCACAACGGCCTCCGCCACCAGAAGATCAGTACCAAAATCCACCACCGCAACAGCGGCCTCCACCGGTACAGAGACCCCCGCCGCCTCTTCCGTACGACCCGAACGAACCAGAGGAACAACCCGAGGACGTTTCCACGGACGGAGGATCATCGCAGAGCCCAAACTTGCGAGATTTGCAGCCACGTGAGTATAATTAGAGTTCTAACTGAAAGGCACCACGAAAGTGCGAAAACATTTTATGCGAGAAATCTTCTACAGTTTTCGCTAAACACCTGCAATTATTCTATATTCACAGATGCCTGCCATCTGAACTATTGCTGTCGTTATTAAAGAAAGTCACACGCTCAATTTCGACAGTTATTGAGACTGAAGGTCACTAAACCTCGTGTAACCATTGGGCTTCTTTCCAGTGTTCTGGCAAAGATCTCCCACACGTCAATAGTAAAAGTGCTTGAATTGTAGAAACCTTTCGGCGACCTGTATAGTTAGACTATTTTAGTATATTATAGACGGGTAACATCAATAGCAGTTCAACATACTTTGCTTGCTAGGCATGTGTTTACGAGAATCATAAAACAGACTTCAGTTACATGGACATGAAAAAAAATTGGCAGCTTATCCACGGAGTGAATAATGGAGAATGGGGCAAAGCATTCGTCCGTCCATTCGTTCTTGCTTCCGTCCGTCCATACGTCCGTCTGTGTGACCATCCATGCGTCCATCCGCCCGTCCGTGCGTGCGCCTGTTCGTGCGTCCGTCCCCAACGTTACTAGATTATTTTCAGTTGTAAAACTGGCCGGCGCTGCCCGGAACCGCCACCGATCTTTCTCTCTGTGGCGCTGCAGTCGCAACCGGCTCGGTTGCCGGGGCGCTCGCAGGCGGTTTCGCTTATGCGCCGCAGTAGCCGGCGCATTCGGTGCCCCGGTCTCCGGCGTTTCATGTTCGCGCGGTCGTTTTCAGAAGTGCTGAATGAGCGATGCCGTTCGAGTGGCACATTTAGTGATTTTCCAGCGACTGTATTTCATTGCTGTGGGCCTCTGCATGTGAGGCTGAGGCCGACAATGCCGACCTGCTTCGTTCCCGGGTGTACCAGTGGCTACAGCAGCAACAAGAACAACACGGACAGGCACTTCTTCTCGGCTCCCAAAGATGCGACGCTTCGCTCGCTTCGGAATAAGGCCATACCGCGTGCGGATAAGGAGCTTTCACCGGATAAGGAGGTTTTTTTTTTTTTGGTGACGCGCATGCATTTCTATTCCAGATTCCTTCAGCGAGAGCGTGCCTTGAATGTGCAGGTCAAGTGGGCGCGCAAACTCGCTAAGCTGCTGTAAGCACGCTGGCAAAGTTGTAGAGTTTGTTGTAAATGAAAAAAAAAAACCTTGCATACATGCATCTATTCATTACTTTTTTTCTGTCAACATGATTTCGTATTTTGTAGCCATATTCACCGTAAGCAAAAAAGATGTGGAGTTGATTTGTAAATAAAAATGCTTGCATGTATCTATTCATTACTTACTTTGTTTTTCTTAACATGCTTTGGTATATTGAAGCAATATTCACCTCAAGCAAAAAAGGTGTGGAGTTGATTGTAAATTTAAAAAAAAAACGTTGCAAATATTTTTCTACTTTGTGTCTGCCGTAAAGTGTGCACTGTGAAAACCAATAAATTGCTGAAAAGAACAAATGACGTAGCTCCAATGGTGACCTTGCTTCTTTGTCTGGAAACAAAATGAGTGGTTTCGTGATTTTTTATAAAATTCGGAAGAACGCTCATGGTTGACTGCCGGCGAGCAGCCGACGCAAGCGCGCGCCAACTACGATGCGCTTCGGCTGACCTGTTGTAGAAAGCAATGCAATGAGCCGTAACGGACGGCTTTTCTGCCCCACATTAAGCGATTCTGAGCAGCTACTGGAAAGTACTCTGGCCTAGATGTAGTCTGGACGCGGACAACTTGACGGGTAGCGAGTAATCTTTGATGCTATCGTGCGTCATGAGAAGGCCGAAGCGGCGTTGGGAGAAGCGCCGTTGCACGCGATGAGCAGCGGCCGGGTAGAGCAAAATGCGGCGGTCCCGCCCTCTCGCGGCACGCCGAGAAAGAGGAGACGCCGACGGCGCACGGCGCATGGGGAGAGTTTTACAACTGAAGCTATCTAGTAACGTTGTCCGTCCCTGCGTCCGTTCATGCGTCCATCCATGCATCTGTCTGTGTGTCCATTCGTCCATCTATTCAACGCTCCAAGCACCACCATCTCGCATCTTTTCATCCTATATACTCCATATAGAAGCACCGCCCTCCAGCGGACATTCCAAGGACTAAACGAGAGGTGGCACAGGCACACTTTCTGACGGCTTGCGCTTAAGGTCTACTTCCCACCTTTAACCACCTCGAGTTCATTGTATATACTACTTCGCTGTATTCATGGCACTGCGGCCCAACACTCGCTAAACATTTCTAAAACCAAGGAGGTTACGCCCAGAGAGTATAACGTAGCAACCTTTTAGGGGCGAAGCTCCTTATGGCGTGGCTTGTGCGTCTCTCGTAGTTCGTAACCACCAGTGGCACATACCCGAAATAGCGGTCCTTACGATTTTGACCTCCAAGGTGGTTTCGGTGAGAGATTTCTTCTGTGCGTTGTTGAACAATAAAAGCTAGTGCTCAATGCACATGTTAATGGCTGCCAAGGGGGAATGAGAGACAGGAGCATTCGGCCTTTAGGTAACGCGCACGCTGCGATCCCCATTAGCAGCTATTGGCATGTACATTGAGCGCGATCTGACAAGAAAGGGTTGCTACGTTATACTCGGTGGGTGTAACCTCCTTGGTTTTAGAAAGGTTTAGCGAGGGTTGGCCCGCATAGCCATGAATACAGTGAACTAGTATATACCATGAACTCGAGGTGGTTAAAGGTGGGAAGTAAACCCGAAGCGCAAGCCGTAAGAAAGTGTGCATGTGCCACCTCCCGTTTAGTCTTTGAAATGTCCGCTAGATGGCGGTGCTTCTATATGGATAATATATGAAGAAAAGATGCGAGATGGTGGTACTTTGAGTGCTGAATAGGTGTACGAATGGACACACAGACAGATACATGGACGGACGCACGGATGGCTGCACGGACGGATGGACGCATGTACGGACGCGGGAGCGGATGCATGAACGAACGCACGTACGGACGGGTGGATGGTTGCATGGACGGTTACACAGACGTATGCAGGAACGGACGGAAGCAAGAACGAATGGACGGACGAATGCTTCGCCCCACTCCCCATCATTCACTCCGTGGATATGCTGCCATTTTTTCCTGTCAGATAGGGCTCAATGTACATGCCAATGGCTGCTAATGGGAAATGAGAGACAGGAGAATTCGGCTTTTACTTTCTTACGGCTTACGCTTCGTATCTACTTTCCACCTTTAACCACCTCGAGTTCATGGTATATACTAGTTCACTGTATTCATGGCACTCCTGCTCAACGCTCGCTAAACCTTTCTAAAGCTAAGGAGGTTACACCAAGCGAGTATAACGTAGCAATCCTTTCTTGTCAGATAGTGCTCAATGTACAAGCCAATGACTGCTAATGGGGGTCGCAGCGTGCGCGTTCACTAAAAGCCGAATGCTCCTGTCTCTCATTCCCCATTAACAGCCATTGGCATGCACATTGGGCACTATTTTTTATTGTTCAACCACGTACAGAAGAAATCTCCCACCGGCGCCACCTTGGAGGTCAAAATGTAACAATCGTTACACACTACGACTACGAGGGACGAACGGTTGCCGCTATAAATAGCTTCGCCACTAAATACAAAGTGTCTTGTGGTCTTATAGCCCATGGATACCGGGGTAGAGGGACGGCTTTAAGTTCTCCCTTAGTAGAGTACCTAGTACTCTAAATTGTTACCCACTTTTTCTAAACACACTAGTACTCTAAATCGTTAACAACTTTTTGTAAACACAAAGGTGGCAACTGAGGTACGGACAGCGGGACGGCTCAATGCTCCCCCATAGTTGAGTACGAAGTACTCGAAATCGTTAAACAATTTTTTCTAAACACAAAGGTTGCCAGGGAGACCAGCTTCTAGTGGGTCAGCTTCCCTGCAGTACTAGGTGGAGTTCCTAGTGAGAGACGTCATTGGTCGTTGCCGCTGTCCTGGCACGCTGGACCATGTCTCGTTGGGTCACAAGGTCCTGGCAACAGAGCAGGGCTGCCTCCGAGTCCTCTCGCCCCGCCGCGGTGGTCTAGTGGCTAAGGTACTCGGCTGCTGACCCGCAGGGCGCGGGTTCGAATCCCGGCTGCGGCGGCTGCATTTCCGATGGAGGCGGAAATGTTGTAGGCCCGTGTGCTCAGATTTGGGTGCACGTTAAAGAACCCCAGGTGGTCGAAATTCCCGGAGTCCTCCACTACGGCGTCTCTCATAATCATATGGTGGTTTTGGGACGTTAAACCCCACAAGTCAATCAATCAATCAATTCGAGTCCTCTCTTGTTAGATTTGGGTTCGGGGGTGAAAAAGGATTGAGCTGGCATGCCCATACAATGTGGTAGGTTGATTGATTGATTAGTGGGGTTTAACGTCCCAAAACCACCATTTTGATTATGAGAGACGCCGTAGTGGAGGGCTCTGGAGTGTTGGCTTCTGCGCAGTGCCGTAGTGTTGGCTTCTGCGCAGTGCATTTGAACCACCTATGACCACTTGATGACGCTCGACCAATTGCGTTGCTGTAATCGTCAAAAGCAGGGTGAGCGGCGCTCGGAAAACAGTGGCGTAACTCTACTACCTAAATGTAGCATATACAGTAACTCTAGAACGCTATATATTGGCGCTGCCACCTAGAGGTCTCCTGCCAAACTAGAACATGGGCGAGAGTGGCACCGAGAGCACGCGCTCAAGAGCACAGCTGCACCTCTAGCGGTAGCGATGAACATTAGCTTACACACCGATGCAACAACGAGGGACAACCCCCTAGCAAAAAGAGCAAGCCCGCGAGTGCGTTGCAGCAGGCTTCGCTTGCAGCGTACCACATCTACTGCGTGCGCAAAGCTATTCGCGGTGTGTTTAGAAGAAGTGGTCAACGACTTGGAGTACTCGGTACTCTACTATGGGAGAGCTGAAAGCCGTCCTTTGGGCCTCACACTTGATGAGGCCACGTCGACAAAAATTATGCCAAAGGCAACAATTTCTACGAAGCATGTGTTCAGGACAAATGTTCGCCGAGTGTTTGAAAATAGTTGTTAACGATTTAGAGTACCTGGTACTATACTATGGGAGAGCATAGAGCCGTCCCGATTGTAGATGCATACGTGCAGAACTCAACATATGATGTGTTTAGAAAAAAATTATTCATACGAACAACGTAATAACAATCTCCCACCGTATATTAAGCCAATTACTTGAGTGCACGCCCTGCTTAGCTAATCGGCCAAAGCCTCCCTGCTCAATCAACTTATATTGCAAAGTTTTGCCACCTATTCGAATAGCTTTATTCATAACAGTTCGATTAAAAGTACTGCAAAATACAAATCAACTTTGCATTTAATTCTTTAACTAAAAGACTGCGAGCAGGGGCGTAAGAAGAAATATTTTGGGGGAGGAAGGTGGCACCCCTTTCATCTGAAATGGGGACCGGGCAAGCAGATGTGGTCGGGCGTCAAAGTGGGGGTAGCATATGTTATCGGAAAAAAAATTTACATGGTATCCACGGAGTGAATGACGATGAGTGGGGCGAAGCTTCCTTCCATCTGTCTATGCGTCCATCATTCCGTGCGTCTAGACTGACAGCCAGAGGCACAGACGGACGGACGGGCTCACGCAAAGAACGTACGGGCGCACAAATGGACGGAAGCATGGACGCACGGGCGAACGGATGGATGGACGAACAGGCTAACGAAAGAACGCACAGACAGTTGGACACACGGACGGACGGAAAGACGCTTCCCCCCACTCAATATCATTCACTCCGTGAAGATAGTCTGAAAACCACTAACGCTATCTAGTTATATTATTCTCAAGCACGTATAGACACAACACCACATATTGCGCAAGTCAGGTGGCTACACACTACATACAGAGAAGGGAATGATCCACGGCCTAAGGAGCTTCACCCCTGAAATTTTGGAGGAGGAGTGTCACAGACCCCATGTGGGAACGAACCCCTCCCTAGCTACCCCAGCGACTACGACCTAATGAAAATGTCTTCAATATTTGCGTTTAGGTGTCTGCTTCGTATTTCCACCATGCAAATTAAAAGAAGCAGTTAATACCATAGCTACTACCACTAGTGGTGCGAATACAGACAAACATGTGGAGCTGGTGGCGAGTGCCCCTCCTTTCCTTGTTACTCACCTTCCCTTCCCTTCCCCGCACGTTGACGAGCTGTTATGGATAGCTATCCTATGCTTCGCAATCTCTCTACTTTCTCCTTACTCCTTAGTTCCCTTTCCCCCTCCTCGCCATGCTGTACTATACGCCGCTGCGATATATGCTTTCTTTCTCTCTCTCGCTCTTTCTTTCTTTCTTTGATTTTCTCTTTCTTTATCATTTTCCTGTTTTGCTCTCATTCTTTTGTATTTTTGTGTATTTTTTCTTTTCCTGGTCTGTTGTTATCTTGCTTTTTCTCTGTCTAAGTTCGTTATCTTACCCATTCGAATTATTGCATTCTCCACCAGTAAAATCAGCGCATGTGCGCGCGCTGGTTGTATTTTTCGCGCTACCGAAATGAATGACAGGGATCACAAACTAGCCCTTACACTTTTGACAGCGCACGTGTTCTCAGATAAGGATATTAGAAAGAGGTCAACAAGCGAGTGCACGCAACGCACCAGAAGGAGACTGATTACGATGATGACAGTTTTTGTTCCCCATGCACAGCTTAACCTTGAGTTGAAACAGCTACTCGGCGCACGCGTGGCTAGGAGAACGGCGCGGAGTTTATTCAGCGGACGGCGGACATTTTGCCACGCGCTTCTAAGAGTGCCGCTCTAAAAGCGCCTGGCCTGCGCGGAAGAGTCATGTCAGGCCTGTGCAAAACACGCAGCCCAGTCACAGCGACAACTGGAAGAGTGGTCTTTCTAAATGCCGTAGTAGACTTTCTTGGGGCAACTAAGCACAAGTACACATCAAAGGTAGGTCATGAATCATCGCAGTTTTCGAAAAGTATAGGAAAAGACCCACTACGCCTTTTTTCATCATTCTGCAGAAAGCCACGGTACACATCAGTGAGGAATAGTGTGCAGTTTTTGCTGTGGCTGATGATGATGGAGAATCATTGATTAAGTGACTGATTGATTGACAAATTGATATGTCAGCTTTAACGTCCAAACAACACCATGTAATTAAGAGAGACGCCGTAGTGGAGGGCTCCGGAAATTTCGACCACCTGGGGTTCTTTAACATGCACCCAAATCTCAGCGCCCAAGCCTACAGCATTTTCGCCTCCATCGAAAATGCAGCCAACGCAGCCGGGATTCAATCCCGTGACCTTCGGGTCAGCAGCCGAGTACCTTAGCCACTAGAGCACCGAGGCGGAACGATGGAGAGTTATGACAGAGCCCGTTCTAACGACTTGAAAGCAATCAACGCCAGACACATTGAGCTATTCGCGTTGTGTAACGCCCGGTTCCTATACTACTCCGGTTCCTATACCACAATATATACATTATTCCTTGAGCAAAATAGCACCTGTTTTTCTAGCACCCGCGCAGCTCTGTAGTAGAATCCTCGACTACCGCACAGAGGCGGTTTTATGCAATGAAATATAAGAGTGTTCTTTGATTTTTTCAAACAACGACGAATAATTGAGTTCGTAAGTCACCATACACGTTAACGTACAGGCGCGGCTGTATAAAGACATTCGCTCACATCTAAATGTCATCCTAACGTTCATACAGCCTCTTGTCTCAGCCTGTCGTCGTCCAGTGTCCAGCTCAGGCGCGAGGAAGTGAATCTCTAAAAGGCACAATAACTTTTATGCGTGCGGTTGTCTCACGTGGCAGTGAGTATTCGTTTCCTTCAATTGCCTTTTCTTCTCTACACACAGTGTGCGGAGTCCGGAGCCTCGCGTTTGCGGAAGACAAGACGAGCGACTACCAGACGGTGCCTTTCATCGTGGGCGGCAACGTGACGTCACACCGTAGCTGGCCATGGATGGTATGCGCGAGGAAGTGACCGGATCTGGCGGTGCAACCGTTTCGCCGAAACGCCACGGCCGCTTAGCGCTGCATCATAGGCTTGCGTTGCGTCTCGCTTGCTTCTTTCGCTTCGCTTTTCTTTTCCGGCGCTGCAAAAGAAAATCTTGCGTAAGACGCTGTTTTTCTCTTCTGTCACCTTTGTTTTCGTCTACACCGCCGGCGTTTTCCCGGGATGCCTTTTTGTCTCGCAGTTGCGCTCTTCCTTTCTTTGCAAGTTGTATACTTGTACGCACAACTTCTTCACGCTAGAGAATAGTTGTGCGGACAAGTGCCTGTGATAATTAAACACCGTGCCTTTGTGGCTTTATTGCTTCTTTATGTGTGTATGAGTTGTATCTTGTGTATATCCAGTCATCACACGGCACCTGGAGTGCAAGTCAGGTGATAAATCAGGATAACATATCCAGCAATATTATCAAAGATTGCCATCTCTGTTTCCGTAAGAATCAAACGAAAGTTTGCGAAAGCGAGCTGAGTTATGAAATAAATTGCGAGGATGACATGTCTGATTAACAAATACCGTCGTCCTAATTATCCTCATCCCCATCGGCTTATTATGTATGACAGCTGGAATATGAAGGCGTTTTTTTATTCACATATTTCTGATTAAATCTCGTGCTGCTGTCGAGTCGGAGTCATCTTATGTCTCGTGACATTTCTAAGTTCATCGCCCCAAGTAATTATCTGCCACCGGCTGCTACGCTTCCCTTCCTTTTGTACATATGTTATTGTTTCGATTTAACAATGCTTAGCTAATCAACTAGTATTCCACAGTCGGCCCAACTCCACTGCTTCATCTCAGTCTCGACTACGTCATCTGCTACGCACCCGTGTTCCTTAACTTACGCATTCATCTTTCATTCTTCTAACGTTAGGCACACCATTTATCCCACAATACCACATGGCACTGCGCCGTTATATAATCTTGCAATTTTCTCTTGTTTTTATCTATAGCTCAGTAGAGGTGCTAGGTTTTCAGGGATGACGGCAGGTTGGTAGGATTTTTTACACACTTCAAAAACGTTTGATTCTTTATTAGATATCTTTCTTCAAAATCCATTTCTTCTGTAAAGGCAAAATCTGTAAATGTATTCGCTCTCGCATAGCTTTTCTTTACCACACGTTCTTCCTCTATTTCCCAGATGTGAACAGCCCGTTTTTCTCCCGCACATATCTGTTTATTGTTACCTCCCAACTTTGCTCCTCAAGGCTTTCAAGTGTCTGTTGCATGTGATCACACTAGGGTTTCTAGACAGACAACTGCCACCTGCTAGTCACAGGCTAGTCTAAAAGCTCCACGATCTTCATGTCAACTTCTTAAAGCCTTGACTGAATGCTTCTAAGTGCATGAGATGAACAATGGAAAGACGTTGCTTTCTTTTCATGAAGCCACATTAATATTCTAGTTTGTTTTCGCATCAATAAGCACAATCTAGGTAGATATTTGTGGTACGGTCACTTAAGCCTTCTCTACTTCTTGATTATGCAAAAATACATCTCGTACAAATGTACAGCATTTTTCATCTGCTAAATACCTAACAAAGGTTAGCGACACTGTGGATCACAAAGGTAGGGGCTTATAGCGTATAGACTTTCACAAGTGGTCGTCATTCAAAACAGGTATTTCGACACTGAAATGAAAACAAACGTCCCCGAAGTGTAAATGCGAGTATGTCGTAAAAGTCCGTGCACTTCATCGCAATAAAGTGCACAGAATCATGTTAGCTGAAGCCCATACTGCACGATCATCATGAAGCGAAGAGAGAAAATTGTAATTGAAACGCTTGAAACTATACAGCGAATATTATCTACTGGGGATTTGGCTATTTGAAGAATAGATCGTTCGGAACAATAAAACTACATTGATGCGTAAAGCATGTCTGTATACGAGCAAAATAATATAAGTGACCTTATTATTGCTGTGTTTCCTTTGCTACAGGCAAAACTTGAAGTTCTGAATCCCGACGAAATAACCTACAAATTCCTCTGTGGTGGCAGTCTCATCAGCGCCCGGTACATGATCACCGCTGCGCATTGCTTCAGTCCCATACCAGAGTAAGTGTCTTGTTGATTCTATTGTTTTTCAGATAGCACACAAGTGGAATAGCTAGGCAACATATTGTAGCAGTTTCACCGGTACCAACGTGCCACGTAAAACGGGCGCAATATAACTAAACAAGCAAGATCGCAATACGTGTTTCTACAGCTATATGAAGAAGATGCACGTTTTTTTCGGTGTTTACTTTATATGCCTCAATGGAATACCATCGTCTTCGTATAAAGCAAAAAATTACGCTGCATGTAGCATGAAATATTAACTGAATCACTACATCTACTTTATGTTGAAATTAAATAACAAAAAGGGCACTGGTGCAAAAAAAAAAAACGACGAATTTCTTATATCAACATAACTACAGGCTTTGATAGAAAAATATTAAAAGATACCACATCGACACTTTCGGAAGCAATTCTACGCCAAAGAAGTTTAACATGTATAAAATGAAAGGGGTATAAGCTGACTAATACTAACAGCCATTTTTGCAGGCCCTAATTTTAAGCCGCTCTTGGTGAACCGTGCGTCAAAAATGTCGAGAACGGAAGCTATGTCGAACTGAGCACCTTGGAGATTGCGTTCTTTTGGAAAAGTTTAATGTGCAGCAGTAAGCTTCTCGTGGTCAGAAAATCTAATTGTTGTGTCCGGAAGCTGAAAGCGTCTGCTTTTTATATTGCAAAACATATAATAAAAAATAAGAATTCATTATGCAATGCTCCCAAAGAGCCAATCGGCCTCAAAAGCAAGTAAGCAGATAATTTTATGGGGGTTAGAAGCGACGATAGGGAAAAGAGGACGGATTGTTATAAAACAATATCTTTTGTCTCTGCGTGTTACACTTCTGTCCCAATGGACTCGAATAAAGAGAAGAGAAAGCTTTCGCCAGCGAAGAAAATTAGCACAACGGGGTTCGTGCGCCGTTTTATTTTTGGCTCTGGAGGCACATCGCAAAAGTTCACTAGAATGAAATGTCGGGCGGCTTCTTTTTTTTTTCTAACAAACGAAACGTTATCACACCAAACGCAGGCGCGCGCAGAACTACCGCGTGGTGTTCTTCTCCCCAAGGCCGGGATTCACTCTGGAGCGCATCGTGGAGAAGATCATCATCCACGAGAAGTACAACAGCTACTCGCACTACTACGACATCGCGGCGGTGCGCTTCAACCGTGACCTGCTGCGGCCCTTCATGCCCATCTGCCTGCCCACCCCGTCATTCACCAGTCGAGCCCTGGCCGACCAAGAAGCGTACGTCATCGGATGGGGTTCCACAAAATTCGGTAGGTGCCGCGCAGCACTCTCGAACTTCTTGCGCTAAGTTTTCCCCCTAAGAGGGAAAACTTAGCCCTCTAAGAGTTTTCCCTCTAAGAGGGCTTGTTGCGTATAAAAAAGAGGAAAAAAAAACACAGTGGATTCACAAAGTGGATAATTAATAGTGGGTGAAGCAGTGGTATCGTTTGGTGTTGCCGTAAATCGCCCATGCGATTGACCACTCAAGGATGTAAATGAGTGACAAAGTGGTGTACAGTGATGTGCAAGGTTTATTGGTCTTAAATGCTATGTTCAATTGAGTATAGCGAATTTCGTTTTGTCTTCATTAATGCTGCTCTGTGGCATCGGATCTGGCCTGAAAATAGCAAAGACAAGGTCTGGTTACGTTCCACTGGAGGTTGTTGGTTGTTTTCAGTCGTACGAAATGCACCGTAGAGCGTATCAAATATATTGCAAAAGCCGGTCGTTGTCTGTGATCATTATAGTCATTTTAATCAGAGCCATCGTGATCATGGGATACGGCGCAAGCAAACGCCACCAACGGACAAGCCTCTGCTTGAAGGAGCTTTGCTCCTAAATAAACAGCAAAACATTCCCAGCAGCACTTCTCGACACTTGAAACGACGTTGAACAAACATGCTTGAATATAACGCAGACTTAACAGCGTCAAGTATGTGACCGAGTTCAGCAGCTGCATCGTCCGATGCGTGCCTTTACGTGAGTTAGCAGCCTTAGTCTTCCCACAGAAGAAGTGTGGACATAAGCAATGTTAATAAATGAATGGCACCGTTATTTTTTTTAAAATGAGGTCTCTGGGCTGCAGTTTGGGAATATGGGAGGAATGCATTGTTAGATGAACAGCGCGAGCCCATTAAAATAACACCAGTTCACGTTCATCCATTGTGGTAGACGTTCAAAGAGTCACTATAGCCCGAGTTGTTGGACCTCTTCTAGACCGCTCAAAACAAGTCATTATTATAAGCATAGGTCGCTTTTTGAGCATCATCGTTACTCTTTAGCACTAGCCTAAGCTTCTTATGTTGTCGCGTGACAGGTGTGGTATGTGTGTTCGTCTTCGCGAGAAAGTGGAGCAAACCTAAACGAGGTGGTGTAAATCTGCTCGGCACGATTCTTGACAATGTGTGCATATAAAAATTACTCCTCGCTTGAATCGCATTGTGTCCCATTCAATGTACAGCCGTCCACAGCATTAACTAAAGCACTCAGATGCGTGGCCTCGGCTCACTTTAACTGAGGTCAGCGCCGCCGAGCGTTGAACATGATATACTTGCTGCATTGAACGATAGATGTAGCACGCGTCGTTTTTACTAGTAAACTTCCGTTTCCAGTCTGCCTGACCGGTGGGTCGAATGCACTAACTTCGCATCGCGTTTTCGCCAAGTTTCGCTCATGGCTGCGTTATCGCGCGGGCCCATGGAGTTCATCGTTGTATGCTTATCTGGACAATGAACCATTGCGTGCGACAGCTTGAGCACCTTACGAGTTTGAATTTGCAGCGAGGAATCGCATCTGTAAATAGCAGGGCAAACGTATGTTCATGGCGTTTGTAAATGTTTCACAATAGATAAATGTCAAATGCGGTGGCTTTGTTGATGTTCTGAATTGAAAATTTTCACACAGCGTCAATTGAACTGTTCTCGCAAATTAGAGTGTGCCTTTCTGTGTGCTCCACACTGCACGGAAGATGTCGTATGGTGTGGAATGTTTACGCATGTTCTCAGCAAGAAAGACGCATGAATGCAACGCAAAAAAAGCAATTTTCGTGCGTATATATAGTTATTGCCTAAAAGGTTAAACTGCCATCTTATGATCAAATCGTGGTTATGGGACGCTGAACCCCAGATATTGCTACCCGCACAAATGTTGTGCTCCAAGACCACATCTGCCGTGCGGCGCGAACCGAACAGGAAGGGACACTTGAAACTGCGAGAACAGTTCAATTAATGCAGTCAAAAATCATTGAATCAGAACATGAACAACGCCCGCACGGCATTTCAGATTTATTGCGTAACTTTTACTACGCCTTGAACACGCGTTTGCTCTGCTTTTTATACATGTGATTACTTTTGAACAGTGACTGCGAATTCAAACACGAAAGATGCGTAATCTGACACACGTAATGCTTCATTGTTGAGATAAGTTTAAGACAATGAACGCCATGGGTGCGCGCGATAACGTAGCCAAGAGAAAGACGTGGCGAAAGCGGGATGTGAAGTGAGTTCATTCGACCATAGAGATTCCTAAAATTAACTCGAAGGGACTCTGGCGCTGCGATCGTTCAGCGACCATGGGATTGATGTGTAGTGCACACATTTGCCTAGTCTTCGTACTTGCGGGTGGCAAATCGTACTTTCGGCTTCGTTTATTGCTGGTTATGGTTTTGTTTTGATAGAAAGAACGAACTCTTTTGAACTTAGTGACTTGATTTGAAATGTTAAGCCTAAAAGAATAAGGTTGTGAAGCACAAACGGTGAACATTCGCTAATTTATGTTTTTGTTAAAAAACAGCTCCAAGCCACACAAACACACACGGATCCAGAAGCAGGCCAGAAGTACGAAAATAAAACAAATATGTGTACTACCCATCGTTCCCATGCTCGCTGAAGCGCCATGCGTTGCAGCTACCATAGACACTAGCGCCAGAGTTCCCTCTAGTGTATGTTAGGAAACTCTATGCATTCAACCCGCCGGTCAGGCGGCATAGAAACAGAAATCTACTAGTGAAACCGACGCGCGCTACATCTATCGCTAACTGCAGCAATCATGTCATTTTCAACGCTTGGTAGCGCTGACCTCAGTACAAGCGAGCCGAGGCCACGCGTTGGAGTGTTCAAGTTAAAGGTGCTGATGGCTGTACAAGCATTGCCACTTTGTACCCCTGTGACCGTCTATGTCCATCCCGAGGGCTAGTTTTGGTTACTGACGACGAGGTGAAACGTAATATTCATGAGTTGGGTTATCAATACTTTACCTAATCGGAAGGTTGTGGTGGAGACATGGCTATCATTTGTGAAGTTAGCTTTTTGCTGTCAGTTCACAACGGTTTTCAAGAGAGATCAGGGTCCTTGGTTCCTGTGGGTGAAGCTCCTCGCCATAAACTAAACAAATTATTGCTTTGTTGCACATTTCTTATTGGATGTACATGGATAATAATGTAAAATCGAAATTTCCTTTTCTCGCTGATAACTTGAACTTCCACTAACGATGAACACACTCGCTTGCAGGGGCACAAAGTGGCGTATGTATGCCGAGCAACAAGGGGTGGAATTCAAGTAAAGAAATAGAAACAGCGTGATTTTTGTTTCCACACAAGACAAAATAAAACGACACAAGCAAGCGTTTGTCCCCGTCGATTTTTTTTTGTTCTGTGTAAAAAATTGCACTCTTTCCATTTCATAATACAATACCAACTAGTCCAATACTTAGTGTTATCAAGCAAAGACTAATATTTAATACTGATGGTGGTGAATCTTTTTCGGCTGAATGAATAGAATTGCCGATTCGTGTCACTTGCACGTGATATGGCGTAAGTAAAGTTAAATTGTTCAGCCCGCCAAAGGTGGTGTTAAAACAGACTTGGAATACTCCATCTTCATTTCCAGAAACTTTTTAACAGCATCGATCAGGTTGATGAAAATTGTCTTTAAAAATGTGTTATATATGCAACATGACTCGCAATCTGAGCTGTGAGATGTTCTCAGACTTTCACAGTGTCCAATATCAGAAGTGGAACCAAAAAAGTGTGCCTCGCAACAATTACGCCTCAGTGAAGCTGTGACATTAGCTCTGTGGTGGTTGAGTTATAGCGTGCGAATATGCTAATATATGCGCCTCTTTGTTCTTACTTCACTAACCTTCTGTCATGCCTCACTGGTAGTAACAAGACAGGCCTGTCTGTCGCCAAATATGCAGACATACCATTAAGCTTTCTCTCTCTTTCTGTCGTTAAATTTTTTCAAAGTTCCTTGATCTTTCGGCCGCCATATCAGTTCTTCGCCGCCGCTGAAAGGATCGACCACGATGCATTCTTTCATCATTTCCTCATTGCATACCTTGCTGCACAGGTGGGCCCAGCAGCAAGGAACTTCGTGAGGTGTCGCTGCCCATATGGTCGAACTCGGAGTGCAAGAAGGTCTACGACCCTCTCAACTCACAGCACATCGACCGAGGCATAACACCGCAACAGCTCTGCGCTGGCCGCAAGGAAGGCGGCGTCGACGCATGCCAGGCGAGTACTCTTAGGCTTTCGACAGCTTACAACCTTTGCCGAAACACTATTGAAACGCGACAATCCAAGTTCAACACTTGAAAATGATCGAAATAGCTCACCTAATTCAGAAAGTAAATTTAGATATACATCAGACAACTGCGCGATACACGTTGCGCGCAACTTTCGCTATGGAGGCAAACTGTTTGAGTGGTCTATTCCAGTTGTAGCATCTGATGGGGCATGAAATTTCCTTGAAGCAGGTTTGCTGGAAACTCTAATATTATGCTGGCTATATACAGGAAAATGCTGTAAGCACGAAATTTTTGCCGCTGGAATGACGGATGCCATGCTGTATCGTTGCCTCACGTTCATTTGGTGCAAATTATTGCATTGCAAATATAAATATTCACAATTAGTATTGTTGAACGTCAATTGACTTTCTATTTAAATTCTGCGCACCGATTTCCCGTGGTTCGTGTATTGTCCTCGTCTTATCATCCGCAGCGCCTCCGAGGATGATAAGACGAGGATGATAAGTCCTCGTCTTATCATCCTCGTCTTATCATCCGCAGCAATTGTGAACCACCATATACCAACTAGCCCGATCTATCACTCTGCAATCTAGAACACTAAAGGTGTGCTTATAAATTTAGAAAAACAAGGCGTAATAAGTGACACCAAAGGAACGTTTGAAGTCACGTTTGCGTAAGGGTATACACAAAAACGTGCACTAAGTATTGTTACAATGATAGTGGGTGACGGGAGCCAGGGATTCGCCTAACCGTTTTGCTGGGGCACTTTCAATCCTTGATAACCGTGAGAATGGATCAGCGTAAGACTCGCAAAAACGCCGAGCAGCCAAAAAAAAAAAAAAACACGCAGAGCCTATACGCTTCAAGTGGCTGCAGCTTTCTGTATAATGACCCAGTGAAACACGATAATGAAAAGTTCGATTTTCCTGTGTACCCGTAGGGCGACTCCGGCGGACCCCTCATGGTGCTGGACAGCAACAAAAGGTGGACCCTGGTGGGCATCGTCTCGTTCGGCCACTCGTGCGCAAGTCCGAACTTCCCAGGAGTGTACACGCGGACGGACTCCTACCTCGACTGGATAAGACAGAACGTAAACTTCACAGCGTGACCTACCACTGTCATCGAACGTTAGGATCTTGATAATTTGTTTCTTCTGAAAAACTTTTGCATCGAAGTGAATGCTCCCTCACTCTTACTTTTCTTTTGACGCCGAGAACTCTGCGCTGGTCGCACAAGGACTTTTGGACAGTCAAAGCGGGATGTGGTAAATGGACACGAAATTCTCCGATGAAGCTGCCATACGTTCGCACTCTCTTTCAAAGCTATCAGACATATATACCATAAAGAGCGAAAGTTTGGACCAGTTTTGATGAGATGGCAGTAAAGCGTTCCTGCTTTTCCAGCAATGGTACACTATAGGCACTCAGAAATATCTAGCCTTTCGATTCATCTTCCCAATAGACCTTTATGACCAGTCTACTCTGACATTTCATATCATCATATAGTTAAGCCCCGCCGCTGTTAAAAGAATCCACGGTTAATTTTACTCTGGCAATTGTTTTTTGAGTCAAATCGCCAACAAATTACTGCAGGTTCACCAGTGCTGTAGGTTCCAGTGGGACCATGTAGTTGCAATCTCAACTACTTCGGAGTTACTTATGTATAGGGCGGACTGTTTTCCCAGAAGTGAGGAGGTGATTTAAAATGTAAAATATCTCGTTCAAAGTTTGATTGATATGTGGGGTGTAACATCCCGAAACCATCATATGAATATGAGAGGCGCTCTGGCTCAGACTTTCATATGCTCAATGAAATTAAAGGGTTTTTTTTTATTGAATGATACATCTGTGTTCGCCAGATATATGTGATACAATAACAGTATATGTATAGCAGTGCTATGCATCTGGTCTGGTTCTAGCGTATGATTCGGGTGCTCCTGGAAGTTTGAAATTTTTCAAGCTTCAAGGAGCTGCACTGTGCTTACAGTATGATTTCATGTGAGTGAGATACAACACGAAATGACTAGCATTTGGTATTGTTTTTTAGGTTACGAAATCATGCTTAGAACAAGTGTCGTAGGGTATAGAAGAGCGCTCAAGATCTTGTGAAGTTCAGCACATATACAAAAGAAAGACACGTAAATATGACGTGTGTCTCTTTTTTGTGTGCTTGTTTCGTTGCGCTTGCTAAGATGCAGAGAGACAGAGATAAATAGAGAAGAAAGGCAGGGAGGTTAACCAAGCTTGGCTCGGTTGGCTACCTTACACTTGGGGTGGGGGAAACGTAGAATAATAGAAAGGAAAGAGATAGAAAAGGAGTAAGGAAGAGAAGGATGAATAGTCATCTCGAGACTACGCAGCGCTGTCTCACACTGTTCTTTCACAAGTGGTGTGAATTATGGTGGTCCTTAAGAAGTACAAGAGGGCTTTCGTGGCTGTGCGCGTATGGGAAACCGTCGGCCAAGGTCCCAGGATCTGCTCTTCTGTAAGCGGCCGTGAATCCAGCTGGCAGAGCTTGGCTTCCATAATACGCCGTTCAGACTTGTATGCTGGGCAATGGCATAGGATGTGCTCGAGCGTTTCCTCGCAGGCACAGATTTTGCATGCCGAAGTGCTCGCCATTCCAAGGAGACGAGAGTACGAATTCGTAAATGCCACGCCCAACCTCATGGACACAGTAAAGTTTCAGCGCATCGTGGGAGCCCGGATGGCGAACGAAGTTGCAAGTTTGGGTCGATCGAATACAGGTGCGTGTCGGAAAAACCCGGTGTATTCCATTGTAGGAGAGTGATACGGTGAGCAAGTGATTGTAGTAGCCTTGCAACGTCCGTTCTCAAGAGTGGTATGGACTTACGCAGGTGTTGGTCATGAACCGATCAAGCAGTTTTATCCGCGCGGCCATTGCCGTCGATTCCGCAATGACTCGGCAACCACTGAAATACAATATCGTGACCTTCCTTGAGCGCTTTGTGGTAGTCGTGCCTTATCTGATATACTGATTGTTCGTGTAACCCGTGCTGCATAGCCAACCGTAGTGTCTCTAAGGCTGATCTCGAGTCACAAAACATGTCCCATTGGTTTGGTTGCTGCCGAAAAATGTATTTTACTGCACCTTGAAGCGCTTCGAGCTCTGCTGCTGTCGACGTCGTGGTGTGAGAGAACTTGTACTGAAGCAACACATTTTCAGATGGAACAATCACTGCTCCTGTAGAGCTGTTGGAATTAGTGGAGCCATCGGTGTAAACATGTATGCGGCCGAAGTACCTTTTGTCCAACAGTCGCAAAGTCAATTGCTTCAGGGCTAGCGGTGACATGCGTGCCTTCTTAACGATTCCAGGAACTGATTAGCGCACGTCAGGTTGACAGATACTCCATAACGTAGCTGCTGGATGCGTCGCAAGTTTGAAGACCGATGTTAATATGTCCTGATGTTTTGTCACAATACCACAGAACGAATTATAGAGCCTCCGCGCTGTCAAAGACGCTAAATGATGTGACGGTAGCCGTGATAAATGCCCAATGTGCGATGCGTTGTGATATGCGTTGTGACAGTGATATGCGTTGTGACCGGCTGTTCTTTTGCGATAGCAATAGTTGTCACTATCGATGAGCATCTTGGAAGGTCAAGACATGTCTGAAGTGCTTGGGCTTGTACGCTCTGTAGTGTACGAATGTTAGTCTCGCACGTGTTCGACAGTACAGGAAGGCTGTACCGGAAAATTTTGAGAAAGAGGGCCGTATAAAGCAGCAACATGGAGTGCACGGATGGGCCCCATGATTTTCCGGCGACGAAATTAAGTACACTCTCCATGCCAATGAGATGCAGCAGTTCTACACTCGCCAACTAGCCCAAATTTCCGCGGTGAATACTCAAGATCGTTCTCATTTCTAATAGCTTCATCTACAGCTGCGCTTCGAACACGTAACAAAACTCTCATCAACAGGATGTAGAGCTTTGAGATTAAATTCATTGAAACAATAATTTTATTACTCTATTGAATTTGAGATCTTTGAATTTAGCAACAGCGAATAAATGGGCATTTTACATTTTATAATAATTAACATGCCTTCCGTTTATTGTACATACACTGTTGGTTTCATACACAAAAATAAACTTTGCCTCAAGGTATAAACGACGTTGATTTTCGGTAATAGAAGCAGCGCGGTGAGCCAGGCATTTCTTCCATGTGATAGTGTTAATAGAACAACATTGACGACGTCAACTTTTCATCGCTTTAATTATGTAGTTACGCTTCTTGGCTGATGTCTCTCGTCTACTGTGTCTTTACTGCGTCGTTCATATGTCGCTTGATGTATTTTGTATTTTATGTTCTTTTGTCGACAGTACTAAGACAGTTTTGAGTTGTTCTGTGATGTGATTCTTCACTGTTGTGCGTGTTCCTGTAAATGATATTTAGAGTGTTATGTGTTCTATTTAATATTACTTTTGACGCCCTTTACGTGTTTTGTATGGCATATTTTACTGCTCCTGTTTTAGTGAGCACAAAATCTGAAAACCTTCATGTTATGCAATATAATGCGGGTATGTCGCCTTTTAGCACAGTCACATCGACTACAGCTGGCGGAAACTCGCGAAAAATGAACTGGTGAGATCACGAAACACTGTAATACTTCGGCTGTTTTGAAATTGTGATCTTTTATGCAGTGAAAAAAAAACTTACTCTGTTGCTTGAACCACGTCGCTTACGCAACAGTGGTACTAAATCGCTTCATATGCAATAAAAAGAACAGCAATTGGTAAAGAAACCTTTCTTAGCAAAATATCCAAGAAGATGGATTGTACTTACTTCTACGTTGAATAAACATTTCACCGAGTGCCATTCTTTTTTCTATCACGTTCTTTTCACTGTCAACGCAAAGCGCATCACTTTTTTCACATTTTTTTTGTAACAACTCTTCTAGTAGGATTTTCACAAGGTGAAAAATAGCGTTGCATGGCTACGATGGAGGTGTAAGCAGCAGTGTGGACATGCGATCAAAATAAGATGAAGAGAAAACAGATTAAACACACGACAGCGCGAGGTCTAACAATATCCGCGTGTTCATATAGCTAGGCTGAGTATTAATAAATAAATGAGAAATTCGCATTTATAGTGTGGTTCGTGTCATGTATAATTTGGTCCCCACGTGCAACCAATCTAATTACGTATGCTTGTACTGCAGAAGCCACTTAGCGCGCAAGTACAAGCTGCATTAACGAACTTCGGCAAGCTAGTTTGTGCGTGACTGACAATCAAACAGTACCGAAAATTCGAAAGACAAAGCAGTGGACTAGACGACGCGCTTATTACATGTGATGCGTCCTGTCAACACTGATACAAGCCCTGGGATCATACAATGAATGGGAACAATTGTCGCCAAGATGTCATGGCGGTTTTCCAAGCGACCACCTGGGAACACTTGGAAAGGTCACAGGCCACAGGCTGTTTCAACGAGAGCTAAACGCATCTGGTGAAGGCTTGCTGAACTCTTGCAAAGTTTACTAAACATCATGCGGTGCTGTTGATTTCTCTTCATTGTACTTAGTATAAGCTTGAGGATGTCATGCAATTGATTGTGAAACATATAACTTTCACATAGAATACGAGCGGAGAAAAAACAAATCTGGCATTTTTATTGTTGAACAAGAGCAAGAAACAAGCTAGATACCACCATGGTCACTGTTTTATTTTTGCCATACTCCTCCTGTATAGTTGTGGTTAGTTTCGCAAAATGTGAAGCCTGCAAGCATGTACAACCTACAGCCTTCCGTGTTGTAAGCAGTTAACTGTGCAGAGTAGAAATTCTGAGCTAGTGCAGCGTAAAATCACATCACGTAGGTCAAAGTTTGCTTCGTGATGAGCGAGATTTACTTCGTAAATGTAAATTTTCCACAAAAGCACGAGTAAATTGTAATTGACTATTGCTGTGCAATCCACTTTAGGCATTAAACAGATTGCGCGAAACGCGCACAAACACACAATCACGGGCGGTCACGTTCGATTACGAAGAAAACGTATTTGTCGCATTTGACTAAATAAACGCCATGCAAATTACAGATTCATCGCCGAAGCAGAGCGTTATTCAAACGAGAGTCCAAAAGAGCATATATGTGCATGACCTTCTGAAAAGTGCCTCTCCAACCAGCCAATAAGAACGTCCAGTTAAAAGAAGAATATGTATAACAAGAGTATGTTAACGAGAATATTATAACATGTATAGCAGAACATTAAGAATAATATAACTATGTATAACAAGAATATTAAGGCGTCGCTCATGCATGGTTTTTAAGCTACAGTGACGCAGATGGTCACCTTACCACGTCCGTTCACTTAATTTCGCGCCTAAGATGTTAGATACTATCCCGATAATATCTTAAGATAGCGTAGTATGATGTTGTTTAAAAGGTATAAATTTAGTATAGAAGCAACCTCAAGGTGCCATGGACGGGGTTGCTTCGAATCCCTCAAAGGTTTGTCAGGCTGTCCATTCGTGTATAGTTGCGTTAGCAAGGTATATCAAAGAGCGGTTTTGTTTCTAAGCGTGCGTTGTTACGAGTTCTACAGCATCAATAAAGTGCTTAGCTATGAGACAAGAATTATCGGGTTCACACATATCAATATTCGTTCTATTGGGGCTTTGTCGATCGAGTCACAGTCCCAGATTGCGCGTTGTCGCTTCCCCTGGAGCGTCGACTCACAGCTGTCGATGAGAGAGTGTGTTTGTGTGTAACACTGCGAAGACACGTGCATCGAAAAACAGCAGTCGCGTTTATGCCCCTCCTCATCTCTGCAAGGTATGCACTTATCGTTGTTTCATTTACTCGCGGTCGTGTACACCAGACGGCGCTGAAAGCGCCGGAGAGGTTGGCAGGGGGGGGGGGGGGGGGGGGCACAGGCTCTACAACGCAGTGCATATTTACCGTTCTAATTTTCCACCCGTATTATATTTGGAATGCGTTTGTAGCTCTTCATTGCTGCTTTTGTTTTTCACGGTATCGTTGTACTCGCGTCGTGTGGAGATAGATCCGGAGGTTCAGAGCTCCTGCCACCTTTGTAAGGTGACGACCTCCCAGAAAAAAAGCACAGCCCGTACAACACAACACGTGACATTCATGGGTAGAGCCTGTCGTATTGTCAACGAGCCTCCTCCAACAGGCTGCAACGAAGCAGCCTTGTTAGCAACGGCACTACTGCTTACACTACGTGAGTATGCGAACCAAGTTTTTTTTTTTTTTTAAGACTATGGTCTTTCTTGTGAACCTTCGACGGAAAAATTTTGGTCTGTCTGCCTGTACATTTGTCTGTTTGTCTGCCCTTAACGATACCTCAAACGGCCGACCGACCCCATCAGCAGCGCCCACCAATAGTGCTCAAGATTCCACGTGCATACTTGTGCGATTGTCAATTGAAGAGCAATCATTGCGCATATCTGAGGTACCATAACAACACGTTGACGTTTTGTATGGGTTGCTTTATTTTTTCGCCGATGTACAGGGTCGACCTCATATAAGGTGCACGCCTAATTAGTATTGAAGCCGCTGAAACAAAAATGATTATTATACTTGACTAAGGAAATGTACCTTATATGACACTAAGTCATGGTGTCGCTTAACACAATTATAAATTTCAGAATTGTGCGTTAAACATCAGCTTCTGTGAGGGTTTATGTACTGATGAGGTGTTCCTCTTTAATGCGCGCGACTCTGTGACTTCAACTCAGCGCTACTTCTCATGTACCTGAACGCGCAATGGAATCGTATTAATAATTACAGTATATGGTTCAGTAAGAACCGGAGTGTACTGTATGTATTGAAGTATAGTGACCATGCAACGTGGTATTAAACGTGATTGGGTGTGCGCAAGGTGATATGTGTTTAGTTTTAAAAGAAATCTGAGCACTTTCTTATTGTTTTAAATTTTAGCATGATAGAAATAATACGAAGAAATGCAGTTCGATTAGGCCATGTAACTTTTAGTACTGTCCTTTCAAACTTTCCTTCGGTGCTTATCTAAGTGCATGTTCGGCAAAAGCAGTAAAAATGTGTTTTACTCGTATTTTTTGCTCAAACGATTGTCAACTATGTCCTCATCATAGAGACCATTGAAGCAATGCAGACAACAGTTTTCACTTGGCTTTTGTGGGCCCAAAGCCACAGCTGTGTTACGATAAACGTCGTGATTCAAGATTTACGATGAATGTTCATAACCTGCAGTAACATGGTGTTCTCAGATCCGCCAACTTACACGGACGCCATTGTCTCTGGTTGTCATACTTATGAATGCGGCCGTCGTGGCTGACATTCGCACTCGCGATTTCGGCCTCTAAAGATGAATGCCACAAAGATTTAAGTCCTTGATGATGAGTAGTTTTTAGTGGCGCAAGGGCCAATTGATGGCCAAAGAGCGCCATTTCAATTGACTACAGATATGAACAATGATATGGAGCGTGGCTGCAAAGGGGCCTTAAAATTCCTCGCTTTAACGCGGGTTAAAACATGAAAGTAATAAAATCATGACAGTGGCGTGACATATGTGTGATGATAGCTGATGGCAAAATGTCATGATAATAAAACCATGATGAAGATGTAGTCAGCGCAGCCACGACCACTCTATAGAGGTTGTGCTACGGATGACCTCGAAATATCGGGTGAAAGCTTTGCACATCTTTTAAAAACGTAAAAAGTGTTCGCAGTTTAAAAAGCGGATCCCTACCGATGAGCATCCCAGGGTGTAGAGGGAGCTGCTGTCGGTAGGGCAGTAAAGAGTGCTTTTTTTAGAGCATCTAGCTCATTGCACTGGACGAGAATGTGGAGAACCGTAAGGGGCTCTCCACATCTTTCACAATATGGTGGATCACCGGTAGACAGAAGAAATGAATGTGTAGAATGTGTGTGTCCTCTTCTAAGCCATGTTAGTATTACTTCTGTGTGTCGTGATTTTGATAGTGGCGGCCAATAACCTAGTTGCGGCTTAATAGCATGGAGTTTATTATCTGTGTGTTTATCCCACATGCTCTGCCAATACCGCCTGAGCTTTCGTTTTATAAAAGGTTTTAGGTCAAGTGCAGGGACTGATGTAGATGCATTGGCAGTAGTGAGATTGGCGCAAGCAGCCAGATTGTCGGCCAAAACGTGCCCTTGTATTTCACGGTGCCCTGGAACCCAGCAGACAACGACATGCTGTTTTGATGTGTAGAGTGTGCACAGAAGTGAGTAGAGTGACACCAGCACGGGGTTCTTGTGTTTTTTAGGAGTTTTCAGGGCTTTGATTACGCTTAGGGAGTCTGTGTATATTACCGCCTTTTGTAATTTTATCTGTTTAATGTGTTTTACGACCGCCAGTATTGCGTAAGCTTCTCCTGTGAAGATGCTTGCATTAGGATGAAGAACGCCGTACTTGGTAAAGGATTGGCCTACCGCTGCATATGAAACAGAAGTGTTTGACTTTGACGCATCAGTAAAGAACTCAGGGCATGTGTATTTATGTTGTAGTTCTAAAAAGTATGTATGTATGTGTGCAAGTGGTGCGTGCTTTGTGACATCAACAAAAGAAACATCACAGTCTATAAGCTGCCACTGCCACGGTGGCAGATATGTTGCAGGAGCCATCAAACTGGGTTCAAGAAGAGGCACACCTGTTTTTTCGGCCAGGCTCCTTACACGCAGCGCATAGGGCTGCCTAAACGAAGGACGGTTCTCGAACAAGCCAGAACAAGACAAATCATTAATTGTGAAATGGGAGGGATGTTTCTTGTCTGCCTTCACCTTCAAAAAGTACAGAAAGGACAAGGAACATCTTTGTAGGTGGAGCGACCATTCATTCGAATCCACGTACAGGCTCTCCACAGGGTTGGTGCGGAAAGCACCCGTAGAGAGGCGAATGCCTAGATGGTGGACAGGGTCGAGAATTTTCAAGGCTGATGGTGTTGCCGACAGATAGATTATAGCACCGTAATCTAGGCGTGTGCGTACGAGGCTTTTATATAAGTTAATTAAACATTTTCTGTCACTACCCCATGTAGTGTGTGACAACATTTTCAAAATGTTCATTGTTTTTAAGCACCTGTCCCTTAAATACTTGATGTGTGGGGTGAAGGTTAGTTTAGTGTCTAATATGAGACCAAGAAACTTGTGCTCGGTCTTCACTGACAGAGGTTGACCATGCAGGTCAATGTCGGGGTCAGGATGGAGGCCCCTCTTTCGGCTGAACAAGACACAAGTGCTATTTTGCGCGTTGAGTATAAAACCATTCTCGTTTGCCCATTGAGATACCTTGTTCAACCCTAGTTGAACTTGACGTTGGCACATTGAGATGTTGCACGATTTGTAACCAATCTGCACATCATCGACATATATGCAGTAAAAATATTTCGTGGGAGAGACAGGTGCAAGGAATTCATTTTAACTATGAAAAGTGTGCAGCTCAATACACCTCCTTGTGGCACTCCTGTTTCTTGGACAAATACTCGAGATAAGACAGTGCCAACTTGGACACGGAATGTACGGTTGGACAGGTAGCTTTCGATAACTGTCAGCATTCTACCCCGCACACCTAAATGTGAGAGGTCTCGCAATATGCCGAAGCGCCATGCAGTGTCATAAGCCTTTTCCATATCGAGGAACACAGAAAGAAAAAATTACTTATGAACAAAAGCGTCGCGAATTGGTGCTTCGATACGGACAAGGTGGTCAGTGGTGGACCGAGCATCTCGAAACCCACACTGGTATGGGTCAAGTAGGCCACTAATTTCAAGAAAGTGCATCAGGCGCCTGTTAATCATTTTTTCAAAGACTTTGCAAATACAGCTGGTTAATGCTATTGGTCTGTAGCTGGAAACTGAGGCTGGGTCCTTGCCTTGTTTTAGGATTGGGATAATGATAGCTTCCTTCCAGGCGGAGGGTAGCTCGCCAGAAGACCATATCGCATTATACAGAGAGAGGAGAGCTTTCTGGGTTTCAGTGGGCAGGTGTTTTACATTTCATATGCCACACGGTCCGGGCCTGGGGCAGATTTATTGTAGCCGGCAGGTGAGGCCTGCAGTTCAGCCAAACAGAAAGGTTCGTTGTATGCCTCATGTGTTTTGGGCTTGCGCTCTAATCTCTGTTTTTCTATTGCGGTTTTGTATCGTCGGAACACTTCACTATAGTGTGTTGAGCTGGAGACCTGTTCAAAGTGCGCTCCGAGAGTGTTTGCCTGGTCTTCCAAACTCTCCCCTTGTGTGTTCACTAGAGCAAGCGAATGTGATCCTCGTCCTGCCACCTTAGCAACCATGCTCCAGACTCTCGACTCATCTGTGTATGAGTTAATGCCCGATACAAATTTGTGCCAGCTTTCTCTTCTCACCTGTCGGTGCGTCCTCCTTGCTTGAGACTTGACGTTCTTAAATTTTACAAGATTCTCGGCTGTGGGCGAGTCTCTCCATGCCTTATTTTGTTTTTTTCGAGCCTCACGGCACTCATTATTCCACCATGGTACTCGTCGTTTGCTTGACGGTACACATGTTTGGGGAATACATTTTGTTGCTGCATCAACCAGGAAAGCTGTAAAGTAGCATACAGCATCCTCTATGCTCAATGCCGCCATGTCAGTCCAAGATAATAAAGTCATTTTTTGGAACTTTTCCCAATCAGCTTTGTCAGTGAGCCATTTGGGAACTTGTGCAGGACATGTATTTGTTATCGATGTGCTGATAACGATAGGAAAATGATCACTACCATATGGATCATTAATGACTTCCCATTTAAGTAGAGGCAGTAGTGATGGGGATATTATGCTGAGGTCTATTGCTGAGTACGTATTGTTAGCGATGTTGTAATATGTTGGCTCTTTCCGATTCAGCAGGCACGCACCGGAAGAAAAAAGGAGCTGTTCAATCAGGCGACCTCGAGCATCGCAGCGAGAGTCACCCCATAGATTGCTATGTGCATTGAAATCTCCAAGGAGGATATAAGGTTCTGGAAGTTCCTCTATGAGGGACTCGAATTCATGCTTTTCAAGACGGTGTTGTGGAGGTATGTAGAGAGAGCAGATGGTGACGAGCTTATTCAAAAGAACTGCTCGAACGGCCGCCTCAAGGGATGTTTGTAGTGGTAGGTGTGTGCATGCAATCCCTTGATTGACTATAATGGCAACACCACCGGATGGCACAATGGCATCATTCCGGTCTTTCCGAAAGATAACGTAATGACGTAAAAAGTTGGTGTGTTTAGGTTTCAGGTGTGTCTCTTGTACGCGCAGCACCTTAGGTGTATGTTTGTGTAAAAGTTCATGGATATCGTCGAGGTTTCTCAACAGTCCTTTGACGTTCCACTGTAGAAGTTGTGTCATTTTAATGTAGTGTGGTGCTGTGTGTACAGAGGTGTTGCGTTAGTTTACAGGGCCTTTTGAGGGCCCCGTGATTCGAGGTTTTTCTTTTTTGGCGCACTCCAAGGAGTTGCGCCTATCCTTCGGCGTCTGAAGCGCCGGAGGAGTGGGACTTGTATCCATCACCTCTTGTGAGGTGGTGGATCGTGCCTGCTGGGCATGCACAATCACTGAACTTTTGGACCTAACTGCGCCTGCAGTGGTCCCAGGTTCGGCAGACACCGGGGTTTGCCGGCCCTGTTTGTCAGGTGGCGGAGCAGTACAGGCTGCTCCAGCCGGGGGCGCTGGCGGCACGACCGCGGCCACACACTGTGTGACATTCGCGGGTGCCGAGGCATGTGGCGCGGCGCCCCGGCGCGTCACATCTGCAAAGGAGGGATCAGATGGGTTGTGTATTGCAAAACGTTGGCGTGCTTCTTGGAATGTGAGATTGAATTTAACCTTGAGTCCTACTATTTGTTTCTCTTTTTTTCATGCGGGGCATGATCGTGAGTAGGCAGCGTGATCTCCTTCACAGTTTGAACAATGAGTTGTTTCTGAGGTGCAATTGTCCGATATGTGTTGAATGGATGCGCACTTTGCGCAAGTGGCACGCCCTCTGCAACTCTGCGATCCATGACCGAAACGTTGGCACTTGAAACATCGACGAGGGTTGGGAATGTATGGCCTTACACGAAGCTTACAATAGCCGGTTTTGATTGATTCTGGTAGGTCACTTGTTCCGAAGGTAATTATTACGTGTTTAGTAGGGGTCAGTTTGTTTTTGCACCTTATTGTTATTCGTTGGACTTTGACCACGTTCTGGTCCTGCCAACCTTCGAGCAGCTCACTTTCAGAAAGCTCAGTAAGATCATCATCAGAAATTACGCCACGGACAGTGTTCATGGACCTGTGTGGGCCCACCGAAACAGGGGTTTCCCCAAAGGCTACAAGCTTAGACAGCTTTTCATACTGAGCTTTGTCACGAACCTCCAAAAGAAGATCGCCACTTCCCATCTTTGTCACTTTATAACCTGGGCCTATTGCTTCTGTGAGAGTTTTGGAAACGAGGAAAGGTGAAATGGCTCGGACTGTCTTGTTTTCGTTTTGACTGTGGATTACATGGTACTTTGGGAATGTCGGCTTTGGTGTGTTAAGCAGGAAAGTATCATCGGTGCGCCACCTTTTTAGGGAGCGATCAGGAAGGAGGGGAAAAGCTTTTGCCATAAAAATACTATAAAGTTCGGCGGCGATGGTGGCCACCCACCACCGAGCCCAACAAGGGGCCGCTACAAGGTTGACTCGTGAACACTTGGAGACGCCAGCCATGCATCGCCGCTATAACCGAATATAACTACCCAAGGTTGGGTAACTACACAGGGTTAACCCTCGCCGCCAGGAAATTCGGAAGTAAACGGAAAAGATAAGATGACAGGACAGATAAAAAGAGAGAGATCAAGACGAAGATGTAGGAAGAGAGTGATAGGAAAAGGCGACTGCCGATTTCCCCTGGGTGGGTCAGCCCAGGGGTGCCGTCTACGTGAAGCCGGGGCCAAAGAGGTGTGTTGCCTCTGCCGGGGGGCCTTAAAGGTCCAATCACCCAGCGTCAGCTCAACCCCCAGGATCCCCTTTTCCCCGGACACGGCAAAGCCACGCACGGCTAGGCGTGGGAGGGAGTAGAAACTCCCCCGTTAGCTCGGGTCCGTGGTGTCGCTACACACCAAACGCCTGCTTTCACAGGCACCCCTGCGGGGAGATTTAAGTCCTTGATCGTTAACGTGATAGCGTGGAAAAGCTTCTTTCGCAGAGATTCCGTTGTCGGCGTTGGTGTCGGCATCATTAGTGTGAGCAAAAATTGGCTTTGTACGTGAGCGAAAATTTGGGTTAGGTGCCAATAAGGAGAGTACAGACAAGACAGCAGTTCAGGTGAGAATCTAACCCGGGACTTCTGTGCAGAAAGCCAGTCTTCGACTACAGATCAACGCACATACTAGAAATTGCTTACAAAAAAAAAACACTATATGAATGTTGCGCAGCGCAGTGCGAGGAGTCACATTAACATATGTAATATTGCGTGGCTGGAGCGTATAATCGCACATTAGGCGTCAGAACATGCAATTTCAATTACACAACGAGCGTTTTCTTTAAAAGATCACCGATCACAAAGCGCACAGGCACAATTTTATCACCATCGATAATAGCATCAACAACGTGTGCAGCTTCCTAGGGGTGCGTGTTTCTATACGAACGCACATACATGCAAAAGAAAGAATCATGTCGTTTCTAATTTCTACAATTCCACATATTCCATCTTGCGATAGGCATTATAGGTTATAGTATAAAAAGGCCGATTGCGGGTGCATAAACGTTCCTGTTCTTGTGGCGCGGTTTAGCTGTACTGGTGATTGAAAGGGGATGCGAGAATGTGCTTTGAGGTAGATCGCTTTCTACTCTTGACGTTGAATCTCAAACGTCCTCCAACTTCACTCTTCGGGCATCGGATTCAGTGTCATGGACAATTCGCGATTACCAGATCTTAGTCTCTCAGCCATTATCTCAATTGTGGTAAACGTGAAAAAATCTCGGAGAAGCTGAGTGCTGCCCATAACAATGTTTAGCAACAGCGTACAACTCGGTATCCCTGAGTTGTGGGGCTGAGACGATGCCAATTCAACAGTAACGAATATGCACCAGACTACCGGCCATTTGTGTTTGTGTGCGTGTATGTGCGTGATACAGACAACGATCGTGCCGAATGCGTTCGTGTGGCCATTATGTAATAAAGTGCTCTCACTCGTCTGCCATCAACTCCTTAGATAATAAGCACCTTGCATTTATGAAACTGAAGTCTGTGCATTCAGCTACCTGCATTATGCGGAATTTCAATAAAAAGTGAGCGCCGATATTTCAGTAAATGCGAGAACAAGATACCCAGGCATGCCATTGAAAAATGGGGCACTGGTGGAGTCACAATTCTAAACTATTCAACATACCTATATTCGAAGTATTCTTTCTGTCTCTAGACGGCCCTAAATGCTGGAAACGTGGTACTGTGAAATAAAGGGTCTGATAAGTGACCAATTTTAGAACGAAAATTTTTACACGTAAATGCCTGCCGAATTCAATAAAAGTACATCAATCCTGTTTCTAAAGTAGCGTTTACCGACCTAATATTTCCAATCGCAATATCCCTAACTTCAGATCCAGATCTCTTTGAAACGTTTTCCGGTTTCTTAAACACAGATAGCACGTCGCAATGATCGCTGCGTCTGCAGGCACCATCGCTTGATTTTGTCCTGTCCAGTCACGTGCTGGGAAAAGTCAATCATTTCACTTGATTTGATATGTCAGGTTTAACGTCCCAAAACCACCATATGATTATGAGAGACGCCGTAGTGGAGGGCTCCGGAAATATTGACCACCTTGGGTTCTTTAACGTGCACCCAAATCTGAGCACGTGGGCCTACAACATTTCCGCCTCCATCGGAAATGCAGCCGCCGCAGCCAGGATTCGATCCCGTGACCTGTGGGTCAGCAGCCGAGTACCTTAGCCACTAGACCACTACGGCGGGGCAATCATTTCTCTTGTCTGCGATAAATGAAGAGGGTCAGCTTGCCATTAGTTTTCTTTTCTTTTTAACAGGGGAAACGTTGTAGGAATAAACCTGGCGGCAGATGAATATCTGCGTTAGTCGCACTCCAGCTTGCAGACAGATCCACAGATGGCTTAATTGCTTTTACTTGCGGAGTACCCAAGTGCAGGCAGTTAAAAGAAAGAATGATAGAGAAGAGGAACGCATGGTAATCACAGCTGTGCTGTGCCTGCAAATTTCAGACAGGGAGAAACTGAGACAAGTAGTGTGAAGCGCCTTACGGTCTCGACTTGTCAGTATGTAATGTTACCACGGCGTGTCATGTAGCTGTTGTTTATCATAAAACAAGCGTAAGTCCTATTACGCGCCACTGGTTCACTGAAGTGAAGAAGGCAACAGTTAGAGGCCAACAAATACGAGCAGAAGTTAGTGAAGGAAAAACACATTTTCCTACATGCCATAGGAAACTGAGCAAGGGGAAGTAGGTAAAAAGAAGAAGAGCTTTGGGGTAAGCTTAATTTCGAGCCAGTTTTTCGACGGCGTCAGTGGAGCGCGGGATCACTTTCCCCTTATGGATCTTCGTTTTCAGACTAGCCGCCATTAGTGCCTCGTCATGAAAATATGTCTCCAAAGACTATGCTTCGAGTCCCAAACTAGGTTTCACGTTAGTGGAGTGTGAACACCCATTTCAACATGTTTTTTTTTTTTCTTCAGCTGCACGAGTGATTAACGCAGCTTTCTTTCTCTTCCGAGAAGTTTATCTGTCGGGATAACTAATCCCTCTCGGGTTCATCAACTGCGAGCAATGTTAATGAAAATAACTGAATCAGGCATGTTTAGGAGCTAATTATTTTCTTGCGAGCGATTGGGATCGTTGGGCACTTGTTAGAGAACATTTCAACCAAGCGGTTTTTTTTTCTACGAAGCCTCCGAGATCCACTTAGGCAGTGCGAAGAAACACAAGTAAAAAAAAATGTAAAACACTGTCCCCGTATCTGCATGTTTCACTCCAAATGTCGTCGAAAGACGATAGTCTTGCGTCTGAAGAGAGTGAACAAAACGTTAATTTGATGTTTTACGCGATATAATCAGTGAATTGTATTCTGGAGGTGCTGCGTTAGAGACTCTCGATCTCTGCAGCAAAGGCGAACGAGCGCATCGAGGCATGTTAGACCCGTGCGCTACCTGGCAGTTATCTTCGTAAATGAAAGAAGGCGTGAGTGCCTGTCTTTGAGGCGATAAGGTGTAAAACGCAAAGCGACGGACAGGTGCCACCACAGCGTCGTCTTAGCAAAGCGGTGGAAACACTTGCCTTTTTGAGCGTCGTGTTGCATTGTCAGCGCAGCGTGATAAACGCTACGGTCCTTAGAATTACTTACACGTGTATGGCTTCTCTAGTATAAAGACACACATACAAAATATTGACGTGTTGTTATGGCCCCGGATATGCATAATAAATCATCTTTAATTGACAATAGCACAAGTATGAACGCTCAAACTTGAACAATATTGGAGGGCGCTGCGAATTGAGTTGGCCGTTTGGGGTATAGTTACGACGTACAAATAGACAAATGTACAGAAAGACAGACCAAATTTTCTTTTGCGTCGAAGTACCCCAGGAAAGACTGTCGTCTTTAATACACAAGGGCAGGTGAACGCCGAAATGCCCGCGACGCCTAAGGCCTGATCCCACATATGTGTTGCAGCGAGTCAGCGAATGGCTTTGTGACGTGGCGCCGAACCGTCTCCCTATAGAGAAAGATGGCACGCAGCCCTCTCTCTCTCTCTTCATGGGGAGAGGGCGTGGCACCACGTCGGAAACCCATGTGAAGTGGTAAAATGCGCACGTATGGCCAGGCCTTCTATTAGTGATTAGTGTCACCTCCATGTTGTTGTCGTTGTACGATAAATAACTTGCTTCTTTTCTTTTTTTTTCAAGCAAGCGTTCCCATTTGTATAATGACCTGAGGTCCCATCATATCAAATGTGTTGTTATGCTTTATTTTCATAGATCAACCACTCATTCAATTCATCCTTATGTGCTTCCATGACCTAATGTTATCATATTCATGTTTGTTTACTTACTTGGCCTGCTTCTATACCTCAATAAGGTATTGTGAGATAGTAGTAGAAGAAAATTATAAGCCTTTCAAATATCATCAAAAAAAGCGAAATGCCCAGAGCTAATAACATATGAGTGAGTATCGTACAGTTACAGACTATACTCTGCTTGAAGAGGACTCGGAAGAATCTGACGAAGAAAGCTGGGAAAACAACAAGCAAAATGTGCGTATCTCATTATTCCCATGCAAACGCTTTTTAAGATATTTCGCATGAAAATTTAGTCAGTTGGTCGGTCGGTTAGTTACGCATTTGGGAACTCTAGCTATATAGTTATATTTTCCAGCTATAAGGAAAAATCGTTGTAGGTAAATGACATTTCAACGTATAAACGTAAACTTTTTCTTCCACTAATTGCGTCATATAGCTCATGCGAATGCGTTAACGATAACTGATATGAATGTGGTGTATGTTTTTGTGAAAGGCGCTATTGACAGGTGCCTCTAGTAAGCGCACTTTATCGTTTGATTCGTTATGCGATCATTAAATCGGTATAGGCAAAAACGTATTGATTAAACAAATGAATCATTAATTGACCCTCCCAAAATATCGATTGCACGCAGGGTTATGATGGTCGGAAGATTGGGCAGCCTGGTCGCCCACCAGCACCAGAGGCGCGTGCACCGATTGCGACAATTGAGGAAATTGACTGCTTCGATGGCGACATCCAACAGTCAGCAAGCGAAGAGTCATCAGGCAAATGCAACCACCTATCCACATATTCGATCAAACAGTTTTAAAACTATCGTTTCTAGAGAACTCCGAAATTGCAATTTCCAGCTGTCTTTTAATTGGCATTGGTACACTGGTGTCGGCAAGAAGTTTTCGGGGGAGGGGGGGGGGGCGCTCGTAATAATTTTAAATTCGAAGCATTTCTTAGCGAAAATCGGCGACTTTGAGCGTATTTATCTATCTAGCCGTCTACGACTTTTAGCTCTCCTGGCCGTTTCGATAATGGTGTCGATGCCAAACGTGGTATGGCATAAGATGACTGCATGGAGAACATATATCACTAGTCATAACATGAGAATTATCACATGTATGTCATGAATGTCATGATTTACATTTCGTGGTCCTGCAGCTCTTGCGGTGGTTTCGTTCACATGGCATATTGCAAAACTAGTATGGTATGACACGATTGCATGCCGAACACAAGCGACAGACCCTAAAATGAAAATCATGATATGCATGTCATGCAACAACATGATTACATGCCACGCTCATTAGGAGCTGGTGGCCGTTTCGCTAGCTCGACTTATACCAACATTGGTATTACGAGACGTGAATGGATGACGAAGGTATTATACTGGTGCAAACATGATAAACATGAGATGCGTGTTATGTAACAACATGACTACATGCCACGCTCATGATGCGCTCACGGCCGTTTCGCTAGCTTCACATGTACCAAACTCGGTATTACACTACGCGAACAGACGAAATAGGTAAATGACACATACAAACATGATAATCACGACATGCGTGCCATGTAGCAACATGACTACATGCCACCCCCATGATGCGCTCGCGGCCGTTTCGCTGGTTTTCCATATGCCAAATTTGGTATTACGTGACGTCAATGGATGACTAAGGTATGTGACTGGTGCAAACATGATAATCGCGAGATGCGTGTCATGTAAGAACTTGACTACATGTTACAGTCAAGGGATTTTGACGTGATGCGGTGCGAGTGCTCGCCGGCGTTCATTTCCTCGCGTCACATCGGCGTTGCCACGCCAGGCGCCGATCCTGCCATATACTCGCAGGCGCGCACTGCGCTGCGTTGCTTTGACGCATGCGCGCTTCAGCGCGTCCAGCGTCTCTCCGTCACGAAAAGAGGGAGACGCAGTGTTGTCTGGATAACACATCGGTATATAGTGATGTCACTCTATGGGATCGGCGCGAAATGCAGCCTGTCTCGTGAAAAGAAACTCCAACAGATGCCCGTGCCGGCAAAGCGCGTTTTGCTACACGAAGTCGGCATTAACCATGTGACTGCAGCTGGCTAACGACAAGACACTGCTGGCCAAGTTCTTCCCGCACAATTGTGCCGGCTGCCGGGCGATTATCCGCTCCCGGGAAGGATACACAATGATAATATTCGTCACAAAAGTGTGAGAAATGCATGCGTCCTACGCTCACGATGCTCTCGCTAATTCGACTGAAGTGCACGCCTAACGTTGGTTCGGGATCCTTTCACGGCTCGTCCGAATTTCTCGCTTGCACGGAACGAACGAAGCGGAACGAGCACTCAGAAAAACGCAACGAGACCACGATCAGAATAGCAGGCGGCGACAGCGAGCAGCGTGCGGATCAGCTGGGCGCTCCGTGAAGCGGCCAAACTGCCGCTCTCCCACTAAAAACTGACGAGAACCAAACAAGAACATGTCGGCAAGTCTCGTTTACCGCGTGATCTCACGGCAAATGGGCCGACTTTGATGGCTTCAAAAAAGGTTGGCCTGCCAAGGCTGGGTGCATGAGATCATGCCCCCTTCTTTGTTTTTCTTTCCTCCATGTACACGAATGCATGTGAAACGCTGGCACATTAGCCACGCATCTCGTTGCAATTCACAGATGGAAATGGAAAAGATACATTTCCTTATTGTGTCTCATTACTTATCTGAAGTTTTATTCATATACTATAGCAACAAATTATATAAGATACACATGTCGCCTTAAATAATTTTCACCATGTCACGTGCTACTGCTGTCAACGTCAGAGCACAGTCGTCTACGTAGAGGACAACGTCACAGGACTGCCAGGTACGTAGAGCAGTTCATACGCGTACGTCATGCCTTCATTCTCTGGGCGTGCGTCCTCGAGAGGAAGGGAGAGCAGCTTTCATCTTGAATTATGACCCATTTCCGCAGCGCGTAGCGTTACAAATTTTGAAAGATGTGATCGTGAACGCCCTATGTACGCATCGCGCTTGTCAGCTCAAATTGTCAAAGCTGATGAGTGGCCCTTTAAAGGGAACCTGCCGCACTTTTTCAGTACAGGTTTTAACATTGCCGAAAGGTAATCGAGGCCCAGGAAAACACGCGAGTCAAACGTTATAGCGCAGCACGCAGCCTCGAATACATAATTTATTCTCAAGTGAAGGTGTGAATCGTCCCCTCTTCTTTCTCATCATGATGTGATATACCCATGTAACCACGCAATATACCGAACTTCAAGGCCTTTTGCCGATTTTAGCACCGTGAGCTGCGTAGCTAACGCGGCCGCCATGGGAGGTCGCCACATGCCCAACCCCACGTTCTTGATAACACTGAGAGTTGGCCACGCGTATGAAGAAAAAAAAAAGGCGTCCAAGCACTTGACGTAACTTTATTCCCCAGTGCCAATCCTCCTCACTTAGCTACCAGAGTACATTTTGGGATCAGAGAAGAGAGAAATCAATTAGAGCGTGTGACAGATATCCATAACTTTACACGTACTTGACGGATTGAAAAAAATTTCGCATGTCATTAACTCGTTTCATAAAACCATTGCAGGGCCCCTTCAGGGCCCCTTCAGGACCCTGCGTTCCTGAAGGACCCTGCGTTCCTGAAGGGGCCCGTCTACGCACTTTTAATATTTTACAGCGACAGCTGTTATGAGATCACAACTCGAACCATGCGCAATTGTGCGTTGCCGCTGCCTCCGCCAGTGTCCGTAACCACATCGCGCGAAATTAGAAATAAAACTTAGCACCAATAGCACAGTGGGGCTCGAGCCCAGCTCCGATGGGTGCCAGCCCAACATTCTACCACTGAGCTACGCCGGTGCTTGGGACTTGTTGTCAAACTTGCTTTAGACAGTCTTGATGTCGGAAAAGCAATCGCGTTAGTACCTCTTATAAAGCGTTTTGAAACAGCGAAAGACCAACCAGTCGTCGCACTATGCGGATAGCATAACGAGTGGGTCGTCCAATGCCCCAACCCACTACAAAAGCTTTTCTTGCTCCCCTATTACTGTGGCGCATACCCTCTCTAGCGATAATTTTTCATCGTCGTCAGCCACTGCACAAACAATTGGCACAAAATTCCTTGCAAGTGTTTAGCGGACACCACGTTTCTCAAAATAATTACGAAAAATAGCATAGAGAATGCTGGCCTACTGCCCCAAAAAATTTATTAATGTCCTAATGGGTATCAAGCAAGTGTGCTTGCAGTATAGTTACCCAATGAGTGGTCTGAAAAGGCCCTGAAAGGCCGCTCTGCCGTGATAACTTCCGATTACGTCCACCGACGTGCCTGAATAGCATAGGTGGGCAAGAAGAGCGTTACAATAAGGCCCGCTGATTTTCTGCACAGTGATTCGATCAATTGGCAAAATATTTTCCAATAAATGTTTTTTTTTGAGCTACATAAAAACTGTAAGAAATTGCCTCGACAATTACGCAGGTTCCTTTTATCTCAAAAGCTAATAAAATACTTTTATTACCCTTGAAAAAACATGAAAACATCGTTTCAGTTTCGACGTTACGAGCTCGTAAATTAGGTTACCGGAAGTCTTTTTTTTTTTTTTTGACACAACGCTTGCAATCTTAAAACCATCTACAGCTTCCGTTCTGACTGTGCTGCGCCTTCCGCGCAGCCCTGGCGTTTTTTATGACTGTCTTTTAAAGTTTTTGACAGCAATTAGGTCGCGAGCAGTTGTTACCTGATTCATCAAGGTCAAGCTGCATCTGTGTGTTTTGGTTGTTTACCGCGGCGTGCATGTTTTCCACTTTGCCTCGCGCGACAGGTGACACATCAAGTGCCACATCACGGCTGCACTTGCTGTCGCTTCAGCGGCGACAACAACGGGGACAACCGCACTGTTCCTCCGAACAACGCACTACCTCGTTTGGATCCGAGCCAGCAGCGAGACGCGGCAAGAAGAAACGCCGCAGCAGCTCAACGACACAGAGGCTAGAGCTTCTCTAGTGATGCGGCAATGCGAGAGCTGCTCCCATGTCTCCATGACCTATAGAGCGTACAGTGTTTGAAATAATCAGTAGCTGTGGGCGACTACAGCTTCGAGATTGTAGAGTACCAATACAGAAGTCTACTGGTATGGTACTGGAGGCCTACTGCAAAAATAACTTCTCTTTCCTTTTTCTTGCCACTCCTTGCCTTTCAAGATTAGAAAAATAAAGTTTTGTGTCTCGCTCTGGTGGTGACGAGACCTACGAAGCGACCACGAATGAGAACGAATGAATTTCTTTTCGGGTCACTAGTTCGATTGCTATTGTTTGTGATTGCTTTTAAGCTCATCCAGAACATTATAGAGAGTGGTACAGCGAGGGGCAGGAACGTTGATAGCATGCTGGAGTATAATGTTTTTCTGACATAGACTACTCTATCTGAAGGGTGATACGCAATATGTGCAGTGATCGGAAACACAAAACAAATAGCAAAAGTGCACCTAACTGGGCTGGTCGGTACATAGCTAATACGGGAATAAACAGAGCTGTACACGAAACGGTGAAAACGCCATTGCTATCGTCAGCGTCATCTTCTGTCGTTCTTTGACTGTCCTTAGTCCAGCGCTGTTTGTCCCCGTCAAAAAGAAATGGCACATATAGTAACAAACATGCCTACTAGGCTGTGGGTTGGGCTACTTGGTATCACTGATTTGTAATTTTGTTTCCGCGCCAAATGTAAGGGGACAGGGACAAGGACATTATACTTCACGTTTCGCCTGTCTGTGTTTTTAAGGTGTCCGCTTAGCTCTATAGTGCGGAAACGAAGTTATCGATCAAAGGCGTATATGCACGGTGGGCTTCAATCGCGTTGAGCAACACTCCCTCCTGTATTTTTCCTTCCTCCATGGTCGTGTTCCCTCGGTTTGCGCATCAAGCAGTCTGTCCAGGAAAAGAAATTATTAACGGGATAGCGCTAAAGACCTCGTGTCGCAGAAAACCCTCCGTCGGTGACGGCCCCGTTGGTTGTGAGCTAAAAATCGTCTGTGCGTCTGTGACGGAAAAATCAAGTTACCGACATAGCCGCGGGAGGCCGCTACTTGTCCCCGCGTTCGCGCGCGATCACACTTAAAAACTGGCGCATTCGAAGAAAAAAAAGTGCTCAAGGTCACGAGGCACGGTAGTTTCTTTGCCCTGCTGCCCCTCCCTGCTTAACTTCCAGCGCTTGCGTCGGGACGAGAGAAGAGATAATGCAATTGCGGCATGCGACAAACCTTTGTAACTCCACTCGCACTGGACGGAGGCAATAAGCTCTTCCAGTGAATTTATTTCATGGTTTCTTGAAAAAGTGTTTCAGGGCCCCTTTAACGCATTTCGTTCGACAGGTGTCACGAAGAAAATGAGCCAGCCCACTCGGCAATAATAGCGCGTGCTGGTCCAATCTACTGGGAGTGTTTGTGTGCGCACGTGTGTATGTAACTAAACATATGAATAAGCATGCACTTAGCGGTTGAAAGGTGCACTAGGGACCAGATATCGCTACCGCGTTTAACTCTTAAAGGCGAAGCTTACGGGTCCCTGAATTTTTGGTCCGGCGCGTTCACAGTGTTGTAAAACCATCCCGCGGAAACAGGCAGTAGACCACGAAATAATGCTGGTCAACAAAACGACGCCATTCGCGTGCTCGGGTGTGGGACTTGTTCGGGCACTTCATGCGCACGTGGCCTCTTGGCAACACCACCTAGAGGGAGTTCTTGCTCTTTGTCGGATGCCAGAGAGGGTAGGGAAGAGACTTAGTTTCCGAATGCTACGTGGGGGCAGCAAGGATTTAGAGCTCGCCTTCTCTCATCCTTGTTTCGCGCTGCTTAAAGAGAGCAAAAAAAAAAACGGTTTTCTCAGCTCGTAATACACCGAATGAAAAATTTTTTGTGGTATAATGCTCCTTATCGGACACACAACTTCCATGGTCTAACTAAAATTTGATATGGGGCCTCGTGAGTGGCCCTTTAAGGTCCTCCTCTGATGATGAACTTTGCACGTACAGCTCATTGGAATAGAGAAGGGCGGACTCACACGGCAGTAGAAAATTATTATTTCGATTTAGTCACTGGTCAGTTGTTTTTTTTATTATTATTCTTCACATATAGAAAGATGCAACTCCCCGCCTTGGTAGTCTATGCTGGCTAAAGTACTTGGCTGCTGACCCACAGGTCACGGGATTGAATCCCGGCTGTAGCGGCTGCATTTTCGATGGAGGCAAAAATGCGGTAGGCTTGTGTGCTAAGGTTTGGTATTGAGAACAACCAAAGACGCCGCCCTTCTCATGCTAATATCATGTCTCACATCATAGTATAAACATATGTGATGGGATTCTTACGCACGTGGTCACGGTCATGCAGTCAGCGTCCGTTCTCACTCATTTCGACGACCATGCTGACACGGAGGTGCATACTGACGCTGTAACATAGATCTCGGTGTAGTGCTCGTTCAGCGTTAAGATGACATCAGAAGAGCCATAGCCTACATCAGCCGCTTCCTTTTCGGTATCGAGGCGAGTTATTCTACTGCGCATCGCAGTCGTGTGGGCAATCACCAAGTTTCGCCCGAACCTTTATGGTCGTCTTTTCAAGATAGTGACGGACCACCACGCCCTCTCTTAGTTGGCAAGCCTGCGCAACCCTCCCAGATGACTAGCAAGGTGGAACTTGCAGCTGCGGGAATTTGACGTCACCATCGTTCATAAGTTCGGCTGTATGCATGAAGACGCTGACACACTGTCACGCACACCCCTTCATCGCGTCAATCAGGAAGCAGAAAACGATGAAGGTTTTCAGGGCGCAGTTAGTTCGCCAGACTTGAGTGGCAGCGAGATCACTCAGACATTCGTCCAAACATCGATCCCTCGGAGGGCCAGGACGCAATCATCCTAAGTCAATTATCCCGCTCGTTGACATCGTTATGCCTGCGAAACAATGTGCTGTACAAGAACGCCCGTTAGAACTACCGTGATTTCCTGCTGGTGGTTCCTCGAGACATGCGATATGACATCCTCTTCGCTTGCCATGACGAACCCACATCAGGTCAGCTGGACTACTCATGGACACTTGCCAGAGTGAGTGAGAAGTACTATTGACCTGGACTTTCGGAAAGCGTCAAGGAGTACGTAAAGGCCAGTCAGGAATGCCAGTGCCGAAGGGAACCATCTGTTAAGCCAACTGGTTTTGTTCAGCCCATCGAAGCGCGAGGTTTTTTTTTCCTTCAATGCAAGAGCCACTCTTGGACCCGCTACAGTGGTATAGTGGCTAAGGTACTTGGCTGCTGACCTAGAGGTCGCAGGATCGAATACCGGCTGTGGCGGTTGCATTTCTGATGGAGGCGGAAATGTTGTAAGCCCATATGCTTAGATTTGGGTGCACGCTAAAGAACCTCAGGTGGACGAAATTCCTGGAGCCCTCCACTACGGTGTGTCTCATATTAATATGGTGGTTTTGGGACGTTGAGCCCCACATATCAATCAAGAGTCACTCTTGCCTCCGACCCACTACCTGCGGGTGGAAATATGTTGGTATCAAATTCATTGCTTCGCTTTTTTAGTCAAATAGTGATATTTTTTAAATGGCCAGGCTTTTGAACTGAGAAATCTACAATTACCTGTCAGATTTTCCTCGTTTGTACTGTTTTAAAATCAACAAAACCTGCAAGTCCCAATCTTGCACCGAAGTTATACCAAGGATTTCACTCGGCGTGCTAGCGAATGCTTCAAAAAAGCCACAATCGCTGTTATCATGGCTCTCTCCGCAACAGATGACATCTAGCCGTTAATATGCATTCTTTTATATTGTGGCCAAATCAACAACATTTCATGCACTGCAATGACTTTGGGGAACGTGCTCTCTCTCTCTCTCTCTCTCTCTATATATATATATATATATATATACTTTGTAGATTAGTGGTCATGTCTTAATTTCTGTCAGTCTGACTCTTCCTAAAAAGGTTACCATTAACCGATTTGGTAGGTGATTTCCTGTCATAAGACGTTCGAGTGCACCTGCAGTCTAAACGTTCGTCAGGTACAGCAAATAAGTCCAGAATTTTCGGACGTGCCAGACTCATATCCGCCCCATGGACTATGCTCTTCGTACATGCAAAATCGCCTGGGATAAACGGGCTCATTAGCTGTGCAGAGAATTCAGAAAAATTGAGAAGCTCTCTAACGCAATACTGAGTTGCAGAGCAATACAGAATATAACCGCGGTCCTATTGGCCGACCACAGTGATTACGAAGCTCCACTTGAATTGCCTTCAGAATATTCACTGGAATGAAAACCCATTGGTTGGAACTAGAGCTGCAGGAACGTAGTTGTTTCCACTGCGTTTGAAGGAATCAAGCGACCAATCTTTGGCCGGCATAAATTCTTGCCAAGGGGAGTGCCTTTGACCAAGTGATGACCAAGGCATCGGAATCGTATGACTTCCCTGGGCTCCAAAACACCGCCACAACCGGTTAAAGAAACCCCCCACCAAAAAAACCTAAAAATCCGAAAAGCAAACAAAACCCTTAGCTAATAGAGATAATGCCCTTCGATCCACCGGGAGCCACCGCGAGTTTGGATCTTCATGCGGAAGATCACTGGAATCGGTACGGCATTCGCGCCCAAATAATCGTCGCCATGATCGAACGTACTATATTTCTTTGCTTTCACTGGTGGGCTCCATTTATTATATTTTCAACACCGGGAGCTACACTTTCTCGATGCTTGCCCCTCCGCTCAGAGTGAGGACATCTGCGTCGTCTGCTACGGCGTCCGCCATTATCGCTCCCGCTGTACACCGGTATCGCTTTGGCTGGAAGTGGCTTACTAGCCTAACCCGAACAGTTGTTGCACTGAGGAACATAACATCCAAGCATACCTGGCTGAAGAAAGCGGCACGTGAGCCCTACAACTGGGCGACACGCTGCAGGCAATACGATGGCGGTAAAAACAGTACAAAAGGTAGCAGCACCGTGGGCACGCGCATCGAGGCACCCTGCCGGGGCCGCATACCACTGCCCCGCGGACCACACGTTGTGGAAGCTTGCCATAAATTATGTTTTGTGAGGTGAGGGAGTACCAAAAACAGTACGTGCACTTAGTGGCTCTACAATTTATTGGTGTTGTGGCTGATTGTCTACATGCGGAATAATTATAGCTGAAACTTCTCTAACAGGTCCTAAGCTTTGAAACACCTACTCATTACTTGACTCTCCTGGCGTAAAGGCCAGGCGGGCTACACAATCGTACATAGTTGCTCTGGGAGTAATCGATAAGCACCAGGGTCATGGTCGAAAAGATATATTCGGCTTGTCAATGGTATGTGCTGGCCGCATGTGATTGTTTATCCAGCACAGTGAAGTCGTGTAGCAGTTCCAGGTTGGCTCGGAAGGGTTAACAAATAGTGGCCAAGAGTGGCGCTATGGCTACGCGTGGCTGCGCAGTGCTTCTGTGATGGCTACAGAGGTGTGTCCGTGAAAGGCGCGATGTGGTGGGCAAGAAGACCATATAAGTAGTCGCCCTTCAAGTCAGGGCTCCAGTCGACCTGTTTGACCCGAGTTCCCAGAGATGGGGCTTGAGATGGTCATGCATGAGGTGGCGAGGCGGAGCAAGCAGGCTGGCACTTCTCGCAGGTGCTGGTAAGGGTGCTGGAGGGAGGTATTTTGTTGGCTGGCGCTTCTTCATTTTGAGGCTGATAACTGCGACCCATCTATGATGGGGGCCTGCACGTCACTTTTTGATGTGCAGGCGCATGGTGATTTTCCCATTTTAGAACGAAGCTTCTTAATGTCGAGGTTTGTCCGCTGGCGTTGACTTATTGTGCGTCCTAGCCACCGCTATGGACAATCACAATGACGCTCATGACGACAACGAACAAGCACATTCCAGACCACACACTTTCTTTCTGTCATTACGACACAACAAATGCAAGATAGTCACTATTTTCCTTGAAGATGATGGAGACGACCCCCTGATGAGGATGAAAAATTTGATAATAAAGATCACGGACTACGAGTGTATTGAGCTGTATAAGACGTCACAATAGGCTCTAATGCATTTCGTATCTCTGGAAACACCGAAAACCTACGAAGACAGCGTGCAGAAACTTCTTCTTCGCCAACTTCAGGCTATATACGACACCACAAAGCATAAATAATAAGAGCAAAACAAGGCTTTCAGCGTTTCGGAGGGGGCGAAAAACGAGGGGCGTAAGCTATAGGCACTGTGGTTTCTTACGCTTTGTCTACACAGATTCCTTGAAGTCTACTTATCTTTAATAACGTGGTGTGGTATGGAGTTCACGCACCAATAAGCATTGTGCTCGTACCTGGAGAAACAACAGAATGCAAGACATCATGTGTAAAGCGCCATCAGCGTAGCCTATCACCACCAATTGAGCTTGAGATCAACGATGCACGCGTAGAAACGCGAAAAACGAACAGGAATACGGAAGGAAGGAAGATAAACCTGTTGACACGGCTATTGAAGCGATGGAATGGCGCAAGCAAGAATCAATAGTAATTGAAATACTAATACAAGCACAGTCAGCTGAAATTGTTACGCACAGCGACCACTCGCTACTATATTGTGTTCAAGAAGTCCCGTGCAGCAGAGCCAAGGCTACATGACCCTCGAACGCTGGTTGTTGCGAAGCGAGATGTAGTGCCCCGTATACGTAGCCCTCTGTTTGTCTTCGTGACTTTTGCAAGCGGTCTCGTCGGAGAATTTTTACTTGAAGGCTTCTCTGCGTGTTGTAGCTGTGATTTTTATGACAATTTTGTCGCATTTTCTGTAGAAAACAATATATGTGGCTCCATGATACTGAAGAAAGTGTTCTTGCTTTCACGTGTTATAACATGCCAATGACGAAAGAAATAATGTTGTTGTGGCTCTGATATGTTATGTTTTTACTTATTGATTGATTTGATTGATAGGTTCAGTTTAACGTTGCAACGACGTAGTGGAGGGCTCCGGAAATTTCGACCACCTGGGGTTCTTTAACGTGCACCCAAATCTGAGCACACGGGCCTACAACAATTCAATGTTTTTACTTATAAAGTACGAAGAAATGGTACCACACACTCTAAACTTTTATGAGTAGTCCGCACAGCCCCAGCGTTCACAGCGCCCTGGATGATTCAGTCTTGGGTTGTGATTAGTCCGCCGTGGCAGATTTGGTCACTCCTGTGAAAATGGCGGCGCCTGGTTCACCTGTACGATATCATTCCCGAATCAGCTTTTACAAGAGAGAGAAGCAGTTGGCTCTAAATGTGTTCGGGACACTGCGTAAGGAGGACGGCAGAAATGCAAGCATGAGCTCTCTCATTAAGAGAACGGCTGCGTTCACCAACATCAGCGAGCGTGCGCTGTACAAGTGGCTAGCGGAGCACAATAAGCACGGCGAGGTACTTTCACCCAATACACTGTCTCGCAGTGGCGGGGACTGCGATAGACAGCAGCTGCTGGACAACTTCGACCTTGGTGTGTTGCGCAGAGTCATGCACGGTTTCTATAAACGGTAGGAAATTCTGACGGTGCGCTAGCCCGCCGCATACTTCAAAGAAGATGACTCGCTGCCATCCGTGTCCGCGACTACTATTGATAAGAAGCTGCGCAAGGTAGGCCTCCGCTATAAGAAGCGTTCCCGAAATTCGCTCCTGATCAATGCCACTCACATTACCTAGTGGCGGAGCAAGTACTTGCGCCCAATTAAGGAGGTTAGACGCCAGGAACAACCCATCTTCTATACTGATGAAACCTGGGTGAATGCAGGGCACACTGTCAGCCATGGGTGGGTCAACGAGACCATTAAGTCCGCTGAGACGCCAAGAAAGCCAACCAGACGACAGGCCCGCCTAACCCCGGTGGTAAGGGAGGTCGCCTCATTAGTACTCACTGTTGCAACGAGGACGGCTTAATCACAGAAGCCGGTGAAGTATTTCGAGCCAGAAAGGAAACATGCGACTATCGTGATGAAATGGACGGCGCCCTCTACGAGAAGTGGTTTAAAGAAAAACTACTGCCGCATTTGCCGCCACAAAGTGTCATTGTGTTTGATAATGCACCTTATCATTCAGTGAAACTTCAAAAGGTACCCCGTATGGGTACGTCAAAAAAAGGCATTCAGGCCTGGCTCTCTTTCAAGTGTGTGACCTGGAGCAGTGACATGGTGAAGGCAGAACTGATAAAGCTTGTTCCAACCGTAAGTACGGAGCGTAATAGGTATCGCATTGACTGCATTGCTGCTGATGCTGGTCACACTGTCATACGGTTGCCGCCATACCACTGTGAGCTTAACCCGATCGAGCTCATGTGTAGTGATGTTAAAGGTTATGTTGCAAAGGCCAATACACATTTAAAGATAAAAGACCTCAATGACCTTGTTTAGAAAGGCATAGAGCAAGTGACTGTACAAAAATGTAAAAATTACGTGAGCCACGTAAAAGAAGAGGAGGATGACATGATGAAGATTGGTTACACCATTGATGATGTCATTGATGACAACCAACGAGTTGTATTGACCTTGGATGCTGACAGGAGAAGCAGCGATGAAAGCGGCATGAATGCATATGATGATCAGCCTCTCTGTTGACTAATTTCTGAGGACAGTTCCACAAATATTGTGATATTGCGGTCACCTGTTATCAGACATGTCGTTTTCAACAGCTTTGGCAACTGTCACCGTGAAGCCTTGCACATAACCATCCAAAAGCCGTCACGGTGTTTTACCGCCATTGAATTCCAAAACAGCAACTCTTAAAAAATTACTCGCCGAAGTGTCAGGAAATGTGGTGCACCCTACTTCGAAGCCCATTCTTGTCACCGCTGCATTCTTCGTGTGCCACATTGCACTTCAAATACACCACTCATCTGTGCTCATATGCACCGTTTTCCCAGTGACACCATGCCAGTGTTGCCTTTGCGGCAATATTTTGAGGCCTTCGTATGCTTCCAGTCTCGACTACCACACACTTCTCCAGCCACTGCTCCCAGTGCTGTGTGTTTTAGTGCCATCGATGTCGACATTACAACTTAGAAGCTGAAGCGGCGAAATGCAGACAGTGTTGTGCCATTTACCTGAAAGCCATCTCGTGTCACCCCTGTGTTCTTCGTGTGTCATACGGTTGGCGTGCCCCGTGGTGGCTACAGCTACAGCTCCGAGTGATTTGTGTTTTAATGCCATCAATGCCGTAGTGGCAACTCTAAAGCTGAAGCACCAAAGTGCAGACAGTGGTGTGTTATTTACTTGAAAGCCATCTCTCGTCACCCCTCTGTTTTTCGAGTGTCATACGGTTGTTTTGCCTCGTGGAAGCTACAGGTACAGCTTCCCGTGTGGTGTGTTTCAATGCCTTAGATGCCGAAACGGCATCTTTAAAGCTGAATTGCCGAAGCGCAAAGTTTTGCTTTTTACTTGAAGGCCATCCCTTGTCACCCCTGTGTTTTTCATGTGTCTAATGGTTGCTCTTCATTTCGTGTATCATACGTCAGAAGCAGTTTATCATCGGGTTGCACTTTCTTCTTCGGTTTAAGGGACACATCCGCCTGTTATGCTTTCATCGCGTGCTGTGTTTATGTGGGGAACACATGCATCCTCCAGTGTTGTAAAGCAAGAGCACTGTTTATGAAAAATACAGACAATATGATTTAGAGTGCTTATCATTAGAACAGCGGGATGGCTGGTTTGAAGCAAGCTGACCGCTGCTGTTTTGCTTGCTGTTGTCCTTACAATCATTCTTATCAGGACTTTTCAGTTCGACTGAAAGGAGTTAGCATAGGCTGTTGTGAGACAAACAATGAGCAGCGATGTCCTTACTGGTAATGCTCTTGACATATGGGATCCATGTATGATGGAAGTGAACTGCGACATGCCGAAGCAATTCCTTAACAATGATGTCGCACTGCTTGGGTGAGAAGATGACGTTTTCACACCAAGTAACTCCAGGTTTTACATGTGGATAAGTGCATTGTCACAAGGTTGTATGAGAGCTCTCTCATCATCTGATCAATTATTAGGAATGGGTTTCAAAAGTATTCATGCTGCTGGCGTGTCTTACCCCCAAAGCATTTCTGCAGCACGTCTATCTACAAACAATAGCTCTTAATACAGTATAACGTTGAGATGTTAAGATGGGTCACGTGTACTACGGAGCACCAATGTAATGCCATGAATGTTTACTTGTCCTATTCTTCCACCCAAGAAAACTGCATAAGTAGTATAGCAGAGCCCTTCTTTACTGCGTGCAGCTTCAAGTTCCCCTCCATCACGTGCCTCGTGATTCAACAATAATCAGTTGACAGCTCATGTGTCTATTCACTCATTGCATCTTCCATGTTGTGCTTCGTAATTGCTCAATTCACTGGGCACTGTGCCTGGACTGTACTGTGAAGTGATGCAAGGTCTAGTCCTCGAACACCCTCGTGTTTGTATTTTTAGTTGGTGACCTTCTTCAATGTGTGTGGTCATCCATGTAACTTTTTTTCAATGGCTGCACGCTTGCTAAGCACCATTACCAGAATGAACACGTTGTGCTTTCGTATGGAGGGTGCCTCTTGTGCACAACCTACAAGAAAACAAGATTGCAACTTCATTACTTGTATTTTTACCATACTTATGAAACGACCTTACTGCACAAGTGTGCAAGCTCAGTCGAGTTGCTTTTGGATCATGACTGCGTATTTACATCATTTTTCCCACTGAGCCAATATTTAAACGTATTTTATTTTGTTTTTAGTGAACCATACCTTCCTTTGAATTGTGTTCATTGCTTATAACTACATAATTTGTCAATGTTAAAGTTGCCGTGTTCCTCCACGTGTGTCCTTCAAAATGTTATTGCATTTCCTCAACTTATTCTTCACTTCATTTCTTATAATGTAAGCCATCTTCATGCATTATTGTAGTAGGGGCATTAAAATATGCACATATAAAAGTGATAACAACAAGTTGGAATCACATCGATTCATATTGACACGTCCACATGTTGATGCTATTGATTGATTTGTGGGGTTTAACGTCCCAAAACCACCATCCACATGTTGATACTAAGTGGCCCAAGTTGACAGCAGAGGTCGTATAAAAAGATATAAAAGCTCTTGGGATGCTGTATTCTGGCGTGTCTCACATTCCTACTTACGAAATGGCAAAACAATATGTGTTGAACAAGCTTACGAAATGGCAAAGCAATATGTGTTGAAGAAGCTGCGTTAGACACAATATTAATGGGAAGTATTAGGCAACGATGCCAAGGAAGGCACAGGGGAATGTTAATAAAAGTAATTGCAATGTTAAATGTGAAGAAAGAACAGTGGACGAAAAGACAACTTGCCACTGGCAGGGACCGAACGTGGGATCTTTGAATAATGCGTCCGATGCTCTACCACTAGGCTACGGTGGCGGTCGTCGCCCCATACACTTTTTTTAGGGAGTATATATGTGCAATAAACGTGGCAGCATCGGTCAGCGTCGCCTATTCCCATGAGGGCGAGTGCGCAACACTTTTTTTCTACTTGTTCGGTGTCACGCAACACGAGATCCTATTACAAGCTGGCAGCTGACCAATTATTCCTTGCATACTACCTGAAGGCATCAAGTGTGCCAGAACGAGACCTTCGCTATGAATGAGGAAAGAAGTGTAAATTCACTGGCCCATTTTCTTTGTAGTTTGATAGCGACTTTTAAACATGAAAACTTTGTAGAAGATGCAGATGGTGTGAGTGGAATAATGTTTATTTGAGAATAAGTAGGATGGCCTTTGTGCGCTTATGTCTTTTTGAGCTAGAAGAATAACTGAACTAGTTACCTTACAATGTCACCACAAAATAAACAAAAAGCCTGAAGGTGCAGACATGTACGGACTGGTACACTTTGGGGGGGACTAAATATGTGCATTCAATCTTCTCACAACACCTCATTCAATTGAAGGACAGAACGTGCTTTTGTTGAGCTTTATATCTAATGTATAATGAAGCCTCAGCTGGATGGATGGATTGATATGGCTGTACCCTTTACATCGGGCGGCGGCTAACGCCACCTAGCCGTGGCTATTTATTGCATCTCGTGCAGTTTGTGTATCAAAACAGTGGTACCATTTACAAATGGCACGTATGCAAACACAGCTGTGGCAGCGGCTAGGTAAATGAGAGGGGGGGAGCCTTTAATGAAGTGTGGCTTTCCTTGAGGCGTACATTTGATACACCGCCTGATGTGGGCTATGCACAGTTCACCACAGCTAAATGGAACTTCGTGCCACTACCACAGGGCGGGAGTGAACTTTGAGGGTGAAACAGCGAGCGGAAAATTGGGGCGAGAATGCATGACAGAGAGTGAGAGAAGTAAACGTTTATTTTAAAACAGTGCCCCGAGCAATGCCCGGTGTCACCCTGAGGTGGGAGGGCTCCTTAGTCCAGGAACCCTCTGGCTTCTACTCCCCTCTTGGCCCTGGCGACGAGTTGTTGTTGCCCTTCCAGGTCCTCGAGGGCGAGCTTCGCCTCCCACGTTTCGGTTAGGTCTTCGTTCGTCCATCCTGCTTCATTATCGGTCGTGTGTTCTTGCATATCACGTCTGGCAATACACTGGCATGCAAGAAGCAAGTGCGCCAGGGTGTCCGGTGCGTTGCAAAGCGGGCACATAGAGCTATATCTCGTTGGGTAGAGACGCTGCATTAGGGCCCCATGTGTGTATGTGCTGCTTTGCAGGCGTCTCAGTATTGCGCTTTCCTCTTTTGTCAGTTTTAAGTGTGGTGGAGGGTATACTCGTCGCTCTAGCCTGTAATGCTGAAGTAACGACGAGTAAGTTTTTTGAACAACTTCCGTCTCTTCAACGACGGGTCGAATGTCCTGTGGGCAGGGGACAGCCCGGCTGACGTGCTCGCAGGCAGCGGCGTGGGCCACTTCATTTCCCTGCAGAACCTCGTGTCCTGGCACCCATAATACACAAGTGTATGGGAGTGGAGTGCTTCGCTGTTTCAAAATATTGATGGCATTGGCTGAGATACGGCCCTTAGCAAAATTCCTGCAGGTGGCTTGTGAGTTGGTGAAAATCACCGCGGCGTCTGTAGATGTTGCGGTTGGTAGAGCGATTGCCGATTCTTCTGCGGCGTCTGCATTGAGTGCATTGACCGTGGCTGACGCTAATTTTCGGCCTTGAGAATCGACGACGCTGACAGCGTACGCGTTTCTATGCGGATACTTGGCCGCGTCAGTGTAGCGGGCGTCCGGGTTTTGCTTCAACTTTCGTCGAATAGCGTTAGCTCTAGCCTTGCATCTACTTTTGTGGAAAGTAGGATGCATGTTGCATGGAATAGGTGCGATGGACAGCGACTCGCAAATGTACAGAGGGATGCGCTTTTTCCGGTCTGCATCGGCGATGAACGTGTCGCTGTAGTTGAGGTACCGGAGCACCGACCTCCCCGTGGGCGTCAGCTTGAGCCTCTCCAGCTGACTGTTCCCATGCGCTTCGATGAGCTCTTGCCACGTGTTGTGGACGCCCATATTTAGGAGACGTGTGGTAGAGGCCATTGGCGGAAGTCACAGGGCTACTTAAGTGGCCTTTCTTACCATGATATTAAGTTTTTCAATTTCAGCGGTTTTTAAATTTAGGTACGGCGTGCCGTACGTAATGCGGCTGGTGAACAGAGCTTGCATTATACGTAGCGTGTCGTGCTCTTTGAGTCCGTATCGTTGATTCGCGATCCTCTTGACGAGGTGCGTGAGTTGTGATAGTGTCCGTTGGAGTCTCGGTATGGTGGCAGCTCCCGATCCATCCTTGTAGATGTCAACTCCAAGCACTCGCAGGGTCTCGACTTTTGGAATTAAGGCCCCTTTCAGCGTTACGCTAGGGTCGGGCTCGTCGTATAAAGGGGGTCTGCCTCTTGTTCTCGCTTTGAGGACGAGGTGCTCGGATTTCTCGGGGGCACAGCAGAGACCGCAGTTTCTGAGATACCGTTCGATGGCATCTACGGCAGGTCTCTTGTAGGCAGGTCTCTTGTCTCCAAGTGTTCGAAGCCCTTGTCCAAAGCGTGATGTCGTCAGCGTAGATCGCGTGCCGTAAATCAGGTATTTTGTCGAGAATTTTTGGCAGATTGATCATAGCCACATTGAAAAGTAACGGCGAGATGACTGAACTCTGCAGCGTTCCTTTTTTCGGTAGTTGAAAGCTTTTGCTGCGGATGTTGCATATGTCCACAGTTGCTATACGGTTTGTCAGAAAGTTTCTGACATACGTGTAGGTTCTAATGCCACAGCCAACGCCTTCGAGGTTGTTGAGGATCGCGTCGTGGCTGACGTTATCGAAGGCCGCCTTGACGTTTACTCCGAGTATGGAGTACTTTCTTCGATGGGTGAGGTGATCGAGGAGGTCTTCTTTGAGTAGTAAGAGCACGCCGTGCGCCGAAAGATGCTGCCTGAAGCCAAACATGGTGTTCGGTAGGTGTCCACTATCTTCCAGGTACTGGGTTAAGCGGTCGTGCACCATGTGTTCGAACAGTTTTCCCGCGCACGAGGTGAGAGAAATCGGGCGTAGGTTCTCGATGCCGACTGGTTTGTTAGGCTTAGGGATCATGGTGATTTCCGAGTGCTTCCATACCGCAGGTAGCTCTCCTTTATCCCAGCAGTCGTTGTAATATCGGAAAAGAGCCGTGGTGGCCTGGTGCGGTAGGTTGCGTAAGTGATTGTTGACAATCCTGTCTATTCCGGGGCTGGTATTTCTTGTCAACTTCGTTAGGGCTGTTTGCAGCTCAGCCAGGCTGAAGGGCCGGTCGAGTTCAGTGTTTGGTGCGCCAGCGTATTCTTTGGTGTGAATTGAAGCCCCAGTGGGTGCATCGCCACAGAGCTTCTTTTGTAATTCTTCTAAAAGCTGTTCTTCTGTACCGGCGTAGTTTCGAATAAGCCTCTAAAGGTGCTGCTTCTGTGCTGCTTTGGAGGGTTGCGTGGCTAGAAGTGTGCGTAGCAGATGCCAGGTCTTCTTGGTGCTCAGAGTCCCCTGCAGCTTGTCACAGAAAGCATGCCAGTTCTGCCCGGCCAATTGGTTCGCATAATCTTGAGCTTGGTCGGTGAGGAGAGAAATGCGTTTCCGCAACTTTCTGTTTAGTTTTGCCGCTTCCACCGTTTTAGAAGTCCTCTTCTAGCTTCCCAAAGGTGGAGGAGATGTGCGTCGACGGCGGGTGTATCGACGTCAAGCTGAATGTCCTTAGTGTAGCGTTCGGCTGTTTTGAGCACATTCTTAAACCAGTTTTCAATGTCCATTATGGTGGTTTCAACGTCGAGGTCATTCCTAAAGGATTGCCATTCCGTTAACCGCGCTATTCCAGTCTTGGTCTGTTTACGAGTGTGCGCTACGGAGAGTTGGATGATGTGATGATCACTACCTAAAGTTTCCGGTAGCACACTCCACTCTGCCCTAGTGACGTTCACCGTAAATATGATTCTCGATTCTGAAGAGGACGAACGTCACTAGGGCAGAGTGGAGTGCGCATAACTTGCCTTAGGTTTTTCCCAGAACAATTCTGTTGTAATTACTGGGTTACCAATGTCACTGCAATAATGCACAGTCTCAATTAGCAAAAAGCAAAACTAAAACGCTTATTCGCGTTTATCTGTACCTGTGAGTAGGTTTCGTGCGTCATTTGCGCTTGAAAAATGCGGGGCACGTTTCGATCTGCTTGCCATTCTGCGCGAGGCCTTCCAATTTTTTGCTATCACGTTCATCGCTTACCCTCTGCGGCAAAGCTGTGTCTTCTTAGCTCTCCTGACTTTTCGATAGTGGGATCTATGGCGAAAATGTTATGGCATAACATTACTGTATTACGAGCGTACGTGACTAGTCATAACATAAAAATTATGGCATGTATGTCATCAAAGTCATGATTTGCATGTCAAGGTCTTGCTGCTCTTCCGGTGGTTTTATACTCATGACATATTACAAAACGTATATGGTATGACATGACTGCATGGCAAACATGAGTGACGTGCCCTAACGCGAAAATCATGGCATGCATATCATGCAAGTCATGACTACACGCCACCCTCATAATGCACTCGCGGCCGTTTCACTGGCTTCACGTATACCCGATTTGATGTAACGTGACATGCCCCGCCGTAGTGGTCTAGTGGCTAAGGTACTCGGCTGCTGACCCGCAGGTCGCGGGATCAAATCCCAGCGGCAGCGGCTGCTGCATTTCCGATGGAGGCGGAAATGTGGTAGGCCCATGTGCCCAGATTTGGGTGCACGTTAAAGAACACCAGGTGGTATAAATTTCCGGAACCCTCCACTACGGTGTCTCTCATAATGATATGGTGGTTTTATACAAAACATGCAATAAAAAGTGCATTTCATTTGTGTCGATTGAATTTCGTTTTACTGTGAAATACAAAACGTCAGCAAAAGTATGCAGATTTGATGTACATTAAGTCCATGAAGCATCAGAAATTACATTACTGTAATAAATATTACCTCTAGTTTAACCCTTTATTTTAAACTTGTTGGGGGAATCTCTCAATGTAGAAGCACATGTGTAGTACAGCACAGATGGTGTTTCAATGTGAATAGTTACAATAAGGTGGTAGATAACAATTTCATACCATTGGCGTGTACTGTTTATTTTTCTCATTAAGAAGGAGCTTGGGTTATTAACATTCATTAACAATATTTTATCCATGGGCTCAGTGATATCGTACCAAAAGTATCCGAAATGGCTCACGGATTTGAAAGTATGAAGTTTAGAAATTGCATGGCATGACATGACTGCATGAAGAATATAAACAGAAGCTCGTAACTTCAAACTCCTGGCACGTATGCACGTATATAATGAATGGTATGATCTACATCTTACATTATAGCGCTCTCGCGGCCGTTTCTTAGTATAAGACAAGCCAAAAATAGTGAGGCTTGCCAAGAGTGTTTGATCAACATACACAGCAGGTATTAGCAATTATTGCATGTAGGCCATTTATTACATGATTTATATTGATTGATACGTGGGGTTTTACATCCCAAAACCACCATATTATTTAGAGAGACTCCGTAGTGGATAATGGAAGGCTTCGATAATAATGACCCCCTGGGGTTCTTTAACGTGAACCCAAATCTGAGCACACGGGCCTACAGCGTTTTCGCCGCCATCGAAAATGAAGCCGCCGTAGCCGGGATTTGATCCCGCAACCTGCGGGTCAGCAGCCGAGTACCTCAGTCGCTAGGCCACTGTGGTAAAGCTAATTTATATGCCATCTTCATGGTTTCCTTATGGCCATTTCATTCACTGGATATATACTAACAGGGGTACTATGTAATGTTACTGTGTGACAAATATAGATGAAAAGTACTACATAAAATTCATCACATGTATGCCAAGTATGACATGACTTACGTCCAATGCTGACAGCGCATTTGCAGCGATTTCGTTTCCTGGATATGCACCAAATCTGTTAGGGCAAGACATGACTGTATGACGAACGCAATTACTGAATTCGTACATGCAAATTACGGCACGGATGTCATGTACGACATGATGTTCATGCCACGTTCATAACGTGCTTCCAGCCGTTTTGTTTGCTGTATATCTACGAAACTTGATATGACATGACATGACTGTAGATCTAACCTTCATAATATCAATGAACCTTCATAGAATTCATTATTTGCGTTCGTCATGTATTCATTTCTTGCCATAACTAATTTGGTATATATCCAGGAAACGAAACCGCAGTGAGCGCGCCGTGAGCATGGAACGTAAGTCATGTAATACATGGTATACATGTGATGATTCCTATGTTAATACCTTTTATCTATATTCGTCACACAGTAACATTACATAGTGCCAATTTCAGTATATATCCAGTGAATGAAACGGCCCCTAGCGCACCATGAAAATGGCCTATAAACCATGTCATAAACGGCATACATGCCATAATTCCTAATACCTGCTCTTTATGTTGGTCATACACTCTTGACAACCCTCAATATTTTTTCTTACCTTAAACTAAGAAACGGCTGCGAGATTGCTATTAATGTAACATGTAGATTATATCATTCATGATACACGCGTCGTGAGTTTCATGCTACGACCTGTTGTTCATATTCTCCATGTAGTGATGTCATGCCACAGCGATTTCGGAATTTCTTTCTTTCAGATTGTAAGCCATTTCGGACACTTTTCGTATGACATCCCTCAACACATAAATAACATAAAATTATTAAATGTAATAAACCTGCACTTTTCCTAAACGAGAAAAATAAACAGTACAACTCAATGGTACACAATTGTTATCTACCACCTTATCGTAACTGTTCATTTTGAGACACTATCTGTGCTGTTCTAAATATGTGCTCCTACATTGAGAGCTTCCCCCCATAAGTTTAAAATAAGTGGTTACTCTAGAGATTTCTGATGCTTCATTTACATTATGTACATCACATCTGCAGACTTTTGTTGAGGTTTTTGCGTGACCAACGTCCGCTTTTTCATCGATTTACCGACAGGCGATTCCTTTACCCCTGTATAGCTGCTTTCCCGCACTATTGCTTTGGCAAAGCTCTTCAGAAAAAAAAAATCCACGCAGCGTGATCCCACAAAAATGGGAACGCGAAAACAAGGTGTCTAACTGTGCATGCCACTAGAGTGCAATTATCGACTATCTTATTGTTGCGCTACAACTAGCTTTTCAAAAATCACCCTATGCATTTACAATGAATACACAAAAAAAGTTGAAAACTAATCCAGTTGTACAGCGAAATGACGTTGTCAGCAATAAGTGCCTGAAGTGGAAATAGCAAAAAGATCAGGCATTGTTCACTAATCATTTTCTTCAAACGCTCCCCATAGCGTTACGCCCAGCGCTGCCCCTTGGTGTTGGCTTTGCCACACTAGAGATGTCGCAGATTTCTGCAGGAATGCGCCCGTCTACGGCCAATCTTCCTGCGGACTTGCTCGCGCATTTCCGATGTTCTTTGTGTCGTCTGCTTTTGGCTCTGACTGCTACGGCTCATTATTTTTATTCGGCTTGGACCAGCACTGTTCGTTCTTCATTCTTTGCGTCTGCTCTGTGGCACTTTTTCCCGATTCTTCCAGTGGCTTGTCTTTCATTTTGTCGTCTTGGTTCAGCTGGCCTTTCGGTTTTAGGGGCGAAGCTTTTTATGGCGTGGCTTGTGCGTCCCTCGTAGTACGTAACCACCTGTGGCACATACCCGAAATAGCGGTCCTTACATTGTCTGCTGGATGGGGGCACTTGTATATGATGAATACATGATGAAAAGATGTGAGATGGCTGTGCTCGGAGTTTTCACTAGACATATGGACGGACGAACAGACTGACACACGCACGGACGCCCAGACAGAGGGATGGCCGCAAAAAGAGATGGACGGACAGACAGACGAACGAACAAACGGACGGATGCACCAAGGATCACACAGATAGGCGGATGCAAGAACGCATTGACAGACAGACTGACGAACGCTGAGCCCCACCAATCATCATTCACTCCGTGGATATGCTGTGATTTTTTTTTTTGTCTTTTTCAACCTCGCCCTCCTTCTTCCAAGTCGCCCTTTGCCACTAGGCTGTTTCTTTGTTGTCTTTCTTTTACTTTCCTTTTTTGCTGCCTTTTCCTGCTGTTGTTTTCGCCGTTGTGGATCCAACCTCCACTTTCTCCGCCACACTGTATTTTCTAGCAGCACCATTCTCGACACATGGCGGGGCTTGTTTGAAAAGCAGGTTCACGTGTCCTTTGGGTGTTGCAGCAGGTGCAACTTCTGGTCTCTGTGGGCCCAGGTCATCGTCTGTTTTAGCCGTGCTGCTTCCAGTCGAGACCAGACGATGGCCTATCGCGTAAACTTTGGAGCCATGGTTCACAAAGATATGACGGAAACGTACTTCGATATCCTCCCAAGATGTGAATGGTACCAGTCATTGGCAGCTCCAACCAGTCTGGCTTTGGCAGTTTCTATTGTGTACTCAGCTGGCCACCCGTGAAGGTTGGATGTTAGGCGACTGTTCTCAATCCCCTCGCGCGCTGAAAGAGCGTCTTCAGAGCCGTCGAAGAGACTGGTGATGCGACTAAAGTCAAAGATCGCCTTGAACGTTGGAGCTGGTGGAGGCTGCGCTGCGCCGGCCAAAATCTGTCGTTACAGCAGGGTCGATATCGTCTGTCCTTTTCTTGAAGGGCTTGTAGAAGTTCATTAGCCGTGATGGTGCCTCCGTCGTAGGAGTCTGCGTCTCCACCGCCAGTCAGTCGGCGCGTTTCATCTCATGGTTAAGGTCAACAGTGCCATGCACTGAACACACGTTTACTGTTCCTTTGGCAACTGGAACACCATACCACTTCTGAAATGCTGTCTTCGCGGCGTCTTTGAAGCACATTAGCCTGGTAATAAAAAGAACAATTTACTCACAAAGAACAAAACACAAGCCACACAGGCTATGCTCAAATGTCCCACAGGCCCAACTGCACGAAAGTCATTTTGTCTACGTAATTGTCGTCTTTCACTACCTACAAAAGGGCACAGGCGTTTCCAACACGAAATAGGGTTATAAGAAAACACACATAAATAAAGAAGAATTTCTATATGGGGCAACCGATTTCTTTTTGTAACATGTCACAGCATATCTAGGGAGCGAATGATGATGAGTGGGGCGAAGCACCAGTTAACGTAAACTCCCCCGTGTGATCACATTGCAATTCCCAGGAACCATTAGACCCCCTCGGGAAATTATGGTGAGTTCACGCATATATGTGAGAGTAAATTCGTACTATATTGATGTTTACGTCCCCGGCCCGCTTTGCCCGCTTGCGCTCGGCGTCACAGGACCTTCGCCCTGCTGCCTTGTTTGTCTTCAACCGGCGTGACATCTTCAACGACGCGTGCAATGCTCGCATTCGATTGCGTTGTACTCGTTGTTGGAGGCATCGCAGTCGAGGTTGATGCCTGCGATGGATCCATACCTATGACGACTTGCCGAACTCGAGCGAGTCGTGGCTGCACGGGCGCGCTCAGCCACGGAGCGGAGCGCGGAGCGCGCGCAATCACGTGGAGTGTTGCGTCGCTGTGGCGTTGCTACAGACGCTCCTCTCCGCTCCTCGCGCCGTTGCTAGGGGAGAGGAGGAGGCGCACCACAGAAGCGGATTAAGGGTCGCATAAAGTGCATTCGCACTTAAAAATTCAAAGCACATCTACTCCGTGGATATGCAGCGAATTTTCCGAATGAGGATGAGTAAGGCGATGCTTCGCGGGCTCAGCTCAGCCATCCGCCTGTCTGTCTGTGCGTCCATCCATCCATTTGTCAGTCCGCCCGTCTGTTTGTCTCCCTGTCTGTCTGTCCGTCCATCTGCTTGTCGGTCTGTCATTCTGTCTGTATGTCTTCCTGTCTGTCCGTCCGTGCATCTGTTTGTCTCTTCAACCATCTGACTGTCTGTCCATCCCCCCATCTGTCTGTCTGTCTGTCTGTCTGTCTGTCTGTCTGTCTGTCTGTCTGTCTGTCTGTCTGTCTGTCTGTCTGTCCATCCATCCATCCATCCGTCCGCGCATGCGTATTTCTGGCTCTCTGTCAGTCCGTCCATCCGTCCATCTGTCTCTCTGTTTATCGGTCCATCTGTCTGTCTGCCTGACTATGTGTCCGTCTGTCTGTCCTTCCATACACGTTTCTGTCGATCTGTCTGTCTGTGTGTCTGTCTGTTCATCGGTCCATCCGTTCGTCTGTCTGTCAGCCTGTCTGTCCGCCCACCTGCCTGTCTGTCTGTGCGTCCGCTTGTCTGTGCATCTGCTTGCTTGTCTGTCTTCCTGTTTATCTGTCTGTTCGTCCATCCGCCAATCCATTCGTTCATTTGTCTGCCTGTCTCACCACCTATCTTTCTGTCTGTCTGTCCCCCATCCTTATGAACTCCTTTCAACCTGGAGGAGGAATAAACTTTATTATTCATAAAGGGAAGGGGAAATGGGGGAAACCAAGTTTGATGGGGGCTAGGTTGGGGCCCAAGGGGCCGCAACCCTGGCACACCAGCTCGCCAGCTTGGCCTGTACATGCAAATTGGGGCTCCTCAAGGACCTCTCCCAGGCTTCCGGTGCTTGTACCTCAGGAGCGTTGCAATGAGTAAAATCCTTTCAACTTAAACCATGATCGAAACGCGTCCATGCTATCTGGTGATCAGTTCACGTACTCCAACAGCACACCGCCATCTAGTGAACATTGAGAGAAGTAGGCTATGGTTACGACAATAGAGGAGGGACTGAGCCACAGGGCAAGGCACTTCGCTCCATAATAGCTTTGGTCATCAGGGGGTTGCGAAAAGCAGTGCAAGCTAAAATTAGGATTCAGCACAATTACCACTTTATTAGAATTGCATTTATAACATCTACTATCACTCCAAAAAAAACGGCAGCATATCCACGGGGTGAATGATGGAGAGTGGGGCAAAGCATCCATCCGTCCATTCGTCCGTCTGTGTGACCATCCGTGCGTCCATCCGCCCGTCCGTGCGTGCGTCTGTTCGTGCGTCCGCACGTCCATCCATGCGTCCGTCCCTGTGTTCGTCCACGCAACCGCCCCTGCGTCTTTCCATGCGTCCATCCGTCCGTGCAGCCATCCGTGCGTCCGTCCATGCTTCTGTCTGTGTGTCCGTTCGTCCATCTAGTCAACACTCCAAGTACCACCATCTCGCATCTTTTCAACATATGGCCACATGGTTTGCTTGGGTGAGATCGAAGAGTGAAAGAGGACAAAGACGATCTCTCTGAGCTGCTGCTTGGCTAGTCGACTCAATCAGCCCATTGTATCAAGTTTGTCGTGAGTAACGTAACAAGACTGGTGGAGTTTCTGGGTACAACGTCTCACGATCCACCCGAAGCCCAAGACCCCACCCAGTAGCCGCAACACAAGCCCTGCACCCGTAGACACTCCTGTTCATAGAGTAAGCCGCCGCCAACGAGGCCTACCGCCTGAGACACCAACCACTGACGCAGCGACTATGACTTCGACACAAGATCCCGTGCAAGCTCCGACACCTTCCACGCCGATCTACTGCACCGCCCAGAACCCGCTCATGGCTAGCCCCTTTCACGGAGAGCAGCATGAAGATGTTGACGACTGGCTGAGTGAGTTTGAACGTGTCGCAGCGATCAATTACTGGGATGATGCCGCGAAGCTCCGGAACGTGTACACTTGCCTGAAGGACGGTGCCGAGACGTGGTTTTTGAACAGGGATGATGTTCTGACATCTTGGCGCGAGTTCCAGCGTCGCCTCCTGGAGACCTACAGGAGTCCCGACCACCGCGAAAGGGCGGAGCGTGCACTACAATCACGCATCCAGACGCCCAACGACACCGTCTCGATGTACGTCGAAGACATGACACGGCTTTTCAAGCGAGCGGATCCTGCTATGGCAGAAAAAAAAGTTGCGCCACCTCATGCGTTGTGTGAAGGAACATCTTTTTGCTGGTTTGGTGCGTAGTCCCCCCGAAAGTGTTGCTGAGTTCCTTACTGAAGCGGCAACAATGGAACGAGTACTACACCAACGGTCTGCCCTGTTTGACCGTCAAGTGAATGCTGCCTCATCTCCCGAAATTTTCGCCACCCCTGGGAGAAAGAGCTCCGAATGGATTCGCGAGGTCATCCGCTCTGTTGTCCGGGAAGACATGGAAAAGATGTACAGGACAAGGCAAATCGACGTTGGTTCTATCACCAGTGTCATACGTGACGAGGTCCAGCAGGTGCTGCACGCCCGTCGTTTTCCGCCGATGTCGGTTGATGCGGAAACGGCTCCTGTGTCGACTGACAGTCGCCGTCGTTTGTAAGTGGAAGCCTTGCGATCTGCCACTCCTCTTTCTGGTCAAGGAGTCCCGACCCAACCAGTGCCGCACGTCCCGATCCAGACAATGCCATAAGTCCCAATCCAGACAATGATGCCGTCAGTCGCGATTCAGTCAGCGCACGCTGATTTGGACATCGATAGTCGCCGTGCACCGACGCGCAAGTATGATCTCTGGCGTACGCCAGACAGACGACCCCTCTACAATCATTGCGGTGAGGCTGGTCACATTTATCGCGAATGCCCATACCAGCAACTTGGACTGCGTGGATTTTCCGTCAATTCCCCTAGTCCCTGAATTGGTCAAAGGCCAAGGGATATCGAAGAGTATCTCACGCAGCAGCGTGCACCCTTTACACGACGGCAATCGCGGTCACCATCTCCGAGGAGACCCGCAGCCACTGGGCCACGTTTCGGGGTGACGGCACGGGAACGCTCTCCGAGCCCTCGTCGGGAAAACTGAAGGCAGCGGCCTTCGGGGGCAAGGTCGCTGGGACTCAAAGTGCGAAAAACCTCGCATCGACGCTTGCACGCAAAGCCGAAGGTATTTTGTCAAAGAATAATCGCAGTACCGAAGAAACGCCGACATCCACATCTGAACCTATAGTGACCGCGTGTCACTCGACATACCTGTGCTGATTGACGGTTTTCAGGTGAGTGCATTACACTGGTTCCGACTATTCGATTATCAGCGGGAGGCTAGCGAAAGATCTCAGGAAAGTGATTACGCCGTGGAATGGAACGCGAATTCGAACTGCTGGAGGACACGTAAAACCGCTGGGTCGCTGTACCGCAAGAGTGAAAATTTGTGCGTCAACGTTTGTGCTCAGCTGCCTCGTTCTTCGCGACTGTTCGCGTCAGCTGATTATCGGCATAGACTTCCTTCGGGAATACGGTGCCATCATAAATCTCCGTGAGCGCATCGTGACCTTCTCGACTAGAGGCGCAACAGATCTAGACGCTGATAACTGCTGTAGACCTGCGCTGCGTGTTGCTGACGACAGTGTGACGCTGCCACGTCGAGAAACTGTTCCCATCGGAGTCACTTGTGAAGACCTCCAAGACGGCGACGTGGTGGCTGAAAGCAACCTATCACTTCTGCTGCTCCAAGTTGTATGCGCCACCCGAAGTGTTGTGGGCGTCCGTGATGGACAGTCAACGATACTAGTTACGAACTTCAATAACGAGCACCGGCATCTTTTCCGCGGAACCACCCTTGCTTATGGAGACCCTGTTGCCGACGTCACGGAGTGCTTCGCGTCCGAGGAAACGCATGAGGATGAGGAATTTCTAGACCGCATCGACATTATTTCGATGCTGTCAGATGAGAGAAACGCTGCACTTCATGACCTTTTAAGGGAGTTTCGATCTTGCTTCGCCTCTTCTTCTAAAGTCCGTCAAACACACCTCACGAAGCATCGAAGTATTACCGACGATGACGTCCACCCCATCCGGCAGCAGCCTTATCGCGTTTCTGCCAAAAACGCGAGGCTATTCAAACACAAGTAAAAGAGATGCTCGATGACGGGATTATTCAAGCATCCAGCAGCGCTTGGTCCTCGTCAGTTGTTCTAGTGAAGAAAAGAGACGGAACGCTGTGATTCTGTATTGACTACAGGAAGCTTACTAGTGTCGCAAAAAAAGACGTCTACCCGCTTCAACGGGTCGACGACTCCCTCGAAAGGTTACGACGAGCGAAGTATTTTTCGTCCGTCGATCTAAACAGTGGTTATTGGCGAATTGAAGTGGATGAACGAGACCGAAAAAAAACCGCGTTTGTGACTCCAGACGGACTTAACGGATTCCGAGTTCTTCCCTTCGGCCTCTGTTCTGCACCAGCCACTTTTCAGAGGATGATGGACACAGTTCTCGCTGTTTTGAAGTGGCAAAGCTGCCTTGCCTACCTCGTTGATGTGGTCATCTTTTCCGAGAGCTTCGAAGAACATCTGAAACGTCTGAGAAAGGTTCTGAAAGCCATTCGCACAGCTGAACTCACGCTGAAACCTCAAAAATGCCATTTCGGCTATGAAGAAGTGAAATTTCTGGGACATGTCATTAGTGCGGATGGAGTGCGACCTGATCCAGACAAAACTGCTGCTGTCGCCACCTTCCCTGTTCCATCAGATAAAAGAGCAGTACGCCGTTTCCTCGGCTTATGCGCGTATTACTGCCGATTTATCGCCAACTTCTCGAAGATAGCAGAACCTCTTACGCGACTCACCCGAGATGACGTGCCCTTTACTTGGGGCGCAGAACAAGATACAGCGTTCACATATTTACGACAGATAATGCCAACAGCCCCTGTTCTTGCCCATTTTGATGAGGACGCTGCTACAGAAATTCATACGGATGCCAGCAACGTCGGTCTTGGCGCTGTCCTTGTACAACGACACGGCGGCATTCAGTAGGTGATAGCTTGCGCCAGTCGTACTCTTTTTCGAGCCGAGAGCAACTATTCTACGCCAGAAAAAGAATGCCTCGCAGTCGTGTGGGTGACGACCAAATTTCGGCCTTACCTCTACGGTCGTCCCTTCAAACTGGTGACTGACCACCACTCGCTCTGCTGGCTGGCAAATCTCAGAGATCCATCCGGCCGTCTCACACGGTGGAGTTCGCGTTTGCAGGAGTTCGATATTACGATTGTGTACAGGTCAGAGCGCAAACACAAAGACGCCGACGCGCTTTCTCGAGCGCCTGTGGGGAACGCTGTCAGGGGCTCCGAGGATGAAGATGCCTTTCTCGGAGAAGTCAACGATTCCAAATTTATGTCAAAGCAGCGGGCAGACGACGAATTACGCCCAGTCATTGATTTCCTGGAAGGCCGCAACTCTAAGGTCCCTCAACACATGGCTCGCGAACTGTCCTCTTTTTGTCCAAGAAGAGGCATTCTTTACAAGAAAAACGCCCGTGGTAGCGACAAAGCCTTCCTACTCGTTGTTCCTACCGACATGCGTGATGAGATCCTCCTTGCGTGCCACGACGAGCCCACGTTAGGAAATTGGGGCTATTCGCGAACTCTCGCCAGAGTACGCCAACAGTATTTATTACTGGCCGCGACTATCAACTAGTGTACATCGATATGTGAAAGGCTGCCGTGAGTGCCAGCGGCGCAAGACTCCGCCTGTGAGACCCGCGGGCCTGCTCCAGCCGATCGCACCACCACGGACACCGTTTGACCTCGTGGGAATGGACCTTCTCGGGCCCTTCCCTTTGTCGTCCTCTGGGAACAAATGGATTATAGTTGCGACAGATTATCTTACTCGTCATGCTGAAACAAAAGCGTTACCCCGTGGCACGGCCTCTGAAGTCGCGCAGTTCTTCGTGCACCAAATAGTCCTACGGCATGGTGCCCCGTCATGCGTGATTACAGAAAGAGGACGTCGTTTACAGCACGAATGATGGAGGACATTTTTAAATTGAGCTGCCCAAGTCATCGAAAGCAACGGCTTATCAGCCGCAATCCAAAAGACCGACAGAGAGGCTTAACAAGACCATAGCGGACATGCTGTCAATGTACGTGGACGTACAACACAAAACCTGGGACGAGATTCTTCCATACATCACGTTTGCTTACAAAACGGCAACGCAAGAAACAACGCGATATCCACCTTTTTGACTTGTTTACGGACGCAACGTGCGAACCATGCTCGATGGCAATGCTTCCGTGCGACCAAAGCAATGAACTTGCTCAAGACGCTGAGCAATACACTCAATACGCCGAAGAAGCTCGTCAGCTAGCTCGCATAAACACCAGTCACCAACAAGATGCAAACGCACGACGTTACAACCTCCACCATCGAAATGTCACCTACCGCCCTGGGGACCGAGTGTGGGTGTGGATCCCTGTCCGGCGACCAGGCTTATCCAAAAAACTCCTAAACCGTTATTTTGGACCATACAAGGTTTTTAGACGAGTCACAGATTTTACCTACGAGGTATTTCCGGACGGTGCAGCGTCTTCTCGTCGACAGCTTCGGCCCGAAACCGTGCATGTCGCTCGCCTGAAGCCCTACTTCACACAGTAGCCATTGTGATTTCACGTGCTGCGACATGCCGTGACTTTGTGTTGCTGCTGCTGTTTGCGTTCTCCTGTGTTTTTATGCCTTTTATTTTTGCGCTTGGCGCAAGCATTGACGAAACTTCCTCATTTGCGCCGCGAGTACTGGCACTCTCCCTCTTTTGGTTCTCTATATCTGCGTGTGTATGCCTTCCTTTTATTTCTTTACGAACATCGAGTCGATGATTTCAAAGGGGAGGGGGGACTATTGCCCCATGGTTTGCTTGGGTGAGATCGAAGAGTGAAAGAGGAAAAAGACGATCTCTCTGAGCTGCTGCTTGGCTAGTCGACTCAACGAGCTATCAAGTTTGTCGTGAGTAACGTGACAATATAGTCCGCATATAGAAGCACCACCATCCAGCGGACATTCCAATGACTAAACCAGATGTTGCACACGCACACTTTCTTACGGCTTGCGCTTCCTGTCTACTTCCCACCTTTAACCACCTCGAGTAAATAGTATATACTAGTTTACTGTATTCATGGCACTGCGGCCCAACGCTCGCTAAACCTTTCTAACTCCCGCATGCGGATATGTTACTTGGCTCGCGACTTCAACTTAACTTGAGCAAGTCGGTGTGAAGCAAGCAGCGGACTTCGAAACGCCCAAGTCAGCTTTCACGTTTCATAGATGCTCAGGCTGTCTTGCTTTGTCAAGTAAAGATCGAGCTTCAAAGCAGAAACACGCTGCTCGCCTGCTAACGAGGTTAATAATGAAGTTGTTCGCGTAAGGCACGTGTTACAACAAAAAAATGACCATACGTTTTAAATTAACTATAAAAACGAAGTGCCACAAGCATATGTTTGCCATTTTACGGCTAACGAGCGTGCGCAGTGTTGCTCTTGTAAAGCATCCGTTGCCCGCTGGTTTTAGTGGCCACCCAAACGTGGCGCGTTTTTTCACGCTTGCTTGTTTGGAGGCGAAACAAGCATCTCCTTGGGGTTTTTCGTCGTTTTTTTTTTCAATCGAATGCCGCGGCATGTATTCGTGCTTACCTGGCTCACGAGGTAACGCGATTTTCACGGTATTCACCTATTTGTTTGCCTGTTGACATGCTTGTAGCGGGCTAGGTCGCAGTTATATATTATGTCTCTCAGGGGGAGGACACGTCAACAGTAGCTCACGAGGGGGGGGGGGGTAAAGGACGGAATAAAAGGATAGGATTCAAAAATAAAGAGATAGAGAGAAAGAGAGAGGAAGGAGAGAGAGCGAGGCGTGGGGGCAGCGAACGACGGAAAACGGCGGACGTAAGCAGGAGACGGGAAAGATGGATACGGTCGCAGGAGTCCGAGGACGGGGCACCACAGAGCGAAAGCTCTTGTCGGCAGCAGGCGATGGCGCCACTCAGCCAGAACTGCGCTGTCATCGGAGGTCGCGGGGGCACAACTGCTCGGCACGAAATCCAGAGAGCGAGCCCCCTTTCCCGTTCAGAACTATATCAGTGCGACTAAAAGAATATCTTGCTAAAATCTGTGCTCATTACTCATTTCTTTACTACTAATCAGCGATATATAACCAGTGGACCATAAATTACTCAATAGAAAAAAATGAAAAAAATCATGTCCTACTTTGCTGATCCCCTCTAATGGGTGTGTGCCACGTGCGGAGGTCGAAAAGAAGAACCAATCAGAAGGTACCGAACGCGAGAGGCCGCGAGCCAAAAGCGCGCTAGCACGAGGCACGCAGCCTCTTCGAAATACAGACGCCACTCAGCCATAGGAACATTAAGAACGCCAGCGAGGGGAGACGCTTTAACTACGGTTCCATGGCCGGTCAGAGGAATGTGGCTGGTAGGGACATCATCATCAACTACGGCCACATTGAACTCTGTCCCAGGCAACAAGATGACACAGCTGGCAACCAACCAACCGCCATTGGGCCCGACTCGGAAATGAAAGATCTGAAAATGGACACGCCCAGTACACCTACCGCACCTACATCAACAGTCCTCGGACACACTGAGGCACGCGTTGAAGAAGAGAAGCCGAAAGCCCCTGAAAAGCTTAAGCTCCCTGGAAGCGATGCTGATGCTAATCCGGCTAAGGTTCCACGAGCGGCCGAGGCCATCGTGCCGCAAGACTCGAAGACCTGCACTTCAACGTCCACTCAGACTTCGGTGGAAGAATCAACTTGGAAAGAAGCAACGAGTGAGTTGATAAAAAAGTTTTTCGAGATACTGGCCACCCATCTCGAGGGGCTAGGCATAGAATTCGGCACAATCGCAAAAGTGGTTGCGCTTTTGAGCAAAGTGCTCTCGAAAGAACAGCTTGTCGAAAATGAAGATTCTACATCTCTTACCGGTGCACTTGCCGCCTTCATGGTGACCACTGCAATTTCGATCCTGCATAGACTACGTGAAGCATCATGGTTCCACCTCCTGGCTGATGCCATGAAGAAAGTGGTTCAAGACACTGTGTCTTGGGCTTCGAGCAAAGTGCTTCAGTACTTTGCTTGATGACATTTCTTAGGTTAGCAAATTTTATTCGACAAACGAGTCACTTCAAGACTGTAGCAGGAGCTAAATTCCACAGCGAAGATGTCGGCCGCAGGCTGTCACCTAAAGAATCAATAAATCCGCGGTTGGAAGTGGTGTTTTTCTTGAAGTTGTTGAAGTTGTTTTTTCATGAAGGGCAAACAGTGAGTGCGGTGTGACGTTTTCATCCCACTGTGACTCAAGTGGGAATAAAAAGAAGGTAGAATAGTTTTACTCCAATGGATTTTATCATGCAGGCTGTAACCACTCAAAAAATGCGTAATTGCAGCAAAATTAGATGGCCATACTGATCGCGCTTTTTTCCAACCACCCACTATATTGAAAGCAAGCAGCACGAGGCATAGTGTGAAAACTAGTCGTGTGTTCCCTGGTGAAGCTGCTTCACGTTTCCTCACAGGCGCATCGCTTTTCTCCATCTCTTTGTCGTATGCGTCAGGCACGCTTTAAAAATTGGGGGACCCTTATGACGTCCGATGCCAATGTTCACTTGTACCACACAGAATTATGACAATATTTCATGTGATTTTTATATTATGCTTACAGGACGAGTGTGTTTGTAAAGCACGAGTTACTTTCACTGCATTTCTAAGCAGAGAATGCTAGTTTCACTGTATTCGCAGGCAGAGGCGTGGTTTTGTCATCCTTCTTCCGGTAGTGCAAGCGGAAGGTCGTGGAATCATGTGCTCTTCTGGAGCAGCGATAGCAGCCCGTGCCGGCCGCGGAAACAGAGTGGCTGCCGATGGCGACAGCGATTCCGTGGTTGTGCTGCCTACCCTGCCGACACACCGTGTTGTTCACAACACGTTGTTTCTGCACGGAGACGTGCGGGAGCGGTCCTACAAGGTCAAAGACTTCAGAGACGCCCTCGCATCGGCTGGTATGCTGCCCGATATCGTCGCGTATTAGATTAACCACGTATGGGCTGATGTCGTCGCGTATTAAGTTAACTACGTCTGGGCCGTGATAATCGCGTATTAGATTAACCACGTCTGGGCCCGATGTCATCACTTCTCCATCAACAGCGGAGAAGCGATGAAGAAACTGGCCGCGGTGAAAGAGCTGAAAACCGCCGTGTGTTGTGCTTGATCTCGAAGACCAGCAGGTGAAACTTCGTCTCCAGTGGATGCTTCGCTGCGTCCGAGACGAGGACTTCCCGACTGCTTTCGCCGTGTTCGGAAACGTCATGATATCCAGGTTTTAAGGACACCAGTGGATTACTTGACGTGAACGAAACCACCTTAAAGAACCACTGACATCAAAAACTCGAAATTACTGTGTTAGATGATATTCGAGCATACGGAGCCACTTCGGACGCAATATTAGGGACGAGCGTTCTTTATAATATATTTTAATTTAGTTTTAAAGTTAGGGTGCGTGCTAGGACGAGTGATCTGGTGCCACCGGCCTTTTCTGTGGTTTGACGTAGACCGGTGGTACCCTTGGGACGTCACAGCAAGAATTGTTGACGACACAGACGGATATTTCATTTCGCACTGAGGTGCCGACAAGTGCGGACGCGCGAAGATCGGCTCCTGCTTTCAAGAATGCTTTCCTGTGGTATTCACGAATTTGTCGCCGAGTTTTCAGTCCCACCGCGTGCCTAAGTTCTCAAGAAATTAGCAGATACCACCTTTGTGCTGGTGAGTGGACTTTTAAACCATTTTTGGGACATTTTTACACGGGAACGCCACCGGGGGATTTAAGCCTAACCAAGGAGGCGATTGTCGCCGATGCGCCGACCCGGCGCCAGCGTCACTCAACGCTCTGCGCGTTCCAGAACCTACAACTGAGAATGGAATACCAAGTAGATACCGTAAGCGATACTCAAGACTTCTTGACCCGAAATATTGTGAACGCGAACAACCCGCTCGCGCTGCAGGCCAAGAGAATGAAGGACACCGGGACAATCATCATAGCGTTCGAAGGACACAAGGTGCCAAGATTCGAAAGATATGGACCTTCACTTTTGCAGTGCTCCCTTTAGCGCAAGAACATCGATATTTGTTACGTCTGCGGAAAGCTGGGACATTGGTCTGACGTCCGTCCGAATCCAGCTGAAACCATCTGAAGAGGCTGTGAGATCAAGAACCCAGATAGCCTGCACCAGTGCAATCCAAGATGCAGGCTGTGCGGCGGTCACCATCCCACGGCAGACAAGGAGTGCAAGAACAGGTTCTTAGTGCCATACGTCGTCAGGCGCAGACGTTGGGAAAGATCGAGAGCAGCCGCATAATCCCGGGACGCATCAATCACATCGAGTCCAGACATCAACGACAAGCAGCTTATTCTAGCCTACGGAACCCAGATCATCCAGAGCAGGAAAAGCGGCCCCACTCCAGGGGGAGGTCGCGTTCCAGAAGAGGTTCCAGACCCAAGGCCTGCTCCCAATCACGGGGGCGCTCAAGTTCTCAAGGTCACTATCAGGGTCGGGATCAGCCTTGGCGGCACACGAATGGCCAGCTGCCTGGCGTTCAGTTCGAGATCACGGCTTCCAACCCGGGGAGGACGCCTGCAGTTACATCAAAAGGCAGCTGGGCTGAGCGAGTGCGCAACGGTGCGGCAGAGGTGATGACAGGTAAGCTGCCAGAGCATGATCGAATTGCACAGCTAGAGCAAGAAAACGCGAGACTTACAAAATCGAATGAGAGGCTATCAGCTGAGTCAAAGTAAATAAAAATTCTTCTCACTAAGCTAACCAGCGCGCAGTCTTCACAGCCAATGCCTCAGCCAGTTGATGTACCTGTTGCTGAAAACGTGGGGGACTCGAGAACCACAAAAAAGAGGGCAGTCATGGCAGAACACGTGGAAGCCAACCAAACGACCATGTCAGATATGAAAGAGGTCTTAGACACGCTCAGCAAAGTAGTAGCCAATTTTAGCGAGCAGGTGGGTAGTCTACAATAAAGCGAGGCGGCACTGGAAGAGCATACGATTTTGCGCATTACAAAGGTCGAAGCATATCCGCACAACACAGCAAGGCCTCCTCATGCACCAAACTCACCTCTTCGGCCACCATTACTAGTGGTACCAAACCTGTCGACAGGTGCAGCATCAGGCTCTGGCCGCCCATGTAATAACCATGATGGCAGCGCTACGTGAAGCATTTCGTATCTGGCAATGGAACTGTAGAGGTTACCTTAAAAAGAAGGCAGCCCTACAGCAGTATATCAGGAGCAGCCAAGAAAAGCCTCGTATTATATTATTACAAGAAACCCTTTCACCGCAAGCAACGTTGCCTGGATTCCGGCCTGTAATAGAGCATACTGAAGGGAGCGGAGTCGCACCTTCGTATGCAACAACCTAACGCACGTAACCTACGACCTCAAGATAGAAGCAGGCTGGTTGGAATACGTCATGGTAGAGATCGTACCAGGTACCAGCAACGGTCAGAGCATTTTCATTCTTAATATATACAGCTGTCCAAAGGAACAAAAGCAAGGGTTCAAGACGGTTCTAAAGAAAGCTGTTAATATCGCCGGGGAATGTCCACTCGTCATAGCAGGTGATTTCAACACCCCTCATCATACATGGGGTTACAACACTGGGAAAGGAAATCGACTTTGGCAAAGTCCCAGTGAACTTCATCTCACCCTAATCACAGACCCCAGCCTACCAACAAGGCTTGGTACATCTTGCTGCAGGTATTCCACCCAGGACCTTACATTTGTAAGGAATATCAAGGAGGCCCAGTGGATGAACCTTGCTGCAGACCTAGGGAGTGACCACTGCATTCTTGCCACTTCCTTCTCCGTGGAGCGTAAAAAGCAGATATAATTCCACTTCACAAACTGGGATCAGTTTAAGAAGATAAGGATGCAAAAGGAACAAGAATGCCACAGACAAGGCTTGGAGCAGTGGGTCAAACAGATTAAAGAGGACATCAAATCCGTCTCCTCCACCATTACCACAGATTTTCCAGTTGAAAGAATGGATAGCCGGCTCGCTCATCTTCTTGAGGCAAAGCAAGCACTACTGTACCATTGGAAGGGTCAGCGCCTGAACCGAAGACTGAGGAAGAAGATAGCTGAGGTAAACAGATCAGTCGAGGAACATTGTCGCGCACTATCCAGGCAGCAATAGGACGAAATCTGCAACTCCGTCGATGGTCAGGTGCGCAATGGCAAGGCATGGAATATGTTAAAACATCTCCTCAACGAAAACACCACCAAAATAAATCAAAAGCATGTTATCACTCGAATTTTGCATAAAGAGATAGGGCACACTACAGAACAGCAAGTTGTGCAGCGGCTCGTGCATAAGTACCTCCCAATCAAAAGAGGATTGGCACCACCAAGTATACAATACCAGGGCATTCCCAATCCAGGTCTTGAGGGCGACTTTAACATCGAGGAGATCAGAAGAGCCTTGCATGATCTCAACGGCAGATCGGCCCCTGGCCCGGACGGTATATCAAGCAAGGCCCTTCGTAACCTTGATGACGATTCAATTGAAACCCTGAAGGATATGACCAGTGCAGCACGAAAATAAGGCAGGGTGCCAGAGCAGTGGAAGCTGGCCAGCACGATCTTTATTCCTAAGCCAGGAAAGCCCCCAACTTGGACAACATGAGGCCAATATCCTTGACATCATGTATCGGCAAGGTTGCAGAACTTGCAACTGCACAGGATAAACAAGTACTTGGAAGATAACGACATATATACACACAATATGGTTGGATTCAGGGCAGGGCTATCCACACAAGATGCATTGAAGCTTATCAAACACCAGGTCATCGACAATGAAACCAGAGACGTGAGAGCCATTGTGTGCCTAGATCTAGAAAAAGCGTTTGACAACATCTACCACTCATTCATACTCGAAGCAATTTCCAAGCTTGGTCTGGGGAAAGCCTTTTATGACTACATATGGTCCTTTCTTACAGATCGGAAAGCCGTGATGAAGATTGTAGATATCGAGACCGCAGCAATCGAACTAGAAGCAAGGGGCACGCCGCAAGGGGCAGTGATTTCACCAATGCTGTTCAAACTTGCCATGATTGGACTGTCAAAGAAATTATCGAGCATTGAAGCATTTAAGCACAGCATCTACGCAGATGACATTACCATCTGGTGCACAGGTGGAAGCGAGGGGCAGATTGAGAGCGCTCTGCAAGAGGCGATTGACACCGTAGAAGAGTACCTTCGTCCTTCCGGGCTCAAGTGCTCCTCGAGTAAGTCGGAACATTTACTGTATCAGACGTACTGCACGCCGGGGACCGAAGCCCAGGGGATGGAAGCCGTTAAACCAGATAGACATCCACCTCCGTACAAATCAAGGGGATGCCATCCAGAGGGTCGACTCCATCAAAGTCCTCGACATGCTGATAGAGTCTACCGGCGCCAACAGCAAATCTATAGCCAAGTTAACTTGGAAAACAGGCAGTGCGGTGCACCTCATACGCAGAGTGGCCAACAAAAGAAATGGGATCAAGGAAGACAACCTCATCAGGTTGATGCATGCGTTTGTTCTAAGCCGCTTCGCGTACGAGGAAGCAATGCACAAATGGTCAAGAACAGAGTCTGAGACACTGAAGGCGCTCCTCAGGAAAGTTATCAAGAAGGTCCTGGGTCTACCCTTACATACCAGCACCGAGCGTCTGCTTGAGCTTGGCATTCACAACACGCTCGAAGAAATAGCAGAAGCCCAAGAGAGAGCACAGTTTGCAAGGTTATCTACAACAAGGTCGGGGAGAATGATCCTGCAGGAGCTGGGCCAACACCCAATGGCAATCAGACGCAATTACAATAATATCCCCGACAACTTCAGGGAGAATATCACGGTATCTCCTATACCAAGAAACATGCATCCAGAACACAACGTCGGAAGAAGAGTGGCGAGGGCCAGGACTATACTTCGTCAAGTCTCAAACGAGGAACGAGGGGTCGTATTTGTTGACGCGGCTTCCTACGCCAATGGGAAAGCGTTTGTGGCAGTGGTAGTCGATGGGGCTGGCCATGTCGTCAACTCAGCGACGGTCAGGACGAAAGACCCAATCATTGCGGAACAAGTGGCCATCGCCTTAGCACTCAAGATGGATAACATTGAAGTCGTCTACAGTGATTCCATGGCAGCACTACGGGCGTTCGCCAAGGGGATGGTCTCTGAACAAACGCTGAGAATACTGCAAGGCAAGAACGTAACGCATCATCTTCTGAGTTGGTTCCCAACTCACCTTGGACAAATCAACGATTCCCCTCCCAATCTCAATGAAGCAGCACACGAGGCGGCGCGAGACCTCTCCAACCGCGCCTCCCCGGGGTTGCGTTCTACCCGTGAAGGGGATAACCGGGAAATTCTTACAGCATTTAACGAGCTCACTAAATATTTCTACCTGTCTAGAAGGATTTTCCCTCCACCCCACAAAAATTTAACTCGGCCCCAAGCACTTTCATTAAGGCTTTAGCAAACGTGGATGTACCCTACTTTGAAAATGTTACACATCATGTACCCTGACCTATACCCAAGTAATCTTTGTCCACATTATGGGGAAATAGCTTTATAAGAACACATGCTCTGGCAGTGCACCAAATTCGCTCATTTATTGAACATCACCTCTGCCAGATGCGAGGCGGCAATCCGCAGCTCGTCCTTGGCAGATCAGCTCAGGGCTGCCCACCAAGCCCGCGAGGCAGCTGAGGAGCTTGGCATCTCAGTCCCCACATGGGAGATGCCCGCAACACAGTGATCTGTGTTTTGGAGGACCAAATAAAAGTTTATCCAATCCAATCCAGACGGATATTTGCGCGGTGCATTGTGGTATTTGTATTTTCAAATCATTCTTGCTTCACAGGCAGCATTAGCAGAGGCGTGAGCACTGCGATTCTGTTTCCATGCCGAACTATCCGTATACATCGAACATGCCGAAGTGTCGGTGCTTGGTGCCGCAGTACCTATTGAGACAGAGTGCAGCGAATATATCGTTTCATTCGTTCCCGCAGTCCGGATCCCGACAGGAATGTATTGAGTTTGTGCACACCAGGGCTGAGGACAAGCAGTGGGTGCCGGCCAATTTCAGCCGTATTTGTTCGCTGAATTTCACGACAGCCTGCTACCACATAGGCCCAGCGCAGCTGGCCGAGTTCAACAAATCGAAAATGCGTGCCGTTCTAGTGGCGGGGGCTGTGCCGTCCCTAGACGCCAGTGAGTGTGTCGCTTCAGTTGAAAGCAGCGCAAGTGAAGGCATACTCGCCAAGCGTCCACGCTGTGAGGTTCGTAGGTCTAGCGGCTTTTTTTATTGCATGCGTTAACCCCGTATTCAGAAACGCTACTTGACTGATTGATTGATTGATTAAAACTTTATTTTTGTCCTGAGAAGACGCAGGGGAAACCCCACGCCACCCGGCTAATCCCACGTTGGGACCGTCAAGCCGAGCTTGGCGGCCCGTTCACGGGCACTCTGGACGGCCAGGATTTGATCCTTAAGTTCGGGGCTGCGTAAGAGCGCAGCCCACCTGTCCTCGCTGAGGGCATTGCCGATGGCTTCACATTCCTACAACACATGATTGAATGTGGCTAACAGTCCACAAGCGGGGCAATCCGCACTTGGATACCGTTCAGGGTAGATGGCATGAAGAACCGCAGGGTTAGGATACGCACTGGCTTGCAATAGTCTTAGGGTGACTGCCTGCGCCCTGCACAAGGCCGGATGTGGGAGAGGGAATACCCTTCTTGACAGATAGAAGTGCTTTGTTATTTCGTTGTACGTAAGTAAGGGTTCCCAGCGAGGCAGAGGAACTGTGGAGGTGGCGCGGTCAGTGAGTCCTCGCGCGGCCTCGTGTGCGCCCTCGTTCGGGTTAGAGGTAGATTCCTCAATTGACCCTAGGTGAGCGGGAAACCAAGTGAGAGAATGGGGTGTGATACTCTTGACGCTTTGGAGAATGCGGAAGGCCTGAGGGGCTACCATCCCGGTTTCGTAGGCTTTGATAGCCGCCTTGGAGTCGCTGTATATTGACTCTCTGCGACTATCTAGCATAGCCAGCGCTATTACAACCTGTTCGGCTATCACGGGCTTCGATGTGCGTACTGTGGCGGAGCAAGTGAGCCTGTAATTTGAGTCGACGATGGAAACAGCGAATGCCTCTTGTTGGACATATGGTGCAGCATCCACAAAGCTTGCATCAGTGGGGTTGCTACGGACGTGCTCGAGCAGAGCTATACCCCTGGCCCTACGCCGACCGACGTTGTGCGCAGGGTGCATATTGCGGGGAATGGGTGAGATGCGCAGTTGACACCTGATGTCTCTGGGAATCTTCATGGAATCGGGGCACTGGTCAATAGAGTTGAGGCCCAAATCATCGAGTATCTTGCGGCCCGATTTGGTTCCGGAAAGCCTGAGCAGCTGTGAGCGCTCTTGCGCCTCGATTATCTCTTCGAGTGTATTGTGAACACCAAGCTTGAAAAGGTTTTCAGTGCGAGTGCTTGCAGGCAAGCCAAGCGCGAGCTTGAAGACCTTTCTTATGAGGGAATTGAGCTTACTTCTCTCTGCAACATGCCAATTATACATGGCCGCCGAGTACGAAAGGTGGCAGAGCACAAACGCGTGTATGATGCGGATGAGATTGTCTTCCTTGATTCCGCGGTGTCTGTTGGTGATCCTCCGGATGAGGCCGAGAGCACTTTCCGTCTTGGTAGTGATCTGTCTCAGTGCAGCGCCGTTAGCGCCGTTGGACTCGATATACATTCCCAATATTCGGAGCGAATCTACTCTGGGCACTGGGGACCCGTCACTAGTGAAAAGCCGTATTTCACTTTGAGACGCAGGTTTCCAGTCACGGTGGCCACCGCCTCGGGGTGTTTTCTTGTAGAGCAGAAGTTCAGATTTCGATGGGGAGCACCTGAGACCGGTGGGACGGAGAAAACGTTCGGTCACGTCGATTGCGTGCTGCATGGCTTCCTCAACTTGACCATCGCTCCCGCCGGTGCACCAGATGGTTATATCATCTGCGTAGATGGTATGATTGATTCCTTGAATCTTCGCGAGTTCCTTGGAGAGCCCGATCATCACGATGTTAAATAGTGTTGGTGAAATAACTGAGCCCTGAGGCGTGCCGCGTGAGCCGAGGTTGATCTCTCGTGAGAAGTACCCTTCGATCTTGAGCTTGGTAGTTCTCTGGTAAAGAAAGGATCTCACGAAGTCGTAGACCCTCTTTCCTAGCCCTAGGCTGGCAATAGACTGGAGAATGAATTCGTGAGAAACGTTGTCGAAAGCCTTCTCCAGGTCTAATCCAAGGATGGCTCTGGTATCTCCTGTGCTGCGGTCGATGATATTACCGGCGCTTTATAGGCAATTTTTCGAAAATTGCCGAACCATTAACTAGACTCACTAGAGACGATACGCCGTTCGTTTGGAGTGCTGAACAAGAATCAGCATTCACAGAGCTTCGGCTTCGCCTGGCATCACCACCTGTTCTTGGACATTTCGACGAGGAAGCCGAAACAGAAATTCATACCGACGCCAGTAACGTCGGTCTGGGCGCGGTACTCGTCCAACGGCAGGAGGGAATTGAAAAGGTTATCGCCTACGCAAGCCGAACCCTAACACGCCCGGAGTCAAACTACAGTACCACGGAGAAGGAGTGCCTTGCTGTCGTGTGGGCAATTGCTAAGTTTCGACCTTACCTTTACGGCCGTCCATTCAGAGTAGTGACGGATCATCACTCGCTGTGCTGGCTTGCGAACCTCAGAGACCCCTCCGGACGACTGGCAAGGTGGAGCCTACGTCTGCAGGAGTACGACGTCACTATCGTGTACAAGTCCGGTCGTGCACACGAAGATGCGGACACGTTGTCACGCGCGCCAGTTGAGCCTGCCGCTCAGAGCTTCGAAGAGGACTGCCCTTTCCTTGGCTCCGTAAGCGTAACAGACTTGGCTTTACGGCAGCGAGCAGATGCTCAATTGCGACCTATCATTGAACATCTAGAGGGCCGCAACGTATCACTGCCCCAGCATATAACTCGCGGATTGTCATCCTTCTGCTTACGACAGGGCGTGTTGTACAAGAAGAACGCAGCCGCCAGCAACAAAACTTACCTGTTGGTCGTCCCCGCAGAGCTGCGTGAGGAAATTCTATTTGCCTGCCACAACGAGCCTCCATCGGGCCATCTGGGCATCACCCGAACCATCGCTAGGGTACGAAAGTCTTACTACTGGCCGAAACTTGCCGCTTGCGTTAAACAGTACGTTCAAGCCTGCCGCGAATGCCAGCGCCGAAAATCCCCATCTGTTAAGCCTGCGGGATTACTTCACCCTATCGAGCCACCCAGAACACCCTTCGATCAAGTCGGCATGGACCTCCTGGGTCCGTTTCCCTTGTCATCTTCCGGCAACAAGTGGATAATCGTCGCTACAGATTATCTAACCCGCTATGCTGAAACTAAGGCGCTTCCTAAAAGCACGGCTTGTGAAGTTGCTCAGTTTTTCATCGAGAGAATTGTATTACGCCACGGTGCTCCATCCTGTGTCATCACAGACCGAGGAACAGCGTTTACAGCAAGGCTCCTTGAACAAGTTTTTCAGTTAAGTTACTCCACGCATCGCAAGACAACAGCGTATCACCCTCAGACAAATGGACTGACCGAGCGGCTTAACAAAACGATGACTGATATGCTGTCTATGTACATAGACGTACAGCACAAGACGTGGGATGAAATACTGCCTTACGTAACATTCGCGTATAATACCGCTACGCAAGAGACCACACGATTCACTCCGTTTCGTCTTCTATACGGTCGGGACGTTCAGACGATGTTGGACGCAATGCTCCCATGCGACATTGACAACATCGAGAATCTCGACGAAGATGCTGAGTGTTTCGTGCAACGAGCCGAGGAAGCACGTCAACTAGCCCGCGTAAACATCAAGAAACAACAAGGCGTCGATGCACAGCGCTACAACCGCTGCCACAGACAAGTCGATTATAAACCAGGTGACCAGGTGTTGGTTTGGACCCCTGTGCGCTGCAAAGGTCTCTCTGAGAAGCTTCTCAGTCGGTATTTTGGCCCGTACAAAGTGCTACGACAAGTGAGCGACGTCAATTACGAAGTCCTTCCGGACGGAAGCCAACCACCCCGACGCCGACAGCTACGACCCGAGATTGTGCACGTGGTGCGGTTAAAACCGTACCACACACTGTGACAATGTTTTTTTTTTTTTTACGATACACGCTTCGTTTAGCATCGAGGCGATGCTCTTCAGGGAGGAGGGGCAGTGCCGCGCGCTTGAGCTGCCAGCGCAAAAGAGGCAGACGAAGTGGCAGTTCCCCTCGTGCCATTGTTCTGTTTTTGGCTGCGCTGAGCCGACCGCTCTTCGGACTTTTGTGAGGACGCCTTAAAAACGTCTCCTGTCTCTTTAACGTGACAATATAATGCTTTATCAGCTTCATGGCATCCTGTGTCGAGAGACCAGCTCTGAAACCAATCATATTGTGGGTGTACATGTCATTGGTCTCTAGGTGCACCTTGAGTCGGTTCAGAAGGGCGTGCTCTGCGACCTTACCGACACAGGAAGTTAAGGAAATTGGTCTTAGATTATCTATTCCTGGTGCTTTACCAGGTTTCGGGATTAGAACGGTGTAGGCCGTCTTCCATTGTGCGGGAACCTCCCCACTGCGCCACACCTCATTAATCTTTTCCGTAAGGAATTCGATGGAGTCATCATCAAGCTTCTTAAGCATCTTATTGGTTATGCCATCAGGGCCAGGGACGGATTTGGCATTTAGGGAAAAGAGAGCCTGCCGTATCTCGGCCACAGTATAGTCCTGGTCCAACTCCGGCACGTCGCACCCCACGTAGTCCGGAAACTGTGGGGGTGCAGAGCTATCCGCGACTCGCAGATACCTGTATATAAGCTTGTTGACAATCAATTCGTCCGGGGTAGAGTCAGTAGCAAGATGGATGGCTCGCGCGAGGGATCGCCTCTGACTGGACCTGGTGCTGCCCTGATCGAGAAGGTGTTTGAGAAGACCCCAGCTCTTCCCAGATCTGAGCTGACCCTCGATGCTCTCACAGAGCTCATGCCATTGTTGTTTACACAAGGTTTTGCAGTGCTCCTCGATCGCCCTGTTAACCTCGGAAACCTTCTTGCGGAGCCTCCTGTTATGCTTCTGTCCCTTCCACCTCGTGAGTAGTGCTTGCTTGGCTTCTAGTAGGTGTGCCAACCTGCTGTCCATGTTTTCAACATCGAGGTTAGTGACGACCTCCTTGGTCGCTGCCGTGGCGTCATCTCTGATTCCTTGGTACCATCCTTCAAAGCCTGTCCCAGCCGTCGGTGCTCTCTCAGCTCTGACTTCGCGAAAAGCGTCCCAGTCGACCACCTTGAATTTTTTCGTCCTAAAGCGGGCAATCGCGAAGGATACCTCGATGATGTAGTGGTCACTTCCGAGGTCTAGAGTAGAGCCGTGTTGACCCATTTGACCCCATCTATATTCTTCACAAAAGTCAGGTCCGGGGTGGTATCCCTACATATGGAGTTACCTCTCATAGTGGGGAAATCCTTGTCAGTTATAAGCGTTAAGTCGGCTTCTGTCGCAGTCTGCCATAGCTCGCGTCCTTTTGGGGTATCATACATGTATCCCCACACGCTGTGTGGGGCGTTGAAATCCCCTACAACTACAAGGGGGTAACTACTGGCCATGCTCACAGCCCTTTTGAGGAGAGAGTTTGCTCTCGCCCTGCGATAACTGGGACTGCAGTATACGTTGAGAATAAAAAGGCTATTTCTTCGAAGACCCTTCTTGGGTGAATTCATAATTTCAGTCATTACGTACTCAATGCCATCGGCAACTGCACCGAGGTCACGCGATAGGTAATTGTACCTTTTGCTGATAAGTGTGGCAACTCCCCTACCTCCTGAATGTGATGACGCTACTAGGTAACCCGGGATTTTGATGGGGGTGCCAGACGCAACTTCCTGAACAGCGATGATTTGGGGCTTAACATCGAGAGTTCTTAAATATTGCTGTAGAATGGGCTTTTTGTGAGTAAACCCGCCACAGTTCCATTGCCAGATTCTGAAGTTTTCGTCCACACTATCCATGTTTAGGCTGAGGGGATGGTTGAGCAGCTATAGCAGCCCGGAGGATCGCGCCCTCAGTCGGTGGCGCTAGTACATTGCGTTGTGCTGGGACCTACAAAGGAGTCGGACCGGGGTCTCTCCTCGCATCGACCTCTTCTAACTTGCTTATGCGTTCACTCAGTGCTCCTAATCCCATCTTTGGATGCGCCATGGCTTCTTGAATTTTCGCTAAGGTATCCTACATGTTCACAAAGGAAACCTCAAGTTCCGACAGTAAGTTTACCGCCTCTTCTTCTTGTGTGTTCTCAACCGCTCGGCGCTTAGTTCCGCTAGGCCTATGAAGTGCCTCAGACGTATCCATGGCGACCGGGTTCGGGCGGGCTGCGCCGAAGGGGGCGAGGACGCGAGCTTTCTAATCTCCGCCATCTCCGCTGCTAGCCTGCTCATTTCTTGCTTAAGCTGCGCGTTTTATTTCCTCAGCTGCTCGTTAGCTCGTCGCATCTCGTCGAGCTCACTCGCGTGGGGAGAACCGCGATTCGATTCGTCGCCTCTAGGAGACTCACGTCTTCCTCGGGCCTTGTCGGCCCAGGAGAGCGTCGGCTTCTTGCTGTTAGAAGTGGTGGGCGTCCGGGAGTGGGACCTGGTCGGCCCCGACGAAACGTGCCCCGGCTTTGAGTTGGAGCGAGGCTGAGAAGTGGAACTTCCCCGGGCACGTTCTGTCGACCTGGAGCGCGAGCCGGAACATCCCTTGGAGGCACCACGGCGCCTGGATCCGGAGCGGCCTCTCGAGCGTCCCCTGGAACGGGGGCGTCCTCTGCGCTGAGCATTCGTGGTGGGTGACGAAGACTGGAACTCGTCCGCAGTGTCGAGGTGACGTTGCGGGAACGGTGACGCAGCATCAGCCATTCTGGCACGCTCACTGCGACGACGGCGCACAATGTACGGGATCTTGAACCTTTGAGCACAGTCTTTGCTAGCCGTGAGATGCTGGCCACCACAGAGTTTGCACTTGGGAGTACACACATGTTGCTTGTCAGGGCTTGCGGCACCACAGCCTCGGCAAATCGTGTCACCGGGAGTGGGGCACACGTCAGCGCGATGACCAAGACGGCCGCACGCATAACACACGTCGATTTGCTTGCGGTAGAGTGAGCACTGCATCAGCACTGGTCCATACCTGACAAAGTTCGGTACACGATACCCGTCGAAAGCGATGATGACCGTGCCAGTTTGGGCTATTCTCTTGGCTGTTAAGGCGAGTGGATTATTTGTGTTGACAACCTTCGCATCGATGACGTCAGGGCCGTCTTGAAGTGGGACGTTGCGAATCACCCCTTTGCAAGTGGAGTGTGGGGCAGTCTCATAGGCACTTAGCTCGTGCACCTTGCCTGAAATGAGTATTTGCTTCATCCGGACGTATCGGTCGGCATTTTCGCGCTTGGGAGTACTGGCAACCATAATATTTTGCTGCAGATCCGGGCATAAAGTATCCTGGCACAAATCATCCTGGCTTATGCCAGCGGCAACTAGTATTGCGTCAGCCACCGTAGCTGCGCCAATTTTCGAGATATTGAGTCCACCTCTCGGCCGGATCACAATCTTGATGCCATCTTGAGGAAGGGAGGGCATCTTTCCCGCGCGTATTACTTTGGACTTCAGCGCAGCGCCTCTCGATTTGCCGCGGCGTGCGCCCGGCTGCGACGATGGCGCGTTAGAGTCAGCAGTGCGTGTTTTGGCACCAGCTCTTCTAGCCCCAGCGGACTGCCAACCTTTATCTTGAGTAAACTCTTCTTCTGAAATATCCTCTCCATGCACTTCATACTCCATCGTGAGCAAATAAATCCGCGCACCGGGCCTCCGAAGGGCCGGCCGCAGGCGAGAACAGGCCCAGCAAAAGCACGGTCTCCCGAGCCACTCGTTAGGGTTAAAGAGGGCACCGCTCCACAGGAAAAGAAATTGTTCCTAACTTGACAAAAACTCACTCACTGTGGTCAAATATGGTAACGGTAGGATCCTGATGACTTCTCGGAACCGATGCGAGCAACAGTTCATGAACACTTGAAGAAAAAAACTCTCGCTACTTGACTTGAACTTAACTTGCCGCCAAGTTCAATGCAGCACAAACGCGTTTCGAACGCGCTGTCCTTAGGCGATGCCAAGGCAGCATAAACGCACAGGCGCGTTTCAAACGCGCTGCATTGAAAGTGGTTTCAAGTCAAGCTCAAGTCAAGGAGCGTGTATGAATACGGGGGTGCAGCAGTTGGATCTGAAAAGCGCTGTCTTAAATGCAGCATTGCCTGGACGTTGTGAACGAGGGAAGCGCAATGGATGTGTGCGCTGAAGTGATGCGAATGCCTACGACCCCAGGTACGTGAAATTCGTCGTTGCAGCACATTTGCGACACTTTGTAACTTGACCGTAAGTGTCAAGAGTCGATTCTTGCATCAAAATAGCTTTACCGAGTTCCCATGAAGATACGTAATCGAAATTATTGTGTGTGACGCAATCATTTAGTTATCTTACATGTAGTAACAGTGCTTCCTAGGCAGTGGTAGTTCGAACGATCGCGATGACAACCACGGAACACCCGACTCCACTCAACCTTTCGAATGCCGGAGGATAATACATGAGAATTACAAAAAAATAATTGTTTTAACGATGTAAGTGGGGTGCACTAAGCACTTCCGCAAGACATTTGTGCCTAAGCCTGCAAAATTAGAAAGTGTACAGTAACTTTTGCTCTTGGCAAGACAACACCAGGCTGACGCTGTGGTGCAGTGTTGTCCAATAATCAACCATAGAACTACGCAGGGAGTCATACGCCCAAAAGCAAAAAATGCGGCCACACAAACATTAAGTGTGGTGGAGGAGGTTCGTGCGTATACCTAGCTTTTTACTTTGGGATATGGTGTAATCTTGTTTATATGAAATATTGGTTCCTTCTGTACGCCATGCCGCTACATGTGTGCCATTTTTGTATTGTCAAATTGTATCTCATCCTCATAGGATAGCCAGACGTTTGGTTAACCTTGAGTGTATTGTCATGTTTAACCTCATTTATACAATGCCAGACTGACATAAAGCTGCTGATGTCGTGCTGGCACAAGAAATACTTCTGCAGTGTTCTTCACCAGTTCTATGAGAACCGTCTTTTGCTGCCTGCAGAGGAGACTGCTCTGACCCTACATATGAGCCTTCAGAGAACAGCTCAACAGCGTAACTGCAGACGTTCGCTTTTAATGCTTTTTGATGCTACAGCTGTGCGTGTGTGTGTGTGTGTGTGTGTGTGTGTGTGTGTGTGTGTGTGTGTGTGTGTGTGTGTGTGTGTGTGTGTGTGTGTGTGTGTGTGTGTGTGTGTGTGTGTGTGTGTGTGTGTGTGTGTGTGTGTGTGTGTGTGTGTGTGTGTGTGTGTGTGTGTAATGCCTCCACTGATTTTCTGTTCGAAGGCACGTCAAATCACGCCAAAGTTCCTTAAAAAACACTAAGTGCATCTCTGCTGCCTTTCTATGTTTTTTTTATTCTCACTGTCTCTTCCCACTGCCACCTTACTCGAGGACTGGAAAGTGGGAAAGGTCCTTCCAATATACAAAGCCGGAAACAAAAATCTCCACTTAACTACCGACCCATTTCATCAACCAGTGTACCATGCAAGGCCATGAAACACGTCAACTGCTCTCACATCGTGAATCATCTAGACCCCCACAGAATGGTTTCTATAGAGGTATATCATGCAAAACCCAACTAACCATCTTCCTTCACGATTTACAAACTAACCTTGACCGCAACATCCAGACTGACGCCATCTTTTTAGATTATGCCAAGGCTTTCGACAAAATAGCCCATAAAATATTAATACTAAAATTGGTCAGTTAAATATAGATTTCAACAATCTCCAATGGATTAGGTCATTTCTAACAAACCACTCTCAAACCGCTCTACATAATAGCACGACATCTTGCCCGCTCCCAGTAACCTCCGATGTGCCACAAGGATCCGTCCTGAGACCCCTTCTGTTATTAATTTATAATAATGATTTGTCTTTAGCAGTTTCAGCTAACATCAGAATGTTCGCGGACGACTGCGTCATCTATTCAACCATAAATAACCTTCTTGACTAACATGCTTTACAGACTTTTCTCAACCACGTAATAGACTGGCACCAGCAGTGGCTAATGAATCTAAATCCTAGCAAATGTAAATATGTAACCTTCTCTCGACGTTCTGCCTCTTTTTCCTTTCCGTATTCAATTTCTGGTGTTCGCATCGAGGCCGTAAACTTGTTTAAATATTTGGGGCTGACCTTATGCAATGACCTATCAAGGCGCACTCATATTACAGATATTGTAGCATCTGCCAACAAAACACTAGGATTCCTGAAACGCAATCTTCATCACGCCCCCACGCACGTAAATCTACTAGTTTTCAAATCACTCATCATACCGAAGCTGGAGTACGCATCCGCTATCTGGACCCCACAATAGTGCCACCTCGCCCCTGCCCTGGAAGCAGTCCAAAAACGTGCTGCTAGATTCATTCATTCCACTTATCATAAGAGAGCTAGCATATCATTATTAAAAGCTGAACCTGGTTTATCTAATCTCTGTCTTCGTCGTTGTATTGCCACGCTATTTTTATTCCACAATTTTTTTACACTAATCTCAGTCGTCCACCTTACATCGTTCACCTTACGTGCATACCTCATCGCCGCGGACATCAACTCTAAGTGTGACGCCCACGTGCTCGCAGCCTCACATTTTCCTCTTCATTTTTCCTCCAATCAGCAACAGATTGTAATGGCGTTTCCCACACCATCTCAGCTATTACTTATCCATCAAACTTCTTGAAGAATGTAACAAACTTTTTCACCGAGTGAATCCACCTGGCTATATTGTATACCCACCCCTTATGCAATATTCTTTTGAGGGGTCTTTAAGGAAGTAAAGTGATGTGATGATGTGATATAACCTTGCTCTAAAAATGTACCTATTGTGGCTATGCACCAAATACAGAATCCCGCTACATATGTTTATACTATGATGTCAGCCGTGATAGTGGTGTGATCAAGACTTCGTACTGGATTGCTTTCTGTCACCATGTCAGATCGCGTGTTTCGAAAAAGTGGTTAACAATTTAGAGTACTTGGTACTCTACTATGGGAGAACACAAAGCCGTCCAGTGGGCCTCGCACTTCAAGAGGCCGAGTTCTCGCTGGCGTCATGTCTGATAGCTATATGTCCGACAAAAATATAGTATTAGAGTTCACTGAGATGTCCATACCTATCTTGGAAAGAGTAAGACGCGTGGAAGCCTTCTTAATGTTATCTATCTTCTCATGACTTTTTGAAGTGTGTCATTTCTTTTTTTTTGTCGGTTCCCTTAGTTGAATTTTGTGTAGGCAGGCTATTTGTGCGTTGTATCTTGCTATGTGCAAAGAATAATCATGTGTTTCTACATGTGCAAACGACTAAGCTGGGGTAAATGTAAGTAATCGTTTCTAGGTACCATGGAAGCAGGTTTAATACCATGCGATGCTTCCCTAATCTTTCATAATAAACAATGTGTTAACAACGTTCCTTATAGGAGCAATACCTTAAGGGGGAGCAGCAACAATTTTTCAGCACGGTCAGTAAGTGCTGCTTAAAGGTAATCGAGGCCCCGGAGAACGCGCGAGCTAAACAAAAAGGCGCAGCACGCTTCCTATTATTTACCGTTAATTCTCAAATTCAGCTGTAAACCATTCGTTTTTCTACGAACGGTGCCATATACCGAGATGACAGCGCCCTATACCCACGTCCATTGACTGAGTTGAGCGTCGTGAGCTGTGTACGTTACTGCGGCCATCGCGGGATGCCACCACATGCCCACGCACACGCTCGCGATCACGCTGAAAGTAAGCCACGTGTCCGAAGAAAAAAAAAACGAAGTGCCCAAAGTAATGACGCATTCGTGACGTAACTAATTTCCGCGTGCCATTTCTTCCTGCTTGGCGTCCTGCGCGCTCGTCGGGACGAGAAAAGAGAGAAATAAATTACAGCGTGCTACCAATCTCTGTAACTTCACACGTACTTGATCGATTTAAAATTATAAAGGCGATAGTCTTTCTTGAGGACCTTCGACGGAAAGAGTTTGGTGTCTGTCTGTCTGTCTGTCTGTCTGTCTGTCTGTCTGTCTGTCTGTCTGTCTGTCTGTCTGTCTGTCTGCCTGCCTGCCTGCCTGTCTGTCTGTCTGTCTGTACATTTGTCCGTTTGTCTGCCCTTAACTACACCTCGAAAGGTACCAAACGGCCGATCCCATCCGCAGTGCCCGCCAATATTGCTCAAGATTTAGCGGTTTTTTTTTTTTTTCTGGCGCTTAATTTGGGATGCAATATAAACTCCTTTCACGAAACCATTCGATGTTTTCTTGTAAAAGTGCTGCAGGGCCCCTTCAAGACCCTGCGATACTCCTGTCTACATGCTTAACATATTTTTAGGGCTTCCTTTTGAAGTTGTTGACTGTGATTAGGTCGCGAACAGTTGACACCTGACTCATCAAAGTCAGGCCTCGACCTGTGAGCCTTGGTTGTTTGCCGCTACGTACATGTTTTCCCTTCTGTCCCGTGTGACAGGCAAACCAGCATCGCAGCTGCACCTGCTGACGCGTCAGCGGCCTCAACAACAGGGACAGCCGTACTATTCCTCCTAACAACGCACTGCCTCGTCTGGATCTGCGTCAGCAGCGAGAGGAGGTAAGAAACGCCGCAGCAGCTCAACGACGCTGAGGTTATAGGGCTTCTCTAGCGATGCGGCAACGCAAAACATTTCCAGGTTTACCAGACCTCAGTGCGTAGTGTTTGAAGTAGTTAGAAACTGTGGGAGACTACAACCCCGAACTTCAGTAGGGGCAATACGGAGGTCTACTGAGATGGTAGTGGAGGATAACTCCTGTTGCGTTTTTCTCACCACCCCTCGACCTTCAAGATTGGAAAAAATAAAGTTTTCTCTCTCGTTCTAGTGATAGTAGAGACGCCCTCGAAGCGACCACGAATGAGAAATAATAAACGTATTTTCGGGCTGCTAGTTCGATTGCTTTAGTTCGAGATTGCCTTTGTCTGCAACGTTTCATCCAGAACATTATGAATCAGTGGTATAGCGAGGGACAGGAACATTGATGGCATGCAAGAGATCTGTTTTTCCGACTGATTGCTTACACTACCCCATCTACAGGGCGGTGGAGGCGCAGTGATAAGAAACAAAACAAGATACAAGAGTGCACATAATTGGTCTGGTTGGTAGATGAATAAGACAGGAACGAACGATGCTGTACACAAACGGTGAAAGCACCATCGCCGTCCTCTGTCGTTCTTACACCGTGTCGTGTCCAGTACTGTTTGCTCTCGTCTAAATCAAATATCGTGTACAGTAACAAACACACTTAATAGGTTGGCGGATCGGGCTATACTGGTATCAATCTAAGTGGAAAGGGACAAGGACACCATAGCGCACGTTTCACCTTTCTGTGTCCTCCAGTTGTTCAGTTTTATCTAGCTCAAAAACTTAGCTACGGATCAAAGGCTTACATGCACGAAGGAAGCACTTGCAAAGATTTGTTGAGGTTTGTCGATTAGAGAAACACCAACAGTGCTTGCACTGATTTTGCCGCTGAACAAAAAATATGGGTAACTGTTCAGTCAGCGAAAAGTTGTAGAATCATTGCTGGTCTTATACAGTCGAATCGGTGGTGCTCCTCGTAATGCTCCTTTGAAAATCTCCCTTAGAAACAGAAGCCATTCACAATATATATTTTTAATATTAAACTTATAAGCATTAATAAGTATTAGTGAATAAAGCGGAAATGCGGAGTACTACGCAGTTAACAATATGATATGTATTGATTTAGTTCGTCTTTATGCAGACGCATTTGTTGATCAGTATTTAGCCGATATCCCGCTCCCTATAGCTCAAGGACAATCGTTTACTTATACGTTTTATAAATAATTGTGTGTCACTGTTACTGCAACGCACTTGTTGGCTTATCAATTTTTATTATGCGCGATGAGCTATCACGCACTGAAATATCTCGGCTGCTATCAGGAATACTTACCGTCACCTGTTTATTGGTGATAATATGACAAAAACAGACGCGGCGAGCCTCAGCTTGATTTGATTGATATGTGGGGTTTAACGTCCCAAAACCACCTTATGATTATGAGAGACGCCGTAGTAGAGGGTTCCGGAAATTTCAACCACTTAAGGTTCTTCAACGTGCACCCAAATCTGAGCAGACGGGCCTACAACATTTCCGCCTCCATCGGAAATGCAGCCGCCGCAGCCGGGATTCGATCCCGCGACCTGCGGGTCAGCAGCCGAGTACCTTAGTCACTGGACCACCGCGGCGGGGCGAAGTACAGGCGTGTGGACGCAGCTTGTGGAAAGAAAAAAAATAATAAAACGATTCACTAATGCCAAAAGAAAATATCAGTAATGCTCTAGTGTTCATTATAGTTAGAATGACGAAGAAATAAGTAAGGAGGAAAGAATATGACATTACCGCAGCTTTTCGAGTGCCTAAAAAAACGTAATTTGTGTTTTAGTTTGCGTAGGCTCCTTGAAAAACAAGACACAAAATGGCGTATCAATGTTCTTTTTTTATAAAAAGAAAGCACACTTGTGTGGGAAACCTTCTTGCAGGAAGTATTTCTTTCTATTAAAATTTTATGTGCAAACTTGGCGTCCATGAGACATTACAAAGTACGTAACTGTACAGAATATTGGCCAAGACACAACAAATGCAACTTTGTAGCCAAAAGGTGCACCTTTATTATATTCCTTTTCTCGCTGCAACCATCCACAAGACACGTGGTTTATTTATTTATCTATTTATTTATTTGTTTATTTAACTCAGGGGCCTCAGAGCCACTACTTAAATCAAGCAATTCGACGAGACAAAAGCAATACTGGCTTAACGATCGCATCGTCCTGCTATTGGTTAGATATACTGTATGTGCTTGCGCTACCTTTTGGTAGCAGAGTTGCGCGTACCTTTTCCTTCCGGTGCTCGCGCCGCTATTCGGTGAGTGCTGTCACGTGGTGCTAGGCGACGTCAAATGTTCCATTTCAAGGGGCGAGGCCAAGTTTACGTGCACAATGGCACGGCGCCCATGCGTTCTCTGCCCGCACAGACTTCACCCTCATCGCGACTGCCATTAGGGGTTTTACCTTGTACGTGTATGATTTGCATTACCATGTTACCGGATAGAATCTGCGCATGCGCGGGTCTTTACAGAGCGTAAACCTTTACGTAACGTAAATTACCCGCCGGGTAAGCTTTATGTGAACGGCGCTGTTTCACAGAGCCACCTTCGTTCGTAGAAACTCACGATATCCGCATTGCAGGGACTCCAGGCATCCTGTCAAAATAAGCCGAAGTGCGAGTGCCAATAGCTATTGCATTGTTTTAGCCCGATTACCAAAGCTAAAATGGCTAGAACATGAAAGCCGCAATCGTGTGAGCCCCCGACACACTGGATAGGTGGCGTCATCTAGCGGTCTTAAAAGGAACTATGCGATGACAAAATTGTTTTTGCAGAAACATTGTGCATTGTACGTTGGATGTAAAGACCGCGCTGCGGCGTTATCGCGAATGAGTTACGTTTTTTAATCATTTTCACCTAACTCATTCAATTGTTGAGTTTAACTTCCCGAAACCACCATATTTTAAAGAAAGACGCCGTAGTGTTGGGCTCCGGAAATTTCGACCACCGGGATTCATTAATATCCCACACAGGCTTCAACTATTTTCGCTACCTATAGCAACATACCGCCTCACTGCAATCTTGCTCAGCGCGTTCGAATAAGTCTGCGGCACGCCGCTCGCGCCAGACCATCGTGCCGCATTTTTCTCCTGCGTGCGCGACGAGTGGCTTCACTGCACAGCCGTGAAACACAATAGAGGAGCTATGCGCAACTCTGATCTCGTAGGGAGCATATACAGTAAGTCTGCTATTGGTGTAGATGCGCCGGCCCCCAACCAGACAACAGATGCACCTACTAAAGAATACATAGTCCACGCATGTGCACACAACAAGCACATGTGTAATGCACCATGAAATTCGTACATGCTGAGTATATTGAACTGTGAACATAGCGGGAATATGCTCGGCGAACGCGCAAAGGTCGAAAGATGCGTCACAGACCGGCACATCGGTTGCGACCTCGTCCCATATGTTATGTTTAGTTACACAACGCAAAACGTCAACCAGAATTAACCATCCATAATGGTTAATTCTGGCCTCTTTTCATCAGCAGAGTGCAAAAAAAAAAGGCCAAAGAAAATGGCTACACGACCATATGTCACTGCCTGCATCCTTATGCCAATAGGCAAGCAAGAGAGAACAATAGGTGATTGCAACCACAATTATTGTACTTCGCATGATCAAGCACACTGTCGCAAAGTGTATTCACCGGCGTGGCAGCATTTGTGCCCGTACGGTCTGGTAAGTCCCCGTTATGGTCAGTCGCTTCGGTCCCACTGTCATCCTCCTTCGACAACATTTGGTTGTTATCTTGAGTATAGAGTTTTTAGCTGTTTGAACTCGGTGCTCGTGTACAAGAAGCCACTCTTGATGTGTGCTCTTTCGTATGCACCAATTTTTCGAGCTCGAAATCCTGAAGGACAGCGTGCATGTTTGGACACAACCAGTTTCTGACGTCGTCAGCAGCAGCCAAAGGGCCCCCCGACGACTGTCACGTGACGGAGTCTCCCGCCGCCTTTCTACAGCTTTCCCGGTGCCTCTTGCAGCAAGAACGCCTGGCGAATCCTTTCCGTGACAGCTGACGTTCTGAAATAATAAACTACGTCGAGTTATCCTCATCTCAACAACGTGTAAACAGCACTGTTAGAACAACAAAATGAGTAACATTTACTTTTTGAAAACGCAGTGACATCACCACACACAAGCAAAAGTTTACTTTGTTGTGAAATCAAAGAAATAACGTGTAGTAATAAACCGTCTTAATAAATATTGCGAGAACGTCAATAATGTTATTTTTGAGCTATGCAGAGATCAGAACAATACATACGCATTATATAGAAGACCTAACGTTCATACAGAGGTTCTGGGCTAAATCTCCGCTATTAACACCATGCAGAAGCAGTCACACATGGTATACCTGTGACATTACTTTGCTGACCTCTCGCGCCTGTAAAAGCTTTCGGAGCTGAAACATATTTATTTCAGCTTCAAACTAGGGCCCTGAGCTTCAAACCTTCAACATCCTGCATTGAACTGCTTGGGTTTAGTAGACGAATGCCTAATAAATAATTGTGAGGACAGCATCTCGCTGTCATCACACAGGGTGAGCATCTACCTAAAATTTCCTAGGAAGAAATGGGTGCCTAAAAAAAAGCACAAGTACACTGCAGCCACCATCACTTGTTAGTACTTGGAGATACGTATCTCAAGTGCTTAGAGGGCCAAACACACTGTCAGTGAAAATAAATAACGAAGAATGCATACATCTGAGGCATGAATGCAAGAGTTTTAGAAGCGCCGATGAGTATGCGCGAAAGTCAAATTTTTATTGCACTACATGCCACTCGGAGTGGCGCTTTTATAGCAGAACGTTTTAGCGCGACAGACCATTTCTTTAGCACAGCATGTCATAATGTTACAATCAAGCATTCACTACTACAATTCAAATGATGACACGATGTCTGCGGTAAAGCTTTAGGAATTGGTTCCCACTCAAAGTCGTCCAATGCAACAACAAACCAATCAAGAAATAAATATAAAATAACAAAGTACAAACCTTGCGGAGTGCCCAAATGCAGCGTGAGAAGGGCCACGAACCTGTTGAGCCGCACTATGTTCTCGGAGATAAAGGAAAACCTTGGAACACCAACATCGCCGCAAGTTGACGGAGAGTCGCCGGCGCTTCCAGCACTGCTCCTGCTTCCTCTGAAGTTCCTTGTCAGTCCAGTCATCGTCGAAGATATACGTAACCCTTCCTGGCAGATACTTGACAAGCTGCTTGAGAGTACAAGGCCGTTGTATAGGAAGACGAATGGATCTCAGTACACATTCCCATTGCGCGTCTGACATGCGCGGGGCAACCGATGCGGTCGGTGCCCTCTGTGGCCAGGAAAGTCCGAGCTCGCTTGCGTCCACTTATCAAACACACGGTATCAAGCACAGGAACTGATATCAAGCACAGGAGCTGATATACCAATCCCGAAGTTTCAGGTTATGCGTTCACCCGGTGGTATATTTACGGAGTAAATGCATGCAGAGAACGTGCACGCATGAGGCAGCATCACTTACGGAAGAAGCAAGACTTCCCAGCGGGGTCCGAAAACGGTCACTGTAATTGGGGAATCGCGCGTAAGCGCTTGCGTCAGCACTTGCCTCGTTGACCAATCACGTCGCGCGAGGTCGGCGCTTGTCACGTGGCTCGCCGCTGAACGGGATTCACGATGACGTGATGAAATGCGCGTGGGCGACTCGACAAGCTGACGAGTGTGAAAACAATGCCCCATATAAGACGTGTCATTTTCTCCCAGCTACATGCATCCAATAGATATTCTGAATTGCTGGCTAACCTCCCTGTCCTTCCGCTTAAACTTTCCTCCTCCTCATGTATTGCCGTAAGAACCAAAGGCGTAGGCATATAATGTTTTTCGTGGAAGGGGGTGGGGGACGTTTGTCTGAAGTGGAAGCGGGGCAAACAGATGCGGCCGATTGCCTGATTGCCATTTGCCGGTCTGTATGCCATGGTAAAAAAAAAGAAAAAGTGGAAGGGGGGACGCACTGGCCCGGTGTACCACCCCCTGGCTATGCCACTGGTAAGAACCTAAAATCCCGCTTCTAAAACGATGTCCTCTCTTACTAACATATATACGCTGCCCAAGCCTACAACGTCTTGCCTTTGCGAATGCATTTCTTACATTTTGTACGATTGCATACTACTCACTCGTATTATGCCACGCGTCCATGCAGTCCAATGTGACGCTTGGAGCTCCGCATAGGCAGAGAATGCAGGCCTGTATTTTGTATATGTATGCATCTGCATAGACAAAAGGCAGGCCTGCATTCTCCGCCTATGGCATCCCACGCACGTTTAGTTATTTATTTAGATCTGATCTGGTTTCACGCACAAAATAACTGTTACCATAACTCGGTGCCGCAATGTATCGGAAATATATCGACTGTTATAGAATATATTGATAAGATTGCGCGCACGAAATGAGCTGTCGAGTTAATTATAGAGCAAACGCGAATTCCAGCGATAACATTGGTATTTTCTATTATTCATGTATACATGACCATGCGTTGCGCCAACAATCAGACTACCGAAGGCCTACGGCGTCGTACCGTGTGTTGCTTGTAGAATATAAGGGAGTTTGCAATACCTAGGCACACATTGGCCCGATGTTGAGCTCCGTATTTACCAGTCTTACTGCAGCCTAATGAGATGCTTTGGCCGCAAATAACACAAACACAAAGTAAAGGAACACACAACAAGCACAAGTGCTTGTCGTTGTGTGTTCTTTCACTTTGTGTTTGTGTTACTTGCGGCCAAAGCATGTCATTAAGCAAATACCAACTAGGCCAACAATCAGTATAGTATTACTGCAGCCGTCTTCGCCGTCACAGCCACGTGATCTATCTATCAATCTATCTATCGATCCAACGCAGTGGTGCAGGGTTTTTAGCTATAGTGACCCGCAAATTGTGCTTGCGATCCCTGCCGCGGTGTTTCATCTTTATGAAGGCGAAGTGCTCTGAAAGGACAATGCGCACTGAGCGATGCTGGAGAAGTTAAAGTACCACATGTTTTCAAGATTATGCTAAGCCCTCCATTGCACCGTCTTGTGTAGCCATGCGTCGCCATGGCGCGTAATGTCATCAAATCAATAAAGTTATCTCTATCTATCTATCTATCAATCTATCTACTATCTATCTATCTATCTATCTATTTATCTATCTATCTATCTATCTCTCTGTGTGTGTGCGTGCGTGCGTGCGCGCGCACCATTTTGACACTTATAATTTTAATCTCTTGTTACACGCAGATAGTACAGTTATAATGAGTTTGCATGTATCAAAGCGGCGGTGGCTCGTTTCAAGTTGGTAACACAGAAGTAACTTCAATATTATCAATATTGTTACACGAAAGGCCAATAATGCATGCTCTTGCCTTTTCCTATGCATTTCTCACATTTAGTATCAGTGACTATACTGCGAGAACTTACAGCAAGACCGTATACAGTTGGCTCGCATACATAGTCATCTCGCCTATCGATCGTCCAATCGAAGTTCAAGGAACAACCGCTTCATTGTCCGCTACCAGCGACACTCATCTTGCCGACGTGAGGTTATTCACGTGCACTGCGCTGCAATGGAGTGACAATTGTGTCAGTAAGAACAGCTGCTTCAAGCGTACACCATGTGAACGACCCATAAACAAACACCGGGTGCTCGAGCAACTGTGTGCAAGCGTAGAGAACATGACTTTGTAAAGTGTGCATGACGTCTGGTTGTTTACGCAGAGCTTTGAGCACGTGTGCTGATTTTTTTCTTTTGCTGGGACACATACAAAGGCGTGGCGAAAAGATTTCGTGGCGCAGGTACTCTTCTAGACGCGACGGGCGCTGTACGTGTCCGTGCTTGCGTATTTCTTAGCGCCGCGCCCCCCATTCTGACCATAAACCAACTGGGCCTAACAGATGTGCTGCTAGAAATCGCTCCCTCTTCTCTCGACAAATGATGCCCTAAACACAAATAAGGGCTTTCTATAAACCCAAATCCACGGCTATGTACATGTTTGAGCACCGTGAGCACGGCCTCCGAAATGGCGGGTGTGCGGCGGGGGGACGCCGCGCGCCCGCAATCTCGGAGGCCATGTCGTGAGCTACATGCTTACCGCGGCCGCCGTGCGATGCCGCCACGTATTCGCGCACTTGCTCACTCTCGCGTGTACGAAGAAAAAAAAAGGAAAGAAAGTGGTCAAGGTCTCACGCGCGCTGACAAGCGGACGTAGCTTCTTGCCTTGTTTTCATCCCCATCTGCGTAGTTTTCAACACCATAGAAATATGAAAGGAGAGAGAAAGCGCTTAAACGTGCTGTTAATCCCCGTAACTCCATGCGTACTTGATGGATTCTAAAGATCTTTCTGACAGTTCGCGAGGCCACGAAACTTTTTAATGATGCCGTTTGATGATTACTTGGAAAAGTACTGCAGGACCCCGCTAGCCCGCGGAAAAGGTCTTGAAAAATGCGGATGGCTTACGAGTTCTTTTTTAAAGCTTTGTGTTTGAAAGATATGTGCTCCACTTTATATTGAAGCTTATGTGCCGAGTATCAGTGGCATAAAGAAGACCGCAAGGAAGACACACACATGTTGTATTGATGGTCATTCTGTTTTTATAAATATGCTTTACATTTAATCATATAAAATTGAAGTTAAGCATTGACTAATAATGATAATAATGTAGAGAGGAAGAAGAATATGTGCCGCAGTGGGTCACGCCTTTAGCAAGAGGAGCCAAGCGCGAGCGTTTGCCCCGATTGCTGTGATTCCTGAGTCCGTTGCTGCCGCCCGCTTTCCGCATCAATAGACCTACTGTGCAAGTGCTACTTGTGCCAATAAACCCCGTTTCAGAGTGGTGGAGGTGCTGGGTACTTCAACCTGGAACTCCGCAACAGGAAACTACCTGCCATCCCAGAAATGGCTGAAGAAACCACCCAGCAAGGTACGACCCAGCCTCCGATGGTCATCGTGCCCACTTCACTACGCGTGCGCGATCCACCTTTTTTCGACGGTACCGATGAGCAAGACGTAGAAGATTAGCTGTCGACATTTGAAAAGGTAGGCGCAAGCAACAAGTGGGACGACCCTTCGAAGCTTCAATATGTACCCTTCTACCTGAAAGAGGTGGCGAGTCTCTGGTTTAACAACCACCACTCGGAATTCGCCACTTGGGGTGCCTTTAAGCTACGCATTACCGATGTGTTCGGTCGCCCCGAGGTACCCAAGCTCCGTGCCGAACAGCGCCTACGGGGACGCGCACAGCTTCAGGGGGAAGGCTTCACAAGCTACATCGAGGATGTGCTCGACTTGTGCAAGCGCATTGACCCTTCAATGATCGAGGCAGACAAGATCAAACACATCTTGAAGGGGATAGACGACGATGCCTTCCAGATGCTGCTGGCCAAGGGCCCCCGTACCGTGTCTGAACTCGCCACTCTTTGCCAGAGCTTCGAGGAATTGCGCAAGCAACGGGTCATGACACGGCGGCCAGCGACTACCGACGAAACTCTCGCGGCATTGACCCTAGGTGGAGACAACAACACAATCATGTCGGAAATCAAACGATATGTGCGCGAGGAGGTGGCCCGACAACTTTCGTGTCTGTCGTATCAACCGGCAACGGAACCCTCTTCTGAGCGTCTCGCGCCCGCCATCAGACAGGTAATACAGGCGCAGGTCTCTGAGGCACTGCCGCCCGTCTCTCAGACAACACCTGTCACCGCGCCATTGACTTACGCTGCTGTTGCTGCTACTCCAGCACGACCTCCACTTCGGCCGACTCCCCAGCCTCTACGAGTACCAACGACGCCAGTTCCAGCAACACAACAGCGCTATCACGGAAACCCTTGGCGCACAGTTGACAATCGTCCAATCTGTTATGCATGCGGATATCCAGGTCACGTGGCGCGCTTCTGTCGCCGGCGCTTCGCAACGGGCCCGGCTGCAGCTCCGAGGTACTCTGACGACTCTTTCCCGGCCCCGTACAACGCGCAACGAGAAATGCCCCGTCAATACGACCGACAATCAGTGCAACGCGACCCGTCCCCATCCGAAATAGACCACCACCCTGCTGCCGACTACCGACCATTCGGTCCCCGTCGCTCATCCTCACCACGCCGCTACCGTTCTCCGTCCCCGCTGCGTCGCCGACCGAACCCCGCAGAGACGGAAAACTGACTGCCGCCGCTCCGGAGGCACGAGCTGCGAAATCGTCGCATTGTAGAAGTCCTCGCCCGTCCCCCACAAACGTTCTGGAACTGGTTGTTGAAGGTCTACGAACTCTTGCGCTTGTTGACACGGGTGCCGCCGTATCTGTGATGAGTCAAAAACTCTGCCGTTCGATACGAAAAGTAACGACGCCGCCTTCCGACGTATTGCTGAATACCGCGAGCTCGCAACCTATTCGACCAGTCGCAGCATGTACAGCGAGAGTAATCATTCAGGACGTCCTGTACCACATCGAGTTTCTCGTGTTGACCACTTGTGCCCACGACGTGATACTAGGATGGGATTTTTTGTCACGGCACCACGCCGTAATTGACTGCGCTCGCGCGCAGGTAGAATTATCTGTGTTTTCAGATGCGCCATCTACCGACAATGAGCGCACTCACCTGGGCAAGCTTCTTGTTGCTTCCGACGTTGATGTTCCTCCTCTTAGTGCCATCGTTGTCTCCGTCAATCGCACTGAATTGTCCGGCTCTACCGTTGTGTTCTCCCCATCTGACGTTTTCAGTCGCCGCCATGGTACGTCTCTGCCATACGCCGTTCTGCCACCTCATCAAGATACTTCCGGAATTGTCGTTTGCAATCCTAGCTCATGCCCTCTCACCTTAAGAGCTCACGAAACACTGGGCTATGTTCATCCTGTTGATGACAACGTTATTGTGCTTATTGAGTCCCACGACCCTGGCCAGCAACTTCAACTGAACGCCGTTACTCCTCTTTTTACGCGGGATGACTACTCCTCGGATATCTTCAATCGTTCCATCGACAGCAAGCTTCCTTCGGATCAACGGGACCAGCTAATAGCCCTTCTGCATGAATTCCGAGATTCATTTGACCGAGATTCCGAGATTCCTCAAAAGGCGCTGAGTCAAACTAACACCGTCGCTCACACAATCTACACCGGAACGCACCCTCCTTTGCGGCAACGCCCCTACCGCGTATCACCCAAGGAACGAAGTGTAATTGCAGAGCAGGTGGATGATATGCTTCAGCGCGGTGTCATCAAACCATCTTCTAGCCCCTGGTCTTCACCTGTTGTGCTAGAGAAGAAAAAAGACGGTTCGATTAGATTTTGTGTCGACTACCGGCGACTGAACAAAATTACACGGAAAGATGTATACCCTCTTCCCCGCATCGACGACGCTATCAATTGCCTACAAGGTGCCGAATTCTTTTCTTCGCTGGACTTACGTTCAGGTTACTGGCAGGTTCCGATGGCAGAGTGTGACCGTCCCAAAAGAGCGTTCATTACGCCGGATGGCCTATACGAATTCATGGTTATGCCATTCGGTCTGTGCAATGCACCTGCAACATTTGAGCGAATGATGGACAGCATTTTACGCGGCCTTAAATGGCAGATATGCTTATGTTACCTCGATGATGTTATCGTATTTTCGCCTGATTTCCCTACCCACGTCGACCGTCTGCGCACCATTCTTCAGTGTCTTACCAAGGCAAACCTCCAACTTAACCTAAAGAAGTGCCGCTTTGGGGCTCGCCAACTTACTATACTTGGTCACGTTGTGTCAAATGATGGAATTTGCCCCGACCCAGACAAACTTCGAGCCGTAGCCGACTTTCCGAAGCCGACTTCACTCAAAGAATTTAGGAGCTTCATCGGCTTGTGCTCGTATTTTCGTCGTTTCGTCCACAACTTTGCAACAATAATAGCCCCACTTACACAACTACTGAACGGTCCAGCTAATCTTTCTAACTGGACCCCGGCATGCGACGAAGCTTTCCTTACACTGCGCCGCCTACTTACGTCCCCACCAATTCTACGCCATTACGACCCAAGTGCCCCCACTGAAGTGCACACAGATGCCAGTGGCGTTGGTATGGGAGCAGTACTCGCGCAACGAAAGCCCGGTATTCCAGAGTACGTCGTCGCATACGCAAGCCGCGCACTCACAAAAGCGGAGATGAACTACTCCGTAACTGAAAAAGAATGCCTCGCAATCGTTTGGGCGTTAAGCAAGTTTCGTCCTTACTTGTACGGACAGAGTTTCGACGTTGTGACCGATCACCACGCACTTTGTTGGTTGGCGTCGCTAAAAGATCCTTCAGGTCGCCTTGGACGTTGGGCTCTTCGCCTACAAGAATTCGACATTCGTGTCGTCTACCGCTCAGTTTCGAAAACACTCTGATGCGGACGCCCTCTCACGATCACCAGTGAGATCCACCGCAGACCTGCATTCGGACACCAACATCTCTATCGCTCCCATTTCCGTCACAAGCATGTCGTCTGAACAGCGGAAAGACCCATGGATAACATCTCTCCTTAACATTCTTTCCGACTCTTCAACGTCTGCATACCCACGCGCTCTTCGCCGCCAAGCCACACATTTCGCGATACGGGACGCGCAACTATACCGCAGAAACTACCACGCGGATGGTCGTAAATGGCTCTTGGTTATACCACACCACATGCGATCTGATGTCTGTGCGTATTTCCATGCCGACCCACAACATGCTCACGCTGGTGTGTTAAAAACATATCAGCGGATCCGCCAGCGTTACTACTGGCGTGGTATGTACACTTTTGTACGAAAATACATTCGGTCTTGTTCATTATGCCAACGACGAAAGACAGCTGCCCATTCACCCGGATTATTACAGCCTCTACCGTGTCCGGCGCGCCCTTTCGACCGCATTGGTATCGATCTATATGGCCCCCTTCCTTACACTGCCACTGGAAATCGATGGATCATTTTTGCCGTCGACCATCTGACGAGGTATGCTGAAACAGCTCCACTACCTACGGCAGGTGCACGTGACGTAGCCAATTTCGTTTTGCGACGCTTCGTACTGCGTCACGGGGCACCACGTGAACTACTAAGTGATCGAGGGCGTGTCTTTTTATCCGAAGTTGTACAACAACTCCTTCAGGCATGCCACACGGTGCACCGCACCTCTACAGCCTACCACCCGCAGACCAACGGTCTAACTGAGCGCTTCAACCGAACGCTAGGAGATATGCTCGCCATGTATGTCAATTCCGACCAATCAAACTGGGATGTCATTCTCCCATTTGTGACCTATGCGTACAACACCGCGACGCAGTCAACCACAGGCTTCTCGCCTTTCTTTCTTCTATATGGGCGTGAGCCATGCTCCACCTTTGACACCATTTTGCCGTATCGTCCCGACGTCTCAAAGTTCAGCCCTCTTTCTGAAATTTTGCACCACGCTGAAGAGTGTCGTCAGTTGGCCCGATCATTCACCTCGGACAAGCAAGCATTCGAAAAAGACCGCCACGACCGCGACCAGCAAGTCGAGACTTTTGCCGTGGGCTCGCTTGTCTGGCTCCGACTGCCCTTCCACTCCCCAGGTCTGTCCGCTAAGTTTGCCCCCAAGTTTCACGGTCCTTATCGCGTCGTCGAACGTCGATCTCCTGTCACATACGTGATCGAGCCGATCACGCCATCTACAGACAGGCGATGCCTTGGTCGTGAGACTGTCCACGTGAGTCGTTTCAAGCCATATCACGACCCACTCCTTATCTCGTCACCTTGACTTGCCAGGATGGCTCGTCTTCGTCGCCGGGGTATTGTAGAGAGGAAGAAGAATATGGGCCGCAGTGGGTCACGCCTTTAGCAAGAGGAGCCAAGCGCGAGCGTTTGCCCCGATTGCTGTGATTCCTGAGTCCGTTGCTGCCGCCCGCTTTCCGCATCAATAGACCTACTGTGCAAGTGCTACTTGTGCCAATAAACCCTGTTTCAATAATAATAATAATAATAATAATAATAATAATAATAATAATAATAATTACATACAAGCATGAACGTTGGCACCCGGTCATAACTAAGTATACCGGGGATTCGATTGATTGATTGATTGATATGTGGGGTTTAACGTCCCAAAACCTCCATTTGATTATGAGAGACGCCGTAGTGGAGGGCTCCGGAAATTTCGACCACCTGGGGTTCTTTAACGTGCACCCAAATCTGAGCACACGGGCCTACAACATTTCCGCCTCCATCGGAAATGCAGCCGCCGCAGCCGGGATTCGAACCCGCGACCTCCGGGTCAGCAGCCGAGTACCTTAGCCACTAGACCACCGCGGCGGGGCTATACCGGGGATTCCGTACTATATATAAGCGGCATCGCATAGCTAAGTTAGTTTCAAATAGCAACTGGTAGGCAAGCACTGGCATTCTCGCAGCTGCGTAATTCGTGTTAAAGTATGCAATAGAAATGGTAGCACTTTTCGTGCTAACGCGTAAAAATATTCCCCATCGTGAGTACCGGCCAGAAGAACTTCATTTCTGTTCATTTGAAATGCTTCAGATTTCAGAGTTGGTTTTACTATGGAAAGTGCGTTGTCCTTGACTGTCAAGAAATTCAAACGCGACCTTTGGAAAGAAATGCTAAGAAGAAACACTTGCGAAAATAGCGTCCGTCCCCCCCCTTTCCTCCAGACTGAACACAGGTGGATCAGGACCCCCCGATGATTTACGCCACTGCTGATGATTACGTTTCTCACCACGGCAGTTGTACGGAAAGTACGCACATGCTTCACGTGCTTTTATCTTGTTTCGTCATACTTAGATACACTTGAGCATCAAATGAGCGCTGACAGTTTCAGCAACGCAAGCCGATGTCAAAGCAAAGGCTACCAAGCTCATTGTTCGCTTATGTAAAAGACAAGGCCTTTTGTTCTTCTCACTCATAAAAAACACTTAAGCTTGAAACCATCATTAAGTAAAATGTACACAGTCAGCAAAGGCGGAATTCTCGTCGACCGCTTGAATCTACTTTGTGCCTTTAAAAAATTCCGGGATGCATGCGGGCTCGTAGTTTCGCCAAATTTTTGCTCCCTTTTGAATTTGATTGATTGATTGATATGTGGGGTATAACGTCCCAAAAACAACATATGATTATGAGAGACGCCGTAGTGGAGGACTCCGGAAATTTCGACCACTTGCTCCCTTTTGGAAGGTGTCTGTACCGCAAAATGCTAAATTACCTTTTCCACGCACATTAGTACTGGCAGCAAATATGAGATAAGTTGTGTAGTCTGTACGCTGCTTTAAATGTCATATTATTGCGAAGTATTTCTTTTTATTTTCCTAAACTTGAACGCTTTATGCCGACTGTGCAATGAATCTGTTTGTGAAACAAGAACGACTGACAATCCAATTGTTTGCGCTGTCATTGTGCATAAGAAAATATTTGAATTATTTTTAACATAAAATAAATTATTGCTGTGAATCTGTGAGATTTTCTTGACATACACTGCTATGATCGGACCCTAAATGTATGTTATATGGCAAACAGATAGATTTTTAACCGATAAGGCGTTTTTTATAGCCAATCTTTGTCACCTGAGGCATAAAACATTACAATCATACTAATTATTCCCAAGATTTACTCAGCCGAGCAAATGAGGTGGAAAGTTAAACTTCGAATTTCGCGCTCATATGCGTAATCGTCGCATGCTTGGCGAGTTCCAAAACTTCGGTTGGCAACAAAGTAAACTTTTTTTGTTGACATGGCGGCGAAGAGAAAAGCAGGCGACGACGACGGAGAATTCACCAAGTTTGACGTACCCAAACACATCAAAAGTCAGGAAAAGCGGCTCATTGTCGTTCTGGAAAAGGCTAATCTCGAGTCTGTCAAGGTGAGCAGCGTGCTGACACTGTTTAGTTGCATACTTGCAGCGCACGTGCGAAGCGGTGTGTTCAGTACCGTTGCCAACATGTGTTTTCGCTAATGCCCACTCAGGTCGGGAAGTCGTTCGAGCTGCTAAACTGCGATGACCACATTCAGCAGATGCGAAAGTTCAAGAAGGACCCGGCTTTCTGTCGGCCGGACATTACTCACCAGGTAAAGCGACGTTGATCGTGGTAGCGCAGAACGTTGTGGAGTCGGATGTCGGTACAGCCGCACTTCACCGCCTCTGGTACTGAACTCTTTCTATACAACTACAGCTCTAGTAGGGCGCACGTAACCGGTAAACATACTCCAAGTTCACCGCCATCGAACCTGTTTTGTTTTGAGAACTTATCAAAAGTTTTACCAGTAAGACGAGCAGTCATAAATTCACCTGTTCGTCCAGATGGGTTGATGGTGCGCTGTCCAGTCCAAGCTGCTCGTTGATATCGCGAGCGAATTCCGCGTTGACAGTACAAGAGGGGAGAGGGTAGCGGTATATTATTCAGTCTTGGCGGGATCACAGCTCCGCAAACCCTTGCCTCTGGCTTTGACTAGGTACACTAAAGTTAAATTTCTTGTGCACACCAGGGCAGCTTTTCTTTCAACCGCAGTTTTTTTTTCTTTTTTTGTAAAATTAGTATGGGCTTCCTTGTACATTCGGGCTACAAACGAGTGGGTGACCCTTTCGTTAATTTTCGTCTGTCATGTGGACTACTCAGAATTGATTTACCTACCTTATCAATGCTTCTTTGTGTGTGAACTTGGCTCCCCCTCACTTCTACACCCAGTGCCTTGTATCTTACTGGGTTCGATTTGGTTAGTGTCTGTGCCTCTCAATTATGACCCCTCGTTATCCACAACTGAGCTGCTAAACATACACTGTTGTCCTTTATGAACGGAATCACGGGAGTGTAGGGCCTGGGATCTGCGGTGACTGCCTACAGAGTCATCGACCTACAGCCAAAGAAAGCATGTCGGCTTTTGGTGTCATCTATACATGTTTTCAAATTTTCACAACAGGTTCTATTGAAAAGCACGCCGTCTAACCTACGAATTCGGCTTAATCACCATCAAGGGCTGCATGCACTCAAAATGTTGTGTTATTCGTTCGTGTGGCATCACTGCTAAAGTCTGTGTTTGTCAATGTTTAATTTGCTTAGACAAAAAAATGTGTGGTATCATTGCTGCCACTGACAGATTCGTCATTGTCTGAACCATTCGGCAGCACAAATTCGCGATAGCGATGCAAAAATAAGCTCCCTGTCTGCGAACGGCAGTGCTTTGTTGTCGGTACTTGAAGCAGCAAGCACAGTTCCTCCAGCGATTTGCGTATCAACATAATCACACTTGTCTAGAGCAGAGGGGTGCGTGGCTGTGGACGCTGTTGTCCGCAGCTGCTACTTCACTTTAGCTACAACCTTCCGCTCAGTCTCGAATTATAGCAAAAGAGTGCATGCGGTAGAAAACTATGTTACGTATTGTTACAGCATCGGTATTTCCATGTTTTTGCATAAAATGGCAACTAAAGCAGCCGGTTGTATTTTCTAGATAAGTGTGACTCCATCTATACCTTCTTACGGTATCCAAGATGCATCACAGGAACGTTGTTCTCGTCAGCTTTCTTGCCGCCAATGAAATGTCGTGAACAGGGGTATGACGATGGCAACACGTGGAGGTTCCTTCAGTTTACTGATGGCACCCACTGCTCCTGTAATTCAGGTGATGACAGAAAGCGATGCAGCGCAAACATATCGCACCTGCACTCATCACGTGGCATACTGTGCTGCAGACACAATTTCACCCAAATCGTTCATCTTGCACTGATTGTTCGTGCACCCATACATGACACAGTCATGAAGAGATGGTCTGTTCTTCCAATACGCACAATTTCCTGCTACGACAGTCACTTTTTATGGAAGACAGGAGAGTCTTACACATACTACATATTAGGGTACCACATGTGCAGGTACGGCATGCGCAGTCTAAGGCATGATGGCAACACTGAGAACATACTTTCGACTCCTGCAGCTCACCGGTTTGAGAGTCATCATGTGAATAGGTGTACTGGCAAAAAAAAAATGAGTCATTGTTTTGAGACTAATGCGGCTAGACAGCACTACCGCTCCAGTCTGATAGCGGGCAGTTTCGCCAAATGGGGATGCACTTTCTTCAGCCGTTAAATGATGAGGCTGTAGGCAGCCGCCACAGAGCGCAGGCAATGCATTCTTGTGTTTCTTTTCATAAAATATGACAATGTACGTAGCCCAATGCATTGTCTTGTTAGTACCATTTTTGTTTGCTTTACCTTCAATGCACTTCTGCTATTGATGCCTGTGTTGAACTTCACATTCTTTGATCTGCTTGGCGTCAAGCATGTTCCCAATGACAAATGCCCACTTTAGGGCATTTGATAAGAATGATTTTCTGTTACCGTAGTTATATACAGTAGACTCCTTTTAAGCGAAACCTGAAGGGACCAGGAAAATGTGTTTCCTTTAGAGGAGTTTTGTTTACTGAGAGATAAACAGGAATATAATATTCAAGTACGGAACCAAACATATTAGGAGCAGTTGTTCCATCTAAGCAGCAAATTCATTTAAGATAGATTCATTTAGTTGGAGTCTACTGTAATTGGCTAGAGAGCAGAAGCTAGCAGTTGCATAGTAGTGGGAAATGGGCAAACAAAGCTTCTTATGAACTACACACTGTTCCGTGCATAGTGGATCTGAATTGGCTAGAAGGTTTTGTCATTCTTACTTGAAATATTGTAGCGCTACATTTGACGTAGACACCACAGAGAAGAGGATGACAGGACGGGCCCCAACCCCAACTATTTTGATTGAAGTGACACACATTGTATAATGCAGCAATATAGAAAGGCTATGAATGCATGCACAACCATAACGGAACAGTAGACAGGCCGGGATTCGTGGAAACTGCCTCCTTTTATCAGTGCCTCAGGTTCATTGGCACGCAATGATAGAGATGTGGTGCTGACGCATATGTTGCCTTTCGGTGTTATGAAAAATGCTTGTGGTAGTTTTTGAGCTAATCTGTCTTTACTTCTGCTTCGGGATTTCATTTTATCAAGCCATAGTTCACGGTTTCTGCAAGTGCTGCAATGGGAAGGTAGATTCTGTAATGACTCTGATGTTGAGCAAGTAAAGATAGAATAGTGCTGCATGGACTATTTTCTTTGTCCTTGTTTATTTCATTATTTCATGCAAAATGGCTTACAGGTGATATCGTAAAGTAGTTTAAATGTACATTATGTAAAAGTTGCTTTGTAAACCACAGTGCATATCAAAAACCTGTTCACTGTCGAACACATGTAGTGACACATTTCTATAAGCTAATTGAGTGTCTTTTACTACATTACCTGTTAACTAAAAGGGGAGCATTGGCATATGTTCTTTGAGGTCATTGCTACTCTAACACACTTTGCATTTTTCTAATTTTTTAAACATATTTTTACCACTTCTCATTGCTCTGTCTGGTTGTTTATCTAAAGCATTCAAATCTTTTTCTGATCTTTCCTAGCTATTGAATGGTAACAGCCTCATGTCACTGTTGTGCACTCATTTCCAGTGCCTGCTGATGCTGTTCGACAGTCCATTGAACAGAGCTGGCCTCCTCCAAGTGTACGTTCGTACAGAAAAAAATGTCCTGATAGAAATTAATCCACAAACCCGAATACCAAGAACCTTCAAACGGTTCTCTGGGTTAATGGGTAAGTGCAGTTACATTACTTTAGTATTTCAAGGTACCGTAAAATCCCAAAAAGCCCCCTTCTCCTTCGGTGAAAGATTACTAGGGGAAAGTGGGGGCCTTGTTCATTTGCAGACAATTCTGGATGGCGGTAAAAGAACTTCCAAGAGCAAATAATGCACACCTGTGCTTGTGAGCTTTATTACATATGCATGCATTTACCGCTTTTACTGAACCAGAATGGATTTTCGTGTGAATTTTGGTGTTATGACAACGGACAAAGACATTTTTGAAATGTTCTGACAATTTGTGACAGGTCAGAGTGCAATCTTTAGGAACCACACTGTAAAAGCACTAAGAAATTATGCCATCCTTAAAGGGACACTAAAGTCAACTATTAAGTCGACATTGATTGTTGAAATGGTAGTCCAGAAACCTCGAGTGTTACTTTTGTGCCTAGGAAGGCCTATTTTGAAAGAAAATCACGTTTAAGTGGTCTGCATCAGGTTAGCGCACTTCAAATTACCCACCTCAAGAAGCGAACGAACCAGTCCGTCTCGCGTCACTGTTGCCGTGCACAACGTTGCCTGGCTTTACTGCGCTAGTAGCAGCAGACCGAAAGCAGGGGGAGACACAGCAGCAAAAATGGCCATTGATCAATTTCCCTCCATTGGCTCAGAGATTGCAGACGCTTTTGTTTCAACTGCGCCCTGCTGGATGGCACCACCTGTCTGGTGTAAGCACGGGAAAATTTAATTTTTGAACCACTCGCGCAATCCTCCATAGTAACGCCCGGCGATTCTTTTTTACATGAATCAAACAGAAACAAACAAGCAGTATTTTATTACGTCTCTTGATGCATGGAAAATTCTTTATTTAGTGCAGTCAGATTAATTACTAGTGATTAATTGTAGGCGGTCCATCTGATGTCATCGGGATCATGTTGAAAATGTCCTACTGCGGCGCTTGTGTTCTTGCGCATTTAGCTTAATTTCTCGGTAAGTAGGGTACTGTTGATAATATTGTCGTTTTAGGTGTCGTCATACATTGAGCTTTCACTCTGACATAAATTGTTATTTGACTTTAGTGTCCCATTAAAGACTCTCGGAAGTTGGGTTCCTGGGAACCGCTGCTACTGGATTCTGTAGTTCTTTGCACATTTAAATTTTAACAAAGGAACAGATAACAAAGTAACACACCAAACGTAAAGAAATGGTCCAGTTCGATATTTGGGACAAGTTGCCCTTTTTGCTGACCAGATTCTGTCCACGGCCTTCCTTGTTTAAAAGTTTGTCATGCGAGTCACCAGTCTGGTGTAACACAGCTGGCACATTTCCTGTGTGCCGGGTGCGCTTGGTTTCAATATCATCTCGATCGGAGCATTGAATTTTTTTTATCAATATCTCGAATTGTGTGTGTTTCTTGAGATTTTATAAAAAATGGGTGTACCATGAATTGGTATGTCCTACAATATTTTAGTGTAAATAAGGGCCCTCAAGTTGTTAATTAAAAAACTAATTAACGAAAATCTGCTCACTACTAATGTGAATATGGCTTTAGGTGCGGCAAAGGTTTTTCGACTCTGTATACACTTCATATGTGAAAATGACAGGGGCTTGACTGGAAAAGCAATTTTCTGAGAAATCTGCATTGTCTATAGCGAAGACACCCTGTAGACGTTGCTGCATCTTACGAGGCCTCTTATCAGGTCGAGTCAATGTAAGCAGATAAGCACAGTGCATAGATAAATTGGTAGTTATCATTTCTACAAGTTGCGATATGCCTGCGTGGAATGAAAACAATCACAATTGAAAACTGAAGTCCATGCACGCATCTTATCATGGGAGCCGTGTTTTAAGAGTGAATAGTAACCCATGTTTGTGGAGTTGTGTAATGATTGCTTGGCCGTAAGGGTTGTAAAACGTCACTGACCATGACACGTGGCTTCGATCCTTAACAGATGACAGATGTGGAGCATGCAATGCTGCTCTAGAAATGTGCTGCGATGCAAAATAGCAAGAGAAGACAAGGTGGCAGGATCGCTGCATGAACATGACAAAATTTCTTGCCTCTAGCATTCGGGGGAATTCGAGGGAGGGATGCCATTTACAAACACTAGTCCATGCAAAGGGGCTGAACTTGTGCTTTCGCAGTGAAGCCCACCTCCTGGAAACTGGGTATCAGGGCAGTTAGATTTTTTCTAACTCGACCAATAATGAAGAGATTTGAAAGACTGGCTTGCTATATATACCATTGTAATAAAAGTTGCAGCGCAAGCACAGGCAAACAGAAGGTGAGGAATGGAAGGCAAAGAGGACATGAGTGCCGACTACCAACTGACTATTTTTCGCAGCACACATGTTAATATATAATATATAGGTGCCACCGTCGATTTCAGGCCGTGACTCTGCTGGTACACTATATGAAAAAATCAACACATGAAATTTTCTGAGGTGTATCATGTTAGGAAATTTGGTGACAAATGCTTGAGCCAGCCTTCAATGCCTTTGCATGACAAAGAGATCGTGCTTTTAGATAGGGTTTAGCCATTTTATCATTGTGCATTCGTTTTTATTGGACACTCCCCCAGAACAATGTCACGTTGCTCACCTTTGCTGTTAAAAGGTTGCCTGTTTGTATATATTAACATGTGTGCTGCGAAAAATAAAGTCAGTTGGTAGTGAGCGCTCGTGTTGTCCTCTTTGCCTTCCATTCCTCGCCTCCTGTTTGCCTTTTTTCCAGCACTTTCGTGCTTGCGCTGCAATCTTATTACAATGGAATTTAACCAACTAGCCCAAATAGCAGTTCTTGTTCATTGCTATATATAACCTTCCCTGGACGACGACGTCTTGAAATTTGTAGCATGTAACCTAAATTTACTGTGGGGTTTGGAGAGAGGGGAAATTAAATGTTACTTTGAACACTCTCCCAGCATGAAAAGTAGCACATGTCAGTAATATTGCTGTGGTATTTAATCCATGGATGAGGTGTTTAGGCAGCAGTTGCTTCGCTTGAAATTGATTTCTTTTTTATTTTTGTTGACATCTGTCAAAAATAATCTTAAATATCTTTTAGTGGGCACCTGTGAGTCTTAAATCTATCTGCAATGTTTTTTTTTTTTTTTTTCAGTTCAACTTTTGCACAAGCTTTGCATCAGGGCTGGAAGTGGATCTGTAAAGCTCTTAAAAGTGAGTGATAATCATTTTCACATTTCCTCGCAAAAAGAAAAAACATAACAAGATTCCCTAAAGAGAAAGAGTGAGGGAGAGAAATCAACTTTATTTGTTGCCTAGGCTTCTCTTATTAGACCCCAAAACTAGAGAAGATGGTCATATAAAACTTCTAGATGCAAAGCAGCTCATGGCGGAGCTTTATCTTATGTGCATCACCAGCCTTACTGCGCATGCACAACAGCTTGTCCAAGCATTTCCAGAACGCAATAGCATGTTCCCGCCTGTGTAAGCTACTCATGGTTTTTTTTTAATAGGAGGCGGTGTAATTCTTTTAGAATCTGAAGAGTGGAGCACTAGAGGGGCCTGGGCTGTCATCGCTTCACGTAACGCAGGCTAAACCATGTGTAAAAATAGTAAAAAAGAAAGGAAGCACACGAGAAATAGAAAGAAGAAAGAAAGGACAATACATATAGAAATGAGTAAACATTAAGATGGAGAGAGAGAGAGACAGAAAGAAAATGGAAAAAAAAATGGGGAGGAATGAAAGGGAAAAACTGATGAGAAACAAAGAAGGCTGCGCAGCCCCACCCTTTCTTTGCAAGTCCACCTCCTTGTATTTCTTGATGCTCATGAATAAACCATGCGTATACAACACAAATGATCTTCTTTTACTTGCTTCATTTTGGCCCTAAAAATCTACATATTTTTTTCTCATATCTATTCTCCTTAAAAATTTAAATGAGTAATAACAATAATAATGATAATAATAAGAAGAAGAAAAGAAAAGTTAAGGGTATGTTTGTGAAAAAGTTCGACTCTCAGAAAGTCAAGTGGTCAGTCTTCCTTTGACAAATGAGAAATGGCAGAGAAACGGCAGCTGCCCAAGAGATTAAATGAAACTTACTGTTGCACGCTTCACACAGGGGTGTGTATGTAATTGTTAATCACATCACATAAAATAACCTTGCTATGGAGCTCAGCGGCCCTATGGAAAAAGTTTTGCACATCACTCGCAGGGTGACAGGGCCCACTCGACAAAAAAAAAAAAAAAACACTTCTAAACTTTGCGATTTTTCAAGCATAAGATGGCACCATAAGTAGCCATTTGGGAATCATTTGTGTGCAGTCATTTGTGGGCACCCAGGCATCGTGCAGGATGTGGAAGTGCTTGGCAAGGTACGATGCAGTGACCATAGAATAATGGCATGGTCTCGAATTCACCTAGACACGAAGAAGGAACGACAGAAACTGATATGCAAGAAGCCTCTAAGTGAGCTAGCACTGAGATGGAAAGTAGAGGAATTCAGAGTCTCACTTCAGAACAGGTACTCGGCTCTTATCGAGGAAACCAGCCTTAGCGTTGACACAATCAATGATAATCTGACGAGTATCGTTGCGGAGTGTGCAGTGGAAGTTGGAGGTACGTTACTTAGACAGGACACTGGCAAGCTGTCCCAGGAGACAAAGAACCTCACTAAAGCGTCAAAGCATGAAAGTCTCGGGTACAACAGACAAAATAGAACTGGCAGAGCATTCGAAGTTGATTAATAAGCATAAGTTATCCGATGTAATAAGGTATAACATGGAGAGAATTGAACACGCTCTGAAAAACGGAAGAAGCGTCAAAGCAGTGAAGAGGAAACTTGGGATAGGCAGAACTCGGATGTATGCACTAAGGGACAAAGAAGACAAAATAACTGCCATTATGGATAGTACAGTTAAAATAGCAGAGGAGTTTTACAGAGACCTGTACAGTAGCCGGGACAACCCCGACTTTTATACTATAAGAACTAGCAGTAACCCAGATGACACCCTACCAGTAATGATAGAAGAAGTCAGAAAAGCCTTGGAGAGCACGTAAAGAGGTAAAGCTGCTGGTGAGGACCAGGTAACATCAGATCTGCTGAAAGATGGAGGACAGATTGTGTTAGAAAAACTAGCCAGCCTGTTTACGAGGTGCCTCCTGACGGAAAGAGTACCAGTCTTGGAAGTATGCTAACATAACCGTAATACATAAGAAAGGAGATGACAAGGACTTGAAGAATTACAGGCCGATCAGCTTGCTTCTCGTAGTATACAAGCTATTTACAAAGGTAATTTCTGACAGGGTAAAGAAAGTATTAGAATTCAATCAACCAAAGGAACAAGCAGGATTTTGAACAGGCTACTCAACAATCGACCACATTCATACTATCAATCATGTAGTAGAGAAATGCTCAGAATATAGCCATCCACTATACACAGCCTTCATAGATTACAAGAAGGCGTTTGATTCAGTAGAAATATCAGCAGTTATGGAGACACTGTGGAATTAGGGCGTTGATGAAGTATATATAAACATCCTGGAAGAAATCTACAGGGGATCAACTGCTACCATATTGCTTCATAAAGAAAGCAACAGAATACGAATCAAGAAGGGTGTAGGGCAGGGGGATACTATCTCCCCAATGCTATTTACCGCGTACTTACAGGAGGTTTTCAGAGGCCTAGAATGGGAACAGTTGGGCATAAGAGTTATTGGAGAGTACTTTGGTAACCTGCTCTTCGCCGATGACATTGCATTGCTGAGTAACTCAGGGGACGAATTGCAACTCATGATTACGAAGTTAGACAAAGAGAGCAGAAAGGTGGGTCTTAAAATTAATCTGCAGAAAACGAAAGTAATGTACAACAACCTCGTGGTAACCTGCTCTTCGCCGATGACATTGTATTGCTGAGTAACTCAGGGGACGAATTGCAACTCATGATTACGAAGTTAAACAAAGAGAGCAGAAAGGTGGGTCTTAAAATTAATCTGCAGAAAACGAAAATAATGTACAACAACCTCGGAAGAGAGCAGCGCTTCGAGATAGGTAATAGTGCACTTAAAGTTGTAAAAGACTATGTCTGCTTAGGGCAGGTAATAACCGCGGAGCCGAACCACGAGATTGAAGTAACTAGAAGAATAAGAATGGGGTGGAGCACATTTGGTAAGCACTCTCAAATCATGACAGGTAGATTGCCACTATCCTTCAAGAGGAAGGTATATAACAGCTGCATCTTGCCGGTACTTAGCTATGGAGCAGAAACCTGGAGACTTACAAAGAGGGTTCAGCTTAATTTGAGGACGTCGCAGCGAGCAATAGAAAGAAAAATGGTAGGTGCAACCTTAAAAGACAAGAAGAGAGCAGAGTGGATTAGGGAACAAATGGGGGTTAAGTATATCATAGTTGAAATCAAGAAGAGGAAGTGGACATGGGCCGGGCATGTAGCGCGTAGACAGGATGTTCGTCTCAGTGATATTTGGGTCTGTCTTATCCAGTATTTCTCTGCATTTGTTACCTCTTTTCCTGTCAACGGCCCTTTGTGATTTTCCTTTCTTGTGTTGTCTATGAATCTGAACACCCATGCTGTCACTCTTATAAGCCGTCCATATGATGAATACCTTTCGATTTCCAAGATTTGCTCGATTTCGGCTCTTCCCATGCATTGGTGACATTGTGTTTTATGCTGGTCTTCCACATCTGTATTTGTGCCAATTATGCTTACTAAGTTCTTTTCAAGTGATGTTATTCATTTGGGACCGTTCCATCATAACTTTGACGTTAACAGTGCCTTTGCACTTATTCCTCATGTAAGTAGGTCAGCAGGGTTGTCGTCACTTTGAACGAATGACCAGCTTGCTTGAAGTGTTTTTTCTCTAATTTCTGCAATTCTGTTGGCAACAAACGAATCCCTTTTGCTTGTTCCCTTGATCCAGTGAAGCACAATCATCGAGTCCGTCCAGCAGTGTATTTCCTGAAATCTTTCGTTGAAGTGACCTTTGATGTAGTCGCATAATCTTGATGCTACCACCGCTATCAGTTCAATTCGCGCCAATGTCAGCTCTTTAATTGGAGCTACGCGGCCTTTTGCTGTTACCAGCCTTGATTCTTTGCTTCCATGTGGTATACTGCTATCAAGTATGCTAATGGGCTCGCGTCGGCGAATACATGCAGCTTGTATGCTTGTACTGGTTGATTCTTGCTTGCGTAGCATAGGGGGATTTCTAGAACTCGAAAGCCCTCCGCTTCAGGCATAAGGTTCTTTCATTTGTCGCATTCATCTTTAGGGAGCTGGTCGTCCCACGTGACGTTCGTTTTCCACAGTCTCCGCAGTCCTATTTTCGCGCGTACTGTGAATGGAGACAACAAACCGATCGGGTCAAATATCTTCGCTGTGGTTTGTAACACAGCCCTTTTTGGGAAGTACATTGTATGTGTTAATAAATTACACTTTTCCATAGGGAAGCAAATCATGTCCATTGAGTGTTTCCATATCAAGCCCAGAAGCGTTGTAAATCCTCTAGATCGAATATTCATGTGAGAATCGTCCCTTTCGTTTTCATCTATTATTTTGTTTAATCGCTCTTCATAGGATGTCCATTTTCTCAAGTTCATCGCTGCCTCTCTGAACACTTGCTTTGCCTCTTTGTACAACTTGACTGCTTCATCAAGCGTTGCTGCTCCCAGAATGACATCATCCACGTAGATCGCTTTCTGCAGTGTCCTTGTCGTATCAGGAAACCGATGTTCCACTTGTTTCAAATGGTGTTTAATTGTAGCTGCCAGTGTAAAGGTGCTCGGTGTTGTTCCGAACGTTACTCTTGTCATGCCCCATGTTTGCACTTCATTCATTAACCTACCTTCAGCGTCATGCTTCCACCACAGAAATCTCATTGCATCTCTATCCTCTTCGTGTATAGAGATTTGTAGAAATGCCTTTTCAACATCTCCTACTACTGCCACCTTTTCTTTTCGGAAATTAATGAGCAGCGATAGCATGTCCTCATTGAAATTGGGTCCTGCCTCTAGGTTCTCGTTTAAAGACATGACTTTTCGAGAATGCGATGAGGCGTCAAACATTACTCGAACGATTGTTATGGCTCGGTCCTCTCTAATGATCGCATGATGTGGAATGTAGTAGCAAAGTGCATTTGGCTGTTCTGATGGCTCTTGGACCTCCTCTGCGACTCCTAATGCCATATACTCTGATATAGCTTTGTCGTAGCGATACAGCATGTCTTCATTTTTCTGCAGCCTTTTAGTCAGTTGCTGTAGTCTTTTTATCACATTTTCCTTGTTGCTTTCCAAGTTTACGTCCTGTTTCCATGGCAAGCTGACTTGATAGCGACCGTTTTGTTGTACAATCTTGCGCTCGAATTCTTCGACCACTTCATTTCCTGTGTTATCCAAACTATTTCTTGTGATATCCATTGACTCCAGGCTCCAGAACTTCTGTAGCTCTTGCTGGAGTTCTGTCTCTGCAGCTTCAACCTTCAGAACCATTACTGCTTGATTATGTGTAAGTTTTGTTTTGCTTTGCTCTGACGGCCCTTGCAGTACCTATCCCAGTATAGTTTCTACAGCCGTCAGTCTGTCTTCGATTCTTCAAGTTCTACCAGTAAAGAATTCCCAATAATAGTCTGAGCCGATCAGTAGTTCTACAGAATCTGTTGCAGTGGTCTCGGTCCTGCGATCAGCCACTTGCATCTTTAGCTGTTTCATTTTCTTTCCGAGTTGGAGTGGGTATACAACTGTGCGAGAAAACGTCGACTTGTAACGCTTCAATCACTGTTGTCGTGCTTGTTTCTTGTGATCCTACAGTCACTTGCACCACGTTCATTAGTTTGACCTTTTCGTCTCCTCCAAATGAACCAATCGTCAGCCTTTCCTGTTGCAACACCTTCGCACCTATTTCTTTCGCTAATCCCGCTTCAATAAATGAACGTTGACTTCCGCTGTCTAATAACAAACTGCAATGTCGGCCACATGTTTCTCCTTCTACGCACGCTACAGCCGTCTTCAAAAGCACAAACTTATGCTTGATATTTTCAGTTGCGTGTAGTGTAGACGTCGTTGCTTCAGCTTGCGCTGTTGAGATTAGCTCTGCCTTTGTTTTCTGCATCACAGTTCTACACACTGACGTGGCATGTCGTCCCTTGCATTGCTTCCATTTTACTTGGGCTCTGCAAATGCGTGCAATCTGGTTTGGTCTCGTTCATCTGAAGCATGCTCTATTTTCGGTAAGCATAGTTTTCTTTTCATCCATTGAAAAGCTGCTTGCTCCTTAAGAATAACATAAGCCTGTCCAGCTTTTCCTCACAAGCTTTTCCTGTTGGGTTGCTTTGCTTGCCGTTTTCTGAATCTGAGCTGTTTCTGATAGCCTCTTTTGACTTGAACTGCACTGATAATTCTGGTGGAATTGCTCTTTTCAATACCGGTAGCAACATCGGTGCATAGCTCTCGGTTTCCACTTTTAGGGACTTGAGTGCCAATATGTTTACTTGCACTCTCTGTACTAGCCTATTTAAGTCATCGGTATCTTGAACAGACCTCACTTTCTCCAAACTCAACAGCTCATTCATGTGCATTTCAATGGAATGTTCGCGATTGCCGAACTTTTTTTGCAGTATTTTGATTACGTCATCATAATTTTCCTCTGCCGAATACTGAAGTCCTTAAATAGCAGCCGCCGCTTTTCCGGTTAGCGATGCTAACAAGTAATTGAACTTCTGTCCCTTGCTCATGTTCGGTCTCAGGTGAACTGCCGACTCGTGCTGAGCCCAAAAGCGGTTCCACTCCAAAGCTTTTCCCCCAAACTTTATCATTTCAAGCTTTGGTAGCTTAACTAGTTTCGTTGCTTCTCGTCTTGTACTTAAGGGTGTCACCTGCCTTGTCCTATTGCTTGAATCCGATTGTGCAGGCTGTCGAAGTCTGAATTCTATTGCATATAAGGTCGTCGTTAATTTCATGTCGTACTCTATGACCCTTTTGAATTCAGCTTCGGCATTGTCTTCTGTCAGAAACTTTTCCATTTGCTCGTTCGCATTCTTGAGACTGTCGCTTATTCCTTTAATCTGCGCCTGCATTGTAAGCAGCTGCTCCTGGTTAGCTCCATCATTAATTTGCTGTTCAGCTGCGTTAATCAGTCGCGTGATCTGGGAGCGAAGCGCTTTTCTTTTCTTCGTTATCACTTCCTTGCTCATATTGAGGCGGTTAACAATGACTCCTTACTTGTAAATCGTTCGTTCTGATGCTTGTACGGTGCACCGTGGTCTCGTCGCTCGATCCAGGTTGATCCTCTGCTCCTCCGCCGTTTCCTTCTCTGCTGCTCCGTGGCAGGTTGACCTTTCTTGCCGGCGAAGAGGTAGTATCCTGGTTCACGGCACCATTATTAAGACGATCGATACCATGGATTGCTTCGAACGAATACGGTTTATTAGAAGAAGCGAAGTAGCACGTGCTCGCTTCAGGCAGCAAATCTTCTTTCTTCTTCTTCCGGCGTTTGATGATGATATTTTATACAGGATAACCGCTGGTCATTAAGGGTAACTAACTGGATTCCCGGAGAAAGCAAGCGGGTTAGAGGGAAGACAGAAGGTTAGGTGGGCAGATGAGATTAAGAAGTTTGTGGGTATAAATTGGCAGCAGGAAGCACAGGACCGAGTTGACTGGCGGAACATGGGAGAGGCTATTGTCCTACAGTGGGCGTAGCCAGGACGATGACGATGATGATGTGTGCAGGGCCTTAAATTTACATCATTGGATGTCGAAGGTTTAAACAATGATGTGCTGTTGCTTGCACTCTTTTAGCTCTTTACAGTAAGGCTCTTTGCATCATAGCATGCTGCCTCCAGGTCCCTCTGTACTTGCTTATCAAAACTTACTCGTGACAACTTGTGCAATTTGAAGATTGGCCAATACATGCGATTACAATGCAAAATCGAAAATCTTGTCTTGCCATAGTGTTGCTGAAGAGGCTGTAAACTTTATTGAACTCTTATGTTTCATGTTGTGGCGATTGGTGTATTTTTGGGGACTCAGACGTGTAATTAGAGGGTACTTTATTTTCAAATCCGTAATAGATGAAATTGCATCTCATGCTTCCTCCACGCAATTTTTTTTTTCTGAATGCAGGTCATCAAGAACCCCATCACAGATTGGCTACCCGTAGGCTGTCGGAAGATATGCATGTCGTTACATGCAGATAAACTAGTCAGACCAAGGGAGCTGGTCCCTGAAACGGATGAGCCCATTGTTGTGGTCATTGGTGCAATGGCTCATGGTTCAGTAAGTGCACATTTCGAATGGTCATTTGAGCAGTGGGTGGTCTATCAAAAGCATTAGACGGTGAAATAAAGCTAGGACAGCATTTTCACTGCCGCCCACCATAAGAAGAATTGTGCCTGGGTCGCCTTGGCAGGCTAAGCGCCATAAATTAAACAGCAAACGCAACGCTTTTAATACTGGTCTGTTAAGCGACCCAATCTTGGAGGCCATAGTAGTGACACAGTAATGTCCCCATTAGTCATTGAATGGCTGAAGTTCTTCATGACTCAATCTTTTTCAATAAATGATGCTTCTAGCTTTTAAAGCGATGCTTAAGATGTGTTAGCTGAAACCCCTTGAAAGCAGGTTGGTGGTTTCGCCTGGCTGGGGAAAAGATGATACGGATCGTTTTGTGCATGCCTTGTGCGCAAAGCTTCAGTCCGTTGCTGATTATTTTGTTTTGCTCTAAACAAATGCAACCTTTTACGTAGCCTTCTTCTAGGAATGCGGCGATAATTTGGCAAACAGCCATGTTTTAAGCTGCAACACATTATTAATGTGCTAGAACAAGTAGCAATAATTCTACTCAGTCATTATAAGTAAAACAAATAGCAGGGATGTCACAAAATGAAATGACAAATGCGTAATTGTTTAGTCGAATCCCGGCACAACAAAGTCCGCTTTAACGAAATTCCTGCCACAACAAAGTATTTTTCATTTTCCGTCGATGTCTCATAGGGTTCAGTGCTTTAAAAATTCCCTCCAATACGAACGACTTCACGGCTGCGTTTTGACATTAAGGGCGTTTTTTCTGGAACAACCATGAGCAATAGTGATTCAAGTTGCAGCTGTCTAATATTTTTAAAAAGGGTTTTAGTGCCTTGAAAAACTATCAATGTTAATATTATAAGAAAAAAGCACACGACAAGCTGCTCAAAGCAGACATGCCAGGTGCAACGGAGCCTTGTCACGCAACGTACACAAAGCAAAGCCGTCGTGCCGCGATACTGATGGCGATGCAATGCGCTCTCGCGCTCATGTATGTTGAAAGAAAATGTTCAAATCGCATCTGCATACAAGCAACACGCATAACTTGATTTTTATAGTATTTCTAATTGTTTTTTACGAAGCTTATGAGAATGTTTTTATTGTCAAGAATTGCTGATTATTGTACATACAAAATTTGAATTGCGAAACAAATCCCGGCAGGGTGTGGCGAGACATTCAGAATGACTGGTTCCGGCTGGACTAGGGCTAGGTTCACTTGTTCAGCACTTGCATTCATTGTTCCTGAAGCTGCGGCGATGTGAACAGTCATGTCACAGCCGGCAAGAAAGCATGAGTGTGTCTCTTGAAGACAAGGCCCGCATTATCGCAGATTCTGAAGCCGGCAAAGGAGGCACTCACCGCTGAAGAGTTTGGGATTGTGGCGAGCTCTCTCTCACCTATGTTGAAGAGCAAGGACGCTATAAACAGTTGTTTAGCTGCAGGGACGTCGGCAAAGCATAAGGAGTTAACTCAGCCAGTGCACGAAGCATTGGACAAGGCAGTGAACACCTGGTTCGCGGAGACGCGGGCCAAGAAAATAGCCCTTAGCGGTGATGTGCGGCAGAAAGCGCTGGATTTTTCTAGTGTGTATTAAATATTTGTCTTTCCTTGAGTAGATGATGGAGAAGAAGAAGCTGTCTAAAATAACGGGTGAACTCTCAAGAAAGAAGAAAGCGTCCGCCATGAACTGTTCTAACTGCTATGTGTAAATAATGTAAATATAGTCTTGTAACTTCAAATGCCTTGATTAGTTATTTCACAAAGTGGTGCAGAAACCCATCCGGAGTACTCACCGGGACAATACATGCTACCAGTGCTCATCGGGAACTTTCGAACAGAAGGCAGCATGTCGTGAGGACAGCGGCAACCTTAGAAGAAAGCCAGAAAGGAAATCCTGAAGGGACACATTCGCCGTGACAGCAGCAGTTGATTGAGGTGAGCATGGTAACGCATTGTTGAAGCAGGATGAATCGTGTCAGAGAGCTGAAAGAGAAGCAAACGGCACGATGACAGATGAATACGCATCTATTGAAGCCAAAGCCGTAATGAAAAGTGCTGACAGTGCAATCTCTGATTGAACGGCTACAAGGTAACAACGCATATTTAGATAAAGTTAACGCCGAGCTGGAAGAGCCAATTCCAGAGGACGAGTTCGCTACAGAGTTTGAAGCTGTGTTGACATATTACGACACTGCACTAGAAATGCTGGGACAGCTGAAGGCTCGGTAGTGGCAATTGCGTCAAACCCATCATGCTACGACATCCCAGTCTCTACCTGCAAGGCCATCCCATACGCCCGAGGATCCCACACCGCGCAAGGAAATCAAGCTTCCCACTCTCCAACTGCAGACATGTGACAGACAGCTCTACCACTGGCCTTCGTTTTGGGAGCAGTTTAGGATCGCTGTTGAGGAAAACAAAAACCTGACAAAAGGAGAAAAGTTTCAATATCTAAAGACTCTTCTGAAAGGGGATGCAGCCGCCGCGATTTTGGGCTGCAAGCGACGACCGAGTGCTACGGTGATGCCATCGATATTTCGAAAAGTCGTTTCGGGCAGCACTGGCGTATTGTACAGGACCATCTACGCCGACTACGCTCTCTACCAGCAGTTGATTCTTCGGAAGACGTCTACAATCTTCGAAAGCTGTTGGACTATGTGCAGTGTCACATCAGAGGTCTGAAAGAATTAAACGTCAGTCCTGCCAGTTGTGCAATTATGATGACAGATATTTTGTTGAAGACATTGCCAACAGACATCATCGTTGGTTATTACCGGAAAGAAGCCAACCTAAGGTTATCACCGTCTACAGCAGACAATGCAGGCTCGGGACAACAACAGCATGGCTCATCATCGACAGTCACAACCGAGAAAGAGTTGCAAGAACTACTGGCGTATCTTCACGTAGAAGTTGAAAGCCACGAAGAAGTGAAGCTCATAAATTTAAAAGAAAGAAAGGCACCCATCCACCTAAAAAGAAAAGGAATTTGAACGCCACTCTACCAACAGCAGTGGTCTTTCAGTGTTCGTCGAAAGCTAAGGATAAAGACTGTCTGTTTTGTGGGTCTACAAAGCAGGCTACTCCAGTTTGTGACAGCAGTATTACCCATGAAGGAAAGCAGAAGAAATTTGTTGCCGAGAAGGGATGTTATCGATGCACCGTAAGAGGGCATCTAGCCAAGGACTGCTACAGAAAAATTCAAGTGTGGAACATGCGGAGGTAGACACGTTTCTTCAGTGTGCAATCTCAAGTGGAAACCGAAGAAGAAAGAAAACGAAGGCTTCGTAACTGCAAACAGTCCGCATAGTAACTCTCATTCGTATGTTGACTCTGATGTCTTATTGCAAACATTTAGGGCATGGGCCATGGGGAAAACACAAAAGGCCTATATTCGTGGCATTGTGGACAGCGGAAGCCAACGTACATTTATTTGTGAAGATGTATCCAAGGCGCTTGGATTGAAAGTACTTTGATCGGTTAATCTAGAGATAAATATATTTGGACAAACAAGTCCTCTTCTGAGACAATATCGTGACGTCAAACTGAAACTTAGCAGTTAGTACGACACCCAGGAGCACCTGGTAACCGCCATTGAAGTACCATTCGTCTGCAAGGATGTTGTGCAAGTACCAGTCGATCATGACTTTGTCGGAGAAATTGAAATCCGTGGTCATCACCTTCCTAATAAATTGGCAGTTCCAAGAATCAGCGTTTTAATTGGTGCTGATCAGCTTGGGCAATTCATGTAGGGACAGACGAAGCGGTACCATGGACAGAAAAGCTGGGTGGCTATGGGTTCTGCTTTTGGATGGATTTTGCAAGGACCACTTTTTTTTATACCCCTTTGAAATCAGCTCTCAACGTATACGTCTTTCGACTAAGTACGACTGCCTCTACGGAAGAGATTCTAAGGAGGTTCAGGGACTTGGAGAGCATCGGTATTATGCCAGCCGACAACACTTCAACCAAAGGAAAAAATACGGTGAAAGAAAGATTTGAACAGGACGTTACCTTCTTCAATTTTCGCTATCAAGTCACGCTTCCTTGGAAAAAAAGTTGCGGACAACTAGATGGTAACCGAATGCAAGCTATGAACCGACTGAAGTGTCTGGGAAAGAAAATTAAGAACAATCCAGAGTTTGCTGTGGAATATGAGGCTATGACGACCTATCCAGCTTCTGTACCTGATACAACTGTCTTGGACGTAATGAACTCAAAATGCGCGACTTTGCGGTGGGCGGAGGATATTGAATGTTTGTCTCTCCTTGATAAGATGATGGAGAAGAAAAAGCCGTCGAAAAGAACGCGTGAACTCTTATGCAGTAGTGATCCAGCTGCGCCATTTGCGCCAATTTGCTACAATTATACCTTCCTGCGCCTTACTGCGCAAGTGTTGTTTTGTTTGCGCCAAATGCGCCAAATTGCACGAAAGAACCCGACTTTAGCGGATGTTCATTTTGCAGTTGGCAACAAGTGAATTCTTTTCTAGGTTGGCAATCGTTTACCATGTGCTTTTCAGCTTTGGTATTCGTCGGTGTTGTTCGGGCGTTTTCTGTAGGTTTTCGCGCTCATGCACAGCACGTCGTGTCGTTGCATGTGCGCCATGTGCTTGTGAACAACCAGTCAGCGAATGTTTGTCATCCCCCCGCTGTTGAAATGGACAAAAGTAAGTCGCTTTCTTTTTAAATTTTGTGGCATTTCTGAATAGCGCCCGTGAAATACTTTAGTGAATGCTTAGGCGATCGCGTAGTGCTGCTGGCATTTATTACCGGCCGCACTTTGCTATTGAATCAGTACAGAAGTTGCAACTTGCCTATAGTTCTTCCGATTTCTCGCTACTGATGGTTTCCGTGTTCGGAGTGTCCGAGCGCTGTACGTAGGCTTAGGAAGGTGCGCCGTGCCTTGTTTCGTGGTGCGGAATATCCGCATTTGAAACGCGCAATCGCTCGTACGGCATGCAGCAGTTACACCTCCTACATGCTACCGTTCGGAACATATAATAGTGCGAAACGAACGAGCGAGTGACGCGGAATACACTACGAATTTCTGCAGGCGGGTCGCTTTTGTTGACGTTAGCAGATCGCTAGATGGGCCGTATGTGCTGCCGGCGCGTCACGGATCGGCCGCCCCACCGTGCGAGCTGCTTGTAGAATAGTCGGAAAAGAGTGATTGAGCGTCGACCATCTCAACACAAGCAAGTTAATAAGCACCGTAATGTTACCGCATTAGCGGCCGCCGATCGTTGGGAATCCGCTATTCGTGACGTGCCGTTCCCAATCAGCTTTTTTAAATATTTAATTTAAGGAAAACATTGCTGTCGATTTCTGCTCTGGTCATCGCGCGCCGCGCCGGAAGGAAGCAAACCTTCAACATACATTAGCGCCTTATGCCGCCTTGCCAGCTGGGGCAATGCGTTTGTCTGCGGCCGTCAGACCCACGCGTCATCCGCATGGCAACTTCCTGTAAGTTGGTCGCGAGTTTTAGGTGTGAATGGTCGACAGACAAACTGGCATCCCGATTCGCGCCATTTGTCGAGGCTGTACCCAAAATGCTTGCGCAAATATTTGGTGTTGGCGCCTTAGAGTTGGTATTTAGATCTTCCAATGAAGTAAGGTTGGCATTATGTTACGGGCTACCCTAAAAATAAATCTAGTAGTTACGTGCTCTTTTTACTAGCGTGCCTTTGTCGTGGGAAAATTTACAAGAGCGGAACCTTGGGCTAGTTGGTGCGTAGTCACATTTGCAAGTTTTTTATACTGACGCATTGACTAGGCTTGTATTTTGTCATGTTTTTAATCATCCTTTTTTGGGCATATATATTCTTGCCACTCTGTGAAATAAAGTTAGAAGTCAGTGCTCTTTCTGTCTACCCTGTTGCTTTTACCAATATTCACGCTCTGAAAAAAAAACTTGGGAAAGTTTACTGTCATAAAGTTCGTTTCGCTCATGTTTTCAGATCGCAACACCAAGTTCAACGCCTCTGTACTCAACGAGGTGGACTCCAATAATGATCCGATCAGTCGGTGGTGCAAGAGTGGAACCCGAAATACAGATGCATTTTGTATTCTTTGCAACTGCACCATTTCTTGCGCACAGCATGGAGCGGCAGCAGTGAAGCGTCATGCTGGGATGAAGAAACATATTGATGCAGCTGCTAGACACAGAGACAAGGACGGGAATCTTCTTCCACCCAAATTGGTGCAAGGCACACTGGACTTCTCCAACGGGTCTGCTAATACATCACTTGAGCACCAAGTCAGCAAGGCAGAAACTACTTTTGCTTTGTCTGTTGTGGCCAAGGGAATTCCTTTTTCATGGGGAGACACGGCAACTTCGATTTATCACTGCATGTTCCCCGACAGTGACATTGCCAAAAAGTTTAGTTGCGGCAGAATAAAGTTGGCCCGCATTGTATCGGATGGACTGGGTCCCTACTTTAAAGGACAAGTGGTGACTGAGCTGTGCCAGCCAAATGTCTATTTTTCCATTATGATTGATGAGACGCCAAAGCCAGAGCTAAGGGTGCAGCAACTAGATGTGCTGGTACGCTATTTTTCCAGCAGCCAACAGGAAGTTGTTGTTGAACATGTCCAGTCATTTGATCTTGGGCGTGCAACCGCTGAAATAATTGTTGGCTGCATAGAAGAAGCAATAGCAGATCTTCCAAAGCAAGGACTTGTTTGCTTTTTCAGTGATGACCCTAATGTTATGAAGAGCGTAAGAAACAAGCTTCAGAAGCATGTGGCACCAAGTTTGATTGATATTGGCAACTGCAATCTTCATAAGGTTCATAATGCATTTGGCAGAGGCCTGGATGCATTTGGCTTAGATGTAGAAGAAGTAGTGAGAAATATTTACTACTACTTCAAAGGTGCTGTCCGCGCTGAAGCACTCAGAGAATGCCAGGATACTTTGGGAATCTCTTGTCATGTATTTCTGCGCCACGTTTCTAATCGCTGGCTGACGCTACAAGACTCACTTTGCCGAGTTGAGGAACAGTTTGAAGCGCTTCGCACCTATTTTTTTAAGGGCAATTCATCTCGTCAACGACCTGACACCCAAAGCCTACACAACAAGCTTGTGTCGGCATTTTCTGAGAAACAACTTTTGGCCAAAGTGTTGTTCCTTAAGAACTGTGTGCAGCTTTTCAGTGGATTTCAGCTGCTCTTCCAAAAGCAAGAGCCGCTCTTGCACGTACTTCACGTTGAACTTATTGTTCTAGTCCAACGAGTCCTCAGTCGGTTTCTTCGTCATGAAGGCTTTGCAGACAAGAGCGCTGAACAACTGAAAAGGCTAGATGTGATGGATGCATCCCTTTGGAAATCGAGGCCGGAAGTTGGTACAGATACTGAAAAATCAATGCTTGAGTGGGACTCTAGCGAGAAGAAGCGGTTTTATCTTGGAGCACGTGCTTTTTACTTGGCCTGTGCCAAGGATCTTCTTCAGAAGCTTCCACTCGACAATAGAGTTCTTCAATCTGCTAGCCTCCTCAATTGGCAGTCAACAAATGTTGAATCGGAAGTGCGAGCACTGAAGTACCTTGTGTCTCAGATTCCACAGGTAATCAAACATGAAGAAGTTTCCTCAGCCATTGATGAGTGGCATATGTTAAAGTGCGACTCCAACAGTGACCTCCTGGCACTTGGAGGTGAAAGAATTGATGTTCGTTGGGGCAAAATATTTGAACTGAAGTCTCCTGGAGGTCAACCAAAGTATCCATTATTGTCGAGGCTTGTCAAGTGTCTGCTGTGCCTACCACATGGCAACGCAGACTGCGAACGAGGATTTAGCGAAAATAAGCGCTTTTATGAGAACCACTACTCATTATGCATTGCAAGCATTAACGGGTTGCGCCAGACAAAGACATACCTCCGCAGGTATGATGGAGATGCCATTAAAGTTCCCTTGTCTACAGAGCTTCTGCAAAGTGTAAGGAGATCTAGAGCCCGATACACAGAGAGAACTGCAAGTGCACAGCAGTCAGAAAGCAGGAAAAGGCTTGGAGACCAAGACACTGGTGCTGATGTCGACGAAAAGCGACTTCGTAAGAACTTGGAAGAAAAGGTCACCTCAAGTAGGGCATTGCTGAAACGAGCAGAAGACATCATTTCTTCTGGTCTGCGTTCTAAGAGCCTGGAACAAGTTGAAGCTGGGCAAACTTTATTAGCTGAAGGCAACTCCGCTTTGAGCCAAACCCTCTCACAGCTGGAAGAACTAAGCAAGAAGGTGAGCAAGAGGACGTAAATGCTACAACATGCACATCTTTCTTCTGTAAATAAATGAAAGTTCAAAACTCTCCTTACAGTTCGGTTTCTGGGAATTTTCGTCATAGCTTTTAGTGTACTTTAATAAACTAATGCTACACCTGCACTACCTTCAATTTCAGTAGTGCATTAAATCTGATGGACTGGTTTGGTGGCTTTTAAAATCGGCATGCACGTGACACTCTAATTAATAATTGAGAATTGAGACAAATACGGTTTTATAGAACTGTGGTTGCTATCACAGCTTTAGTTTCAGCAATAATGAGAGATGTATTTTTGTAAAATAAGTTGCTGCTACAATTGCTGCTCCAAAATCGAGTGCCGATACAAAGGTGCTCCAAAAGAGCATTTTCTCTGCTCCAAAAATTGCTCCAAAAGTTGAAGTGGCTGGATCACCACTGCTTATGAAAGAAGAGAAAGAAGAAAGCGTCCGCCATGGACTGTTCTAACTGCTATGTGTAAATAATGTAAATATAATCTTGTTTCTTCAGATGCCGTGACCAGTTATTTCACAGTGTGCTCGGCATAGAGAATTTCGAAGTCAGCATGGGCGGGCTGAAGCGATTCAAGTCCCGCCATAGTATCATCGGCAAAGTGCTGTTTGGTGAAGCCACTTGCGCGGATAAAGACTGTACCTCCGCAGGGATGTCGGCCAGTCTCGGAAGCCTCCTGAAGGACTATGCACAATCAGATATCTACTATGCCGATGTGACTGGTTTGTTCTAAAAGATGCTTTGGCCAAAGACTCTAGATTATTAAAGGCAACGCTGTCAACGAGGTAAACACAGAAAAAAAAGAATAACTGTGCTACTGTGTGCTAATATAGATGTCTCTAATAAACGATCCCCGTTAATTATTGGCAAAAGTGCGAAACCATGCTGCTTCAAGGGAAATCGGCGCATTCCAGGGAGGTACATGGCGAACAGCCGTGGCTGGATAACAGGTGCAATTCTCGTAAAGTCGATCCAGGATATTGACTGGGACATAGATAGGCAAGAAAGAAAGGTTTGTCTGCTTTTGGGCAATTGTTCTGTGCACACCATTGAGCACAGAGAGCTCGAGCACGTAGAGCTCAAGTTTTTGCCATCGAACATCACTTCTGTTATTCAACCACTCAACCAAGTGGTCATCCAAAGTGTGAAGTGTGTGTATCGTAAGCGTCTTATTCAAAAGCTGCTTTTAAATGTCCGGTTGGGTGGCGAAACAAAAATCAACATGTTTATGGCGCTCCAAATAATTGCTGCTTCGCGGAGCGCGACAGGAAGTATTGTTGTCGTGAACTGCTTTTGCCATGCCGGATTCCGGATTCGATTAACAGTGTGCCGAGACTTCAGATTCCACAATAAATGGTCGTGATGACAATGGAGATCACGATGAGAATGAATTAATGGACGAAGAAGTCGCACTCGCATGGGCAGACCTACAGGAATGTGATTCATGCAAGCTGACTCCTGCTTGCTGGTGCAGGAGGAATTGACAGACGAAGACACCATAAAGAGCGTACAGGAAGATTGTGTTTAGTGGGACGAAGATGACGCATCCGCGCTACGTAAATGCTACGTCACATGTACTGGAGGCATTCGACGTCATCAGACGTTGCATCAGGGCGCAGGATGACGCCGATGTGGCTCTGTTGGCAGCATGCGAAAGTCATGTTGTATCATCGTTTGGCAAGACGCAAAAACAGCTGAAACTGACCGAATTTCGGCATGCCAGCTTTTTTTTTTTTTAAATCAATGAGTCGTGTGACTCGTATGTGTTGTTTTTTTCCCCTCAAATCGCGACAACTAATTTTGGTGACAACGAATTTTCTCGCCCGCTCCGTCAATTTCGTTGTCGCGGGATTCAACTGCATTAAAGCAAAGTTAGTCTTCTCGCTGCATGGACAGGACTGTGCGACCCTTTTTCACAATCTGATTGTGTACCAACACGGCAAGTTTAAAAGTTGTCTCAAAGGGGCCCTGCAACACTTTTCTAAATAGCCATGGAATGGGTTCACTAAAGGAGCTTATTGGCTCACGAATTCACCGTCGTAAAAATTTTCAGAATCCGTCTAGTACGAGCGGAGTTACAAAGATTTGTGGCTTGCTGCCATTCCATTCTCTCGTCGCACCAAAAGCGTTGGAAGCTAAGCAGGGGAGGATGGCACGGCGCAAGAAAATAGGTCACACTCACCATCAACTTGAGCACGTTTTTATCCCCCCCCCCCCTTTTATTCGAATACGCAGCACCATGCACATGGGTGAATGTGGATGGTGCACAGTTCTCACATACTTGGTGCAGCTCAGGAACTTGTTTGTGCTAGCAACTTTGGAAACTTTTTATGAATCACACAATTTTTCAGCCAAAAACAATTTTTTCGGCCCCTAAAAGCAAAATCGGTCGTGTGCGTGCATGATGTTGGGGCACTGAGGACAAACACAATTGGCAATGAGAAATGGTCCATGAAGTACTGTCAAGCTGTGGCATCGTATATTTTACTGGATGCCTGAGTAGTGGCTCAAGCTCCCAGCAAAACAAGCTTGCTTTGAATTCTGGACTAACACAGTGAGGTAGCGCTCGCAACCGGCACTGTAGTGTCATCTGCTAAGCGTTTCTCGTCCGTGGCCCATAGAGTATTGCCACTCGATAGATTGATGTTGGCAAGTATGCGTGGCCATTTTGTTAATTCGTGCCAAAGCTATTTGAGCGTTCGCCATATGCGACGCCAGTGACTGACACTAATGGGAAGAGTTTGGCAGAGAAAGCTTCTCCCTCGCACAGCAGGAATCTAGTCTTAGAGGCAATGGCTGTGGAAAGGCACGTATGGACAGCACAAACAGGCCCATGGCTTAATGACTCAGGCAGGCAGCATGTGTGAAGCATAAAAAATGTTTAAGGCAGCCACATGGTTGTGCATTCTAAGGAGTGCAAAAGCAACCCTTCATTCTACATGATGAGGTTCTTGAAAAAGCAAAATAAAAAAAAGACAAATATGGAACCTATTTTCATTGGGAAGGGCTCAAATCAAGCCATCAGGACGGAATCACTTTTCCTGTTTGATAGTTTTCATTCCTCGCCTAACACCATTATGTATAATCACACACATTATGTTGTGTATGTGTGCGGTTCTTTTTCTCTGTAAAAAAGGGCTGAATTTTTTATGATAAATTCAATCCAGTGGGCGGTCCCTCCCGTCTCATTGTTTTCCTTCTTAAATTTGTCGCTCTTAACCTTAAATATATAGCGCTTTCTCTACCACTGGAAATTTATTTTCCAAGTTTTGGTGCGCCAAATTAAAGGTGCAGCCCTAATAGTGGTCTACATGGTGTCTAGCTCTTATCAGACCTAAAGATGAACAGATGAATGAAGTTCGAATGTTTGGAAGTGAGGTTAGTTGGGGCTCGTGTATCAGTGTCTCACTAATCTGATACATTGATGTCAGATTAGAGCATCCTTGTACAATGGTTCATTGTTCCTATCCTGGAGCTGCAGTTGAATGAAAAAGAAATATCTTTCCTTTATATTGCTCATTCATGGTGAAATATCCAAATGCTCTTCTTGCCCTTTATCCTAGTGTGTATGTAGCTGGCAGCTCACTGCGGTCTTTGGTCCTTTTGGCTTGTTAATTCACCTGCAAGCACTCAGACATGACAAAAAAAAAGCTGCTCTTTATTGTTTTTTATTGTCTACTGGTGTAGAACTATACCCTTTCTATGTGTTTGGTAATCTCAGTGTGAGCCATTCTACCAAGACTGATCATGTGTACACATTGTTTCCACACACAGTCACTTATCTGGATAATGTTGCCCTTTGTCAGTATAAAGTCAATATGGTCCGCATGTCAAATAAAGTACGGCACACAGCTGCTCGGCAGATCGTATGAAATGCCTATGCTGCCATTTATCTATTTGCTCACGTGCCTACCTTTTTGCAGGTTTTGGGAAAATTTTGAGACTTTCTTTGAAATCTTTCAACAGGGAAACTGTTTAAAGTATTTGCAATGTTTGCCTACACTCGCAAGAAGTTCAATGTTTGCTACTTGTATAGATTTGCCTTTTTTTGCTGTTGTTCAAGGTTTCATGATGAAAATCTGCGCTAAAGCCGGACTGTTATTGATGTGCCCATGCTATCCCATTGACACTTCATGCCAGCTTGACATCACGAATTTCGATGTGTTTTCTCCTGTCTAGGCTGTTGACACACAGTAGAAATTTGCAGAACATGCAAAATTTAGTCCTGAGCTCTTCGAGAATGCATTTTATTTCATCTTGGTGTTAAGCACTAACAAGGCTGAACAGACATGAAAGTCCTTGTCATGGCAAGTTGGCTTAAAAATTTGTAAGGAGGCATCACCATCTTTGTCTCTCTCCATTTGTTATTTTGCTATTAAGCCATCTCTCTGTTGATTGTGTTGGCTTTTCTGATATTGTAAGAAAGATTTCACTAGCACCAATGAACTCATCTTTCTCTTTGGAGTCTGTTTAGAGAGGCTAAATTTAAATTCTTGGCAAGTGCATCGTGTGCCGCAGGGGGCGGGGGGGAGTCGTTTTTATTACAGTTAGCATCTGGCTCTGGCCATTTCTCACGCCTGTTCTATCAGGCTGTTCGAATTCTTCGGGTTTGGACATGGCACACTGGCCCCGCACTGCTCTTCGGTTATTGTTTTCTGTGCATGCAGTGCCATGTTTTCATACACATCTCTGGACCAAAAGGTATAGTGTGTTTGGAACATCACAGTATATGCAGACGTATCAGTGCCATTTTTTGAAATAAAATGCATTGGGATGACATTTATGTAAGTATTTGTTTGAAATTTTTCGTGGGTTACTCCCTAGTTAGGCTGAGGTGAGGCGGCAGAGAAGTTCTCTCTCTCCTGCAGTTCTGGCTGCCGAGCTTTCTTTTTCGTGACTACTGCGCAGTTCCTGCCCGGCCTTTATGCTTGTATGTTTAGCAGCCCTTTCATGCGCTGTTAAATCTCATTCTTCATTTTTGCTCTCTCCTATTTATGGTAATTCCGAAGGGTTGAGACATTGTTTCAGCTCCAATGGCTCTGACAGACAGACCTGCCATACTGGCCAAGGAAGCCCGTCAAACAATCAGCTTTTGTCACTTTTTAGCCTTTTTTTATTTTTTGCAGACTTAACAAACATCCTTGCAATCAAGAAATCGTCAACACTCACAAGTCCCTTGTTCTGGCAAACTGCTGAAGAATTCTGCCCTAGTTGTTTATCAGCATGCTAAGACAATTGCTCCACCTGTTGTCATAAGTTTTTCTCGCTATGCTTTTCTTTTTATGTAAGTTGTTGGATAGTAGTAGGCAGAGAATGCATTGAAAATGCCAGTCAAGTATGCTCAGAAGATGGAATGAGTTCTTCATAAGTGTGTGCCCGAGATATCTCAAAAGTGGCTGTGTGAGGGTCTTTGTAATGGTCTCACACTGTCTTTCTACTAATAAATAATGTTTGTGCATCGTTCGTTTTCCCAGGTTGATCCCGACTACACGGAAGGGTCCTTCTCCATTAGCCAGTACCCGCTCTCGGCTGCACTAACCTGTTCGAAGCTGTGCTCTGCCTTCGAAGAGGCATGGGGAGTGCACTGATGGTCATCTTCATGGCTAACCATTGTCTGTGATCACTCACACACCATCTTTGGGCAGTGGACAGCAAGAAGCTCATCCGAAAGAAGAGGCTCATCCGAGAGAAAAAAAATCATGTTTAGGCAATGACTCATTACGTTCAGAGACCTTTGCAGCCAAATGCACAAAGGCTCTTTGACTCTTGTGGGAAATAGGCTCAGTAAAGGATGCATTATTATATTTTGAAGAAGTCTGGTTTTTCTTAGTGATAATATTGAAAAAAATACTACATCTGAGAGTTCAGTAGGTTTCTATTTCAAACAGACACTGGTTGTGGTGTTTTCAAATGTTTCATTTCATTGTTCATGCTTTGCACACTTTCTCCTTGACAGGGAAATGAGATGGAATTTAAGAGCGTGTGGTCCCTGAAATGTCACCACAAATCCAACCTCCAATTTCGCTTTGCCGGAACATACTACAGAATAGCTAATAACACGGAAACTGGTGAAATTCTTTATGCATACTAGTTATTCCAGACAGCGCAGAAATGGGACGCACATGAAACCACACAACAGAGGCGCTTTCTTCCACTAGGCTTTTACTGCGCGAACGCGAAATATATAGGCAGAAAAATAGAAGACACCCTGGTTATAGTTACATTATATGAGCACATATCAAAGACCACGACTGTTGCCGTCGGCGAACCAAGAGCGTCATCGATTTCCCAAGCCCCGGACCAGTCGCCAGCAGCCCGCCGACGCGCCTCGGCTCATAGGTAGCTACACCACATGAGCGTGTTCTCATTGGCGTCTGCTCCGTCTATGGCTGCGACACAGGCCACAACACCGATCCAATTTCAACCTCAACAACAGTTGGTAAATTATACCTATTTCTGTTGTGATGCAACTTAGTGTAAGTGAACTACTCGAGCGCGCACACATTGAAGACGCGAGTGGGCATTCCACTGCTGTTTCTCCTGGCCAGTATCGCGCGTGCGTGCCCAACATGCTCGACGCGGCCCAGAAGGCAGACGACAAGAACTTGGTACGAAAGCAGTGCGAAATCCAGAAACGCGCGAGAAGTGGTCAGAAAAAGCAAAGATAGAGCAAGAGCGCGTCGAGAATTTCCAGTGTTCTGCTTACGATAGCCGCACAGTTATGTGCACCGCGCTGTTGTTTGCCAGCGGCCAGAAATAGGTTGTCCGGACAGTCCCGGACAACCTACGCGAAAAACACACACATACGAGCGATCCCGTACCAGTGGGTGGAAATTCCGGTTGGTCGCCGAGAAAAACGAATGCGGCGTCCGGGCCATTGGGTACTGAAGGTAAAACAGCGCGCTAGACGGGACAGTTTTTCGGGGGTGTCGGCTCGACGCATGTGCGCTTCCTGCAACTTTTTGTCCCATCTATGCGCGCTGTTTCACGGCCATTATTGGTTAAAATCACGGGGCCTTCCTCCGTGGTTAACATTTGTCGAGTGCTGCTAGTCGAGAGTTGGCAACGTCAGGCTGCACTACACGACATTACACTGTACAAGTGTTAATTTTATGTCATTTATGCTTTGTAGTTGAAATCATAGTCAACGAAATGGCATCCTTCACCGCTTGTTCCGGCATGCACAAAAGCACCTTGCGGAATGTGGCGCACGTGTTGTTTTGAGCGATACATATGTTCAGTCACGGCCACTGAATGAAAGAGCGCACGGGTACGGCCCGCCGCGTGCTCCAAAACCGGCGTGATAGGTCTAGTTCCCGAACCACCGCTGTGGCGCCACTGGACGGGGGGGGGGGGGGGGGGTGACAATTTTGCCGAGCGCTCACGGAATCGCATGCGCGGCGTGCTTGCAGTAGTTAAAATTGAGCGCGTGCATGTGTGTGCGACCCGCGAAATCTTTTAACATCCGTCTAGCGTGTGCCCACCAGGTAATTACCGATCTCGCTTTTGCATAGCTGCAGCCCTTGCAAATTTTCGGTATTGTCTTGCCCGAGATGCATGGAGCCTTGCACACCGATCAGGTTTCGCGGAAGTAAAAATTGTGAGGTCATTTTACACGGATCCTACAAGATCACAACTAACTGATTTAGAAGAGCTATACTTTTCCTAATGCGTCGAAATTTATTATAGTAATTGTGAGTATGTCGCTTCAGAAAACGTTGCTACAGATTTAATCATTTCGTTTAAAATAAGCAACCTCAGCAATTGCAGTTGCCACTGTTCATTAACCACAAAATAAGATAGACTTTTTATTTCCTCCAAACACGTCTATAGTATTCATACAATGCAGTATCAGATGCAACAACCGCGAAATATACTTAGCGTATGTGCGATCTCATAAAAGTGGACTCGAGCCTCTTTGAAATTTCAGTGGCTGTAACTTCAGTGCTCGCAATTGAGCGAGCAGTTATGAAGTGAATAATATGAAAACTGTCAGACGAAAAGAGCGATGAAAGTCTGGAAAATGCGAGCACAACTGTTCGCGTTCCTGCGCTTTTGAATGTTTTTTTGTCTATTTCCGTCACGACATTCTTAATGATAATGCAACATATTCAACCTACATTACACAGTGCACACATAATCGCAACAAATTGCGTGTATACAATTTATTATTGCTCAGTTTAGGGCTCATCCTGAGATTTTTTTTTTACTTCTTTACACCCTTGCCTAATAAACCAGTTGAATATTGATTCACACCTAGGTAGGCGATATTTTCCAGGGAGAATATCTGAGTGAGTGCATATTAGTTGGTGACACTCACTCACACACACAAAAGGTGCCCCGTTCCGCGGCCGACAAGCACATGTTTACGTTCACTCCGCCACAGCCGCTGGCTGCAAACGTTGTCGCATCCAGGACGATAGTTATAGCGCGAGAACAAAATGATGACACAGAGACGAGAAGGACACGAAAGACAGACGCTCCTTCTTGTCTCTGTGTCGTCGTTTTGTTCTCGCGCTATAATTATCGTCATGCCATACCAACTAGCCCAAGCTGCCACACTTCTAAGATGCATCCATGAGTTTTGACATCACCTTCCCGTTTTCTCTTATCTCTAGTTTTTCTTTTTCTGATTCCCGGCGTACCTCTAGTTCTCTTCTAATGCCTGCCTTTAAGCCCTTGGCACCTTTGTCATTATTTCCAGTTATTTCCGAACGCTGTCGCGTTGTGGATGTCGTGCATCTCTCGCAAGGCCATGTGGAACTGGTGTTCGTTTTCGTAAAACAGCTCGAGCACCCCTTCCAGTGAAGAAGTTCGGCTGTCTGTGGCCATTTGCGGAACAGCACACAGAGTCAAACACACAGCTGCAAAACATGCGAAGGCAAGAAAATGCCGAAAAGCAGCTGGTGGGCGACAAGACTTTATATTTGAAAAATAGAAATACTGGCAGCCGACACACACGTTGAGAGCCTCTAGCCGGGAGATTGTGAGGAGGGTCGTTTTGAAAAGAGCTGCGGTAGGAAAAAAAAAAGATGACATAAATAATCCGCTATAATCGTCTGTGTTTAATTTTCCCGTTATTTGTTATTGTTGTTTTGTTCTGCCTCCATCTTGTGCGCCCAACTATTGGCTTATGTGTCTATTGACAATAAAACCATCCATTCGGTATTTTCATATTAGCCTCTCCACGGGCATTGGCGAATCCCGATAGCCACGTGCCGATAGCACTCCAACACGCTTGTCTTCTGGCAGTCTCCCTCATGCGCTTCTGTCATTAATTACTGTTTATTTGTTCTACTATGTATCATCAATAAATTAGCCCCTGTGCTCGCTGAAACGAAGGCACGTGTACTCGACTGCCCTACATCAGCCATGGTTTAGCGATGTGTAAACAATAAAACACGGTGAATTGTCACATGACCCGGCCGTATATATATATATATATATATATATATATATATATATATATATATATATATATATATATATATATATATATATATATATATATATATATATATTGTCACGTACCAAGAGCCGTAGAGAAGGGACAGGAACAGCGGGGCAGAAAGACACGAGCGTGTATCTTCGAAACGAGGCGCTAACCACCCTTCTTCTTCGTTCTCCTTGCCCTTTTCGGCTCGCTAGGGCTTGCCGGCTCACAACTCTAGGTGGCATTATTCCCCCTCCCATTAGAGCATCGACCCGATGCTCATACACAAGGGGACAGCAGGGTCGGTAAGGGAAAAAAAAAAAGAGAAACGGTAGCTATAGCGCACAGGGCATATGCAGGTGCAAAAAAAAATTGTCTGAGGTTGGTCATAAGAGAAAAAAAAAACCATTAACAGAGTTCACAGTTCGTTCGAGACCCAACGGGCAATGTAAAAAAAAAACGAAAATGTTTGCTGCCTGGGCATAATAAGACGAGTATCACCGCGTAATATAAGGTTTTAGGCGGACGACATGCACAATCTCTGTTCGTGGTGAGTGGCGCTGTGTCGTTGCCGAGCCTCCGTCTGGAATAACTTCATAGTTGACCTCGTTCAACCGCCGTAATACTTTGTAGGGTCCGAAGTACTTGCTCAGGAGTTTTTCGCTCAGACCTCGCCGTCTAACAGGAGTCCAAACCCACACTTGGTCGCCAGGTTGGTAGGAGACTTGTCGGTGGTGGATATTGTACCTTCGGGCGTCTTCACATTGCTGCGATCTTATGTGCACGCGAGCTAATTGACGTGCTTCCTCTGCACGCTGAATGTAATCGTCGACATCGGGAGCTAGTAGCTCGTGCTGGTCGATGTCACAAGGAATCATAGCGTCTAGCATGGTTTGCACGTCTCTACCGTAAACGAGGCGGAAGGGTGCGAACCTTGTCGTTTCCTGGGTTGCGGTGTTGTACGCAAACGTTACGTATGGCAGGATTTCGTCCCACGTTTTATGCTGCACATCCACGTACATAGAAATCATGTCCGCCAGCGTTTTGTTCAGCCTTTCTGTTAAGCCGTTACTCTGGGGGTGGTATGCGGTTGTCTTGCGGTGGTTCGTGTAACTGAGCTTGAAGATGTCGTCCAACAGTTTTGCCGTAAACGCTGTCCCTCGGTCAGTGATGATGAATGACGGGGCACCATGACGAAGCACAATGTGGTGCATGAAAAACTGGGCGACTTCAGATGCTGTACCGCGTGGCAATGGCTTCGTTTCAGCATAACGCGTCAAGTAATCAGTTGCGACGATGATCCACTTGTTTCCGGAGTGAGACATAGGAAACGGTCCAAGAAGGTCCATCCCAACTTGGTCAAACGGCGTACGCGGTGGATCGATGGGTTGTAAGAGGCCTGCAGGCTTCACAGGTGGTGACTTGCGACGCTGACATTCGCGGCATCCTTTCACGTAGCGTTTGACACAAGCTGCGAGTTTTGGCCAGAAATATAGCTTTCGAACCCGGTCGAGTGTCCGTGAGTATCCCAGGTGGCCGGATGTCGGCTCATCGTGGCAGGCTAATAGGATGTCATCACGAAGGTCATGAGGGACGACTAGAAGATAAGATCTGCTGCCAACACCAGTGTTTTTCTTGTATAATATGTCGTGTCGTAAGCAAAATGACGGCAACGTACGGGAAAGGGGACGAGGAACAGACGCGGTGCTGCCTTCTAAATGATCGATGATGGGTCTTAACTCGGGGTCCGCTCGTTGCTTACTGAGGAGGTCCGCCCCACTGAGAGTCCCCAGGAAGGTGCTGTCGTCTTCTACAGCTGTATGGTCGGACTCCAGAGGTGCTCGTGATAGCGTGTCGGCGTCTTCATGCTTTCTACCCGACTTGTATACAATGGTGATATCGAACTCCTGAAGTCGCAGACTCCATCGTGCTAATCGCCCAGAGGGGTCTCGGAGGTTAACCAACCAACATAAAGCGTGGTGATCACTCACAACTTTGAATGGGCGCCCATATAGATAAGGCCTGAACTTTGTAATCGCCCATATTACCGCGAGACATTCCTTCTCTGACGTTGAATAGTTGGTTTCGGCACGTGATAGAGTGCGGCTCGCGTAGGCAATCACACGTTCAATCCCATCTTGTGTTTGCAGCAGGATAGCTCCGAGACCAATGTTGCTTGCGTCAGTGCGCACCTCTGTGTCAGCGTCCTCATCGAAATGACCGAGTAAAGGAGGGGAACACAATCGATGTTGCAGTTCCGCAAAGGCAGTCGCTTGTTCGTCAGTCCACTGAAATGGGGTGTCGTCACGCGTAAGTCTGATGAGAGGCTCCGCAACCTTAGAGAAGTTTTCAATAAAACGGCGATAGTAGGCGCAGAGCCCCAGAAATCGCCGAAGACTTTTTTTGTCTGTCGGAGCTGGAAAAGAGGCCACAGCGGCAGTCTTCTCGGGATCGGGCCGAACGCCTGCAGCGCTCACAACGTGACCGAGGAACTTCAGTTCATTGTAGCCGAAATGGCACTTCTCTGGCTTGAGGGTAAGGTCAGCGGATCGTATGGCTTCAAAAACACTCCGAAGGCGATGAAGGTGCTCGTCAAACGTTTTTGAAAAGACAACGACATCATCTAGATAGACGAGGCAACTTTTCCACTTGAGGTCAGCGAGAACGGTATCCATCATTCGTTGGAATGTGGCCGGAGCGGAACAGAGGCCGAATGGGAGCACTCGGAACTCATACAGGCCGTCAGGAGTTACAAAAGCCGTTTTTTCGCGGTCACGTTCATCGACTTCAATTTGCCAATAACCACTTTTGAGGTCGATTGAGGAAAAGTACTTTGCTCGCCTCAGCCTGTCAAGAGAATCGTCCACTCGAGGCAACGGGTACACGTCTTTCTTTGTGACGTTATTCAGCTTCCTATAATCGACACAAAAGCGAAGTGTACCATCCTTCTTCTTTACAAGGACCACTGGCGATGACCAAGGGCTACTTGATGGCTGTATTACACCGTCTTGAAGCATTTCCTTCACTTGCTTTTGAATCGCGCGTCGTTCGGTTGGTGAAACGCGGCAAGGCTGTTGCCGTATAGGGTGCGCGTCGCCGTAGGTGATAATACGGTGTTTGGTAATCGATGTTTGGCGGATTCTCGATGAACGTGCAAAACAGGCGTGGAATTCTATCAACAGGTCGTTAAGCCTTCGTTTGTTTTCGTCAGAAAGCGCTGGATTTATGTCGACGCCCCGGAGAGGTGCTTCGGTATTATCGGTTGCCTCGGAAGCAAAACACTCAGTCACATTAGTTACTGGGTAGGCATAGGCGATGACAGTACCAGGGAAAAGGTGTCGGCGCTCGTAGCTGAAGTTCGTAACAAGTACCTCGCAATGGCCATCGTGAAGGTCTACTAGGCTTCGTGCTACGCAGACACTTTGGGAAAAGAGCAGGGATCGATTGCTCTCCGCCACCATTTCACCGTGTGCTGATTTGTTACCAGCCACTTGAACCATAACACTTGAGCGCGGTGGTATCGTCACAGCATCGTCAATTACACGCAGACATACTCGATCGTGGTCGGGATTATGCTCTGGTGTGGCGCTTTTTGTTGAGAACGTGACGAGGCGTTGTCGAATGTCGATGATAGCACCGTGCTCCCTCAGGAAGTCCATGCCAATGATCAGGTCTCGAGAACACTGACGGAGAACGCTCAAGCTGATAACAAAGGTTGAACCACGAATCTGTATTCGTGCTGTGCAAACGCCGAGTGGCATGACGATGTGCCCGCCAGCAGTACGAATTGGCTTGAGGTTCCAAGGCATCGTCACTTTCTTTAGAAGAGCAGCCTGTTTTTCACTTATTATAGAAAAATCCGCACCCGTGTCAACTAAAGCAGTGACTTTGCGACCGTCGAGCAGCACTGGAATATCTAATGAAACCTTTTCGGAACCAGCTGGTGTCGTCGTCGTCGGGGAATCTTCAGTTTGCGGAAGCGTCGGTAGGAGGCCTTGAGCTTGTCCAGTATGAGCGGCCTCGCCCCCGAAGGTCGCTGTGGTTAGTTTTCCCGGCGCGGACTGGGGGACCGACCCTGCGCCACGCTCGAATAGGTGCGGCGATTAGGAGAAAATCGCCGCGGCGACGGGGAGCGTGACTGGTGAAAGGATGACGAAGTTCCGCGCTGTTGAGCCACATACTCTTCAATATCAGGGGGCCGCTGACCGAACCTGGGTGGTGGTGAGTTCGTCGAAAATCCGCGTAGTCCAAGTTGCCGGTAAGAACAGTGTCGGTAAAGATGCCCAGCTTCGCCACAGTGGAAGCAGAGAGGACGTCGATCAGGCGCACGCCAGACGTCTGATTTTCGCGGGATCGGGCGAGGTGCGCTGTAATATGGCGCCGCTTGGACCGTCTGCAGCATAGCTGGGGTCACGGTGGGATGCGGGATTGCGGGTGTTACAGGTTGCTGCAAAGCTTGAGCATACGACAAGCGGGGGAAGTCACCGGGTGGTTGATAATCCCGCATGCAAGATGGTTCTCTTAAAGCATGCTGGACTTCATCTCGGACAACGCTGGAGAACGAAGAGGTAGGGGGCTGCGAGGGCACTGACAGCTTCTGGAGTTCTTCGCGGATGACTGAACGTATGAGCTCTCGGAAAAAATCCATTTGGCCACCGAAAGCTCCAAAGTAGTCCGTAGTTGAAGCATTGACGTGCCGCTCGTATGACGGGGCCCGGTGCCTAAGGGTGCTTTCGATGGTGACAGCTTCCGTGAGAAATTCTGACACAGTCTTGGGTGGACTGCGTACAAGCCCACCGAAAAGTTGCTCTTTCACCCCGCGCATGAGGTACCGTACCTTCTTTTCTTCTGGCATGCCGGGGTCAGCTCGGTGGAAGAGGCGCGTCGTTTCCTCGACATACATCGCAACCCCTTCATTTGGTAGTTGTATGCGGGACTGCAGATCGCGCTCAGCTCTCTCCCGACGGTCAGGGCTTGCATATGTCGCAAGAAGTCGGCGTTTGAAGTCTTCCCATGATGTAAGAATACCTGCCCGGTTCTCGTACCAGACACGTGCGCCGTCCAAAAGACTGAAATAGACGTGCCGCAGCTTGTCTGCGTCGTCCCACTGGTTGTGCACGGCAACGAACTCGTAATGGACAAGCCAATCTTCCACATCCTCAAGTGCAGTGCCATGAAAAGGATTTGGCGTTCGCGGTGTGAGTAATGTGCAATGGAGCGGCGTTGTGCCGTTCGTACCGGTTGGGTTGGTGTCGGCATGGCTGGTCGGAGCTGCCATGTTGTTTGCGAGCAGTCCAAACTCAGGGGATTGCCCTCGGATCCTTCTGCTGGCGCGGTGCACAGGAGTGACCACCGGTACGACGCTTGTGTTCCTGGTATGTGGAGGGGTACGGTGCATAGATCACCCAGCACTTCCACCAGTTTGTCACGTACCAAGAGCCGTAGAGAAGGGACAGGAACAGCGGGGCAGAAAGACACGAGCGTGTATCTTCGAAACGAGGCGCTAACCACCCTTCTTCTTCGTTCTCCTTGCCCTTTTCGGCTCGCTAGGGCTTGCCGGCTCACAACTCTAGGTGGCAATATATATATATATATATATATATATATATATATATATATATATATATATATATATATATATATATATATATATATATATATATATATATATATGTTCCTGTCTAGTATGAACTATTAGGAAATTGAAATGCCACTTCTAATGCTGTATACTTTCGTAGCCTCTTCAATGAAGTTACGAGGAGAGCTTCACCATGTTTGTAGAAACCACATTTATCCAGCGTTTGAAGCTGAATTACTTTCCACAAATAACACGAAAAATATTCAAATCATGTTTTTATGCGTTTTCAGCATACAAAAACTATGAACGTATATTGCCAAGTGTCCTAAAAATTAGTTGTCAAGCATTCCGGCTGAAAAAACGCGAAGGTGCTGAATAAGTGCCACAAAAATTGAAATACTAGTTTAACACATCTTCATAAATAGAACGACTTTGTCACGCATTCAGTGCCAAATAATTCAGCTACATGCATTGTAGATTTTTCTTTCAGCCTCAAAGCAAGACTGAGCTGGTTCTGGGAAAAAAAAAAAGTCAGGTGCTCGGCACGCACACGAAAATTCAATTCAAGATAGCACCTACGTACTCTACCAAATACACAATATGTCATCACTGCAGTAAATGAGATTCAAAAAACACTGATTAGAACAATTGAGTGGGTCACTGTGTAACAACGACCAGCTAATTTGCTGCGGCTGCCGCCCCGAGGGCGCCGCCGCCACTCGTTTCCCCATCCTCACCCCGTCGCGCTGCAGCGGCCGCAACTGCAACTACGGCTGACACGCGTTCTCCCATTAGACAGTTATAGTATACCGGGCGTACCGTGATACCAGAATCGAAGTGCGCAGTGGTACGGTAACGCACGTTACCCGTACCGCTTACTGTATGCGCGGTACTTTTCAGATTTGACGTTACCGTGGTAGCGTAGGTGCACGCAGTGTAGGTAAACAAGGTGGCGCTCTCGGACGACCGCTTCGAAGTGATTTTGGCGTAGTTGTTGAAAGATTCCGCTTGTACGCGTACGCGGCAAACGACTGTTTAAAGTGGCTTCGCTTGCCTTCAGTTAGCTTCGACGACCGAGTATTACGGATTAGCCAGCGTAGTTTTTGAGTTAGCTTGCCATTTCGAACGCGCCTAGGCCTAACTGCAAGATCAATGTAAACAAACTGGCAACATAATTTTTTCGCGTTTGGTGCGTGGTTCATATTTATTTGCTTTTATTATTAGTAAAATAAGCTTGTAACAATGATTCGCGCGGTAGCATTGGCAAACATTCTCGTTTTATTTTCACTGTCTTTAACTTATTAACCATTCGATAGGTGGCGTCACCGTCTCAGTTAGGGCACGTAAACGCTATCTCGTTGAACTATAAACGCGGTCCGCAACGAACATTTCTGCACGGTAACGCCCTTCCCGTAACCTCCGCTATCACGTTAACTGTAAGCCGTACCGTGCGCTTTTTCATCCAGCGGCCGTGGTTCAGTCCAGGCAATGCAACGACCACGATGGTGTATTCTACACGATATAGTCCAACAGGAACTGTTCGATTAGATTAATTACTATGAGCAATTCGATTACCACCACCCTTGCTAGTCGATGAATTCACTTCACCGCTCTGGCGAAACCTCGTCACACAACCTCCACTGCTAACCCCGTTTATCTCACTACGTTGTTCCCTTCTGTCGTCAATGACACTCGAATTCTTTCTTTGGATTTCATTGTTAGGCCTCACCCAAACGGGTAAGGCCTCCCAAAAATTGGCCTATAGGCTCATTTGAGTGTCCCTCCCCACGGTAATCTTTAGTAAAAGGCGAAAGATTAGTGCGTGGATTTGAGGAGAGACCTGAGCGATGAGGTGAACGTGGAAGTCACATGCTGTCTTTCACAAAAGCCCGCAGACGTGGTCTACCAGTAGTCATTTGAACTTAGATAATTATTAATGACAAGTCACGTATTATAAAAAAATTTACTCATTATCAGTGTGTAAAAGCTCTCATATAGATACCTTTTAGTTAACCCTTTCAAAATATTGTTTCGTGTTTCTGTAATTCTGTATTTATTACGTGCAAAACGCTTTTGTTTCACTATAACGCACGTAGGTAGCCGCTACACCAGCAAGTGTCACATTACTTTTAACTATATCAGTTGTGTAAATAAATAATTTTTAGTTATAACCGGCAGGTTAACAAAGTTTTGGAAAATATTCGCTTCATATAATGTTTCGCCTTGCTCAAATTTTTCTATTCGCTCTTTTTCTCCTGAATGCATGTAGTCGAGAGTATGTGATGTTCAAAAGTCAGAGTACTGAACATGGCCTCCAAGAAATGCGTTGTCTATCTCGGGGATCTTGTTTTTACGGGAGCCGGTTGCGATGTGAAATCGACTAATCGAGTGTGCGTGATACCAGTTGTTCAGTCGATACAGTCACAATTACTGGTGTACCTAGTATAAGTGTTCTGTGAGTGTACTGCAAAGCAGCGAGAACTCGTGCTTCAACTTTCGGCTGCTCCTTGGGGAATTTCAGTGATGCACAAACGGATGTTGTGTTGTGACCTACGAACTTTGTGCACGTAAGATTTTCGAGGTGCTGGCATCAGGAAATCGCTTCTTATGTACTCGCCTTAGCGCCGTACGTGTTTGTGCATGTCCATCGAGTGTGATTTCTTACTAAGTTCTAAAAAAAAATTGCTCATAATAATAATAAAAAAAAATTCTCACGGTATCGTCTACCGAGCATGATATATTTGCTAGAGTCGCCGAAAGTTAGCTTTTCGTGTGAACTACGTCTGCATACTGCAATTTTTACTTGTATTACATGCCTCACACGTCACTACTCTCACTGAAGTCGGCGCTCTTAGATCGCGATCATGCCCGATCCTGATTGAATTAATGCACCTTGATACGGTCGTTCGCGCAAGCTGCTCAAAGGAGCCAACCACAGTCGAGAAGTTTTGTTGGTATTTGGCTCAATCATGAGTGCGACACACGCACTTGTGACTTCTGATGTTCTGATAACGTTAGATCTCAACTAGCCGAACTACTTTATTGTGGCGTATGTGGATAATTTGTACCGTATCGTGCAGCATGGAGGTATGTAATATGTCTGTGCAGTCGGTTAATGAACCTGTGATCATCATATTTGCTGATTTTGAGCTACTCGACTCGATATCAGGCGCCGGCGCTCGGGTGTGCAACTAACCCTTTTGTCTGGGTAGTGTACTAAAACTAGCCCATGTGTAGCACCGTACTTGAGCCCTCACTGCACACAAGTGAAATCCTGCGTAGTGTGTTGTAAAGTGTGAATGGCGGAATCTAGACCACATGTTTGTGGAACACTATGATGTAATATTCAGTTTACTTCTGGGCTAAGTGTATTGATGTTTTGGGATGAGCTTTGACAAGGGCATGTGAGGCGGAATATATATTATGGTCATTGAAGATTTCTGTGCTTTCTGGGTCTTTCAACTTTGCAGTGCAGCATTAGAGCTCCTATTGCGCTACTCTCCATTCGTTAATTTTTAGACGTGCCCGATTTCTATTGCATGTTTGTTATTGCCTGGTGGGACCTTTATAATAGCATATAGGTGCTTGCTACTGTTAGCAATACATTAACATTTGTCTAGCAGCCCATCGGATCAAGTTGCTACGTGGCCGAGAGTGTCTGGCACACAACAGCCAAAGCCGACTTCCTGAGACATTTGAGGAGTTCACAGCACTACGAAACACGGACAAATGCACGTCTAACCAACTAGCCAGGAGATGTGCTATTGTGTGCTCCAGAGACCATCCAGCTCGCAACAGCCAAGGCCGACCGCAACAGGCTTCGCTGGCACTTCATCGAACCAAGTCGCTGTATGACCATGACAGAGGGACATGCAACAGCCAATGCCAGCCTCCAGAAGTGCCGCCGAGCACTGCAAGAAAAGAAGAATTTGACACCATAAACAGCGTTCAGTCTGGTTTCTTCCCCGATCAATAGTTTCCCTTTACATTGCGGTGTCGAAACCCCTCCTGCGGATACGTCTTTTTCATCACACGACTCGAGGGGACCTTCTACTCCACCGCATCGTGCTGTGGGCTGCGAGGACTACAACAAATTGTCCCTGATCAACATAGACCAGACTCATCGACTTCAACACCGGACCCGATGGATCGCCTACTAAGCGCTTCCGCTCGACAAGCACAGAACATGAAGCTCCTGCAGGTAGCAAGGTCACTGCTAACGAACCCTACCGTGAAGTAGCCCCAGCTTACAGGTATCTATGACCATTTGTCAGCTAGCAACATCGAGCTCTCAAAGATCAATGATGCACTCGAGGAGCACCTAACTGACGAGGAGCTCGAAGCGGAGTATGTCGTGGCAGTAGAGTGTAAGGATTAAGCTATCGGCATGCTCGTCGATATTCGCTGCAAAATAGACAGTTTTGGACGGGTGAACAGTACAGCAGCGACTGCTCCTGTGAACGCGACAGCAACAGACGACGATGTTTTTCTACTTACGGCATTACCTTGCAGGTGAAGCGGCAGCGGCGACCTCTGGTTTCCCCATTTCTGAAACGTGGTACGCCAACGCCATAGATCTACTGAAAGAACGGTTCGGCAATCAACAGAATCATGCTACAGTACAGCAGCGACTGCTCCTACGAGCGCGACTGCAACAGTTCCTGATGCTACGGCCGAAATTGGCCCAAGGCAGCCAAACCTTGACTTGTCAACATTTAGAGGTGATATTCACCTCTAATTGAACATCTGTCACAGATTTCTGTTCGGCTGTGACATGGCAAATCACTGTGGGAGAAATTTGGATCAAAGATTGAGAATAATGAAAGGCAAAGACTGTCCTTTACTGACTGTGCTGTGAGATTGCAAAGAAAACACATGCAGGCATCCCGTGCACGAAGCTTTAAGTTGAAAGTGAGGAATTAACAAGGAAGGGACATCTGTCTGGCGCATATAGATTTTTGTTTAACTGCGAACTAAAAGAACATAAACAAGCTTTTTTTGTAATTTTGGTATTATTTCACTAGAAGTTTGTTTCATAAATCTTTCTCTGGCCTATCAATTTCTACATCGACGGCTTGCTAGATTTATAGAGATGTGATGGCTCATCAAAGCATTTTGTTTGCCCTTCAATTGCAAGATGTCTGCACAGTCTTCGAGATTACACTGCAGAGTTCTGTTGTCAGCCTTGGATTTTCAGTGCTTTTAGAGCCATTCATGGAGCGTTAATTTCCATGCTTTTCTTCTCTAGTTAGGCAATTTAGGTTTGGTTTGTGGATTCGCAATTACTATTCAATGAAGGTTAAACTTGAATATTTTACATTAATTCGCAGTCAGTAAATATTGTGTAAAGGCATCCTGTCATAATTACTTTAGCATATTTCAAGTTATTCTACTTGCATAGTTCAAGATGATGAACATATTAGTCACTAGTCTGAACAATTAAAGTCTCTCGGTCATTTTAGAACATCAACTAAATTCACATCTTTTAACATTATGAAGCCTTAAAAAATTTATTCGCTTTTCACTGCATAAGAAAATAGGTGTATGCCTTGTTCGTGTTATGCATTCTGAAACACAAAAGCCTTGTAACGTCTACTATGATACAGCTTCCAGCAGAAATAATTTTTCTCTCTAAACAGCATTAATTGTGCAGGTATTTTTTGAACAAATATAGTTTTGAACAGGATCTATTTTTAAACAAGATGTAGCACAGAGAACCAATTAGCTAATGTCTATATCAGACAATTTTTTATTTGTTTACACGCACTTATTAACAAGCTGACCAGCAGAAAGATAAAGATGTGGCAGGCAGTTCACGTGTGTACTTCCTTTGCATTTACCAAGCCCTGAGAGTAATATGGTCAGCAGTTAATTTTGCTACACCCCTACGTCATCTTTTTTTCAAAAGAAAAAGCAATTGAAAGTGTACCTCTACGTTCTCCAGCCTTGTCTGTTCATTTGACATCACATATGCGATATGCCACATTGTTAATTCAGTCTATTTTGCTTATTTGACAGACTGAGCTAACACCCAAACGAACTTCTCGAACTTTGTTTTACATGTCTGGTGTGCGATGTGTTGGTACGTGACCCCAGTGGTTTATCTACTGGCAGTATTAATGACAACTGACAGACGGTAATACCAAGGGAAGTACAGGGGATGTTACTTGTAGTAGTTATGGCATAAATGGGAAGAAAGTAATATATGTTGCAGATCCATTCCCGGCTGGCGGCAAGTTATCTTTTTGTCCTCATTACTTTCTTCACACGTATAACCTACATACTATTACATATAACATCCCACATCCTTCCCTTGTTTTGACTGTCTATTAGCTCTCATTAATATGATATACCTAACAGAGAAAAATGAACCCTTAGAATTCCTGATCTTTTCTTTATCTACTGGCAGTTATTTCAATAGTTGTGCGTTAATGCACCTATTGCCCAGCTAATATGATTATTGTGTGTGCATAAAAAAGTTGCTATAAATAGCTTATTTCTTTCAATCTGAGAACTATTTCATAGCTGTTTGTTTTTGTGGCCTTGTTTGTTGTGACCATCCAAAGAGATTTTTTTTCTGTACTTTATGTATGTATTTACACATCTCTGTTTTGATGAATGCTTTGTTTTGAACGGATGTTATTTAACTTCTTATCACTTAAGGTAGCTAATGAGCTAGCGTAGTGTCCGACATTCCATTCGTTCATTGAAAGCAGCATTTGAGCTATGGCATGGTATTGAGTGCAATCGTTGCAACTGCTTATACATATGTGGGAAGTATATTCTTTTAAAGCATTCTTGACAACGTCATGAGGCTGACAAAGTTTTATTGTTTTCAGTCTTCAAGCAGCCCCTGAGTATAATGTGCGTACACCTGGTAGTTGTCACTGTGACATCAGTTCAGGCACTTGCCTCAGAGATCTTTTTTTATCATCTCCAATCCCAAGTTCTTCATATGTAACTTGTGGGTGGCAATGAGACCATTATATATTTTTTTTTTCAGTTTCACTGTGAAATTGGATCTCTTTGGGAGCTTCTTGTGATGCTTCCACTTGCATTTAAAGTGAGCATAACAGTGGCTTCAATAGCTGCCTGAATGTCTGATATTGCAAAACGTGTGCACTCACATGCTGCTGACACTTTACGGCATCTGATGTCTAGACAGATCATGCCAGACTGTCATCCAAATGCTTTTATAATACTGGTGAACATGTACCAAGGCTACAAAAAAAGACTGTTGTCCTGTGTGTTTTTGAGTAATATGTGTACGTCTTCTTCAGTATCACGCAAGCATTCAATAATCACAAACTAGCCGATTAAGTGCATTAACGATTGAGTTACAAGTTATCTGCTATCCAGATGCATGGATATGTGCAGGACTATCCACAGCGTGCACAGGGCAGTCTCACCACAGCACGACACTAGTCATGTAACATGTACCCACCAAAGTCACATGCCTAAAGTAACTGCCTATCTCAAATTGAACAAATGAAGACAAATTGTACGGGCTTGTTTTTTTTTGCTTTGTCCACTTTACTTTATTCTCATGTACATAAATACTACAAACTACATCCCCTATACTTTTCCTGGCTTTCTTGTCAACCACACTGCTATGCCTGGAGTGGTGCCTGTAAAGACCCCCTGTACACCTTGAAGTGCCGGGAAAAAACAAAAAGGCTAGCTTGTTATCTGCAGCCTTTAAGCAGATCTCATTAGACCTTTTGCATATATCATGGGAAAACCATGATATATGCATATTTATACGAACGGTTCAGTCTCGGGAAGTTCGACGGGCGCTTTTGTGATTGCATCTAGATCAATCACTGTCAAGTTCTAGACTTCACAAGTCACAACATCTACGGGCTCCGAGCTCGCCGCCCTTCTAAGCGCAATGAGATTTGTTATGCGAGAATGTTCTGCTAAGGGGGCTATCTTCTGCGGCTCCAAGGCGGCCCTTCAATGTACGCGAAGTGTACGACGCGTGAGGTACCATCAAATGGTATCTCAAATCAATAAAGTCTGTCATCGCACAACTAACAAAGGACATGACAATCTTTCAATGGCTGCCTGGTCACTGTGAGATTGGTGGTAATCACCTCGCCGACAACACTGCCATTGTGCCCACCACGGAGCATCCGCACTGCTCATACCCCTGTCAAGAATTGATGCCGCAAAAAAACTTCGCCATATCGCACATAATACCACACTTATGCTTTGGAATCTTCCACTGAACTACACTCGACGCCCACGGAACCTCCCTTCATTACTCCAATTACAGCTGCCATCAAAGACTTCGTGACAGGATGCTACAATGCTGTGCTGGTTGTGGGTCGGCGTTGCCTTCACAAATTTATCAAGTTATCGCATTGGTATGGCTGACTCCCCAACTGTGATAACTGCCATTGTGTAGAAACTCTAAGCCATGTCCCGTGCCATTGTCAAGACAATGAAGAAGATCGCCGGACTCTCCAGCGTGCCTTAAGAAGGCTGGATGATCGACCTTTTACTCTGGAGAAGATCTTAAGAGCGTGGTCTTCAAGTACTTCAGCCAAGAAAGCCACACGAGGCTTTCTAGAATTCTTTAGGGCAAGATCACTGTGCGACCGCCCGAGAATTCTGAATTGTGTTTGCGGTGTGAGTGTTACGGGCAATGTGTGTCTCCTCTTCTCTATCTCTTCTAAAGACGATAGTCTTTCTTGGGGCACTTCGATGCGAAAATTTTGGTCTGTCTGTCTGTACAATTGTCTGTTTGTCCGCCGTAACGATACCCCAAACGGCCAACCCTATCCGCGGTGCCCACCAATATTGCTCAATTTCAGCATTCATACTTGTGCGATCGTCAATTAAAAAGCAATTATTGCGAATATCTGAGGTACCATACAACACGTCAATATTTTGTATCTGTGTCTACGCTAGAGAAGGCATACATAAGTAATTCCAAGGACCGTAGGGTTTATCAAGCTGCGCTGACAATGCAACGCGATGCTCAAAAAGGCAAGTGTTTCCAACTATTTGCTAAGACGACACGGGGATGGCACCTGCCCGCCGCTTTGCGTTTTACACTTTAACGCCTCCAAGACAGGCGCGCACGCCTTCCTTTTTCTCCCTCATTTCCCTCTCCCCCGTGTAGGGTAGCAAACTGGACAGTCTAGTTAACCTCCCTACCTTTCTGATGTTTTTATTCTTCTCTCTCTTGTCATTCACTTTAAATAATGTTGTAATTCTTAGTGATGTGACAAAACCAGCGCGTAACACAATTAAGTTATGCGATTTGTTGCCTCAAAAACCATGTAACGCTAGTCGCCTGACGTACTCACACGTAACGCTAGCCACGTGGCATATTCTCGCCAAAAGCACGTAACCCTAGTCACATGACGTGAAATCATGTGGTCATGTGGCGAAAAATGGCCAAACGCTAATCATGTGACATTTGCCCGCAAAAGTCTCATAGCAGCATTCGCATGACTTGTTCCCGCCGAAATGATGGAAAACCAGTTACGCCGCCATAATCAAGTCACACTGGTCACGTGACATGTTCCCGCTATACGACCATGTATAACTATAGTATACGTGACTATCCGCTCTTGGTCCGAGCCTTCCACCAGTAATTCAAGCTGACCCATTTATTTTTACACGGGAATCCAGAAACTCTTTTTAGCAAAATGATTTCCAATGCTTATGAGCATGATGAAACCGCACTACCACACCTGTACAAGAGAGAGGAATTCATTTCACAGAATGGGCAGGCAAAGTGGTCTTGGTGGCCTCAGATAACGGCTCGGAGTCCCTGGGTTCGGGCGCAGGCCCCGGCCTGCCGGACGGCCCGGGACTGGTCGTTGAGCTCTGACCTTCGGAGGACGGCCTCCCAGCGACAGCGGCGCTTTAGTGGCGCCGACGGTAAAGTCCCTCAGTATTGGACCTTAGCCGACGGAAGACCCCCGCAGCCGGGGCAGCGGCTGTAACAAGTGAGCTCAAGGCTGTCTGGTCTGTGAACGGCGGCGTTTTCGCGGCCGTTGTTGCCGGCACATACGCACAGCATGTTGCTCAGTATTGCTCTGTGCCCGCAGGCCTTACACATATCGGTCGGGTAAAGGTACGGGTAGCAGTGGCATTAAGGTTCCTCTATTTAGAGGGACCTTAACCTTATTTAAGGTCCCTCTATTGAAAATAGAGGCTATGAGTGGGCGGTGGGAATTTACGCCGATCTTTACTGTCTTGGAACATTGTCAGCTGATAGCCCACACTGCGTGCCTGTCGAAGTGATTCGAACCAGCAGACCCGGAGCCCCGTTCTCGGAGTCAGAAGGGGCATCCACGTAATGCGCCGCTGCTCGGCGAGTGAGACCTCGAACCACAGCGTGGGCCCCTTCGTTTCTCCCGAGCGGCGCGCCGGTGTGTGCCGAGGTCCACAGGAGGAAAACGACCGCAACTGGAGTTTGCGAGCTCGACTTCGAGTCGCCATCGCCGCACATTTGTAGAATTCGGGGCCCCTTTCCAGCCGCTTCCCTGGAGAAACGGTCGTTCGTGACACCGCGAACCTGTGATTGCAACGTTCGGCACTGCGGCGAGTGCTATGTTCATGGCGGCTTCTTCGGCCACCCCCGTGAGTGCCGTGGTCACCGTGGCACTTGCGAAGCATCTAATTGTCATGAAGGCATTAATTTGCCCATGCAATCGATGGCCACAGCTGCGTGTGTGCCTCTCCCTTTCCCACGTGTGTAGGTGCTTCCTAAAACACAGAAAAGAAGATAAAAGTGGGTCCCGTAACTGTCTGCATCATAGTGCACCACCTCAACAGTGGCTCACGAAGGATGGAGATAAGGAGGAATTAAAAAGATACGGATGATTAAAGGGATAGGGATAGAGATAGGGCAGGGACAGAGAGACCCACATACGGAAATAAGGAGAGGATAGGAAGGATGGACACGGTCGCAAGAGTACGAGGACGGGGCACCACTCAGCGAGAGCTCTTGTCGGAGCCAGTCGGCCAGAGCTGCGCTGTCGTCGGAGATAGCGGGGGCACAACCGGTTGGCACGAAATCTAGTGAGCGCGTGCCCCTTTCCCATATCTCGCGGTATCTACGTACACAATGTTATGGCTATCGTCATATTTCTTTTGAAAGTCTCTATACTCGGGGACCACTTTCTGTGGCAAGGTAGAGCTGCGGGGCCAAAGTGCGCGTGTGCCACCGCAGTAGAATATAGTGCCACAAATGCGCCTGTGTTTACCACGTAAAAATAACAAAAAAATGTGCAGATCCCATGTACAGAGGGAATCGATGATATGCGAAGCACGAATGAGGAAGTCTGATATGTCACTTTAACATCACCACAACGTTACAAGGTGGAGGTAAATTATGCCGTACACGGCGTCTTCCGTGTCAAGATTATCATGTTTGGATGTGTCGTTTACCTTCGTCATCTATTAACGTCACGTGATGCCAAATTTAATATATGTGAAGCTAGCGAAATGGCACGAGCACTCTGTGAACGTGGTATGTTGTCATGTTCTTACATGACACGCGTGTCATGATTATCATGTTTGCACCAACCATATTCCTTTGTCATTCATTGACGTCACGTAACACCAAATTTGGTATACATGACGCTAGCGACACGGCCGCGAGTGCATCATGAAGGGCCCAATATATTCCAACGTTAAGTTGACGTGCGCGCGCGCTGGGCACAACGACTCTATACATACGTAAAACTCTATATCGTCTGACGCCAGGCGCGACCAGCGTCCGTGGCGCGGCCCGACGCCAACCGGCGCGAAATGCGACATGCCGCATTTCATACCCACTACGTTACCCAGACAGCACTGCGTCTGCCTCTTTTTGTGACGGAGGGATGCCGGATGTGCTAAAACACCCATGCGTTTAGCACGTAAAACGCGCCTGCGAATTTATGGCAGGACCAGCGACTGGCGTGGCAACGCCGCCGTGACGCGACGAAACGAATGCCGGTGCGCACGCGCGCCGTGTCACGTCGAAGTGTATTGGCGCCTTGACTCTGGCATGTAGTCATGTCATCACATGACACGCATCTCATGATTATCGTGTTTGCACCAGTCACATACCTTCGTCATCCATTGACGTCACGTAATACCAAATTTGGCATATGTGAAGCTAGCAAAACGGCCACGACTACATCATGAGTGTGGCATGTAGTCATGTTGTTACATGACACGCATGTAGTAATTATGATGTTTGGGTGTGTTATTTACCTATGTCGTCCATTCACGTACCATAATACCAAATTTCGTATATGTGACGCTAACGAAATGGCCGTGAGCACATCTTGAGCGTGGCATGTAGTCATGTTACATGACACGCATATCATGATTTGCATGTTAGGGTGTGTTGGTTGGGTTCTCCATGCAATCATGTCGTACCATACCAGTTTTGCAACATGTCATGTGAACGAAACCACCGCAAGAGCAGCAAGACCATGAATTGTAAATCATGACATTCACGACATACGTCATGATTTTCATCTTATCACTAGTCAAATATGCTCGTCATACAATCAGGTTATGCCATACCAAGTATGGTATCGCTACCATTATTCAAACAGCCAGGAGAGCTAAAAGTCGTAGGCGGCTAGATCGATAGATACGCTCAAAGTAGCCGAAGTTCGCCAAGAAATGCTTCGCATCTAAGAGATCAACATTATTTTCTTAGATGCTGTTTATAAAGAGACGCTACATGCACCAAGCAGATATTGATATCTGTCGTTGCTTTCCGAAGGCCGCGTTCACAGTTGAGGTTAAGAAAAACGAGAACGCCAGAGCGGCCGGAAAACCCCGACCGCGAGCGTCGAAGATGTTCCCATTAGTTCTGCCCCATCCTGCCGCCGCTGCCGTCAATAACGTTGACAATTCGCCTGCTTTCTGAGAACTAAAGTTCGTACCGAATTCTAGTGATTCACGCAAAGTAGTGAAAAGAAACAGCTCGCACCTTTTCAAACGTTGTTTTGGGAGATAAGCCAGCAGAAACGACACGAGCGAACGCCCCTGCAGCGGGGCATTCAGCTGGCTGTGCACAAACGCGTTGGGGCATGCCGACTCGCTGCCGCTGCACCGTCTACTTCCAGAGTTCTCGGCGATCGTAATCCAAGTCAGGCTCTCGACGAGCGCGTCCTCGCTGAGGCCGTCAAGCTTCGTCATGCTGCACGGGTAGTTTTCGATTTGAGTCGACGCTGCAGCCACCGCCGACGCCTGTGCCGCCATGTTGAATCTACGGCTGGCTGGTTAAGTCACGTGGTTTGATCTAGCACAGCCAAGGCTGTGAAGCGGAAACCTCCGCTGAAAAAAGCACCTCGCCGTGCAATGTCAGTGCATTAGAATTTTTTTTTGCCAACCATGAGTGTGACGATGACAAGCTACGAAAGCCATGAACGGTCCGGAAACTTTTTTGTCGCACTAAAATGATGTGCAATGCTTTTATGCTTCTCGGGGTGCTGTCAGTTTGGCTAGCAGATCGGTCGATACGCAAAACAGTTTTCCTTGTATGATACGGTACTGCAGATAAAAAGTCACCATTTTAAAGATCTCAGGGGATGGGGATGACTGTAGCAGTGTGCCAAGAGTTCATTTCAGGATCGCTGCTACAGCCGAACTCGCCAGTCGATCGGCATGAAGTGCAACACTTATCGAGCGCGTTGAGATATATTTTTTTTCTAGCCTTCAGCGCGCTTTAAGATGCATTTCTTAGTCGAAGCCAGACGCTTATTTGAACGCTGATCTTGGTCAAGCTGCACGGCACAGCGGCACATAAACAATACAGTCAAACGTAGACGGTGCCGATTAATCGAAACCCTGCGCTTGTTTAACGCACTTCTTCTTTTGGGTGCCGTCCTGGCGCACAATTTGACCAAGATAAACACAAATGAACTCGTCCAGTACTTCGTGTAAACTTACTCTTGAGTGAAACTTTCGCGTTTTTGACATGTATGTGGGTGCATTGGCCGGCGCTCAACTCGTATGGCATGTAGATTTCGCCCGCGCGCGTTCCCATAATATTTTCGCTAGGCGGGCGCGCCTGAGCGACAATTTATTTCTCAATATAATATTCGTACCAAATTCATGCGTAACATTTTTTTAGCATGGAATACACACGTACCTGTGATAATATAGTTTTCGCACACTCTGGCTTCAACGTTCCGTACTCAAAGGCTACCTGTAGCTGTGGCTCTCTTCACAGCCGCGGCCCACTTCATTTTTTTTTTCTTCGTTCGATGGGAATTATACCTGCGTTTGCCTTTCACGCTCGAGGAGGAGCAGCCAACGGCTGATAAAAACCGACCATGGTTTATCAGGACGAAGATAAACGGGCGGCCGCGCGCGCAAATCCCGAATAATCTGAGGCTTGCGGTGAAGCGGTTCGCCGTCGTCTTCTCGAGCCGGTAGCAGACGGTGCACCCCACAATTCCTCGCTCTTTTTTACTGGTTACCCATTTAACTCACAAATAGCAGTGTAAGCAGACGTGTCTATTTGTATGCAGTTGGATTACCTGAACACGGCCGTCATTCGAAACGCGAGCCGAACCGAACTACTTCGCGGAGGTGTACAGGAGCAGTACGCCCCCGTAGCTTACCCTTCATTGCCACAGAAAGTTTTACATCGCTCGACGTGGTGCGTCGGGTGCATATAATATTACAAATCAACAAATAATAATTTCGCCACTGGTGCAGTGCTTCGTTTTACACTGCCAGATATATTCAAGGAAACCTCGGAGTGGCCATTGGTTTGGCTCCATTGGTTGCACGAATACTTCGAACACAAAAAGCCACCGCTACGCCTTCTTTTTTTTTTAAAGCTTAAAAAACCATTGAGTTCCTCCAGAGATACGTTACGCGCGCGCACAGCTCAGAGGCGGCTTGTCTCCGCCGCTCCTTTGGCCGCTTTGTTTGGTGCTGCCCCGGCCCTCAAGGCAAGTAAAACCAGAGGAGTTACGGCTGAGCTTCACGACCGGTAAAAGTATTGGCGAACTCTGGTATAACATTAGCAACATCCAGGACAGCGGTTGTGCTTGACGAAAAGTGGGCGGTGCTGGGGCGAGCTGCAGGGAGCGGCAGGACGAGAGAAGCGCCAAACACGCCTGGGGGCGTATATAGTTGAACCCACTTGAAACGAGGCCGGTTATAACAATAGATCGTTTATAACAATGAGGAGCCGCTGCACCTCAACAGTTCTATGTTTTATATGGGGAAATAACGCGCTTACACAAATGCCCGCATGCCGCATTATCGGTCGTAACATCGAATTCTGGCTGCTGGGTGTACGTGAAGAAAGGCAAAGAAACGCGAAATCCTTGAAAAGAAAGAAGAAAATGACAAATCCAAGCTGCGAAAGCCCGGCCCACTACTCCAATAATCCCCAGAGAGCATTTCATATTTTTGGTATGCTTCACTGCGAAACTTGCGGCAGGGCAGCAAAGCTGACTTTTTAAATCCACTAATGCTTGAGAGCATCGCCTTCTCTCTGTGTTTTTTTTTTTTCAGGATGGGTGCGGGGGGGGGGGGGGGGATAGTTGCTTCTGCCAAGATACGCAATTTCAGTAAATAGTTGCGACTTCGAAATGTTTCGGAAGATGAGGCCTTGGGCCACTGCGAATTCACCTCTTGAGCTAAAAGCATTTGAAGAGAAACCTGTCTGCCGGACTTGCCCACCGAGTTCTTTTCTAGTGAAGACTGCTGTTTGTTGCAGAACTAAGGCTAATGAACACATTTATTAAGATAATGGGACGAAGAAAGACAAGTGCGGGTCGTGCTGCTTGCAAAAGATCTGCGGGCCAGGCCTTTTGAAAAAAAACAGGCATAAATAGTGTACTTAAAAAAGCTATTTATAAGTTATTGTAGAATGTACCAGAAAGCTGTTTATATATTGTTCAAAGCGGGGTACGTAAAAGTTCATGTCATTCCTCACAATGTTTAATAGCCAGTGTATTTGATATTCTAGGCCCCGAACTCCGTAATTTGTTCGCATGAGTGGTGGCATTCTTGTTAGGTGGCATAATTGATACCGTTGAGATGAAATTGGTAGGCTGCTAACATGTAGTCTCTGCTTTTCTATGAGAAACAGTAGTATATAGAAGTAAATTTGGTTTGCTTTCATTATTGAATGTTTATCAAAAAGATCGTGTGTGGGTAAGTGTCTCGGCCTACCACGATAGTTTTCGAAGCTTCTTATGATCGTATTTTTGTAGTTTTATTAATCTGTCATGATTTTTCGCAGATGTTCCCCAGACTAATGCATAATGTGGCATCATGGTGTCGTCACTAATTTTATCTTAGAGCGAAACTTTCTTTGCTTTTTGTTTTGAGATGGCCTTTGTGACATGGCATGCGCGTGTAAGGCCCCGCCACGGTGGTCTAGTGGCTAAGGTACTCGGCTGCTGACCCGCAGGTCGCGGGATCAAATCCCGGCTGTGGCGGTTGCATTTCCGATTGAGGCGGAAATGTTTTAGGCCCGTGTGCTCAGATTTGGGTGCACGTTAAAGAACCCCAGGTGGTCAAAATTTCCGGAGCCCTCCACTACGGCGTCTCCCATAATCATATGGTGGTTTTGGGACATTAAACCCCACATATCAATCAATGCGCGTGTAATTGGATTTCGCTGCTGCGGCGTCACTAGTTGTGAGCGGGAAATAGGGACGGCTCTCGCCTTTCGCTCCGATTTCATCTCCCTTCAACGAAGCCGAATCTGGCTAATGAAGCTCCGGGGCTTGCTATTGGTACACGTGTATGCGTTGATATTGACGCCCGACTGGCTCCTTCCTGTGCTCCGCATCCTCATAGTCGTGCGCACAAGTGGGGAAAGGGGGGTCTGCAGGGCCGCCCCCTTTACTTACATAAATGAGGGGGGTGCAAAGTCAGCCCCACACATTGACATAATAGGGAGGGGGACTGCGACGAACCTCTTCCCCTTTCCCTGAAGAGGAGCCTTACGCACACCTATGCGTAACCTGCTTCTGTAGTATCGACACTTGAACATAAGTTCAATGCCATGCTAGATTTCACGTCCGAGCCTGGAAGTATCATCGGCCATAGGCAGGAAAAAAAATGGAATTCACTAACAATAATTTAGTAAGATATTTGGCTCTTAAGGCTCACCGGAATTCCCTCTTGTACTTTTTAAGGACCACCAGACTTCACGACCGCTTGTGAAAGAACTGTGCGAGACCGTGCTGTGTAGTCTCGAGCTGACTATTGATGCTTCTCTTTCTTACTCCTCTTCTTTTTTATCTCTTTCCGTTCTATTATTCTCCTTTTCCCCACCCCAAGTGTAGGGTAGCCAACCGAGCCAAGCTTGGTTAACCTCCCTGCCTTTCCTCTCTATTTATCTCTCTCTCTCTCTCCCATGCGGATTCAATCGAACTCACTAAACTTTTTTCTCAACTAGACTCACTCGGACTCAGACTCACCAACATATTAATCATCCGTGAACTGCTCACTGAAACTCATGGCTTCACCTGAGCTCTAGTGATCCTGAGTGAATCGACTCATGAGTCCGCTGGTGTAAAATCATCATTTCCGATGATGGTATACGTGTTTGTCCTCTTTAACACCAATGCCTCACACAATTGGCACTCTGCAATACGCCTTTTGGTCTTGTATCGTCAGATACGAGTAATCAGTGGTTTCAACCCCGTAAGGACATTTTTATGAAGTACGCATCTTACACGGGATATTTTTATCAAGAGCTCGCAACAAACGAGTTTGCGGGCGGAAGTCATGGGACCCCTTTCGCCAACTCACGTACCTGGTCGATAAATACTGAGGTGTCGCTTGAGTGCTAAAGTATGTTTAGGTGCTATGAACAGACGAGTATAAACGTAGGCCGATATAGGGCTGACAGTAATGCTGAATATGAGTAGATAGAACCGTAGGTGGACAAAAAATGTTTTATTCCACAGCTATATTCTTGTTTTTTTTTTCAGATCCCTTATCGTCGTTTATGTGCAATTTCAGAATGCACCTGATGCCGCATCAGCTCAGTAATTGTGCACGTGAGCTGTCATAATTGAAAGTGGGTACTTTTTGTCTCTTCTTGTTGTATAAAACATAAAGCAATGACATTACACAATACATTCCCACTTGTGTTACAATAACAATTTTTATGCTGTTCCCATATATTTTTGATCTGTTTGTACACTATACACGTTGAAAATGTTTTTTTTTCTATTATACCCCCACCCCTACACAAAGGGGCCTGTAAGGTACTTTTAAATAAGTAAATAAATAAAAGGTAGAGCTTACTTATACAGTCACTCTGTAAATACATTTTGCGCTCAAGGCTCCCTCGGGCTCACACTCGCCAATATTTTGCTCATTCAAACTCATTCAGACTCAGAGTCGGTAAAATTTTCTTCAACGGGGCTCACTTCGACTACAACTCGGGAACATATTACTCACCGGGGCTCACTCATAGTAGGACTTACTGCCCGATCTGAGTCTGATCGAGTTCACTAATGAATGAGTTTGAGACAACTAAAAATGACTTATTTTAAATGTGCCACATGGCCGTAGTGCCCGTCTAGAGTTCTGCACCTTTAGTCTACAATGAATAAGAATCACTCTTCTCTTTTCTTATTGGACCCTCCATATACTGAGCGAAAGCCCATTGATTCTCACCAATTAAAACTTTCACTACAGTCATCGTGGCGCCTTGCAGCTTCGGCACTAATGACTATAGACGCTCAATGATATTCACGAACGAATAATAAACAACGTACGTAATCAATTTAATAATCAATCATCATCATTACAGTTCACGCGTTCACTGCAGCTTGAATGCCTCTCCCAACGATCTCTTATTTACCCTGTCTTATGAGGCCCGAGTCAACACTATGCGTAGTAAAAGAGAACCTTACGCAGTCACGCGCCTTTGCTTTTTTATTTTAGTGCCGTTTTCTCCTTTGAGAGTGAATTGGCGGCCGGAAATCCTCGTTTTCCTTGAGCGGAAACACAACTCATCGGTGCCTTGGCATCACGAACCGCGCAGCGGTCAAACAAACGACGTCGCTGTGGCGGCCTCTGCAACACCGGACACACGCACAACAGAAGCCTTATATTGTGACCCCGCAATTTGTCGTTGCGTCCTTGCTGGTGGAAGAGCCCGCCGTGCATTCTAGCTGTCGCCAACAAAAGGCTCTATATCGAGGTCAAACTAGGAGTGTTTCGGGCATTGTCGAGCGCGAGCGTGCATGCGAAAGGGCGCAGGTGGCCAAACAGTGCATACGAGCCCCGTGTACGTGCGGTTCCCAGGCTCTGATGAGGATTCACCCGTCTCGGGACCGAGGGCTTAAATACACCCGACGTCGAATTCAATCCGCCTCACACGTTCTGTCTGAGAGCGCCAAAGGGCATACCTGTGCGCGCCAGTATGACTCGCGTTTGCCACTTGCTGCCCGTCGTGCTTGCCGTGTTAACACTGGCCAAGGAGCAGCAGCGGAACCCGTACGACTCCCAGCGCCCACTTTCCCCTTCGGATGCTGCCCGAAGATTCGATCTCACCAGCGAAGGTATATTTAAACGCGCTTTGTTTCACCGATGCAGCTCGTTAAATACGCAGACCAGCACGTTTTCAGTGTGGGGCTGTTCACTGTTTAATCTGTTGATCATTATTCGAAATTCCTTACCGCTCGCGAGAATGTTACACCATGTCGTGGTGGTGACAGGCATTATTCTTGCCAGTGATCCAGTTACTGTGGTAAAGAAGCGTGCCGTATACAGCATGAAAATTAAAAAAAAAAAAAGGTTTGGGCAAGGTGCCGACCGAGTACAGAAGTACGGGCTCTTCTAGTTTACATATTGAATATTGAACACTCTGAATACCGAAATTCCGATGTCCTGGCGTTGTCATTAGTCGTAGGAGTACCAAGCAAAGCTTGTCAGCTGACACAAACACCAACGTTTTCAGCGTTCCTCAAAAGGCTGGTGCAGTCGAGTGCGAGCGATTATTCACCCCTGGGTGATGCCGCCATGTCACTTAAACCGTTAAGAATAAAGGAGACAAGTGCGTGAAGCACTCCAAGATTATTTCAGAAGCGCCTCAATATACAGAATATTCTTACTCATCGTCGAGACTAGAACACGGGAAAAACAAAGCACACTTCTCTACCCAAATTTTTACCTCCTCTACACGCAGCTGTGTATGAGAATATACCTCAGAGCCGTATTACCCTGGCCTGGTCTGTTAGTTGAGCACTCGTATATCATTACTGAGAAGTGATGTACGATTGATTTGGGCCTCGCGTGGGGCGCACGTTTTTTTAATGATTTCAGTGAGGCAGACGTCTTCATGGTGTTATTTGACGATGAAGGCATTCAAGGTGCACAGTGGTGCTAGTTATAGCAACAATGAACTCCGCAGAGAAAGTGCACCTGTGCTAAATTGACCTCCTCGACATCGTTGTAGCAGCGAAGATACAGTACACCAACACATAATTTGCGGGGGACTTCAAAAAACAAACAAACAAACAAACAAAAAGTTGATTTGTCAGTAACGGTGTATTCGACGGACACTTACGAAGAAACTTCGCTGGAGCATTTTTAGTTTTCGACAACACAGTGGGCAAGGCGAAAGAATCTCTTTCGTCCAGTTTGCTTCTCTTCGTAATCCATACTTTAGTTTACACGTCCTTTAAGCTTACGCTCTTCAATGTACATATCGTTGGCTATAGCTGCATCAGCATCGCACTCTTCTGGAAAGAAGAGCCGCGTAATTTTTGTAATCGTTTTCCCGCCCCTCGCACCATAGTTGGTGTAAATGTTTTAATACATAATTCAGAACGCAGTGCCGAGAACGCCGTTTACTGCCATTTCCAGTGCTGATGTACTTCATCAAAGTCGTGGCACAGTTGCCTGAGCAGTTCATTGGATAATACGTTTACTCAAGGGAAGATTGTAGGTTCGATAGGTTCGTATTATATCGGATATGGCTTGGCTAGGCAGATTTGGCACGCCTGCGGTATTAACAGCTGTTCGCTGTAACATGCTGTTTGATAATTTGCGAAATACATGTGGGTGACAACATTATATCCCATTCTGCTCCACTGAATTCATCGTGTTATGCAGGCTTGTTCGGCCTACGGGCGTTAGCGTGTGCTCTGAGCGAAGACGACGCTCAAACTGGTATGACGCTAATGTGCCGACGCCGGTCTGACAATGGTACGAGTTCAGTTGTTACGGGCACGTTGCATTGAACTGTCGCATATTCAAGCAGAGTGTATGTGTGGCACGCTGAATGTTTGTTTCGGTGCAAACTTCGTGTTAGTTATTGTCACTTTCTTCGTACTTGAAGGCATCGTCACACAATAGACGTCACTGAATCCGCCCCGTTGGCTTGACGAACATTATGTGAGGCGAATACTTAATGTTATTTTGTTATTTAAGTCCTTCCGGTGGCGCAGTTATCACTTTCAATCAGATTAACCGCTACTATAGATAACGTTGCCTTGACGTAATCAGAGCTGCCATTTTGCAGCACCGGTATACGTTTGGAATCTGCATCCATGACGTTACGTGCAAGCTATAAACGGACAATGGCTATATGTGGGAGCAAATCCGTGGAGGGCAAGACTTCATATTACGTCACCGTGCGCTCTAAGTAACCGGAGAAATAAGTATCCTAAAATAACATTACTGTGTAGACCTGATCTCATCCAAAGTGATTTACATGGCCACTGTGGTAACTATTGCTCCGAATACTTTACCAAGAAACGTTATCAAGAGGGTATCGTGAAGTTAAAGTTTACTATAAATATTTAGGAAATATATAAAATAAAGAGATGAATAAACAATGGCCTATGAAAGAGCTTCGCGAAATTGCGCAATGGCGGAAGACACAATTGAGGGACAGGTGTTATGTCCAGACTGGCGCTGTAGACTCGAATTGTTGACAGCTACTTACGCGCCGAGGGCATAAAAAAAGATGTCTGGAGAATGTGAGTAACTGTGAACCTGTTAATAACGCAAGAAACACACATTTACTCTTTTTTTTTCTTTTTTTTTTCAGAACAGAGATGCTACGACCAGCAGCAGTTCTCAGGTGTCGAAGTAGAAATGGTAAAACAAATACACTTCTTGCGTATGTCCAGGCTAATAATAATAAAAGCAATTAACTCATAATTTTACGTTTAGACTGTGACATTTGACTGTCACCTGTTTTTAGATGTTTAACTGCGATTTCCTTTTTTATAGCTCAGGTCAATTGATGATCAGCTACGGAATGGTGAGGTGAGTCGATGCGGCAATCTTTGTCTTTATTATAATCAGAATTACTTCATAATAAACAAAATAAATATTTTATTACGTCAGAAATCGCAGACACAGCTTGCCGAAGTGCGTTTTGCACAAGTGCTTCAAGCGCTATTGAAGGTATGCGATATAAATTTGTTGCTATTGTCGAATTGATGGTCTCCCCTTTTAATGCTTAGCTTAAATTATTACTGCTATCGGCTTAGTTTATCACCACATTTCGTGATCATCGGGCATCGCATATTGCACATGAAGTACGTACTACTGCAGCAACTAAATTCATCTATGCACAGTTTTTTTTACATATGAACCACCTAAATTTTGCGTAACGAATAAAATTTTGCTTCAGCTTCTAGTTGCAATATGTTCTTTTCGGTATCCTTCTTACACCTCCTCATCGTTTTTATACTAAATTGTCATCTGCATTGTGTCTTATATATCTGCGGTAAAATAGAGAGAGATAAATAGAGAGGAAAGGCAGGGAGGTTAACCAAGCTTGGCTCGGTTGGCTACCCTAAACACGCGTGTTTGTAATATATGTGGAACGAAGTTTTCTTGAAACGATAATTGAATGCTTTACAACGTAATGTCGTTGGCGTGCTTGTGTTTCTTTTCACCCTATGCAGAACTCATCTCCCCTCATACGATATTTACTCGGCAAATTCTGAGTGTGCTATAATCCGTGGGCTTGCGCATGTGACCATTTCTAATACCGTTGCTGATGAAACAATGAGCAGTGCTGTGGCTCGCAACTAGTTGACTGGAGCTGTCAGCCGTTAGCAGAAGCTGAACAACGAAACATCACAATGAGCGTGAACGTATTAAGAAAAGGCCGCTAAATTTATCGTCACGAGCAATAATACAGTGTCACTAAGATCGACGAAATTTAGCCGATACGTCCAATTCGTCATAAAAACGACGAGCGTAACAGACACGTTTGTGTTATGCTGCAAAAAGATGTGATGGACCGAGACTTGAATGTCTGCCGAGACGAACAGACACACCTGCCCTGTGCGTATTTAAAGTAACCTTTTGCTGGCGCTATTCGGTCATCGAATGGCCCTTTCGCCATAAAACATCATACATAGTCATCATAGATGTGTTTTTGTTCTGTGCTTACACGAGCATTAGACACACGTCAAACATTAAATCCTGCGTGCACATTTGCGCAAAAAGGTCTACAAAAGCTTCGTTTTAACACATATTCCCTCAGGTGCGTGAGATCCGCTGTAATTCTTCGCTTCAATTACAGATTTCAAGAGTGGCATCAAGAGATCCCAGCACCTTGTCCCAAAACGACAAAGAAATGTTTCGAAACAGGATATACAGGGCCATCGTAAGTTCACATTTTTGTTGTATATAAAACATTAAGTCACATCGCTGTAAGACTTCGCTGTGACACTCCCACATACGTGCACGATTCAAGAAATAGATTACACGTTAGAGCAAAATACCGCTGCATTTTTATGGCTTCAGCCGAGGGTTGGCCTTAAAGTAGTGCTCTAAGTTAGGCATGACTCTCTCTCTCTCTCTCTCTCTCACACACACACACACACTCTCTCTCTCTCTAACTCGCTCACTCACTCACTCGCACCTAACTGCTCTCACTTTTTGTTTGAAGAATTCGAGTCTATTGAGACGGGTTCACTTCTCGAACATATACATCGACAAAAATGAAGAATGCATGAAAAAGGGGATTTGAACATCGCATCGAATACCAAGCGTTATAACTTAGTTTATTAACTTTTATGAAACATGCAGCGCACAACTTTAATGATGGAAAACCGTGAAATACGACGGGGAAAGTATGTATTGTTCGTAAAGTTAGGTGTAAATAGCCTGGTTTTCTAAAGCCTCTGTGATTGGCCCAGGTTTGACCGAGCAATGTCGTCATGTGAAAACGTCATGTGAGAAAACGGGATCTGACGCCGCGACGGTAGTCTAGCGGAGTGATGAAGGCATCGCATTTTTTTAGCGATTTCTGACGTCATGATGCCGTCATATGCAAACGTCATTACGTTCGCATGATATTTTGAATCACTTATTAGTAAGCTTATTTATCAGCAGGAATAAGCTGCACACTGATTATATATAAATAAGACATCATTTGAAGAAAGATAATGACTGCTTCGCAATATTGGCTCTGGGAGCATATAGCCATTAAAGAAACCTTTTGCAAGCATGGCTACGTAGTTCAAATATAGGGAACGAAATAAAAATATTTCATGTATAGTCTTACAAAAGGTTTTTTTAGGTATAATCAGATAACGTCTTCATTTGCCCGCGAGTAAGTGTTTGAAAACTGGGTACGGCAAAAACCGATAAAAAACTATTTGTATATTCACTTTAACGTTTTGAAACAATCGCTTACGTCTTTGATTAACGTTTCTGAGCTTCAAATAACTGTCATATTTGCTATGATAGCAAGATAACACTTAATGTTCTCTTCAATTTGAGTGAGAATTTTCGCGTTTGCATTGTTGCCATCTTTATCCCTGTGCATGATGCCTCTAAGGAGTGTTCGGCTCACAAATATAACGCACATTACCTTGTTATAAACTATTTCAGGTGAGGATCGCCCCAGACGAACAAATGGCGCAGATGATGAGGCAGAAGCTGGAAAATTTTGTTGTAAGTACAAGCACCAGAAAAAAAAAACTCAGGAAAACAAATCAAGGATGCATCAACGCAGTGCGGCTGAAGCTATGAAGTAGAACTTTGAAAGTGCCTAGTGCTTCTGGGACGCTGCTTGTCGTCCCTCCATAGATCTCATGCGGAGTGGTCACGCTACAAATCAAACGGTCGATACAGGCCTAAATCAAGGCCAGCAATATTAACCAATTCAAAATTACCATATGAGGGTAACGTAATATAGTAAAGAAAATAATCAAGAAGTAATAGCACTAATTAACCTAATCTTGCTTAAGACTCCTAAAAACACGTGGCGGACTTCAGAGCCGCTTAACAGAGGGCGCCACCGTCTCACCAAGCGTGCGAATGCCCTTACCACCAGCGTTTCTCCAGCGTCGACGTCCTTAATAAAGGGACAATATAGTCAAATAACAATTTACGTCAAAGTGAAAGCTCAATGTATGACAACATCTAAAACGACAATACTATCAACAGCAGTGCTCTACTTACCGAGAAATTAGGGTAAATGCACAGGAATACATGTGCCGCAGTAGGACATTCTCAAAATGGTACCGATTACGTCAGACGAACCGCCTACAATAATCACTATGATTGGTTTAGCTGCACTTTCGCGCATCAAGAGATGCAATAAAATCCTGCATGTTTGTTTCTGTTCGATTCATAGAAAAAAGAACCGCCGGACATTACTATGGGGAATGGCGCGAGTGAATCGAAAATCCAATTTTCGCGTGGTTACACTTAAAGCCCTTAGAACTTTGCAAAGTAGTGACGTAGGCGGTTAACCGCGCGCCTCCTCTCTTCTCTCTCTCCCCCGACCTCTATGACGCCGACGCCACGTCGGCATTAGCCAACTGCTGTCACGTGCGACCGCGGGCAGATTTCCTTTGTTTACCATCGCCCGAGACTGCCATCTTTGCTTTGTGGTGCGGGAGAGTGGACGTGCTGGCGCGCAGCGCCTGTACTTTTACATGTGCTTCATGGATGCATGCTTGTCATTCAACTTGCGTTGGGTTCAGAGATATACGCGGGGACTCTCTCGCTGGATTCCGTGCCGACCGGTTGTGCCCTCGCGATCTCCAACGTCAGCGTAGCTCTGGCCGACTGGGCTCGCCCTACGTCATCTTCTGACGCCAACCTCCGACGACAGCGTAGCTCTGACCGACTGGACTTGCTCTACGCCATCTCCTGACGCCGACAAGAGCTCTCGCAAGTGGTGCCCCTTGCTCGGATTCCTGTGACTATGTTTCCATCTTTCATATCTCTCCTATCCCCTCGATATATCGTCGCTCTCTCACTTAGTGCATCTCCCTTTCTATCTCTCAATTCCTTTATTCCTATCCTCTTAATCCCTCCTCACCCCCATCCCATGTGAGCTACTGTTGAGGTGTCGCTCCTTGAAGCAGACAGTTACGGTGCTCACTTTTTTTTTCTTTTCCTTTCTTATAACACAAACACACGCGCGAAGATACTTAGTGCACAATGCGAACCTCTGTGTCAGTTGCCATTGGCAGCTGCTCTGCCTTCGGATGCCGCAACAATTCATGCGAAGCCAAAAAAGTTATGTTTCCGTCCGGCCAGTGCAACAAGTTGCGAAAAAGGGCTTGGGTACACCAAATCGGGATATTGGGAAAAATGGCGTAATACGTGGCATGCTTTCATCTTTTGTATTAAATCATGGACGGCATGACATGTCTTATTCTTTTCAGCTCCATCACGGCAAGTGAACGCAATATGGGTGTCAGGTCGTGGTGGTGGTGGTGGTAGTGATTAGAGGAGAGGAAAGGCGCCTAATTTCTGCAGCCCGTTAGGGAGCACGTCAGGTCGTATAGTGCTGTAACCTGGGGGCACACTAAAAGTAATGTTCTCGGCAGGAGTTTAACGTAAGCTAGCGGGAGTGAAATGGTGTCGCAGTTTTAGGTTGTCGAACGAAGTACAATAAACTTCACTACATTTAGCGGGTAAATCGAAGTCTCCACTATTGAACTAGCATAATACCGCCAACAACTATTGCCCACATGTTTCTTGCACTCCAAAAACATTTGCGACTCTTCGTGGAGCCTTATTTGCTCCTCATTAATGACAGTCATCTGCCTAGATGGCGTTTCTTTTCGTGATAACTCCGCACTCACCACTTTCCTACCCAAAATGTGTTTTTTTTTTCAAGCTAATAGCACGCATGCAATTTACGTACCGCGCGCCCGGCGATAATAGAGAGTTTTAGTACTGCGGAATGGTGCTACGTACGCATCACGCAAGCGCCTTGCGTTACGTGGCGTCGTTTGCCACTAATCGGCTTTTAGTACGCCGTAGTACCCGCGTACGTAACGAGCGTGAAGGGTGTTGCGTCATCTGGTATATCAAAATAGAAGTACGTGTTGTTGACAGCCAATGTGAGCCAATCCAAGTGTTATAGCCAGATTATGGCCATATTTTAAGCCACAGAGCCGGTCGGTGCTTGCTTTCGACGCCGCCATTTTGCAAAACGAAGTCTCGCGCTGTCGCGAATTTGTTCGAGAGTGGCGCGATCACCTCATACGTACGCACGCACGCATCTCATGCGTGCGTACGTAGAAGCTGCGTACGTAACGCGATACGTGCGCGTTCCGGTCTACGCATGCGCACTACGCAGAACGTGGCGTCCTTACGTACGCAACGCCGCCACGTACGCAGCGTACGCAGTACTAAAACTCTCTATCAATGGAAAGAAGGACACGTGAGATTGATGGCTCTTTTGTGTCGGAGTAGAAACACACCCAAAAATACACGCTTTTCTTTCTCAAGAATGCGAAAGAGCCCACAGAAAAATGCGAACGCACAGATCTCGTCAAAAAAAAAAAAAAAAGAAACGAGTGAGCGAGCCAGATGCCCGTTATTCTTTTGTGTGGAAAAGACGTCCTAAATACGCCTGTTGTCTTGCGGTATACAGTACGATACATAAAGAGACTCGTGAAGCGGCATTAGCTCTACTATACCCAACCAATCATTCAGGGCGGGTACCTCTCCTGCATACTGGTAACTAACTCCACTGCGTCATCACCTCGCGAGGATGACGCCGACAATGTATGAGTTTCAGAAGGTCTCTTGCAGGGTGGAACGTTAGCTTCCTACATCATACGTGTTTCTTTTTTATTTTTTTGCAAATAGTCGCTGCAAGACCGGTTCATAAAAAATAGGCAAAGGTTGTGTAATTGTAACCATATGCGGCACTGCAGCGGTGTCATGAACCAGTGTTACGCTAGTGTATATAGCTTTAGAATTAGTTATCGAAACAGCAAATAGTGCAGCTTAGAAATTTGCGTAAGGTGTCAGAAAGAAATAATGTGCTCTACAAAAAAATACATGGCCACTTGGTTCTCTTTTATCTATTTATGTAATTGCTGTGAATTTGATAAATTCTGTCTGCGAAGACGATTGTGTGGTGCTATATAAAAGTTCTAATATCTTCCGACCAACATATAACTAAAAAAGTGCCGCCATATCCACGATGTGAATGATGATGAGTGGGCGAAGCTCTGGAGGAAAACCTGGTAAACCATGAATCTTCCGTACATTTTGCCTACTCGATTTTATTACAATGCTCCCCCTAGCGTACGTCGCCGCACTAAATCGAACGATTGCCTTCCACCAATGACACGTGCCATATGTGACATCATTCCTATTTTATAACATCTTGCATCTTTTCATCATCAGCTACAAGTCCCGCCATCTAGTGAGCACTGAAAGAACTAAACGAGAGGTGGCTACATGCAGGAGACGGAGCCGCCATCTAGTGAACACTGCAAGAACTAAACGAGAAGAGGCGACATACACGAGACGGTACCGCCATCTAGTGGACACTGCAAGAACTAAACGAGAGGTGGCTACATACAGGCTACAGGGGACGTACAGCCCACGCCCTAAGGAGCTTCGCCCCTAAAACAAAAGATACCAAGAGCGATATGGCTAGTGCGAATGCTTACGGCATGCTGCCTGGCAAGCGCCGTTCACTTTTTGAAAGGTTGTCTGTTACGCAAGAGCAACGTAGGTGGCGCCACGCTTGAAAAGAGAGTACGAAGGAGAGGAGACCGAGCAGGAACGAGAGCGGAGGAGAAAAGCGTCGCTGCTTTACGAACTTCTAGGGGCTTTAGTGGATGGATGGATGCTATGAGCGTCCCCTTTATAACGGGGTGGTGACAAGTATGCCACCAGGCTCGACAAAAAAAAAAAAAAAACTTTTTTTCTTTTTATGTTGGCCTAATGCCTCTACTTCGATAAATTCTATCTTAATGGAAAAAAAGGTAAATTTTCAGCTTAAGTTCTCTGCCATTTACGGCACACTGTCCATATTTTATTTTTCCAATATTTATTATTTATCCTTTCTCTCTAATTTTCTGCCACCAATACTCTAACCGTCTCTTACTTATTTCCATCGCGGGTGTGTTCAGCTTTCCATTGTTGTCCCTAAAACCCAAGGCTTCCTGTAGGCTCGTGCCCAAACGTACACCTGGGTAGATATCTCCACATTCAATCAGAACATGCTCCGCCGTTTCCTTATCTTTCCCGCAGCATGTGCATTGTTCTTCTTCTTTACTGAATCTTGCTTTATAACTACGCGTTCTAAGGCAACCCGATCTCGCTTCAAACAGTAAAGCGCTTCCCCTTGAATTATCGTAAAATGCCTCCCTCCTTATTTCATTTTTGCCCTTTCGGTAGTTACTCAAAGCCGGTTTTTTCTCCATAGCTGCCATCCAGTAAATCCTCTCCGCCTCCCTGACTTTTCCCTTAACGCTCTTTGTTGACATACGGCTTACAATACCAGCCGTATACTTACTAGTGAGTCTTCTAGTTCTTTTTCTCCACTGTGTGTCCACGCTCTTCCTATACAAATAACGGAACACCTTCTCTGCCCATCTACTCTCCTTCATATTTCTTAGCCTTTCTTCGAACCTTATTTTGCTCTGCGCTTCCCTCGCCTCAAAACCTGCCCACCCCATATCGCCCTTTACAGCCTCGTTTGTCGTCTTCCCGTGAGCACCCAACGCGAGGCGTCCCACAGTCCTTTGATTTACATCCATTCCCGCTTGCACCTCTGCCCTCATGCACACCACTGAGTTCCCAAAAGTAAGCCCTGGAACCATTACACCCTTCCACAGACCTCGAAGCACCTCATACCTATTGTATCCCCACAACGCTCTGTGCTTCATTATTGCCGCATTCCTCTTTCCTTTTGCTGCCGAGGCTTTTTCCTGTACCTCCATGTATCTATCACTCTCATTTACCCATACTCCAAGGTACTTGTATTCACTTACCCTCGGTATTTCTTGGCCTTGTATGGACACCGTCTGATCACAGGGATCATTGAATACCATCAATCCACACTTCGTTACACTGAATCCTAGTCCAAGAGCTTCACCTTCCCTTCCGCATATATTCGCCAGCTGCTGTATATCATCTCGACTGTCCGCAAATAAGACGATATCGTCCGCATAAAATAAACCTGGAAGCTTCTGCTCAATCATCATGCCGCCCTGTTTGTGTGACAGATTAAAACCAATGTTGCTACCTTCTAGCGCTTTTTCCATACTCACCATGTACAGCATGAATAACAGCGGGGACAAAGGACATCCCTGTCTCAGACCCCTGCTAACCTCAACGTTCTCTTTGCTACGCATTCCTTCCCACTCTATGCAAACTGTATTTTCTCGGTATATCTCCCTCAAAAGCTGTATACAGTCGTCGCCCATGCCCATTCCTTTCAATATATCCCACAAAATTTCCTGATTAACGTTGTCGTATGCCCCAGTGATGTCTAGAAAAGCCACGTACAAGGGCCTATTCTCTATTTTGGATATTTCTATACACTGAGTGAGAACAAACAGGTTATCGTCTAACCGCCTGTCGACTCGAAATCCGTTCTGAAGTTCTCCCAAAATATCGTTATGTTCGGCCCATGTTTCTATTTTCATTTTTACTGCTTGCATCGCCATCCTGTATAGTACCGATGTAATGGTTAGTGGTCTATACGAGCGAATCTTGTCCTTTTCTCCCTTGCCTTTATAGATTAAGTTCATTCTACTTTGTCGCCAACTGTCCGGTATTTGTCCGTCCTTTAAGCTTTTTTCTACTGCTTTTAACAATGCTTCTTTAGTGTTATGTCCTAGTTTGTTAATGAGGCTAACGGGAATCCCATCTAAACCCGCGGCAGTGCGCTTTGGAATTTTTCCTTCGGCCTTTTTCCAGTTGAAATTATCAAGTACTAGCTCTTCCTCTGTTGCTTTCTCCGCCACACTTTTACTCACCGGGGAGATCCCCTGGACGCTCTTTTGAAACGAATCGGCTGTTACCTTTTGGATGTAACCTAGCGCTTCGTACCCTTCCAATTGATTTCCTCCTTCATCTAGAATATGTTGTTGCGTTGTGACAGACTTCCTACTTAGCGCCTTTATGTGGCTCCAAAAAATCCTAGGCGCGGCCTCCTTTTTTTCGTGTATCTCTGTCATCCAGCGTTCACTTTCACCTTTAATTTTTGCCTCTACCAATTTCTGTACAAGGGATTTTTTCTCTAAATATATTTCCCATATTTTTTTGACTTCGTCCTGCGGCCGCTTCTCCTTTTTTGCCTTTCTATGCTCCCGTGAGGCTTCGCGTCGCTTCTCGATCGCCTCCCGGATTTCCTTGTTCCACCAACTTTTTGGCTTCCTTTTTCCTTTCCAGCAAACAGTTTTCTTCTCTTTCCCTATCTCCTTCGTCATTAGATGTAACAGCTCACTATACTCCCAGTCCTTGCCTGGTATTTCGCCTACTTCTTCCTCGACTCTTGCGGCTATATTTATTATTTGTTTGTCATTTAAATACGAGCTGCCAGACTTTGATTCCATGCTCATATTTTCAGTTTCGTATCCCAATTGTAATGTTATTCGTTTATGATCACTACCCAAGCTGTTAATGCCTTCCTCGTCTATCCTCATTTCTGTCAGTTTGTGGTAAATTCCTTCAGTCATGAGACAATAATCAATACTTGATTGCTTGTTTCCGACTTCCCATGTGATCTGGCCGTCACATTTAGGCCCCGTGTTAACTATCTCCAGACTATGTTGCTCGCAAAGATCTAGTAATAACTTCCCATTGGTGTCTGAATATCCGTCAAGGTCATGTATGTGGGCATTCATGTCCCCTAGAAGGATGATTTCGGCCCCATTACCAAATTCCTTAATATCCGCACTCATGCAATCCACTATCTCCTGATTCTTTTCTCTGCAGTTATTCCCCGTCCACAAGTAGGCTACCCCTAGCCACGTTTCCTTTCCACCTACTGTGCCCAGAACCCAGAGGTGCTCTGAACACGTCCGTTTCACTCTAACCCATTTGGCTCCGCGGTGAATTAGCATTCCTACACCCCCACCTTTCCTTTCCGATATGGTCCTGTTACACCCTTCCCAAACATAATTTTTAATATGTGGTGGCTCTTCCAAGTCTCTAAGGTGTGTTTCTGTAACCGCATACACGCCTATCTGTTCTTTGTTTAACTGCTCCTCAATCTCTAACCATTTTGCCTTCTTTCTGCCACCCTGCATGTTTATGTAACTAATTGCAACACGCGCCTTTTTCCTTTTTCTTTTACCTTTTTTCTGGTTTTTCGCAATTCTACCTGTCAAAGCGTCCTCCTGGTTGCTTTCCCTGTTACGAGCTACCCCGGACTCCGAAGGGCCCGTGAGCCCCCCAAAAAAGCTACTGCGCGTCCTGCCAGTCGCCAGCCCACCTCGTGTCCAAGCCTCTTATCGAAATGAATCCTGTCTCTTTGGAATCCACCCCACCTGTGCACTTCCCTGTTTAAATCCACTACCTCGAAACCCTTCTCTCGACTAATCCGCCATATCTCCTTGTTTGCGTCGACAACCGCTCTTCGCAGGTTGACGTTGCGCACCGGTACTTCCGGTACTGTGCATACTACAATTTGCACCTGGGGGGACACGGTGCGCATGTCATCCACCCCTCTCGCCAAGGCCGTCGCTAGTCCTGACGATTCTTTTTTCAGGACGTCATTTAACCCTCCCGCAATTACAACGAGGTTACGATTGCCAGCCTTAGCTGCGAGTTGTTCACCCGCTTGACTCATTACTGTCCCCAGCGTTTGTCCTGGGAACGTCCCTATCGCAACTCTCTTGTCACCTTTCACCCTTTCTTTGATTGCCGCTGCGCATCGGACCAAATTTGAGTCACCGGCGATGATGACCTGTTCAGACATTCCTTCTGAAACCTGCACCTGGCTGCTGACTAGGTGACTAGCGTGAGTCATGGCTGCTGGTTTGCTCCCTCCCTCCCTCAAAACTACTTCCCGGTAGCTGGGCCCTGTGGCCAATGTATCTGCCTTTGTCATGCCTGTTTCCTTCATCTCTCCCGCCCGGGGGGTCGTCGCCATAATGCTTCCGCCGTCACCTGCGTCTTCGTTCCCTTTCACGACCTTCGATAGGCCCTTCTCGGCTGCCCGGAGCCTTTCTTCCATGGCTGACGTTTTCTCTCGCTCCTTCGCCAATGCATTCTCCAGCGCTGCGATTTTCTCCATGAGCCCACTCTGGACCGCCATCATATTTTTCATTTTCTCCTCGAACTCGCACTGTCTACACTTGGCGTCATCTTCTGCTTTCTCCTCCGCACTAATTTCCACCTTCCGCCCTACCCCGCACTCGGAACACTTTACGGTCTTTTTGACCATGGCTAGCTCAGTTTACCGATGCCCACGTGTTAGAAAACTGTACTAAAATACACTGGTCTAAGCCAAAAAGAACCACAATAATAAATAAATACGCTACACTTCACAGCACCTGCGCATGCACGTGGTCGGTCTACGCGCAGGCTTCAGCCACGTGGTGGCTGGAGAAAAAAAGACACAGTACAAAATACTAATGAAAAAAAACCGTACACCGTACTAGACCTAATCAAGCCTTACGCTAGCGCCTTACGTTCTCATAACGCTACATATAGAGGCAAGCTGGAAACATGCAAAAACACTTATCTGTAGCTGTCATTCCGGAGCTCTCCAAAAACACGTCCGACCTCTACCACTCAGCTCTGGGAACCCATACATACATACTACATACAGGAGACGGTACCGCCATCTAGTTACACTGGCTAGGTCGTGCCATCTAGCGGGGCGCATTTGAACCAAAACGCGTCTGCCATCTCGGAGCCAATGGTGAGAAATCGATCAGTGGCCGTTGTTGCGGCTGTGGCTTCCGCTGATTTCGTTATGTCTTCTAGTGACAGCGAATGCACTGTAAAGCCGGGCAACGTTGTGCACAGCAACAGTGACGTGAGTCGATCCGCTTCTTGAGGCGGGTAACTTGAAGTGCGCTAACCCGTTGCTGGACACTAAAACGTGATTTTGTTTTAAAATAAGCCATTTCTTGGCTTAAAAGTAACACTACAAGGTTTCTGGATCACTATTTCAACAATCAACGTCGACTTTATAGTTGACTTTAGTGTCCCTTTCACGAACGGGGAAACAACATGAACAGATACGTTTTGTTGAAGACGATACATACCTAAACTGCCGTAACAAGGAGCGAATCGATCACTGCACTGGCTTTGGTCCCGCATGAATGAGTCTCCATTTTTGCCGCTCGGCTATAAGCCCCGATGAATGTGTTTGCCGTTTTTTTTTCTTGTCAAGTGTGCTCTACAGTGGTATTGTGAAGTGAGGTGTTTCAATGCTGTATACATGCGTGATTGCCAAGGTAGTTAATGTAGTGAATTGAAATGTTCCTTTTTTTGTTTTCAGAAGTGCATGGCCACAAGCTATCGCCGCTCTTATTCGGGGGGTCGAGATCGGAGAGAATGAATAAATGCTTTTAGTTTTTGGTGGGTGACAAGCAAAGTCGTCAAACATTTTCTTTGCCGAATCGCACTGGACTGCCGTGGATTGTTGTGATGTCTAAACAAAAAAAGCCCTCTCGCGGAATTCTGAAGTAAATACATTTATATTTCACTCTTCGTGTGAGCGGTACTTCCTGGACAAAGATGATTATTGAGGCGAAAGCATCAGATGACTCATTAAACGTGAAATCTGGCCATCGGCAGTGTAAATACGAGTGACAGGAAAATCTCCATCATGAGATGCCTTCACCCCGTAATGCCATTGTGACGTCGTATAGATGCTCAGCTTCTCATCGTAGGCAGGGCAAATGATCTAGCATGAAGAAAGAAGTGAAAGAAAGAAGTACTTGTTTTTGTCTGTATACCATAATGAGTGTGAGAATCTGTACTTTCTTCATTAGGCAGTCTACGGAAGCTCATGAATAGTTATGACTCTGCGAAACATGTACATACCATGAAGCCCCGCGAGTGATAGGCAATATAATGGAACACCTAATCGTAACAATAAATCAGTTCACACTGGTAAATTACACTCTGAGAAGTGTACTGTCACTATCATAGTTCAGTTAATAGATAAGAACATTAAGGACAAACTTTCATGAATTTTCGCGGTGAGATCTCCGCACCTAATGTTACAGGTTTCAAGGTTCTTTTTTTTGTGCTTTGGGGCAATAGTTTGCGGCGCACCACAACGCTGGTACGATCGGACTAGTGGCTGAGAACTGTTGTTTGTAGTGCATAATTTTCATGCGCCCATCTCAGACAATTTAAGTGCATTAAATGAGTTATCACACTGATTTTCGCTTGTAATATTTGTTATGTGAGTTAACCCTTGGGTGTTCGCAAACAAGCTGACAAAATTTTCGTGCATTTGGTCAAGAACTTCCCTTGTAACGATCATTTTTTATAAACACACGGCGAGTGACCCAAGAGTCCGACAACACTGGGGCACTTGCAAGTCGTGACGTAACAAGTTGCCTGTTTTGCGAGTGTTCGTATTTCGGCCATTTTCAGGGTCCTGATTGGAAAGAGTTAGGCATAAGAGTTAAAAAGAAAGAGTATTTTAGTAACCTTAGATTTGCTGATGGCATTGCCTTGATGAGTAACTCAGGGGACGAATTACAGTTCATAATTACTGAACTGCCCCCGGAAAGCAGAAAAGTATGTCTGAGAATTATGAGAAAGTATGTCTGAAAAGTATGTCTGCACAAAACTAAAGCAATGTGCTGCAGTCTCGGCAGAAAACAGCGTTTTCCGATAGGCGCGATACGCTGGAAGCTGTAAAGAAATGCGTTTACTTGGGACAGGTAGTATCCGCACAGCTAAACCATGAAAGTGAAATAACTAGAAGAATAAGAATTAGGTGGGTCATATCGGGCAAGCATTTTCAAATCATCAATGGTAATCTGCCACGACTGCATCTTGCCGGTACTTACCCACGCAGCAGCACGCTGGAGGCTCACAAAGAGGGTTCAGCTTGAATTAAGGACGACGCAGTGAGTGATGGAAAGGAAAATGGTTGGTGTAACCTTGAGAGACAAGAATAGAGCTGAGCGGGTCAGGGAACAAACTGAGGTTAATGATATCTTAGTTGAAATCAAGAAGAACAAATGGACATGGGCCGGGCATGTAACACGTAGGCAGGATAACCGCTGGTCATTGAGGACAACTGACTAGAATTTCAGCGAAGCCAAACGCACGAGGGGGAGACAGAAAGTTAGGTGGACTGATGAGATTAAAAGGTCGCAGGTATAACGTGGCAGCAGAAAGTACAAGACCGTGTTGATTGGCCTATCATGGGGGAGGCCTTTGCCTGCAGTGGGCGTAGTCAGGATGATGATGACGATGATGGTGATGACGACGACGACGATGATGATGTATTCCGGACAGCCAGTGATTTCGTTTTGTAGTCAGCTGCGCGTACAGTGTATATAATAAAGGTTGCTTCACTTTCGCATTTAGTACTGAACGATCTGCATCGGCTGAAACTTGAGTCGAAGACGATGGCTCCCCTTATGAAGGACATGACGTCACACACGCCAAGGTAAATTGGCAGTCACCAATGGTGGGCGGGGTATTTTAGCCGGTGATATTTAGGGCTCATTTTGCAGTGATATGTATTTTTACAGTTTTTTTTTCATATATGTACAGGTAGAATAGACCCTCCGTATCTATTTTTAGCTGAAAACCACAATTTAGTGGGTGACCATGTCATGGCTTCTTGAAGCCTACATTTGTAGATTGTGCAGAAATAACCAGTAGAGATCCATAACGGCCTTTCCACGGCAGGTGGTGAACGTGCAACGAAAACAATGATAAGTAGTTCGAACAAATAAAAGAACGAACGAACAAACAAACTACAGGCAAGCAAGCAAACGGACAAACGAACAAGCAGACAAAAAAAAAAAAACATTGATACCGAAAATAGTGTATTTGTTAAAGCCCTATGGAAAAGTGGTTCCCAAACTACAAGCCTTTTAATGAGCTCATATGCAGATGAATCACTCGTATCGCAACATGCTACAGTGTCACGGCATGTTGAATGGTTGAATGCCAACGTTTGCACGAAGAAATACTGCATTGTCGTAAACTTGTGGTTCCGTCTATTACGCTACTCACCTTGCATATCCGATGGTGTACAAAATAAGTCACAGTAAACTTTAATAGCCTCCCCTGTAATGTTACAAGAACAATTGCTTGCCTGGAAATTCATAAATTTGTTGGTGGCAGATGCCTAAGGCAAGTTTGTCATACAATGGCACTCACTACTTAAATATATGTCGCACTGACATTGCATGGTGGTTAACGTCACCGGGCGTAAAGTTAATCAAATGCTGCATAAAGTGGGTCCACGCAGTTGTAACGAATACGTGTAACAGACATGTGTGCGCTTTGATTTTCCTGAGCCACGGGGGCCGAGTGAGTGGTCGCCCACTGTAAATGTCAGCAACGTAAATGTCAATCGTAATCAGGCCGAAGTAATCCATCTGGTTAGTCAACAAAATTGCTTTCACCTGAATCAATGCGCAAGGTGACAAAATACGTCGTGCTCATCAACGACGCTCATATTTAAAAACGCTCATAAAACCATAACACGCGCATGGCAGGGCACTTTTAAAAACGTAGAAACGGCATGCATAAGTGGGGGCGGGCATTTCGTGAACAGCACTCTACCTTGAGAGCCGGTCGATAAAACTATACTGTGCGTGTTAACAAAAAAAGATGAACCTATGCAAATAAACTTAACGTCCTGTTTCAATAATGAATCTTTCAAAGGCGCACGCAACTTATATGTGTACTCAATTGGGATATCCTTTCAGAACCGTATAGTCACGTCGTTTCTCATCCGTTGCTTGAGACTGCGTGGACCTCTCTCCGAAAGCGCGTTACAGGAACGGTCGTACAGCAACGAACCTTCTTTGACGCTGTCAACTTCCTCAACGCCGCCACAAAAGAGGCTCGGGCTTGACACCTGAGTCGAAGAGAAAATAATTTACGGTCTATGCGCGGGAACTCCGCGGCTTGAGGCTCATCGACGTGTGCAGTTGGTGCGCTTCTTTTGTGTGACGAGCGCATTGACGCGTATATGTGCATCCATGCATCCATCCATGCATACTCGGTAAGTTTATACAAACTGTGTTTAGGTGTTTTTTATTTCTTTAGTTCCTCGCGAATCGGCGAGAGACCACGCTGTTTCCACGTATACGTTTGGACGTACCAGTGAAGTGTGTTCGTAAAACAGCATTAGAGTATATATTGATCATTAATTGCGCCCGCGACGCGTATAAAACGAAAGGATCAGGTGCTGCTCACCAAGATTCTGGGAGGACCGCCGAAACAGCGTGACCGTAGCTTGTGAATGCAGGGAATAAATATCGCGAGCAAAAGGGAGAGTTATAAGCTTTAGTTGGCTTGTGTTCGTAAGCTCGTGTCGCTCAGAATTCTTCGTGATTCGTCTCTGCGCTGAGCCAATATGAACAATATCGCCGGCGTTCATTACCGAAACGGGCTTATAGGAAGCTAACACTTTCATTGTACCGTCTCCAATCATCAAGCTCTATGGGTTGTCACAAATTGGAGATTTAGTTTCGAATCCGTGATTCGAAGATTGAACGACACGAATTCAAAGAGATCAAGCAAAATAAATAAATAAATAAATAAATAAATAAATATTATTTAGCATTATAATTTGCCCCGCAGTGCCTCAGAACCTGACGTACGTCGCTGCTGACTATCACAATGAAGACAGTTTGAGTGTTAAATGCAATTTGAAAATCGCGGGAAAAGTTCGGAGAGCCGTGCGCGTACATTCATAGAAATAATTCTTTTTTTTGTGTGTGTGTGAGTGAGTGTGTGAGTGAGTGTGTGTGCGTGTTTGTGTGTGTTTGTGCATGTGCGTGTGCGTGTGCGCGCGCGTGTGTGCGTGTGTGCGTGTGTGTGTGCGTGTGTGTGTGTGTGTCACTAGAGTGCATGTATTTACGATGTTCATGGCTATAGCGTATAGCGTACTGTCACCAGTACGAAGCAGACAAAATTGCTGTTCCTGATGACTGCATGAGTATCAGCTTCAGTACAGATTTATCACGACATAATTAGGCAGGGAAACGGAGCCTAAAAGATAGCAAAAATACTGAGAGTTGTGGTGGCCTGGACTGAGCAATAGTTGAATGCAGCAGACATCTCGAACATTTGACGTTATGACTCCTACAACTTGTTGTTGGTATAAGGGACAGAACAAACCAAATCAACTTACACGAAGAAAAAAAGGGTATACGAGAGCTTATTGCTTAGCAAAGCCTTTTGAATACGAGAATGACCGACAGGCATTGACATGGGCGTGTGAATCATCACTGCATATAGGATTGATTATAGTGAGGCGGCAGAGCACATATCTTACGCGTTCCAGTTCCCTTTCATCTATCTGCGTCTCTCTTTCCCTCTTTCCTTACAAGTTCTTAGTGCGTCTTTTGGACGAGTATCCCGTAGGCTGACGCCGAATCCTTCGAATAGCGCGTCTCGCCGAGGAAAACCCCTGGAAACTGGAAACTACCCTTTATGCTCAATTCGCGACATGCATCTCAAGATGTACGAAGATGCAAATAACGGACGCGGTCGTAAATATGCCGCAGACAGATGCGTCCCACGCAGACAGAGGAATGGCATGCCGCTTAGCGTTCACTCCCTGCAGATGCGCCGGTGCCAAGCGGAGTCGCGACCTTTGAGATATGCTTGCGAGGCCCGCTCTCCTGCTGATTGTTGTGCAAGGTAAGTTGTATAGAACGCGCTCGTCGACTTGCGCTCTTCATTCTCGATGGCAATCTCGTCGGAAACGGAGGCCTAGTTCGCCCGAACCTTGGTCAACGTGTCCGATTTTCGAGCCAGCGGCTAAAGGGACAACAGTATGTAAGCTTTTCGTTAGCTAAAATCGAAAGCGATTTCCACGCCAAGTGAAAGCTGCACGCACTGTAGAGCATTTAATCGCATGTATATGTGTGTATGCTGTGCTTTATTCTTTATTCTTTATTCAATGATTACACCGCTTAGTCCGAAGGCGCTGCAGCAGGGGTATCTGCCTTATTATATTATTTTCGACGTTTTCCTGTGTTTCGCTCTTTTGTGTTTTTTGTTCTGTTTTAGTATGATTATCTGTTATTTTATACCCTTCCCCATCACATTCCTGAGGTTTTGCTATTTGTTTTGCGATTACTATAAAAGTTCTTCGCTATGTTCGCCTTTGTACGGTTTTTCTGCTGTTTGCTTCTTCGAGCGTGGTGCTGCTAACTCCTGACGCTGGCTTTTCGCTGGCTCTGACAGACGAATTTGCCCTTCGGCGAAGCTGGCGTTCATGACTAAGCGCGTGGTAGCGTTACACACAAATGAGCAGCCTGCCTGGGTTATATGCATCAGGGCGTTGGACTGGGTAATTGTCAAAATAGATATTGTAGTGGGGAAGAGAGCCCGTATCGTAGGAGCAACTGGAAGACTACGATGAAAAGCTCAGAGAGCGCGTGGCAGTGACTGACACCCCTGAAAGCACGCAGTTCGTTTTTCAGTTAAAAAAAAAACACCTTATAATACAAAGTTGAAATGGATACATGGCTGTGTTTTGTTTCCCCGCTTGATTTCGACAATTTACCAACTAGCCGAGTCTAACACCTTGTTATCATGTACAATGGGCAAATCATATGATATCATATGATATCATATGATATCATATCATAACATATCATATCATATCAATGGGCAAATGTCTTCGCGTTCAATTTTCCCGACAGCAAGAGTCGTCATGTTCGGGTGTCATCGCCGCCGCTTCGTGCAAGACTCGTGTGATCTCCCACCATATAATGTGTGGGACGCCCCCCTTAACAAGCAGCTGCCGTTTTCGGGTTCCTTGAGCCTTCATTTTGGACCTGAAGACGCATGCCTAGAATTTTGAAGTCAAGATCGAGTGCCAGCCTGCACCGTCATTTTCTTCTTGCGGTGTCTTGCGTTTCCCCATGGTTTGTTATCCGGCACCTATAGAGTAGCATAAAAGGCGAAAAGCCAGGCAAACATCTCCAGCTCTTCGTTAAGCTATATCTCTCTCCCTTGATTTGTATTGTATCAAACATGAAACCCGCGTGATGCCAATGCTAGACATGAGACGATGACGGGGTAATCCATTAAGCTGCTCCGCAGTTAAAAGAAATAAACCGAGCAGTCCATACCAGCGAAGCAGAAACTTGTGGCCCCAGTGTTTATCGCGAGCTGCAATGTATCAGAGTCTCTTCTGCTGTAGTATTTCATTTCTTTATCGCCACATATAGGAGATGCGTGCTTCAAATTTCGAACTTGGTGACGTTAGCTTAAATTACTCTTAACAAGACCCGAAAAAGTTCGTGACTAGTGACGTGAATTAATCAGGTCACGAAACGTCAAACGTATCCACCGAGCTTTTTTTTTTTATTTCACGCGTCTGCGTCTGCACAATTCGTTTACGTCCAGTGTATCACACATCAGGTGCAATGCTGCGGAAGCTACGCAGCAAGTTCTGCCAGCAAGATGTTTATTTCCGCATGTCTCGTCGTCGATTCAGTCATTGTAAATGCTGTGCGAGCAAACCACGAGCCCACGCGCAAGGCGTCGTGTTCACAAATAAAATATCAGAAAGGAAAAACAACCAAACGTTCGGTAATGCACGACAACAAATTGATAGCGCCGGTCCTCGTCTCCTGCGTTTGTTGTCTAACCGTTTGCTGTGATCAGTTTAATAATGATAGCCGTAGAACGGAGTTTGTTTCTAAAACACAAAACACCTGCCTGCATTACTTAGCCTAAATTAAGGAAAAAGAAGCACGTTCTGGTCGATTAAGGCATCGAACTGCTTTTTGGTGCAAGCGCACTTACTGTAAGAAGTCTAATGAGGCTGTGGAGTGTTTTACTTGATTTATGAAGCAGAGTATAGTTGTTTAAGATTTAGCATGCTAAATCTTGACAGGTGTGTTTCACGGGTGTGTTTTGGCGCCTTTAACACATATATACTCTGCAGAGTATATATGTGTTAAAGGCACCGAAACACACCCGTGAAATGGTGCATATAAGTTACATGCCGCCAGCAGTCGAAGTAACCATATCTATGATATGCTGTCACACTCTATTTCCCATTGCAGACGGTCTATGCGCGTATGAGCAATAGAACGAAAACGTTTAAACGAGAAACGTTCCGCATGCTTCACCCTCACCCTCCTTTTCTTCCTCACTCTCACGTTTTTTACTCCTCACGCTCACTCCTTTTTTCACCCTTTTGTTATACTGTACTCTTCACGGCTATGCTATGCCTTACTCTCTCTCCTCCTCCTGTCCCCTCTACTCAACCCTTCTTCCCTTTCCAGCATGCATACTATACAATAAATTACATGGCTATATATATATATATATATATATATATATATATATATATATATATATATATATATATATATATATATATAATGAGATATAACAGACAGTAATGCCAAGGAATGTACAGGGGAAGTTATTAACATTAATGGAATGTAAATAAGAAGAAAGAAAAGTGGATGAAAAAATTACCAACTGTAAGCTTACAGTTGGTAATTTTTTCATCCACTTTTCTTTCTTCTTATTTACATTCCATTAATGTTAATAACTTCCCCTGTACATTCCTTGGCATTACTGTCTGTTATATCTCATTATTATTGTGTTAAAAACACGGAAAAACGAGCCCTTAGGTATGCACTTCTTTCCCTTATATATATATATATATATATATATATATATATATTGTGAGGAACCGGTTTATTCGGCCAGGCTCGAGCTCAATCACGCCGGTGATGATATTCTTAGATGAAGAAGATGTACAGGTGGTGATGATTACAAAGAGAATAAAGAGTCATTCGCTTGTCGCGCTCACACTAATTCCCCCGCGCGGTGAAAGCGGCCGCCTGGTCGCTTGACAGTATTATGAAATGCGTCGCGCATAAGGCTTTAAACGAGATACGTGCACTATCTCTGTTCCTCGGCAACGATGATCAGGACTAGCGCTAAGAGGAGAAACGCGGTAATTGACAGGAGATGTCTGTTCGACCACCGTGTATGGCCCAATGAAGCGACTGATGAATTTGTCGCATAGGCCGGGGACGCGTAGTGGAGTCCATAGAAGAACTTCGTCACCAGGGGAAAAACTCACAACACGGCGAGACGAGTCGTAGCGAGATTTTCGAGTGTCTTGAGAGAGGCCGGTGTTAACACGGGCCTGGTGACGGCAGTGTGCGAGACGAGATAGGAATTCTTCAGAGAAAGGAGCCGTCGAGGGTGCAGGGGCCGAAAGGAAAGAGACATCCAGAGCGAAACTCGGCGAGCGACCATGGACGAGAAAAAATGGAGAAAAGCCGGTAGTGCGTTGAGCAGCCGTATTATAGGCGAATGTCACGAAGGGTAGAATTGCATCCCAGTTCGTGTGGTTGGGGTGAATGTACATGGCGATCATGTCCGATAGGGTCCGATGAAACCGTTCAGTCAATCCGTTGGTCTGCGGGTGGTAGCTAGAAGTGGTCTTGTGAACAGTGTTCGAGGCACGCAAAACTTGCTCGACAATGGAAGATAGGAAGACTTTGCCACGATCACTGAGGAGAATGCGTGGAGCTCCATGACGCAAAAAGATGTGGCGAAGAAAGAAATCGGCGATCTCAGTGGCAGTCCCAGATGGTATAGAAGCTGTTTCTGCGTAGCGGGTAAGGTGGTCGACTGCCGTGACAATCCAGCGATTCCCATTGGATGATATAGGAAGAGGGCCATACAAGTCGATTCCAACGACTTCAAAAGGTGAGGCGGGACAAGGAAGAGGTTGCATTAAGCCAGCCGGAGCAGTTGTCGGTCGTTTTCGCCGTTGGCAATGGACACAGGAGGCGACGTACTTAGCGACGGCTGAAGAGAGGCCAGGCCAAAAACAACGACTTCGTATTTTGTCGTAAGTCTTGTGGTAGCCTAGATGAGCAGCGGTTGGATCATCATGAAAAGCTTCCAGAACTTCACGTTGCAGAGAACGTGGGATGACGGGTACCCACTTGTTGCCATCGATGTGGTAAACGTAGCGACATAAAGCATCACCGACAAGCTTAAATTGTTTAAGTTGTCGACGGAGTCTGGCGTTTGGAGGAGTAGTAGAGCCGGTCAAGCGGTCAACAATGGTGCGGCAGTATGGGTCGACACGTTGTTGTGAAACAAGGACGGATAGGGTGGCAGGTGATGAACTTAGCGCTGCGATTGGAGAGGTGCTGTTGTTTTGGAGTATCGATGGAGAATTGCTTCCGCCGGGCAAAGGACAGCGCGATAGAGCATCAGCATCTTGATGCTTCTTCCCAGATCTGTAGGTGACATCGAAATCATACTCCTGTAAGCGAAGCGCCCAGCGACCAAGGCGACCCGATAAGTTTTTCAGCGATGAAAGCCAGCATAGGGCGTTATGGTCGGTCACGACGGTAAAATGACGGCCGTGAAGATATGGTCGGAATCTTTGCACTGCCCAAACAACAGCAAGGCACTCCTGCTCTGTGATAGTGTAGTTCTTTTCTGGAGCGGTAAGAGCACGACTTGCGTAGGCAACGACGCGTTCGCGTGAGTTTTTGTCACGCTGCAAGAGTACCGCACCGAGACCATGACTACTTGCGTCGGTGTGAAGGATGGTGGGTGCGGTGGAATCGAAGTGGCACAGTACCGGATCCGACGTGAGGGCTTGCTTCAATGCCGTGAAAGCGCTTTCGCAGTCTTCGGACCAAATGAAGGGGACGTTCTTTGCGAGGAGTTGATGGAGCGGAGACGCAAGTTCCGCGAAACCACGTATGAAGCGCCGGAAGTAAGAAAATAACCCAAGAAAGCTAAGCAGGTCCTTCTGACGTAGTGGACGAGGAAAATCGAGGACAGCGGCAAGCTTCTCGGGGTCGGGCCGAATTCCTTCTTTGCTGACAAGGTGGCCGAGAACCTTGATTGTCTTGCTAGCAAAGGTACATTTCTTGGTGTTAAGCTGTAGACCGGCTTTTGCAAGGCATGTGAGGACTTCGTCAAGACGTTGTAGATGCTGCGAGAACGTGGATGAAAACACTACTATGTCATCGAGATAGCACAGACATGTTTTTCATTTCAAACCACGCAATACGCCGTCTATCATGCGTTCGAAGGTGGCGGGCGCATTACAGAGTCCAAAAGGCATCACATTGAACTCGTACAAACCATCTGGCGTTGAAAAGGTGGTCTTCTCTTTATCAGACTCCGACATTGGTATCTGCCAGTAGCCTGACCTAAGGTCGAGGCTGGAAAAATACTTTGCGCCCTGTAATGAATCCAGTGCATCGTCGATCCGAGGGAGGGGATAAACATCCTTGCGCGTTATTTTGTTTAGCGCACGGTAATCGACGCAGAAACGCATTGTCCCATCTTTCTTTTGAACGAGAACAACTGGGGATGACCAGGGACTCGAGGAAGGGCGTATGATGTTGCGTCGTAGCATGTCTGAGACGTTTTCCTCGATGATCTTGCGTTCTGCCTGAGACACGCGATATGGACGCCGATGTACAATACGAGAGCCGTCAGTCTGGATGCTGTGAGTAGCGGTGGTAGTCATGCTGAGGGCGGGCGAGTTCACGTCAAATAGAGAACGGTGTCTATTTAACAGGGCGAGCAAATCTTCAGTTTGATCAGGTGTTAAGTCATTGCTTATTGTCGCCGACACAGGTGTGGCAGAGGCATTGAATGGCAATGATTGCGACTTCGGAACATCGTTGTGGTTGTTGTTCGGAAAAGTAACAATCGCAACAGGCTCACTGTCGACCGCGCAAGATACTGTTGAGCCACAGGGGAGCAGTACACACTCGGGCGTTTGATTTATGGCGGTTAGGTACGTACACCCATCGAAGAAGCGAATAAGCCCCGGTGTGATCACAATGCCCCTACGTAGGGTATGACCGTAAGGGAGAATTAGTACGTCGCCATCCACAATGTCGGTGCAATTAACACTTATAATTTCTTCGATGTATGGCCGAAGTACATAATCTGACTTGGTGACAAGGCGGATGCGTCCATCTTGTTCAAGCGGAGAAAAGTCAGTGGCGTTTAGATGCAGGAGGCGCTGATCACATGATATGAAAGCGGACGCAGAAGACAAGAAATCCCACCCAAGAATGAGAGCGTGGGTGCACTCACGAAATACCGCGAAAACAATGTGATGACGAATGCCTTCTATGCAGACACGAACGGTACACTGTGCAAGTGGACGAATGAGAGCGTTGGTCGCCGCACGTAGAGGTGGGCCGCCATAAGGTGTGGTGACTTTTCGAAGGCGGGAACAAAAATCAGCACGAATAATCGAAACGGCAGCGCCAGTGTCTACAAGAGCCTCAACACGTACACCTTCTACAAACACTACTATCAAATTCGATGGCCACTCTGGAGGAATTGTTAGCTGTCCAAGGGATGCAGTTTCCCCTCCTAAAACTGCATCGGGGAGTTTTCCGCGTGGGCGTTCGTGGAATGGGAGGCGGGCCGTAGAGGCGACACTGAACGGCGACCTGGCGAAGGCGACCTGCGGCGAGACGTACGGGAATTCCCAGGCATGTCCGTATGGTAAGTAGGTGACGGTGAACGGTAATAGGACGATCGGGGGGGGGGGGTGGCCGTAAGTAGTTCATGGTCGGGCGGAAGCTTCGATGTTCTTCGGGAGCGTAGCCGCGTTGCTCGTCTTGTTGGCGCCTTCGACAAAACCGAGCGATATGTCCTCGATAGCCGCAGTAGTAACAGGTTGGCCGAGGTGGGCGCTGAGGTGCGTAGTAAGGTGGTGCACGCACTGGCGGTGATAACGAAGCCACAGGCGTATGGTCTGCTCTTGTAGGCACAGAAACGGTGGGTGCGGCAGAGAGCGCGGCAACTTCGGCGTTCGTGCGCGTCCACGCAGGTCTGTTGGAACACGTCGCACGCGATGCGGAGGCGATCTCTTGTTTAATCAGGTCTCGCAAGCTATCTTTTTCAGGAGGTGAAGTAACTTCGACAGCACAGGAAGAGCAGCGCCCGTGCAGCTCTTCACGAACGATGTCGCGAATAAGCGCACGCAAGTCGAGGGGTGCAGGCAAAGGAACGTCGGTGGCATCGTAGCAAAGGCGAAGAGACTGAAGCTCGTCAAGTCGCTGACAGATGGTTATCACGTCCTGGGTGGTGGCAAGATTTTGCGTGGCGAGGGCGTTAAAGGCGACGGTGTTAATGCCTTTAATAATGTGGCGTATTTGGTCGTTTTGAGACATGCCGGTGTTAACGCGCTTGCACAGTGCAAGGACATCCTCAATATATGAGGTGTAAGATTCACCCGGCAGCTGCGTGCGTTGAGCGAGTTTCTTCTTTGCTGCCTCAGTGCGAACTGCAGGGGCACCAAATACCTGACGAATTAGCTGCTCGAAAGTGTCCCAGTCGGGAAGATCCGGGTGGTGGTTCCAGAACCAAGTTTTCGCAACATCGGACAAGTAAAATGGGACGCTGCGCAACTTGTGTGGATTGTCCCACCCGTTCAAATCGCTGACGAGGTCGTAGTTCTTGATCCAGTCTTCGACATCATCGCCTCGGAGACCGGAAAACACAGGTGGATCACGCAGGCGAGTGTTGTTGGGCGGAGCGGGGGGCGGTGGCTGCAGTAGGACGGCGACGTTGGATGGGCCAGGGTTTTCTTGGGCCGCCATGGCAGGGGGTTGTACGCGACGACCCGAGCGGAGCTCCAGCGAGAACGGGCGAGAGGACTTGAGGGAACGAAAAGCACAGTCCACCACTTGTGAGGAACCGGTTTATTCGGCCAGGCTCGAGCTCAATCACGCCGGTGATGATATTCTTAGATGAAGAAGATGTACAGGTGATGATGATTACAAAGAGAATAAAGAGTCATTCGCTTGTCGCGCTCATATATATATATATATATATATATATATATATATATATATATATATATATATATATATATATATACCCTCACCCTTACCCTCCTTTTCTTCCTCACTCTCACGTTTTTTACTCCTCACGCTCACTCCTTTTTTCACCCTTTTGTTATACTGTACTCTACACGGCTATGCTATGCCTTACTCTCTCTCCTCCTCCTGTCCCCTCTACTCAACCCATCTTCCCTTTCCGGCATATATATATATATATATATATATATATATATATATATATATATATATATATATATATATATATATATATATATATATATATATTGTGAGCAATATTCATGCGCGTCATTTTCTCATATGTACATACTCATCATCATCTGCCTGACATGTGTTGTGGGGCAGAGGCTCGGCAAGTAAAAGAAGTGTCTATCAGCCAAAACGTTGCCTTACAAGTGGTGGAGAGTGCTTTCCGGTCCCCTGGTCCTCTCTCTGCAGCGCTTTTTCGTTATCTTCCACTACCAACCATCCCTGGAGCTCCGGTCGGGTCGCCGTCTGCGCAGTCAGCCCATGGTCATGTCGCAAGACGAGCACAACAACACGGCTCCATACACCCCGCCTACACCCCTGGGCATGCCTTCATGGACTGTCACCGCCCCTCAAAAAGACCCCCCGATGTTCGCCGGCCTTCGCGGTGAAGACGTTGAAGACTGGTTGGATGAGTACGACCATATGAGTGCGCTTAACTATTGGCATGATTCTGTGAAGCTGTCCCGCGTACCGTTCTACCTGACGGGGGTCGCTAAGACATGGTTTCTCAACCATCAACTGGATTTCCCGGACTGGCCTACCTTTAAGCAGCAGCTCCGTCAGATATTTGCCAACCATGCAGACATAGCCAAATGGAAGCTTGCTGAACGTGTTCAGCACTCCGGCGAGTCTTATACCTCGTACATTGAGGATGTCCTCGCCCTATGCCGTCGCATCGACAGCTCGATGGCGGAACATGACCGCGTTCGCCACCGGCTCAAGGGCATAGGCGCCGTCGCATTTAACGCTTTAGCGGCAAAGAACCCCACCATGGTCGCGGATATCATCAGTACGTGTCAGCGACTCGATGACCTTCAACTTATACGTTTACAGCCTGACACAGGAGATCTCAGGCCAGCGCATGACAATGAGCTCCGGTCGTTGATACGGTCCAGGATCCGCGAGAAGCTGCAACTCCAGGCCACCTCGTCGTCTTATGAGCTCCACATAACGCCTTCTGCAGGCAGCCTCCGCAACATCGTCCGGGAGGAGCTGGCATCCATGACGTGTAAGCAAGCCCCGAGCTCGCATACAACTCCAAAGCCGACATACGCTCAGGTAGTTGCAGCGTCACCTTCTCAACAATCACCACAGTACGTGTCAACTACACAGTCCTCACTGAATGCCCTTGCCCCAAGGGCACCGCCTCCTTCTTTCCATGCCTGGCGTCCAACTCGACCGATTTGCTATTATTGCGGAATACGTGGCCACATTTCACGGTTCTGTCGTCGACGTCAACAAGACGAAAGGCGGGGCTATGGTCACTTCGAGAGGGATGAGTTTGCCACTGCTCCACAACATCGCCACCCATATCAACTGTACCAACGCCGCTCACCATCTCCACAGCACTTCGACGCAGCCAGTACATTCTGCTCCTCACGCCGTCGTTCCCCGTCACCTATGCGCCGTTCCTTGTCACCACTTCGTCCGGCTACCACGGCGTCTCATTTGATGATTGATATGTGGGGTTTAACGTCCCAAAACCACCATATGATTATGAGAGACGCCGTAGTGGAGGGCTCCGGAAATTTCGACCACCTGGGGTTCTTTAACGTACACCCAAATCTGAGCACACGGGCCTACACCATTTCCGCCTCCATCGGAAATGCAGCCACCGCAGCCGGGATCCGAAGGCGTCTGATCACCGCCCGGAAAACTAAACAGTGCAGCTACAGGAGGGAAAGCTGCATTTGGCGGACTGCATCGAACTCCTCCGGAACGCCCTTCAAATGTACTTTCAGTGTGTGTTGAGGGTATATGGACTGAAGCCTTGGTGGACACAGGTGCATCGCTCTCAGTGTGGACTTGTGTTCCCATTTGCGCAAAGTGAAGACACCGTATGATGGCCCTCGCTGTGCTAATGCGGTTTTCGTTCAGCCTTCTGGTGTTTGCACAGCACGAGTTTTTATTGAGGGCATCCTTCAGCATATACAGTTCCTCGTTCTGTCATCGTGTACTAATGCGCTCATTTTAGGGTGGGGCTTTCTTTCCTCAGCTTCAGCCGTGATATCTTGCCGTCAGAGGATCATTCGTATGTCAGATACTGCGCTTTCGTCCGATAAAGATGCTCATAGCCAGCGCTTCGTCACCGCTGATGACTGTTTTATTCCTCCAGACAATGAGCATATTCTGACCTTGACATCAGATAAGATCAGTACTGGTGATGTGTTCCTGGCACCGTGTGGACGCTACATCTCTGGTGGGCTTACCATCGCCCCTAGCCTGGTGCGCTTTCATGATGGCAGAGCATTAGTTACGGCAGTTAACCCTACTTCTTTGCATGTTGCACTGCCCCAGGGCACCAGTGTGGTTTGCTTCACAGACACCGAACCACTTTCTCTGGTGCCCCTTCACGCAGACGCACCATCTTTCTCTACGAGTTCTGATGACGATGCTACGACGGCTGCTTCAACAGCCACAATAAATCCCGATCTCACGTCAGCGCAAAAGCAAGAACTTTTGGGTATCCTTCAAAAACACAGTGCTTCATTTGATGTAAATTCCAAGCTTTTGGGTCGCACTTCCGTCGCCGTACATCGAATTGAAACGGAAGGCAATACAATTGTACACCGCCGCTCATATCGAGTGTCATCCGCAGAGCGGAAAATCATCGAGAACAACGTTGCTGATATGCTCAAACGAGATGTTATCCGGCCTTCGTCCAGCTCGTGGTCATCCCCTGTAGTGCTAGTCCGAAAGAAGGACGGTTCGGTGCGATTCTGCGTTGATTATCGAGCACTTAATAAGATCACGCGAAAATACGTGTACCCGATCCCACGAGTCGACGACGCACTTGACTGTCTGCAAGGCGCTGAATTTTTCTCTAGCCTGGATTTACAGTCTGGTTATTGGCAAATACCTATGCACGAAGCGGACAAAGAAAAAAACTGCATTTGCAACACCAGACGGGCTGTATGAATTAAATGTGATGCCATTCGGTTTATGTAATGCTCCTGCCACGTTTGAACGCATGATTGACACAGCTCTACGCGGCCTAAAATGGAAAACATGTCTTTGTTATCTAGATGACATCGTCATTTTCTCCACTTCTTTTCGTCAGCACCTTGATCGTTTAGACGAAGTTTTGACGTGTATTTCTAATGCTGGACTTCAGCTAAACTTAAAGAAATGCCATTTCGCCAACGAGAACATCAGGTGTTGGGCCACCTTGTCAGCAAAGATGGCCTTCGCCCGGATCCTGACAAGCTTGCTGCCGTGATACGCTTCCTTCGGCCAGAAAATCAGAAACACCTACAAAGTTTCCTGGGCCTGGCGTCCTACTTCCGCCGCTTCATCAGCCATTTTGCTACCATCGCGTCGCCACTGCATAAGCTGCTGACATCCGGATCAACTTTCGCTTGGAACGACGACTGCGAGCGTGCCTTTCAAGCCCTAAAGCATGCTTTAACATCCGACCCTGTTCTGTGCCATTTCGACGAGAACGCACCTACATGTCTCCACACCGACGCGAGTGGCCATGGCATTGGTGCAGTTCTTCTACAGCGGGATGCCACTTCACGGGAAAGAGTTATTGCGTACGCTAGTCGTGCTCTTACGGCTGCTGAACAGAACTACTCCATAACTGAGCAGGAGTGCCTTGCTGTCGTTCGGGCCGTAATAAAATTTCGACCGTATCTTTACGGACGCTACTTCACAGTCATTACAGACCATCACGCCTTGTGCTGGCTATCGTCACTGAAAAACTTGCCTGGTCGCCTCGGTCGTTGGGTGCTCCGCCTACAAGAGTACGATTTTGACGTCATCTATAAGTCTGGCAAAAAACACCAAGATACAGATGCTCTCTCTCGCTGTCCCCTTCCACTGTCATCATCGAGTACGTCAGGTGATTGCTCGTCTGGTGGGCGAAACTCTGCGTCACCCCTCACAATATCACAACTTGCGGTTATCGACACGCCGGCTTCAAATCACTACACCGAGTTCGCCGCACGCCAGCGTGATGATCTATATTGCAATAGCATTATTCAACGCCTGAATGGTATATCATCTACTCCTAATGCTAGATTGCGCCGACAACTACGGCAATTTAAGCTCAATAACAATGTGCTCCATCGTTACGTTTACACTACTGATGGACACCGCTGGGTTCCAGTACTTCCGCGTTCTCTACGTCACCAAGTCCTCGAAGCCTTTCACGACGACCCATGTGCAGGCCACTTGGGATTTCACAAAACACAAAGCCGCATCAGGAAACGTTTCTTCTGGCCTGGCATCTCTACCTTTGTGGCCAAATACGTTGCATCTTGCCATCTGTGTCAACGGCGGAAGCGGCCAACTTCGTCTCCTGCCGGCCTTCTGCAACCCATGCCGTGTCCCGAGACTCCTTTCGCCATCGTTGGCATAGACCTACTAGGACCTCTCCCCATCACACCAGCAGGTAATCGTTGAAATGTGACTGCTGTCGATCACTTGACACGGTACGCAGAGACTGCTGCATTACGCACAAGTTCTGCTTCAGACGTCGCAGACTTCTTTCTCAACGCCATTTTATTGCGTCACGGTGCACGTCGCGTCCTCCTGAGTGATCGCGGCAAGACGTTCCTGTCCACCATAATCGAAACCCTGCTCACAACCTGTGGTACAGTACATAAGACGACGTTAGCCTACCACCCCCAAACTAATGGGCTGACAGAGAGATTTCATCGAACACTAACATACATGCTATCCATGTACATCACACCAAACCACGACAACTGGGATACGATTTTGTCTTTTGTGACGTTTGCCCATAACACCGCTGTTCAAAGAACTACTGGCTACTCGCCTTTCTACCTCGTGTACGGCCGTTCACCGACATTCACCATCGACGTCTCTTTCCTAAGTGTGCCAACCGACGCCTCGGTAACCGTATCAGAGCAGTTCATCGCAAGGCTCGAGGAATGTCGGCAACGGGCTCGCCTTAATACAGAAGCCAATCAGCAAGATCGCAAACAGCGCTACGACAGCTCTCATTGCGACGTCTTCTTCAGTCCTGGGGATGAAGTGTTGCTTTGGACGCCCATTAGTACTCCAGGATTGTGCGATAAATTTCAGTCACGCTTCATTGGACCCTATACAATCAATGAACAAACGTCACCAGTGAACTACCGTGTCACTCCCAGCGACCTTTCTTCGGATCGTCGCTGTCGTGGTTCGGAGATTGTCCACGTATCGCGTCTGAAGCCATTAGTTCGACGTTCCGTTTCCGTCTAAGACGCGTCCGGGCTGGCCGCTCAAGCGTGGGGGGGGGGGGGAAATAAGTGTGAGCATTATTCATGCGCGTCATTTTGTCATATGTACATACTCATCATCATCAGCCTGACATGTGTTGTAGGGCAGAGGCTCGGCAATTAAAAGAAGTGTCTCGCAGCCAAAACGTTGCCCTACAATATATATATATATATATATATATATATATATATATATATATATATATATATATATATATATATATATATATATATATGGTCTTGCCTATACATAGCCGTCTTGATGCCATACATGGTTGGCTATGCTGCACGCGGGTTTGCCTGATGACTTGAAGCAATGACACGAGATAACAGCAAGATGGCGGCATGCAGCATTTCTCTTTCCCTCCTTTGTTCTCTCTTGCTCAGCCTCAGCTCCCTTTTCTGCCGCTTGGTTTACATGGCCATAGGTGGCCATAATATACAACCGTGGTCTTAAACACGCGTTCATCGTCCCACAATTCTTTCATGACTTTCTAACTGCTTGTACGAAATGGTGCTCGCGTTTAATAACGCTCTGTGCGGGTGAGCTACACGGATGTGACTGGTCTTTAAGAATGTTTTTTGTGAGGCGCACCCCATGCAGTCACCTATTTTGTTCAAGATCGGCATCCATTCTTGATATTAGTAAAATTCCCTTTAAAATTGACCTTTATATGATATAGGGAAAAATGCTTCTTTCACATAACAACTTTAGTGGATAATTTGTTCGAGGCACACTGCCACAATATTCATAAACCAACTTACCCTACCCCCTAAGAAGTGTCAGATGTCTTCATGTCGTTTCCATCTCAATACGCACCTCACGTTCGTATCTCTGGCGTACCGGTCTTGTGTACAAAGTTACGCTGAAGAATTCTCGCTACTGTTTTCAAGAACAACCTCTGTTCTAAGAAATGGTATTGCCTAATTTAAGCCCAAGACGAGAAATGTGTATTGTAAAGTCGACGTTGTTTTCCATTATTTTGCATTGCACATAGTTGCTTGTTTTCCTTTTGCTTCAATCGCAAAAACTATCTAAGTTTGCCTATGCACTGTGAAAACTATGCTTTGCAGTAATGTAATTAAAGCAGCTCCTGTTCTTTTCATAAAATACCTGACTACTGATTTTTTAGCTGTGTTTGCTAAGCTATTGATATTGTTTCTGGGGACAACGATTTAGTTAAAGAAATTCGATTGGAAGTGTATCAAGCGTTTTGAGAATCGCCACGCATAGGTCTGATTGAAAACAATGTTTCTGTTGTTTACAGGATGCATTGAAACTATGCTTTGCCAACTACCTGGATCCAACTTGAAAAAGTCGAAACAGTGGAGTGAGTGAACATATTTTCTGGGGGCTGTCAGATAGATATAGGGTAACTAATATAGGGCAGTTACAAAGCACGCAACAATTTATGTCATTTAGAAGTGTGGTGTGGGCAGTCATGGGGAGCTCAAGTTACCACAATCTAGTGGTAAAAAGAAGTTTTTTTTTTTAAATCTTGAGTTCGAGATCGCATGCAAGAATGGATGTGGCAATGGTTCCGAGGGCAACCAATTGGGTGGCCGTCAATGATAGATTTCTCCTCAATCATTTGTGAAAAGCCAACTCAGCCGGCGTATAACTTGTTCTTCTGCTCATGATAATCTTTTGGTTTGTTTAGGAAATTCGCTGAAAAATACAAGCCAGTGTGTTTCTATAGACTGTGATAGCAGAACGCTCGACGTATGTGTTTGTGCCAGCATCGGAGTAATGACGTAACTTGGCTAATATGAAAGCTTCAACTTCCGAGACGGATTGTCATTTAGCGAGATCAATTTTATCGGTGACAGGCCGAAGCTCTCACTAATAAAATTGAAAGACACAGTGGTTTAGGATTCCTCGCACTTATCCTTGTTTTCAAACATTATTCAGTTTCCTCAGTTTATTGTTATATCTTTTTATATACCAGAACAGAACCTAAAGGTACTCTCTGCCATGCTTCATTGCTCTCCTGTTTTGTGTCGCAATAAAAAGCGTAACATGCGAAGTGTCTAACCTTGCAGAAATTTCTCTAGGAAAAGCGTAGAAAAAAAATGGCCCCGTATCTGCATGTAATCTGCAAATGTCGTCGAAAGATGATGTCTTGCGTATAAAGAGAGTGAACAAAACATTTATTTGAACTTCTGGGCAAGAGAATTGGTGAATCGTATTTTGGAGGCGCTGCGTTAGAGTGCCTCGAGCGTGCAGCGGAGGTGAACGAGCGCATCAAGTCACGTCACACGTGAGACATGAGCCAACCCCAATTACGCTCAATAAAGTGAAACTTAAACTGACATCTGGCAGTTTTCTTGGAAAACGAAACGCGTGGCTCAGAGAAGGGTGTGCGCGCCCGTCTCAGAGGTTATAAGGTGTAGAACGCAAGGCGACGGTTAGGTGCCACCACCGTCTTGTCTTAGCAAAGCGTTAGAAACACTCGCCTTTTCGTGCAAGTGTTCCATGGTTAGCGCATCGCGATAAGCGCTACGGTCCTTAATATTACTTATGCCTTTCCTAGTAAAAGACGCACATGCAGAATATATACGTGTTGTTGTGGTGCCCCAGGCATGCGCAATTATTGCTTTTTCAAGTGACAATTGCGGAAGTATGAACTCTAAATCTTGAGCAACATTGGTGGGCGCTGCGTATGGAGTCGGCCGTACAAATGCACAGATAAATGTACAGACAGACCAAAATTTTTCCGTCGAAGGTCCCCGAGAAAGACTATCGTCTTAAAAAAAAACTTTTTCGGTCTGCGTTATGCCTCCTTCCATCGGTGGGAACAATGCCCACAGCACTGGTCGGTGATGGTGAAAGTCGAAAACTGAAACCGTGTGCGGTTTTTGCAGGCTTCATCAAGTTTGGTTATTAGTAAAACAAATACATCAGTGGTAATATGAGGCACGCACACACTTTTTTTTGTTATTCTCCTGAGTGGTGGCGGATGCCGTGGTCTCGTTTCTACACCGGTTGCAGGCAGGCATGCAGGCAAGCGAACACAGCGCCAGCAGCGCCACCGGGCCTATTTGAATGCGCGAGACAAAAAAAAAAAAAAGCAAAAACTGGTCTTTGGCACAACTTAAAGCTGCCTCAAGTGCATAAAATACAATTTCAAGTTGAATGTGTCCAGTCTACCTGCAAAATAGGTCTACCTGCGAGGTCATAATGAAATAATTGGAAGCGCCAACAAACGGGACACAAGAGAAGAGACAAACAAGCACAGACTGAAACTCAGTTTATTCAGAGAAGAAATTATATACGAGAAAGATGAGAAAGGAAAAAAAAAACTGGAGAGAAGGTTCCACCATCATCGGGTGTCGTCCAGAAGCAAGATTTCACAATCTAACAATCTTTGTCTTATACAGCCATCAAGACACAAAAACTAGAGAGATTGCGGAAGCCTTTTTTCATTAAAAAGAATACTGATAGTTGTGTTAGTTTACCGTCTACATCACTGTTAGATTGCAAAATCTCGTTTCTGGACGACACCTGCTCATGGTGGAACCTTCTCCCCAGTTTTTTCTCTTTCTCATCTTTCTGGTATATAATTTGTTCTCTGAATAAACTGAGTTTCAGTCTGCGCTTGTTTGTCTCTTGTGTCGCGTTGGTTTGCGCTTCCAATTATTTCAATATGAATGTGTACCAACTAGCCCGCCTGTCAACCCTTCTACCTGCGAGGATTTCTTGTCCTATCAATAGATTGTCAAGATCGAACACATTCACTGTTGGGAGACGCTAGTGGTCACTTTTTATCTACTTTTTACATCAAGTTAAATTATAATTCCTTTTTTTCTGGCATGAAAGCATGCTCGTTACTGCAGACGTGATTACCTATCTTTTTGTTTGCGCCACAATAAAAAAAATTGTCCGTGCGGTAGACAGTTTCTTTAACTAGAGGACCGACTATAGTTTATGGTTGTCGAGATTTACAACATTCTCAGATCGGAGGAGTAATGCTTCATATTACATTTATGCTATAAGCAATATTTTTTAGGCTTACTGCGCATGTAAAAACCTGGTATAACAATGTCACTGTGAACTTCACTTATATGTTATTACATTGATAAACATGTGTATATTACGGGCGAATCACTCAGTCGCCGTTGCCGTGATGTTCCGCATAAAATTTCTGAGATAGTATGCCTGAAGCAAACCATGTGCATGTGAAGGGTGGCGCAAATGGTACTTGAAACGTTGTGTATGTAAAGTCTGCGCATGCTCACACATACGTAGGGCAAGCGTAGAAAAAGATGGTGGTTTAGATTGTTGATATGTTGCTTTCATTCTGAATATGATATCAAGTGCACGCTATTTATTGAAGACATTGGGAGAGGCGAATGTATTGACCAGGTGCTCATATGCACCCTCTTTAAACTATAGACTACGACAACGCATGGCAGTCTGCGCAACTGATTCTCTCGCAAAGCTAACGTTCTTTCTCGAAGGCACCGTTTGACGGCTATGAAGCCAACAGATGAATAGAGACGTGGCTGGCGTTCTTTTTTTTTGTGTGTGTGCTTGGCTTCCCAAGCGTTCATGAGCAGTGAAGGCCACGTAATCTCAACTTTCCTGGATACGATGGAAAAAGATTGATCAAGACGGGCTTCTTCCATATTTCCGAGCTCTTCATCGCGACAGCGTCGTGACAGCAGGACTAGCTTAACGAAAAAAAAAATTGCTGCTCCGAAGAACGAAATATAAAGGCGTTACGTTAACCGCTTGATCACGCGTGCCTTCAGAAAGACAGTGGATAGTTGTTTTAACTTACTTACTAAAAAAAGAGTTACAAATGCTCGTCCTCGTCTGTCAGTTCAATTTATGTCAGTATGTACAGCTTTTCGCGGTAAAATTGGTCATAACCAAGCGTGCTTTGAACCATAAATAAAGAGCGAGAGCCCTCAATTGAATGATAAATGACAGAGTTCTTTTCAGCGGTAGTGCTTACAACAGCTGGGATTCATTAGTGATTGATACAACAGCGAAACGTTTTCCTGAAAAAAAAAAAGGAACTGGTTTGTGTGAATGTCAACGTGAATGCCAATAACTTGGAAGAATGGGCTGTTGGGCTAGTTGAATATTTGCCTTGTCTTTTCAGAGGATTTCGAGAGAGATTGGAATATATTGATGCATCACGTATTTACCAAGGAAGAGGAAGAGCTCCTCGCAAACTGCTGTGGCCCAGGTAACATTTTCTACATTTCTCACCAGAGTGACGAAAAAACGGTAGCGTGTTTCATGGTAGAGCTAGGCACAACGTTCTCAACTATAAAAACCCTCCACCGACATTGGCGTAATATTTAACTTGATCACAACATTCGAATAGAAGGGGCAAAAACAAAAACTGCACGAAAGTTGTTAAATGTTCATTCACTGCCTGTTTACAGGGTCTTTCAATACTGTTGGCTGTGGAACACATTTTGTGAGCACCACGGCAGAGGTTGTGCACTTTTTTATTAAGTGCCATCTGCACTTTTTTACGCGCAAACAAAACAAACTGTTTCGTGCTGGTGGTCGCTCATCCTGTCCGGCCAGAGGAGGGAGAAAACCAGGGTCATAATTTTTTTTCAGTGATCTTTTTTGTGTCATTCATTCTATCTCCCAACTTTTCATCCACAGTTTCATCCACGCAGATTTAAATAAACTCTATGTGCCTGTGCTCATGGCAGTTTGGAATTCTCGACAATTGCCAGTAATTGCAGCAAAAAAATATGCCGAGAATTTCGCCCACATTTCCTTGCAAGGCGCGGCGTTGTTGCAAAGTTCAAAATGCTACTCACTGCTAGGTAAGTGGCACACAAATTTATCTCCGTTAGGCAGAAATATTTCGCACATAAAAAGCTGAAAAACTTGAAAGAGATATCTAAGTGGACAAAGAAAAGAAAGTGTTCGGTTTAAGCCCGAAAGCGACTATACAGAAATCGAGAAATGTAAAAAATGTCACGAACACATCCGTCACTTGAGAAATACTCTCAGTCAAAACATTGGCAGCAATCAATGACTTGGGCAATTTGACAACGCGCATCATGTACAATATTGACAATACTAATCACTGCTATGATTTGCTAGCGAGAACACGGAGAAGGAAAATATCTGAAGAAGTGTATTTGACGGCAAACACTTCTGCGAACGCGCACCTGCCCTACCAAGCGCGGCGGATCAATGCCCTCCTGTATACGGTGGCGCCTGTGGTTGCCACTTTTGTCTCTATATGAAACTTTCGCGGGAGTTTCATGGCCAGTAAAAAGTATTGAGGGACCATGGTATTAGTGATACGCTTACAGAGCTGTTCTGCTGCCCGAAGAAAGGCAGACATGGTAACACCCATATTTGGGAAGACGAAAGAATCATGCTGTGGGTGATATGCAGGACAAACGTTCAAATTAACCAGATACAATACATTTGTGAAAAATAATATCAATAACTATTCGAGAGGGTTCGAATTGTATATATGTATATAAAAGTGTAACATGTATATTGGTAAACTTTGTTTACAGAGATCCAAGCTATCTTGATGCTAGGAAGCAGATGTTTTTTTCATGTACTTATCGATTTGTCCATCTTCTGGCAAATGATATTCAATTAAATCAAAGTGTGAAAGTTATCTCGCATTTCAGCGAGATCAATACTTGCAATAAATAGTGAATCTGGTCAAAATTGGGAAAACCTACGGAGGCAGGTGGCCTTGTAATTACACGGCGCATTGTTAGGCATCAAAATGTGGTATTTAGGGCACACGAAAAGACCCGTAAGTTTTTTAGGCTTCACAAACTGTTCGACAGTGATTATCTGTTCCATTTGTTCACAATATGTATTGTTTGTTGATGAGGTAGCAAGCAAACACATGTAGTATTAGCTTGTGACGTATGAAAGACGGTAAATAACCTTGTGAATACATCGCAGCACGGGACTTATGGTGCACTAAATAACCGACACTGATTCATCAACTTTTGTTCTTTCATCATCAGCTGTACAGTGTCTCGTTTTCTGCCCCCCCTCCCCCCCCCCCCCACCACCAACCACCATATCACTTTTATCTAGGCAGGGAAGCTCACGATAAAAAGGTACAATTTCTCCAAAGCTGAGTGCCTGTTTCGAACAGCGCGCACGCAAAAAAAGAAAAAAAAATGCAAGATGTATACGTGTGAATAACGTTAGGCCCAAATGATCACAAAACCATGGTTTTGTGAGCATTTGTGTTCATCTTGCAAGATGAACAAATGTGAAGCATTATGCTACATGTTAACATTGCGAATATATGTGAAATGCATTGTGAAGTTATGGGCTCTCTTGCGTGAACATTTATACTGTAGTTTACTGGGACTGTGTATGTGAATGCTGATCTAAGGGTTTATTTTTGAAGCTTTGGTATCATATAGAGCATTATGAGATAAACATTGTGTGCGATAAATCAACTAGGCATCGCTATGCGCGGGTACTAACCTTTATTTTACTACTTTTATTTAAAAGAAATGTGGGCGTGTACTTAGGCAGTAAACATGTATTCGTGAAAATTTGTAGGCAGTCTAATGAAACGAATAAAACTATCCTTTACTCACTATTAGGTCTCTCAAGCTGAGGCCGTCGTGCATATAAGCAAACTATATATGCATTTGTTTATCATTGAGTTTCTTGCTATCAACGAAGTTCAGTACCATTAATTGGCAAGAACAGAAAAAAAAGCACTCACTATGAGCGAAAGCTTTGTGAACTCGTCACCTGAACCGCAACTGTAAAGTGAAACGGAAGTCTAAATGGTGATGCAGCGTTAATCTTGATAGTACTTTTTTTAATATACAAGTGTTATAGGAAACAAATGCCTGATCAAGACTATATGTCTTGTTAACGCTAAAATTATTCTGACACAGCAAAAAAGGAGCGATATGCAAGCGAATAACAAAATAAGAATTTGGCTGAAATTTTTTACATATTCAAGTATACCACAGTGCATTACGAGTTTTGCGAGAGAGACAAAAAATAATAAAGGCGTTCTTTACAAGCAGGTGCTCAGAAGCGTACGTAGCAACTGTTATAAGCGATTTTTTTTCACTATAGCGAGGGAATTAGGCCACACGACGAGCTTGCATTTCGTAATAAAGGGGGAAAGGAGACTGTATGAGTACTTGCATATTGATAACTTGCAGGTAATGGCTTTACCCCATCTACTGGCGTTCTGAAAAAAAAATGCCACGTCCATCACAGCCAACATTAAGGAAATATTCGGCAGATCCCATGTACCTTTCGCATCGATGTTATGTGAAGCATGCAAAGGGATGGTGACTGTGGCGCCTTTATTTAGCGAAATGAAACAACATAACGTTGTAGACATACACAAATGTTGTATGCCCAGACGTATCTTAAAGAGTCGCATATGTTTTATATAAGTAGTTGTTTACTAGGCGTAACGATGCCAACGCCAGGAGCAGTAGGTCGCTATGCAGCCTTTTTGCTTGCGAGGATGGCAGCTCTGGCTATAGTGCTACGTCAACCACGCTCTGTGGATGGCACTGGAGTATACAATTCACGTTAACCCGACGTAACGCCTATATCATTGGTGTGCACACGTAATGTTTATCAAATTAGATAGCTAGCGGTGCGACCAACGCTGAAGTTTCACCGACATTACACCTGCATAGTTCTTTTTTTTTAAAAAAACAGTTACAAGACGTGGCATTTCTCTTTGGTAGTGGATTAGATTGCCACACTGAATGATTCAGTCTGATTCCTGCTGGGACCCTGATAAATATGTTTACATTCTTTGGATCGACGCTGCAGCTTTCATATTCCCCTAATACTCTCGCACTTTATTTACGAATGTCTGCTCTCGGAGTTCGCGCGTTATTATAAACTCTTAATAAGCAGTCGCGCATACCTGCATATCGGACTCAATGGTATACTGGTTTGTGCCATATGTGTATGAAGTAAAGAGTTTGACGACGTACGCGACAGGATTTTAACATTACCTATGTAATGACGAGCCAGACAAATTTGTCAAACCTTGTTACCCTCTCACACTAATTTTGGTTCACCCCAAGTTAAAGACGTTTGATCACGAGAGCACCGAGTCGTAGGCGTCTAGATAGAGATGAGTAGATAGCTACGTAGTTGGAAGCGCTCAAAGTGCGCAGATGGCTAAAAATCGCTTCGCATTCAAAGAAAAAAAAACTGAAAGTGGTTTTATACAAACAGGGGACAATGCAAGAGTACTGGCAAATCGATTTTCTGGCAAATGTAACAGTACTGGTAAATGAACTGTAAGGTACAACGTTCCTTGCTTGATCATGCATTTTTAATACTCACTCAAGTTTGGCTCAGTCAGGCTGATTAGTAATAGGGATTGGAATTTTAATATTTAGGAATTATCGAGGGTCTTGCACTTTACACTTAACTTTGTCTTTGTTTTCTCCTTAGGACAGCACGAGGCAGTGTCCACATGCGTCAAGGGTTCCAACTTTACACGGAAGGAATACATTCAGGTAAAATTCTTTGCCGGGCAGTTTTGTTTAGAAGACGAAACATTCGCAGCGATAAAGAGCAACTTATCATTAGGTTGAAACTGCTAGATCAATGTCTTATACAAACAAAGGGACTATATAAACACGCTGGTGACATCGCGAAATCTTACTCAGTTGAAAGATTGAGCATGCCAAGTGGGGCCTGTAATGATTTCGCACAGGCGCCCCTTAGCTTCCCTGTAAAGGTATCGGGCTTTAGCGCTATTTCAGTTACAGCAGTTGCCGATTTTGAGACCTTAGTAATTATCTGATATAATGTTTGCTAGTTTCCAGGAAGGTTTAGAGTGAAATAAATAAATCCGAAAAAAAACCTCGCATTTCTGCTTTGCTCAGATTACCGAAAATTTTAAGGAATGGTTCAGTGGCGGCCACAATATTTCTCTTAGCAAGCTTGACGGTACAATAATGCACTGCCAGTAGTTTGTACTGAACATGACAACCACGCCATTAATAAGAATTCGCTTAGGGTGTTCATATAACTACTATCTCAATAAAAAAAGAATAAAATATATCTCGTAACGTTAGTCCTACCGTGAGCGTGGTTACAGTGCACAAGAACAGTTATTTTCAAACTGGACATATATTTTCAATTCGCCTCTCTGAAAACAAAGTTCTGTGATGTAAGAATTGGTCATCCTTGATGTCCACGCCATGTTATTTGTTAGACGCCATTGCCAAACATGCCACAACTTCCAAACTTGTGTGATTTATATCCAAAAGTGGCTTAAAATGTAACAGCATACGTTAATCGAACTTCGGCATCAGCTAACCACTTGATCAGTATACCTCAAAACGCAATGTACATCAGACATCAACGCAACTGCCTAATCTTTGAAGTGCCCTTTTTTTTTCTTCACATAATCATACATATGCAGATATCCGTGCTGATAGCCAGAGAAGGTTAGTGTGCGGTCCAGTGTTAAAAATAAAGTGTTGCAGAACGGTGGAAGAAGCGGTGCAGGTGCAGAATATAACAGCATCGCATTCGTGCGAACGCATACGCCTTGTGGTGCAGTTCCTCACGCTGCAGCGAAGTTCCTGTTCTAACAGCAAAGCTACATGTGCTTAGTCGATGTTTTCATGTCAGGGATCAGGGGTAATGCGGTTGGGCATCATAAACGGGTGTGTGCCAGGGAAATCGGCTAAATCCAGTACTCAACATTAGTGCACTAAAAAATTCGGCAGATCCCACGTACTTTGAGAATCGACGTTAGGCGAAGCATGCAGATGGGAGGTGTCTGTGTTGTAAGTTTTTTTTTATTGTATGAAACGTTTCGAAGTGGCGATATGTGAAAAGGAAGCAGAAACATACCCTAATTAGTCACTTATGTTTTATATAATTAGAAGGTTACAGTTGCGTAACGATGCCAACAGCAACATAGATTTTAGCAACACCAAAAGCCGTAAGCTGATATGAAGCTCTGGTGCTCGCGAGAGTGGTAATCCTGGACACGACTACCTAAATCTAGTTCAGCAGATGGCTCAACAGCAGCTTAAGTTCTTTCAAGTGTATACGTAATGTTTATAAAATCGGATAGCCAGCAGAGGAACTACAATTGGCGTTTCACGAACATTAGGGTCTATGAGAGAAGTAGGTCCGAGACCTGTCACGACATTGTGGTGGAATACTTGATTGCCACGCACAATGCTGACGTTCGAGTTATGCTGGGACCCGGACATTTATTCTTTGCAGTCGTCGGGTCAACGCTGTTGATGTCAGCCTTTTCTTAACGCTTACACGTCAAAATTACCCACGTCTGTTCTCGCCATTTTTGGGTAGATATAAACCGTTAATTATCTGTGGCACATACCAGCAAATGTGTGCCACATACCGGACCACAGGAACATGCCGCAGGTCTGACGGAAAGGGTTTGATGACGTACGCGACGGGATTGTGACGTAAGTGATGTTATGACGAGCGAGTTATATTCGTCAAACCATGTTACCCTCCCATACTAATTTTGGTTTACCCCAAGTTAAGAGGATGATAACGAGAGCACCAAGACGTAGGCGGATAGATAGATAGCTAGATAGATAGATAGATAGATAGATAGATAGATAGATAGATAGATAGATAGATAGACGCTTAAATTGCGTGTCGTACACAAAGAAATGCTTCGCATTTAAAATGAGGAAGGCAACTCCTATCCCGTGCCAACCAATGCGTTCCCCAGAAATGTGCGTGGCCTATCAGAAAACCATCATAATCATAAACCCGTATGTGCCATAGTAAATCGGGTAAATCGTGCTATACTAAATTACACTAAATAAGGAACAAGGCAAAAGTTGGCTAAAGAAATGGCGGGCGCGTTATCGTAGCCCCACCAATACTTTCACGTGATATTTTGTGGTTATGAAAAGTGGTGGATATACTAACACCTGAAAGCTTAACAAAGAGTGTTCGTTAAAGCGATACAACATATCTGAAAAACTTGCAACACACACAAATGCAAGGGAAGGCTATCAGCTCTGCTGGTTTATAAGTGTCCGCAAAATGGAGCTGGTTGAATATGTGGGGTCTCGAAATAAAGAACAAGTGCCACGTTCTTGCAGTGAACAGACACAGTAGACACGATCGCAACAAACCAAGCAGTACACATTTATTTAACTACTTTTATAACGACGATATCGTCAGCCGAATTATTATAACATCAATTGTGATCCACACGCTCAACAACCTTACGATGTTTCGCACAACACTCAACAACACAACAAACACGAGAACACACGCAAGGCGGCTACGCCAACCCTTGACTGACCGCAAGGGCCCCCGGCAGACGGCCCGCGGTGCCATGCACCGGGGTCCCACCTCGAGAGACAACCGTTCGCGTAAACCGCCACCAGCAAAGAGAACCACTTATATCTCGGGCGCCGCCACTCAGGCCGGCCGCCAGGCGTCACTTCCGCCGCTACACACTACCCATGACGATGATAGTGATGACAAAGGATGGATGGATGGATATGGCTGTACTCTTTAGATCGGACGGTGGCTAGCGCCACCAAGCCAAATACTTAATGAACCAAAAGCTAGATTTATTTTCTTCCCTTTAAATAGTGAGGTTGAGGATTCGTACTTTGCAGTGAAGGGTTTAATTTTCACTCGTGCCTTGACTTAGGCACCAATCAGATAACCTCCTTCTAGTTAATTCTACCCACTTAGTCTATTTTGCCTTCCCTGTCCCTAAACCCCAGTGCTTTGAAAAACTCTGCGCCATCTTTCTGAACTTTAGGGTGAAGCCCTTTACAGAACATTATCAAGTGTTCGGCACTGTCCTCTTCCTCTCCACACGCACTGCATACCGTGCCTAACCCTTCGTATTTGGCCCGATTTGTCTTGGTTCGCAATACTCCCGTCCTGGCCTCAAACAGTATAGAACTACCCCGAGTATTATCATAGATCCTTTCCTTGGCAATTTCGTGCTTAAAAGTTTGATAGACCTGTAGTGCGGATTTCTCAATCATGCCAATTTTCCACATATCGGTCTCAGCTTCCTTCACCTTCTTCTTAGCCGATAATTTTTTTTTTTTTTTGGTTTGGCTTCCTGCTGTTCGCTCGCGAGCACAGCGCCAGCTACCGCTCGATAGTTGTCACAAGTGAACGCAACCTCTGCGCAAGACACACTCGCTATGAGGTGCAAACAACTTTAGAGAGGGGGGGGGGGCTGCCTCCTCACACATTTTATTCTTTTTCTTCCTCTTTCTTTCCGTCCCCTTTCTCTTTGTCATTTTTTTACACTTCCCTCTAATCCCCCAGTATTAAGTAACCAATCGGGAGATGTATGGTTAAATCTCTGTCTTTTATCTTTCTGTTTCCTGCATTCCTCATTATTCTGTTTTATCCTGTAGTTTATAGTACACTAAAGTCATCTCGAAATATAGTTATTATATCAATGCAGGAACACTAGAAGTGCTGCTTCGCATAAAAGAAGCATTTGATACAGCACCTAGAGTTACGTGCCATCTTGACTTGTAGGGGTAAAATATTTCAGAGTAGATAGTAAAATATACCGGAATATTGACCAAGCTTCTCAAATTTGGGCAAACAAATTTAACTAGTGGTCTACAATGATCTCGAAATGGCGCCGTCCACTCATACATTCAGCTTATTTGTGCTGATTCAACGTGGAGTCGTTAAATCAGTTGCAAAAATTGGAGCTGATGTCTAGTTGCGATGAAAAGGCTCCTCTTTTGCTATATACTTAGACACTTCTGCGCGGCAAAAACATTTTGAATAGCGTCAAACTATATTTTCTCGCTGTAATTATTCCTGTAATGTCGAGCAAACAGTTTGTTGCGTATCATTTTTTTCTTGTTTTTTTTTTTCGTAAATGCTTCGAACGTCTATTGACTAGCAGAATATATTATGTGGTTGACTTGAACGAGGGTAAAAAGGAATGTTCTGAAATAGTAGTTTGTGTAACGTCGCGCGCGATAATTGCCGTTAATCAAAATTTCCCCCTTGCACGTGTTAATGTTACTGGGCATCGAGCTGCATTTTTGTATAATTTCTTTTAAGAGCGGAGCCCATTTGGGGACCGGGTTTTCGCGTGCTGTCGTTGTCACTTGGCATAGCGCTCCATTTGTAGAATATGTAACACTTGACCACAATAAGAAGTCTTTTAGTTTTCTTCGAGCACCCCGACGAAAAGACAGGCCGCACGCTCGTTGGTATTCTTGGTGCTAATTTAGCTGCCCTAATTCTTTCATGTTAACTTTTTGTTAATTAGGCTACCTTAATTTTTTACTGTTATATTACTGAAAATGTAATAAACTATATCTTTGAGTGTAAGTGTGACTAACTATAGCACCGTGCTTTGAACATATACACAACCGTGTACCTTCCTACGCTGTTTAAATATTGTTAGGCAATTTTCTGTCAAAGTGCTTCCAATATTTCAATACCACTTTGGTTCGTGGTCTCGTTAGCTGTAGAGCTCATACAACTAAATGTTGGGATGAAGTAATTTACTTATTTACTTATTTAATATATATATTTACTTAATATACCAAAAATGTTCCTAATGCAAGGGTACATATATACAAAATCAGTTCTTCTTCAATACGTTCGAACATGGTTGAGCCAGATTGAAGCACTGCATTGGTGGGAAGGCCATTCCTGTCCCTTGATGTGAGGTTGAAAAAGGAGGATGCATGGGAGACAGTGAGCTTGAAGGTATACGGTCATCTCATGGTTGGTACGGCTTGTGTGGCGGTGTGCGGGAGCAATGTGGTTGACTTGCGGTGATTTGTGAAATAACATGGAAAAGAGAGAAAGGTGGGCGATTCGACGGCGTGATGAAAGAGGGGAAAGATTTCTTGAGATTTGAGTTTAGGTGAGCTAGAACTATAGGAATAGTCCGAAAAAATAAATTTTAAGGTATGGCTCTGTACTCATTCAAGCCTAGAAATGTGGTTATGTTGGTATGGGTCCCAGGGGGTAGTGATTGATATCTAAATGTGGCTTCCGTACATTCTAATTTTTGTTTTATTTTCGACATCCCAAAACACAGCTGCGGGTATCGGTGGTCGCATGGAGGCATAACAAGGTGAGTAGAAAATTATCGTTTCTCTGCATTCTTCAATGCTCGAGTAGCAACTCAACCAGCCGTTTTTGTGTCATAAGTTGTGAAGCGGTGTCACGTAGATTTTCGAAGACCGTTTGACGCTTGCATGCTAAGATCACCAGCGTCTTTATTAACATTGTGCAATAACGTATATATACGGGCCTTGAAGCAATAAAAATTTAGCAGCTTTGGCGTAGAAATGCAACACTGGGCGTAGACTTAGAAAACGTGCGGGTTGCCAAATTTAGCTTTGGCCACCAGACCTCGTGCAGACGTCAATGCTCGATAATTGGTTGTCTCACGACACCTGCTGAAGAAATTTCCGGAGCCCTCCTCTACGGCGTCTCTCATAATTTTATAACGGTTTTGGGACGTTAAGCCACACATATCAATCAATCAACACCTGCTGGGCATGCTGGGTGTCGATCCCAGTAAGCCTGACATAAGGATAATAATAATAATAATAATAATAATAATAATAATAATAATAATAATAATAATAACGTGCCCAGGAGCAACCATGAGGTCTTAGTGAAAGCGTACGCTAAAATAAAACAATAAGAATGAACAATACAATACAGAGTGTTTTCAGAAAAAAGAAATCAAATAAAAAGAGGGAAATACACTGAGAAAAAAGAATTCAGTGCAGAATGGGAAGAATAAAAGGACAAGAGTTGAATCATAGAAATGAAATGAAAAATAAAGGGGAATATACACAACTATGTAGAAACCTTCCTGAAAGACAAAAAGGGAAGAATCTATAAATTTTGAAAAACTGTTATGACAGTGCAGAGCTGACATAAGGACAACCACAGTGGACTGTGAAAAACATCAAGATTATGAACGTTAACAATATAGGGACTTTGTATTCTGTGAACGATAGAGCGTTGGAAGAATTTGGCAGGCAGATAAAACGTTCGGTTCACTCTGGTTAACACGCGGAATCCGAAACTTGACACAACTGAGAAGTAAAGTTCAGGATGTCATACCGTGAAATGTCTTGTAAAGAAGTAACACGTCAGCTCGATTACGTCGCCAGTAATGTGGTGGCACTGATAACAATCTGGCAGTGTGAGAACGAAATCCAGAGTCATTTCTAGCGAAACGATGATTGTAAATGCTTATGATTTATTTTCTGAACATGCCCAGTAGCATCGCTGCCAGATTTAGCACTGGTATTCCAGATATTAGGTGCATATTCAAGTTAACGAAGACATATTGTGGTGTATAAGTTTGCAGAAGGCTGTAGGAGAAATGAATTCTCGAGAGATACTGCAAACACAGCTGAGAGAACGAAGGCGACGCATCGCAGCACGTTTAGTACGAGGAGAAAATTAGCATGCTATCAAAAAGAACACATTGATCACTGAATTCATGAACCTTGCATAACAAAATGACGTTGACAGAGTACGGAGATGACACGATGGATGTTTTGAGAGGGACACTCACGAATTCGGCTTTGAGGTATTCAGAGCGAGGTTACTGTTGTCACAGCATTCGGAGAAATAACACTAATCTGTCTGCAGCAAGGAACAGTCGTTAACTAAATGAATTTCATTAAATATCTTGATGCCATCGGCATACAAGAGAAAAGAATCGTAATGAATTGCAAAAGAAACATCGTCAACGTAAGTTAAAAATAAGAGTTTGCCTTATACCGACCCTTCAGGGACTGCACTAGTCACTTTGTACAAAGAAGACGTTTCGACATTTCCGGCAACATAACATGATCTATTAATCCGATAGCTGTGCAAGAGATTCACAACAGATGAGTTGACATCAAAGTTTGCATGTTTAATTTAAAACAGTAGGTGGTTTACTGCGTCAGAAGCCCTGCTCAGGTCACAGTAGACTACGTCAACCTGTGGTCTTTGAGAAATAGGTGAGGAGATATGCGTCATGAAACTAGGAATATCTGAGGAGGTGGAGCGGCCAGGAAAAAATGCGTGTTAATTAAGAATCAATGAATTATTCACGCTAACATATAAAACTTTGTAAGAACCAGCTAAAAGATCTTCAATGTGGCACACAGTAAAGAAGTCGGGTGATAATTAGAAACAACAGGTTTGCAGTCCGACTTAAAACTGGACCGTTTTCCACATGCTGGAAAATTTGGAAGCATTCAGACAGTAATAAATATTGTAGTCTCTACTGAAACAAATATACTATCACAAGCCTTTATATGGCGGAAAAGATGCCGTCTGGACCAAACTAAACAGAACGTCTCAAGCGCCTAATGCACGAGCAGATCATCTTTGTATCCAGCGACAAACCAATAGACGTGCTAACTGCCTTTTGCTATTGTGCTATCCGAGTCCTAGAGTCTGAAAACTTAAAACGGATGAAAAATCTGTGGCGAAACAGTCAGCAACGGCATGCACTTCGACACCGTCCTAGTCCAGTAGTCTGAAGGACACTCACTTTTGCTAGACTGTTTGCGCACATATTTTCAAAACTGAGGTGGCCTGTCCGAAAGATTTTTTTTCTACTAATTCAATATATGAACTGGTGTCCAGTTTAAATAGGCGTTTAGAAAGAGTTCTTAAAGAGCTGGACTCTTCCTTCCACTTGCTAAATCGAGAACATTTACCCTTCTTGTGTGCTCGATATTTATGCATGAGTGTACTTAAAAGTTCAGGGCAGAACCAATGGAGGTGTAGCGACGAGAGAAGGAGAGACGTGAGATGACGTCGAAGGCGGCCGATGGGGCCGAGCCGATCTCGCCACTTTATTGCAGGCCTGAAGCGGAGCCACGTCGGCTACCAGCGTCCAAACCGCCAGGCCAGAAGCTCGTTCTAATTCTCGCGCAGCTCAAGCTAGCATCTGCTGCGCGAGAGGCGCGGCGCGGTGATTGAGAAAATGATGATGATGATCATGCACTACAGGGCTCCCCCCCTAGCGCTTTGCGCGATTTGAAGTGTATATGACAAAGAAAGAGAAAGAGACTATGTACACGAACGACAATCCGCAAGGTGTCCGTTAGGAAGTCCAGTTTGTCAACGTGTAGTGACCAAAGGGAGCCAGTGGGTCTCTGGTGGGCGACACTGGGAGTTGCGCAGAGGACGAAGAAGTAAGCGTTCCGAAACTGTTTTTGCACACAAGTGGGTGACAGGATGACCAGCTGGGGCTAGCTGGGAGCGCACAGGGTGTCGCGAGTGAGCATTGCAGGTAGTAAAGATGCGTTCAGGGTGAGGTGACGACGGGTGCACAAAAGCCGATTTGGCCCCTGCGCGCGAAGCAATTAGAAGTGGTGTAGTGAAGTCCTGCAGACCACCCATCGACAAGCAATGGCCTTGACGGTGCCCTCGCGGGCGTGCACAGCACTGGTGCCGATGTCGGTACGCAGGTGTCGTGACGTGAGTGGCATCTGAATATGAGTGGATCTGACCACCCACGCTGGCAGTGAGCAAGTAGGATTGTACACGCCAGGCAGAGGTGAATGACGCATGCGGCCCGTAAAAGGGTGTGCCCACAGTCCAGTCACACGCCAGCTCGCCCACGGCTTCCGTCAAGAACTCAGCAGGAGGCGTGTCACGGGATCCAGCAGACATGGACTCCAGAGGAGGCTCAGTGGGCGTACCCTGACCTGGCGAATCACCCTCAGTAGTCGGCGCACGTCGGTTCGTGCGCAGGTCGGTATGGAAGATGGGTGCCCGCATGCCAGGCGTGAGATGTGCGGTCTGCTGTGACATAGGCAGATCAGGCACGTCGTCCTCAGGAGCGTCGGTCAGAGTCGCAACATCTCGGAAGTCTAGCCGTGGTTGACAGCCCTTGGCTTCAACCTCGCCCGCGAGAGACCGCGAGGGCGAGGATGGTTGCTGCCGGCCAGACACGCAGATTACCGAGGTGAGTGGAGAGGCACCCCCGGACATCGTTGACACTGAAGCCCTCGCGACCGGGGGGTGAACAGCAGGCGTGACGATGTCCGCAGTCGTTGTAGACGCCAGGGCGCTCGATGACGCCGCCGTCGCAGAACCCGACGTGTCAGCCGTGCCGTGAGCCATGGAGGTCGGCTGAGACGAGTCGGCGGCAAGCATGCCTGCAGCGTCGTCGGCCGAGGACGATGAAAACACAAATCTCGTGGCTGACTGGTTGCATTCAGCCCAAATGTCGACAACCTTGGCGGATGGGCAGTCGAGCGCAGGACACGCGTCGCCAGTGGCTAGACGAGAGGTTAAGTCTCGTTTATCGGACGTTGTTGAAGGCGAAAGCTTCGAGGTAGGGAAGTCAACAACGGGCGAAAGGTCACCTGTGCCAGACTTCGATGCGGGCGGCAAGGTGGTCGTCATGGACTCCGGTGGGGCCACGGTGTCGCGTGCCGTCGCTCTCATGGAAAACATGGAGGTAGCAAGCATGCCAGAAGTACCATCGGCCGCGGACCTCGAAAAAACGCACCCCGTGGTGGAGAGGTCGTCGGCAGCAGGAACGACCTCAAGAACCTCGTCGGATCTGTGACCGGGTGCGAGACTCACCGCGCCAGCAGCCGGATCCAAGGCGGAGGGAGACGTTGTCGGGGAAGCTAGGTCCTGGTCAGTGAAGACTTTTGGGCCGGAGGGTACCGCACGCTGCGACGCGGACGAAACCTGTAAGTCGCGGGTGAACGGCAGCGGGTGGTAGGTGAGGCCATGTCTGGCAAGCACCGCCGAGCAGAGGTCATCGTAAGGCTGCTGGCTGGAGGTTGAAGTGCCAGAGAGATGACGCAACTCTACCGGAAGGGCGTCTTGAAGAATGGCGTGCATCAGCGGCTGGTCCGTGACGCCATTCACCGCAAGAACGGCGTCGAGCTGCATAAACCATACCTTTGGGTAGGTCGATTGGAACGGCGGCACTGGCGGGCAGAGTTGCGGGAACATGGCAGCGGGCCGTTCAGCGAAGGGCGTGTTCTCCGGCTCACCAATGTAGCGACGAGAGGAGAGACGTGAGATGACGTCGAAGGCGGCCGATGGGGCCGAGCCGATCTCGCCACTTTATTGCAGGCCTGAAGCGGAGCCACGTCGGCTACCAGCGTCCAAACCGCCAGGCCAGAAGCTCGTTCTAATTCTCGCGCAGCTCAAGCTAGCATCTGCTGCGCGAGAGGCGCGGCGCGGTGATTGAGAAAATGATGATGATGATCATGCACTACAGAGGTATTTACGATGTTTAGAATTTCACAAGATTTATTCACGTACAAACGCACTGGAAGGCCGAGGAACGTCAGCAGACCGATGAACGTCAGCATGCTGCAAATCCAAGCAAGCGCAAGTTCGGGTCACGCGTGTATATCACCGACGCTATGGCTTGGCTTCCTGGCTGCTTCGTCGTCGTCTCGCATTGTTCACGACAAGGTGTATATTGCGGTATAAACTTGCACATGCTGTTTACTACAAGCCCCGTAAACTGTTCACCTTGCTCATCAACATTTGGTTTGTTAGTAACTTGTGACAGATCAAAGACTTACAAGTAATGAGTCCGTGTAGTCAGATCTCCTGAAAGCAAATCTTGGAGATTGGTTAAAACGACTGCTTTAGCTTGTATTTCCGGCACATACGGATAATCTTGCATTAAGGGTGGGTGGGGGTGGAATTGGTCAGCCCGAACAAGAGAGGTGTCGGAGCGTGAAACGTCAACAGATTGATTCTTTGACAGACAGAGGTCTAAGGCGTTGTCTCTGCAAGTGACGACTGTGTTGTGTTGCAGTGTGCAATTAAACGTTAGAAAATTTAAGTGCAGGCTGCACTTTTTCTCGATGATGTGATTATAAGGAGTAAAGGTAAGCGTGGTGCAGTCGGTTCAAGGCACATTGAATACAAGAACAAGAATTCTGTGTCTACTATGAGACGAAATCACATGACATGAAACAAGGTAGGGGAAATACTGGGTGGTAAATAAAAACATGCAATCAACAATTTTTCTCGTTGATACAGGCCGACTTTTAAGCAGATCAGTTTTTCGGATAATTCCAGGTCTTTCCGTCTAACAAATTTCAGTGAACTATCAATTGAAATCAGCACGCCACCACCTTTCTGTTCGGTTTTGCAGAAATCTCGGTGAATTCGGAAGGTGGTGAAGGTTGGAAAAAAAAAGTCAGATGAGGGAATTTCAGGGTTCAGCCAGGTTCCAGAAATATCGTTAATAATAATAATAATAATAATAATAATAATAATAATAATAATAATAATAATAATAATAATAATAATAATAATAATAATAATAATAATAATAGTAATAATAATAATAATAATAATAATAATAACAATAATAATAATAATAATAATAATAATAATTCATGTGCTACCAATGACACTTGGTGGCATTAAATAAAATTACTCGATTTTTTTTTGTTTCAGAACCAAGGTGCAGAAGCAGAAGAGAAGGAGAAAATATTCAATCTGGTAAGAAATGCAAAGCTATAATGTATACGCAATATACTGGGGATAACTTGAGTTTACACGAAACTCTTGGGAAAAGTTTCAGTCGGCGTGCAAAATACGTGGTCGAAGATGAATCTAAACGACGTCATGCATGACAATTAGTTTCATGTGGTTACACTTAAACGTTAAAAAGCACATGTGTGCATGTACTTGAGTACGCACCCGGATTGTTTGTTTTCTCCACTTCTTTGACTTTCGCGTCAGTTGAGTTGCGCTTTGCATATATTGCTTTGTGCCGCTCACCTAGATGACGAAGAAGAGTACTAGGTGGTGCCTGCGCTAGCCAAGTCAGCCATCAAATTCGTTTTGTTGCATCTTTCTTTTATTTCTCGTAAATACATTATTGTTAACCTGTTAATAACGAAGAAATTCATGAAAATTATCTGGTTCTTGGCCAATCCCCCAGCGTTGGTGTGTGCCACATCGTCAAGGATCTTGACTTGACATGCTCTCGCCATTTTGGTTGTTTTTCCCATCACTACTGTGAACTGTAAACACTACGTCCTTTTCTGTCATCCTTCCCGTAACATCATTGGTGGAAAGTGCAGGGTACACACTTCACGCAAGACAGAACTTCGCAGCGGGCGTCTTCTTGGACAGACCATCATGTCGACAGAGAATGCCGCCACTCCAGCCCCCACAATGCCGAGTGCACCGAGCCACGCTGTTGTGACCCACCCACGAGATGCTGGCCTCTTCTGCGGGACTGATAACGTGCACGTGGAGAAGTGGCTGGCCGACTACGAGCGCGCCAGCAAGATCAACCGCTGAAATCTGACTTTGATGCTCGCAAATGTCAGCTTCTACCTTAGGGGCACGGCCAGTGTGTGGTTCGACACGCACGAGGGGGAGCTGACCAGCTGGGACGTATGGAAACAAAAAATGAAAGACATTTTCGGAAAGCCCATTGCACGCGAACGAGCCGCCCAGAAGGAAATCTCGTGCCGAGCACAAACATCAACGGAGCCGTACATGGTGTACATACAAGATGCATTAGTCTTGTGCCGGCAAGTTGATAGCCAGATGCAGGAAGCCGACAAAGTCAACCACATTCTCAAAGGCATCGCTGACGACGCCTTTCACTTGCTTGTGTATAAAGACTGCTCCACCATTGACGACATTATCAGGGAGTGCCGACGGTTCGAGGAAGCAAAGAGCCGCCGAGTCACGCAGCAATATGTTCGGCTCCCTAACACTGCTGCCACGTCGTCGTGTGAAGACGTTCAGATTCAGCCGCCGCCCTGAAAACTTCCTGCGTCTTGTTCGCCGAGGGATTGAGGCAGCCTCTCCATCTACTCCTCAGGCTCCTTCTAACGAGGAAGCCTACCTGGCAGTGTCACTAATCCAGGCCGTCGTGCACGAAGAACTGGCAAATGTAGGCATCCAGCCAGTATGTGCCTTAAGTCGTCCCGTGGTCAGCCCTGCTTCATACTACCGACCACAACAGACGTATTTCAGGTACCGTGATGCGAACCAGTGGTGCACGCGTGATGACAGGCCGATATGTTTCAACTGCAATGACGTCGGCCACATTTACCGCTATTGTCGTTGCCGTCGGCCATCCTCCCCTCGTTCATCATACCGTCCAGACAACACCAGATCCTCCTCTCTTCACAGCCACGAGGACCCACCAAACCCTAATGCCCGAAAATTGATCTCTCGTTACGACCATTCGCCATCTCCCCAGACCCAGTGACGTTCTCGGTCACTTAAGCCACGTCGCTACCCTTCACCTTTCTCACGCCGTCCATCCTAGAAAAACTGACAGCGCAGCTCCCGGAGGTGGTGCTGCATTGACCTATCGATCCGGAAATCCTCTATTAACTCTGGCAACTCGGCAAAACCTTTTGGACGTTGAAGTAGATGGCGTGCCTGTTTCAGCGCTCATCGACATACGTGCCCAATTATTAGTCATGAGTGCTCACCTTTCTCACCGTCTTCGTAAAGTCATTACACCCACCTAATCACCTGATGTTCGCGTAGCCGATGGCCGTACACGTACCATCCTTGAAATGTGTTCTGCGCGTGTGAGCTTCGGTAATCACCAGACCTCAGTCCTCTTTGCTGTTCTGGACGAGTGCCCTCATGACCCAATCCTCGACCGCAAGTTTTTGAGCACGCATTCAGCCCTGATCGACTTCTCATCAGGCTTGTTACAATTAGAGCTTTCTGCTATACCTGACCTCGCTATCACTTCGCCACCACGTTTATGTGTCGTTCAGCTTGTTCGCTTGCGCCCAGGTACCGCGACTTACGTCTCATTTAACGCAGACCCAATGGTACGTGATGGTGACTATATTTGATTACTCCATCCTTAGACGTTGTTCTGACGCGACGAGTAGCTCTGCCTCACTCTCTTGTGACTGTGTCTGCAAACAACGCTTGCATACCTGTCCTGAACTTTGGACGCTGCGCAGAACTGATTCTTGAAGGTATCACGCTGGGCACGATATCACATTTAGACGCAAATGACCATGTCGCCCTGGCCATTGATGTCCCACAGCCACCTCCAGGCAGCCCTACTGCTAGCCCGACACCTGATGACGCGTTCGACAATATGATTGCCCCGGTTCGAGACCCTTCTCAAAGCCTGGACCTACGCCTTTTGTTGGCGTCATACCACGACGTTTTTTTATTTCGCTTCACAAAACTTGCACAAACATCTCTGGTGACCTATCAAATTGACACCGCGGACGCAAAACCTTTTCATCAATGCCCTTACCGTGTCTCGGCGACCGAACGCAGCGTCATTCAAACGGAAGTTGACAAGATTCTCGCTAAGGACACCATCGAGGCATCTTCGAGTCCTTGGGCGTCGCCCGTGGTACTTGTAAAAAAGAAAGATAATACCTGGCGGTTCTGTGTCCACTACCGGCACCTCAACAAACTAACCAAGGAAGACGTCTACCCCTCGCCGCGAATAGACGACGCCCTTGATTCCCTTAAAGGCGCACGGTACTTTTCTTCGATCGACCTTCGTTTGGGCTATTGGCTAATAGCTGTCGATGAAAATTATTGAGAGAAGACCGTCTTAATTACACCCGATGGTCTATAACAGTTTAAGGTCATGCCTTTTGGGTTGTGCAACGTGCCAGCAACATTTGAGCGCATGATGGACTCGCTACTGAGGGGTTTCATGTGGTCCACATACATGCCTCTGTTACCTGGACGATGTTGTTTTCTCCCCGGCTTGCACCAGTCACCTGCAACACTTATCGCCTATTTTGCAAGTGTTTCTATCCGCTGGTCTTCAACTCAACTCTTCAAAATGCTGCCTTGGCCGCCGAGAGATCCCCGTGCTCGGCCATCTAGTTGACGCTGCCGGTATATGACCTGATCTTGCAAAAATACGCGCTGTCACGAATTTCCCTTCCACGTTCTTCCAAGAAATTTTGCTCGTTTTTAGGCCTGTGCTCATATTTTCGCCGCTTTGTTAAGAATTTCGCAGTCATTGCGCAGCCCCTCACATGCCTTTTGAAAAAAGATGTCTCTTTCTCTTAGAGACCTGACCAAGCGTCGACTTTTTCCCATTTCGTCGACCTACTCACGTCACCCCCTGTGTAGGCCCATTTCGACGACTGCGCCTGCTGAAGTACCGATGTCAGTGGTCATAGTATCGGCGCTGTCCTTGGCCAAAATCAACGTGGTCACGACTGCGTTATTGTTTACGCCAGCCGCCTCCTCTCCGCAGCCGAGCGGAACTATTCTATAACCGATAAGAGTGCCTTGCTCTTGTTTGGGCTGTCGGGAAATGTGGTCCCTATCTTTATGGTAGACCCTTCACCGCGGAAAGTGATCACCCCGCTTAATGCTGACTGTCTTCACTGAAGGATCCGGCTGGTCGACTTGGTCGGTGGGCACTACGACTTCAAAAGTACACGTTCAGTGTTGTCTACAAGTCTGGCCGCTTGCATCAAGACACCGACTGCCTGTCCCGTTATCCCGTCGACCCGCCAGACTCTTCGGCGAACGATACCATTCTGTCTGTGCTTGCTATAACTGACCTGTTCAACATTTCTGCTGAGCAACGACGTGACCCGACTCTTCGCAACATTATCGACCGCCTCAACACTACAGCTCTCGATTCATCCCTTCGTCTTTTCGTGCTATGCGATGGCACCTTGCTAGGTCGTAGTCTGACATCCGATGGTTCTGACCTCTTGCTTGTGATTCCGACACACCTTCGTTCGACTGTTCTGGCCCAGCTTCACGACGTGCCGATGGTGGGGCACCTCGGCATTTCCCGCACCTACAATCGTGCACGCCGTTGGTTCTACTGGCCAGGAATGAATAGGTCAGTACGTCATTACGTAACCTTGTGCTATCTTTGTCAGAGCCGGAAGAAGTCAACACTCCCACCTGCCAGCTGTCTTCAATCACGTGACGTTCCATTTGAACCGTTTCATCGGGTCGGCCTCGACTTACTTGGTTCGTTTCCTACGTCTGTCTCAGGAAATCGATGGATCGCCGTTGCCACGGGCTATGCCACACAGTTTGCAATTACTCGCGCACTTCCCACCAGCTGCGCGACCGACTTAGCCGACTTCTTGCTACATAACGTCATACTTCAGCACGGAGCACCTCGGCAGCGTCTGACGGACCGTTGAAGGCAGTTTCTATCTCGGGTCATCAGTGATATCTTAATGTCGTGTTCGACCAAACATAAGCTAACCACTGCCTACCATCCAGAGACAAATGGCTTGACGGAGCGGATGAACCAAACCATCAAGGACATGCTGGCAATGCACGTGTCTGCCAACCACCAAGTTTGGGATGCAGCGTTGCCTTTTGTCACATTCGCCTACAATACGTCGCGGCACGAGATGGCGGGCTATTCGCCTTTCTTTCTTTCTTTCTTTCTTTCTTTCTTTCTTTCTTTCTTTCTTTCTTTCTTTCTTTCTTTCTTTCTTTCTTTCTTTCTTTCTTTCTTTCTTTCTTTCTTTCTTTCTTTCTTTCTTTCTTTCTTTTATTTGGTCAAAATCCAACTTTGCCTATGGGCACGATGATGCCTCCTTCGACGTACTCACCCACTGAATACGCTTAGGAAGTTATAGCTCGCGCCGAGCATGCACGCCAACTTGCGCGCGTTCAGCTGACTCGCAAGCGGGTCAAAAACCTCGTTACGACAGCCGTCACCGACACGCCTACTTTCCCGCAGGACCTCTTGTTCTCCTGTGGTCTCTAGCCCGCCGTATTGGGCTTTCCGAGAAGCTACTGTTCCCCTACTCCGGACCATACCGCGTGTGCCACCAAGTAACCGACGTCACGCATGAAATCGAACAATTGTCTTCGTCTTCGTCCACGACACCCCGCACGGACATCGTTCACGTTGTCCGTCTGAAGCCTTATCTTACACCGGACTCCCCCAACACACATGTATAGTGACCACCTTCACTACCGTCTTTCTCCGGCTGCACCGAGTCGGTGCCTTTGCCGCCAGAGGGTAATGCTATGTGCCGCTCACCTAGATGACGAAGAAGAAGAGGACTAGGTGGTGCCTGCTCTCGCCATTTCCATCACTATTATGGACTGTAAATATTACGCCCTTTTCTGTCATCCTACCCATAACAATATTATCATTCAGAACACATACAGTCGGACGAGCTAGTAATGAAAAATTATTTTGCTGTTGGTCGCGTGACCTCGACGGAGGTCTTTTGGCTTTGTTCTTTCCTTTTTTTTTGGGGGGGGGGGAGTACTCTCATTAACAGAACAGCCTCGTGTCGTATGCTTAAGGCATCTAAAGCAGAAGTTCAGATTGTATAATATAATAATTTTGCTGTGGTTAGCAGGAGCCGGACAGTGTACTGAGAGGAATGAACACAGACGAGCTATAGTCCTCCGTCCGGGTCCTCCTACCAACAGCGAAATTATGTTATATTATACAATCTGAACTCCTACTTTAAAAGCCTTAAGCGTATACGACACAAGGCTGTCCTAGTAAAAAGAGCACCCCCCCCCCCCCAATTAAAGGGGAAGAACAGAGCTTAAAGATAGTCTATTTGGAAAGAAAAATGTGGAAAAACGAAAATTGTCATGCCGTGGCGTGGCCTACTATTTAGCTTTGTTTATTTCTATCGCCTAACCTACGCTGTTTCCTTTCCGCATGGCGACGGAAACTCGACCTTCATCCCCGTACATTACAGCGCAATACTGCAGTTGCTACAGGCAACAATGAATGTCGTGCACGAACCATTAACGGTGAGGCTGTATAACCTATCGGTAACTCGTGTTGTCGTGCAAAACTTCACAGGTCGGAATGCGACATGAATGTCAAGACGAGTGAGCCAGAGCAGCTCGCACGCGTAGAGGAACGGTCGCTGGACATTCGCGGGGGACACCAGATGAAACACAGTCGTGCCTCCTTCTTCGCGTGGTGCACGTCCCCAAGCTTCCGCTGTCAGGTGATGGTACCTCATGCGAATGCCACTTAGGCGCCCCGCTAACTGCAGCTATTGCTCCCGAGGCCTGTCTCGGGTGGTGGCATTTTTTACGAATGCCAACAAGCTCTCGCATGATTGCGGGAGCTTGTTGCCGCAGGCATTGCGGGAGCCCGTTTACGAAGGCATGATGGATGCACTGCAGCTGCATGTACGTACGTGTGCCGGTCCTGGCCAAGTCGGACAGAAAACTCTCTCGGCTTTTCTTATGTGTGCCTGGCTTCCAACCACTTCCTCCCTCTCTCCCGGAAGTCGGGGGCACAGCCTATGTGTAGAGTACTGCACTGAACTAATTCCTCTACCCCTCCATAGTTCCTATCATAGTGCATAGTTTTCGAACTGTGAACGACTTGCGCCCATTCAGAGTCTAGGCAACCACCTGGGCTGCCTCGTCCGACCGGTAGCAATACTCGCCGATGCTACCTACCAGCTCCGTCGTGTAACGTTGCGCGCTCGACAACGAAGCTGGATGGTGATACCGTCATTGCGTGATTATTTGTGCGCACAGGATCACGTGACACATTAGGCAGTGGTGGTAATAGTGGTTGGGGTGTTTTTCTTTGTTTTTTGTTGTTGGCGGGGATGATGATGATTAGCGTTCATTTTAAGACATTGACGACCAAACGCCGAATAGCCTATACTTCCTTATGACGAAATGCCTCCATCTTATTTGGATGGATGAATGATGATAGGGCCATTTGAAATGAGAGGTGACCGGTGAACCGCAGTGCTCTGTTTTCTATTCTGGCTAACGCCTTCACTTCGTCAGCTAATTACTTTTATTTACTATAAAGTAAAAAAAAACCCCGTATGTTTAACAAAAATAAAAATAAAATGAATGAAGGAGTTGTCAATGCTTGGCGATAGCTACCCCTTTTGTTTGGGTTGTTATGAAATGAAAAAGAAAGTATATAATATATATACGTATATACAAGCCTACAGTTGTATGGTTCAGAATTATCGTTTTAACAGCCGTGGTACACACTTTCAATGTAGTCCACTCAGCGCTAACTACACGCATTGGTGTGTTAAAAAAATTTGAACACTTTCACGGCTTTGCTGTTTAGGCTAGATCGCCATAGACCTAGCATTTTCGCCAACGAAAACGTTCACTCTGAGTCTAGTGGGTCGAGCTCCTCCTCGACTCATCGTCTGTATGTGTCGTGCTTGGGATCATTGAGAACCAGATGGTACACATCCTCACCATCATGGCCGTATGGCCATTTTAACGAGGGCTCACGCTGAATTTGAAGTAAGAAATGTTTTGTGTAAGCAGTTACAAGTCCTAGACGATGTATGAGTGTGTCGATACGTGTTGGGAGCTGAAGGCCAAAACTCAAGATTGCGTTCGTCAGCGTACAAGATAGATTTAGTGCTATCTGTGAACTAGGTGGATAGGCATAATTAATGTTTCCTTCTTAGTGAAATTCGGTGAATGTCGCATCGCGATGTATGAATTATACTGGTTTTTTGTATAATGATGAGTGACTTTGGCCATTTCATTCGCTACTTAATTTCTATTGACTGAGATATCACGTGATGATCTGACCTTGTAGCTTCTGAAAGCTGTTTTAACATACCGTATACTATACGTTTATCTATTTTTTTCTGGAGTAGCATTTCAAACACACGCAAGAGCCACCAGAGTATGCGCTTACGACCCACCTTCTAAGTGTCGTTGATAGTTGATGGCTATCAAAATGGCTACCAGCTCGGATGCTGTTGAAGGGGAGAGATGACACTACCGACATGCATATTCTTCATTTAACTCCAGAATGGTAAATTTCGATGCCGCAGTTTCATTGCTGACAGAACAACCGGTGTAAACGTGAGTGTAGCCTTGGAACCTGTCGAACAGATGATGTAAGGAAAACTGCAGTGGGGTAACGGCTGGTACGTCATGTTTACTGTGAAGTAATTCTGTAGAAGTTTGAATAATAGCTTGTGGCTCTAGCAACCAGGCTGGGTAGACCAAGACTGGCCGAGGTTTCGACGGAGCAAGCTGTGAAATGTGCTGTGGAAACACATGATGTATTTGCGTTCAGGGACGGCTCTCAATTTTTGATATGCGTAATTGTTAAGGGTGTTGTGTGACTATATATAGGGACATGTGTGGATGGTTCTCTACATTTCAAATCACTATTAAAGCTGGGTTCTTGTGCCTCGGCTAATGTCAGTCAACTTGATGTTGCATGTGGCACCATAAGATAGGTAGAGAAGGAATATAAGAAAGGTAGGTACACTACGTCCAGTTTGCTACCCTACACGTAGGGAGAAGAAAATAATGAAGTGAAGAGAGAGAAAGAAAGACGTAGCGCACCACACGTAGCGCACGTAGTGCCTGGCTACACAGGTGGTCGATCAGTGATGTTGCCTTCAAGAACTCCAACTGGGCATGGGTGGTTTCTGGCCTGATTTACTTAGAGACCATGCTCCGAAGATGTTTTGACATACGTGCAGGCTCCGAGCTTGCAGCATCTGAAGTCGATGTAGACGCCTCTGAGATATGTTGTGGACAAGTGCCACGAAGTAGACGATCTACTGTTCGAGAATATCGCAATGAACGTGCTGTGGTGACAATATTCCACGTCATTTCGTTTGCGCTGTGCCACAAAGAACATTTATTGTGCTGTTCACTTGATTTTAGAGATCGGCAATATGTTAACTTTATCTGAGTTGGTGGTCTAAGGTAATAACACCAGGCGAGCCATTCTCTGTCCGTGCACATAAAGTTTCAACTTTTTCGCTTTCTTTTCCTTGAACTGTAGAAATAAAGACTCGGCATGAGAAATCTGCATGCCTCGCTTCCTGAGCTTATCAGTCATTGAACTTTGTCCTAGCTGAATCCGATGCTTGATCACCTCAAGAGATTTATGAGACATACGTTTGCATATGTTTGCATACACGGACATGCTCAATGCTTCTGGAAGCACTTCTTGAAAACCAGAATCGCAGCGTTGAAAAGAAGCTAATTTAGAATGTTTTCTCAAGGTTCACGTCTGCTGACGTTGAATAGATTGCTTTCGTAGTCATTGGTAGAAATGTATACCGGTCTGTCGTGCAGAAAGTTGGTGATCCATTGAAGGATACAGCCACGTACCCCTAAATGAGGCTAGCCCGAGCAGCACAGATAGGTGGCTGACACAGTAAAATGTCTTTCCTACATCTAAGGACACCACGACAGCTATGTTCCCACAGTTTGTCGAAAGTTGCACAAATGTGACCAAGTCATAGTCGGTTTGTTTTAGTCGGTTTGTTTTAGGGCGGTACGAGCGGAGAGACAGCTGCAGTGCTATGAAAGCTGAATTGGGTTGGGAATTGCTTTCTTTACGCAGGAAAAAACTGCGTTTGAAGTTTTTCTTTTTTGTTTTTCATGGGCGGACTGGGATTGACCGTCATAACTATTTCAGTGAACCCAGCTACATATCTAGTCGACATGGCCACCGACGCAAAGTGAAAGCGTATCGAGCAAGAACGACCATGTTTTATAATTCCTTTTTTGTGATGACCAATAGAGATTGGAACCGGCTGCAAGACAAGCAAGTGTGCTGTATAAACGAAGAATTGTTTTATTCCAGTCTGTAACCCCCCTGCTGTAACGCCTTTTTGAGCAAAGCGGGGCACTCACCGAATAATAAAGAATAAAGAATAGGCAGTTCATAGTGCATCGTCCTCGTGTAAAGAAAGTCATCTGTTCTAGGAGAGTGTTGCAAGCTTCAGACCACCAATGAAACCTTATGTCAATTGTTTTTTCGGCGACCTTAGATATGCAGCAAGTCTGGCTAACTGGGTGAAATGAGTCTGGGGATAGCGGCGATTTACCGGGCTTTAGCAGTGACGCAGTTTTTGTGATCATCCGACGCGATGCAGCGTACGACTTCGTCCACATGCTGATGTATATTTCTAAAGCTGGTGAGTCACTGGCACCGAGATTTTGCAGAACGTGGTGCGACACGCTGTCTGGATCAGTTCGTGTTCTTACACGGGTTAGCGACAAAGCAGTATGAAGCTATAGTAGAGAACGTGTTATGCAGTTTAGCATGTGGTAAGGCGCAACCATCTCAGATTTCTCTGTCTGCAATATTAAGCATTGCAGTAGTATTCTGAACAAGTTGTCCATTTCCAATTAGAACTGAACAAAGCTCATTACGAACGTCACGTTCAGATAATCCAAGAGATATGAAGAATGCTTTAAATGGGCTTCGCTGGTATACTGGGTGGCTTAAAGCAGAGGGGAAAAGGGGGCCAATCGTTTGCGGGAATCACGCCATTAATTCTGACATGCAAAAGAAACCCCACATCACAGCAATGAAGAGATGACTACGCCTATTTGTTGGCAGGATCGTATCCTGGATGCTCAGTCTTGATCTCTGATTAGACCGATAAAATCAATTTACTTATAGGATTAAATTCTAGGGACCACGCAACGGCCAATGGAACGGAGAGTCATGATCGTAACATTGCGAAACCATAAAGACGGCGAAATGGGTGAGGAAGCAGAGAGTGTTAAGAATATCCCGGTTGATATCAAGCGTAAGAAATAGGCCTGGGGCGGCCACGCAAAGCACAGAACAGACAGCCGGCGGCAAGTTGGAGCAACAGAATGGTTACCAAGGTATGAGAAACGTGGTAAATGAGGGCAGCGACATTGGTGTTGCGACAAAATTTGTTTGCGGCAGCCTTATTGAGCTACAACCTTACGGTTTTGCCATGGGTCTGCTCACTGAAAAGTCTCTGTGTTCTCTTTGTTTCAGTTGAGGCGAGGGAAAATATCCATGTGGGCTTTGATCAAGAAGCTCAAGGGATTGATGGTGAGTATATAGAAATACTTTTAGTTTCACGTAACCAATTGCCGCCCCTTTCCCATCTCCTTCTTTTTCTAAATATTCTTAGTGTGTTGTATATATTACTGAAATTTTAGCGAGCTTTTGCACTTGCTTAAGGTGGTAATGTAGATCACGCCTCCAAAAATTCAATTTGCAATTTCGACACCGTAAAATCCACTGCAATCTGAGGAGCAAACATGTGGAAGTCGGACGTCGAGCGGCCGCTCCAAGTTGTTTAAATGCCGCGCCAAGTGCGCTGTGCGTCCTCTGGCGTAAAAAGTTAGCGCATAATAGACGTCGTTTTTCTCGAACAGCGTTATTTGTAAATTTCTCACATTAAATTTCCCTTTTCTAATTTCGACGAAGTTTTGCATGTATAAGCTACAAGTTGGAAACAATCCGAACTAAAAAAGTTGCTGATTTTATAGAAAAAGTGAAGCTGTAAGAAATCAAACAGCAATGCGCACCTTGTGTGGTTTTGTGCATGCAGTGATCTTATTTTTTAACAACAACTTTGTAAAGAATGTCTTATTTTTTAGTTCAAATATAACCTACAAGTCTCTACAAGGACATGGCTGAATATAATTACATTCCTTTCGGTGGTTGCAAAAGAAAGGTTCACTAAGTAGGTCAACCCGCTTTCATATGTGTGAGTGGGTCAGACCGTAGGAAAAATAGGCAACCTAGGGATAAAAAAAAAAGAGGGGATGCCACGTGATAACCAGTGGCATTTTTTGTGAGCGTGTCAAGTTTTATGCAAATACTTAGAGCAGTTTTTAAAATATTACATGAAAACTGATATTTACCATTTACCCTACCATACCCCCTTAAGGAAGATTTTGAAACTTTTTAAAAGAAGGTTTTGGAACCCTTCTCTCTCTTCTCATCCCCAATCAACTGCAAGTAACTTCTAGGGCACTGCATGCCTGAAGCGCCTTCTATATTAGGGCAAGCCCGAGTACTTTTTATCACTTCGTAACGTACACGAATATTTAATTGCATGCACGTACACCTTATAAAGATAAGAAATTTCCAATCTCTGCCACCTTTCGATGAATACAGTAAAAAATGTTAAATGGCCCCCTCGAATGCCTTTTTGAATTTGCAGAGCAACCTTTGTCGTGAGCACAGTTATGCCTAGGGTAATGAAAAGCCATAGTTGGGCAGAATGAGATGTCTTGGCACCGTTTGCTTACCATGCGCTAATGACCTATACAAATGAAGCAGACGCACGAAGGGGAAAAATTAACTTGATGATTTGGCACAATGGGTAATTCTTGGCTTTCGAATTATCGCGAGTAGACTGAACTGGACTTGGAAAAGCTTATTTATGTCCTGCAGAACATAGAAAAAAATTTCAGAAAACGCTAGGAAGTGAAGTTTGTACCGGCATTCCTGCAGAAATTTAAGGTGTTATGACGTGAGGGCATAGTGCTTGGGTTAGACAGATATTTGGCACCATCAATACGCAGCTCACAGAGAAAAAGGTAATTTTCTGGTATTCGTGTTTAGTACGGTTCACTGAGGGTTAGTACTTTATATTTTTTCAGCTTTTGTCTAAGCATAGGTGACAGACGTGGTGCTGCTTTATTCAGCTCTAATAATGTACCAACCTGTCGAGCCCAGTATACTAATTAAAGTTCGTTTCCGAATTATTTTCTCGTGTATACACATACAATCAGGTGCATTTAAAAAAAAAACTGCAGGTGGTAAAAACTTCCGTAGCCTGCACTACAGCGTTGCTCACAATCATATAGCAGGGTACGTGAAATCCAAACAATTATAATATTATGTTCCGTCTAAACACAAGCGATATCAATACGTTATCATTGCCTCTTCTTGAAAGCCAGTACGATGATGACATTATCTTTCTACACTACGAACTATTCCGCAGCTCTTCTAGGGCACACTTGGCAGTAAGACAGTACCCGCAGTAAAGTTTCAGAGATTAAATTGATTTTTACTGTAATGTAATTTTACGATCGAATTACTTCAAGCGAGTAGCAATGAGGAACAGTACTTATTACTTTCCCAATCACTTTTGACTGAAACATGACATGTCCGCCTTTGAGGTAAAAGTGATTAGCCTACAGAAAGAGGGAAAAATAATAAAAAAGATAATGTGAGTGCGAAGCCTCAAGCTTGAAAAGTATTTAAAAAATAACCGACATCTCAATGAATGTAGGCCATAAACAAACTTTCGTTCAAGCAATTTCAAAGTGAGTTATGGCTTTCCAAAAGTAATACTAATATAAGGTCATTACTTCCGGGCAGCTGTAATTTGTATTAAAACAAAATTACGTGCTAGAAAGTTACAAAAAATAATGACTAATTTAGTTTAACTACTTGGAAGTAATTCTGCCCTGTAGTGATATGTGTAGCCTACAGAGTATGCTGGTACGTTTCCGGCTTGTGTTTATATATGGAGGCTGGCAATTAAAAGTATAGTGTCAGCACTTCGCAGTACTCGTTGCATGTTAATTGGTTGTTCGTCTTCTGTCAGTATATGGGCGAAATACATGTGTGCTATTCGAAGTCGACGTAGGATCACTTTTAAGAAGCGTTCCTGATGATGACGTGTCTTAACATCATGATAACTGTGTCCAAGCACAAGTCCTTCGAGCTGAAGATGTTTCCTTTTTATAGATTACCATGCTCGTTGTGAATTACACTTCAGTGCTGTTCAGACAGTTTGAGTCCCGTCCCGTTCAAACCAGAGAAATACTTGGCGGTTGCTGTGCATGCATTTCCACATCTTTTCGTTTTAGAGAATACCAACATGGCTCGAGACCCACGAATATAAATAAGTAAATAAATAAATAAATAAATAAGTAGAGACATTTCTATACAAATGCATAGTTTTATGTTGTGTTTTACCCCAACAATTGTTATAACACAACAAATCACAGGTTATAGAGGGTATTGATCGATATGTGGGGTTTAACGTCCCAAAACTACGATATGATTATGTAAGACGCCGTAGCGGAGGGCTCCGGAAATTTCGACCACCTAGGAGGCGCCCAAATCCGAGCACACGGGCCCGCAGCATTTTCGCCTCCATCGAAAATGCAGCCGCTGCAGCCGGATTCAATCCCGCGACCTGCGGGTCAGCAGCCGAGTAACCCAGCCACTAGACCAACGCGGCGGGGCGTTATAGAGAGTATTCATCACAAATCTAAGTCAACCGAGCAAAAGTTACCAGACACGCAGTGCACGACTAGAAAATACAAATAATTGACGTTGCGATGAAAAAAAATGTAATTGCGCAAAGCTTGTTCCTTCATATTAACCATGCATTTGCGTTTCCTAGGTATCCTTGGAATACTATGTCCTGAAGACGACTGTTTATAGCTGTTGCAGAAGCATTGTACATTTCATATTTACTTCCGGGTCTCGCGTGCACGTCGTGTGGTGGCACGGCTATGACACAGTGAAAGCAATGAAAGTGTTCGGGACATATTCTAACGAAGAAAAGAAAGCTCCTAATAACTTACTGTATTTCATAAATATGTTATTTGTGGATATTAGCACTCAACAGTCGCTATATATAGAAACAATTTCTATTTTAGCCTGAGTAATCTGCAACAAAAGCAAGTTAAGAGGGAGGCAGGAAATCATCTTGTAAAAAAAAAAAACAAGAATACCTTCTTTGGCGTCCAAAAAAGTGCAAAAATAGAGAACTAGACAACACAAACGAGTTTGTATTGTGTGGCTGTCTTCTCTGGCATTTCTTTTTTTGTGTCTCACGTTATTTGGGAGCGAACTATTTTTACGTCGTCTCCGTATGTGTTACAGCTTTGTATGTTCGGCCTCTCTTTTTCTTATCTAGAACCTCGGCGTTGTTATTGCTAAAGGGCAGATGTTTTAAAATACCTCTGCGGGGAACAAAGTCTGTGTGACTTTCATGACGAGTTCTTTATTTAAATTTGAACTGCAGCAAGGGCGTAACTACCGCTAATTTGAGAGAAACTTGAAGTCGTCAATCTCTTGTTTGTTTAAACTCACCCGTTCTTTTTTTCTCCCTTTCAGGACTGCTTGGAAACTGTTCAGAAGGCAGAGAGAAACAGCAACTCTTGATTAAAGTGGCAATAAAATATGTACATTTTTCACTAGTAATTTTAGAAAGTAGACTAGTTTAAGAAAATAAAAATCGCGCACGACTGCATCTGGTGAGTAGCACACACTTTGGGGATCACAAAATTCTTGTCGGTAAGCTTCGTTTACAATAGTAAGTCATGCGTTATTCGTATGCTCGATCTTGTGTCTCTTCTTACGAGAACTTTCCGACTCTGTCACGATTTTATTTTAGGGTAACATACACTCGCAACACACGAGAAAACGCTCACCTGCAATAAGCGCTGTTGCTATGTAAAAAGATTAATTTTTGAAACTGTCAAAACAAACACCAACTTTCGCCAGCGCCTAAGTAGCAGTTAATGGAGACATTTCAGTTGCGCAGGATGTCATTAGTGCGAGGAAACATTTATATCACTGGAGATGCGTCAAAAGCATGCTTCGACGCAGCAACATTTTCCAGTTATTACCTGTGTGCGTGGAGTTATACTTTTAAAAGTACTATAGGCCTAATCGAAAAGGTAAGTGAAGTTAGTGGCTGGACATCTTCTTTTTGTAAAGAGTTGCCTTTGGAAATAGTAAATCCTTAAAGTTATGCAAAGGCATTTTATTTGACTGAAAGCCTTCCTGGCAACTAGAAAGGAATTTTATTTGGCCCTTTGAGTCATATGACAGACTGCATTACAAGTTGATGACGACGTAAAAACGTCTAGACATGTATATTCACGCCCGTCGTGCCACACGGGAGTTTATTGTCGCGTGCGCGATATTCGCGTGCGTGAGCATCAGACGCAAGTTGGCTTTTTTTGAGCAAGGTATAATGGGACGCGCATGAACGGACGATGTAGTCAAAATGGCGCGGTGGCACAAAAGTAAGGTTTTTGTTCATTGGTCGGTTGTATATTTCTTTGAACCAAAATAACAGCTAGGCGCAGATTTACAAAGGGGCATCTCGGTAAACAGCCTGCTTAATCGTAGGGGCACACACAAACACTTACGCACACGCACGCACGCACACACACTTACACACACATACATGGGCAAAGATGACGAGCACAAACGCATGAACGTCGCAGACACGCAGCACGCTCTTACACTTGTGTGAACGTACGAGTGTATGGCACACATGTATGAACGCATTCAATAACTATCTCGCCACCGACATCAAAATAAAACAAAATGAACGGAATGCACACACGCGGGCACAAGCACCTGCACTCTCTTGGAAAAGTAATCAATTTTCTCTCAGTCACTCGATGCCGACAGGAGTCGTCACTCGAAGAAAGCTTTTTTTCCCGTCTCTGCGAAAGGTTTTTTTCAGAAGGCCTCGTAATTTTCTCCGAGATGTTTTGGAGATGGTGAGGCGAGGATCATCAAAAGAAGTCAACTCGAGCGCAAGCGACAGAAGGGACGAGTTCGTCGTAAATATACACACAGCGTGCAGCTTGTTCAAACACGGCGCTCGAGTCAAATTGCCACCGCGCTGCTCTACAAGACGCTGGCAACAGGTGAGCTTCCGGTCGTTGAAAATGCTCGCGAAGGCAGCCCTCGTGTTGATCGTTCTGCAAAGTGAGTCCAATAAGCCGAGTGTTTAGCCAGGCAAAGATACGTCATGAGTCTGTCGAATCATCAACCGGAACAAAAATATTTAATCCAGTGTTCTCAAAGAAATTACGCTTCGAACGCATGAACGCTAGCTGTAGTTGGCAGAGATTCGCAGCTGGTGGAAGTGAGGCATCCAGACAAGGAAACGAGAGATTAGCAACGGACAGAAAGAGAAGACAAAGCATACTTTTGTGCTCTGTTTCTGTTCCTTTTTTGCATGCACTCCTTACGATGTTCACGGATTAGCTGCGTGCAGAATTTAATGACCCTACTAAAGTTTCTCCAGTGTGCGGGTCTTTATGATAGACGTTTATGAGCGTTGCCTGTTACCGCTGTGTTATGCACATTGCTTGTTCTTGTTACTCTCTCTTTCGCTCCACTTTTTCGGAACCTTCTTCCTATTTTTTAGGGTAGGCAACCGGAACTATACCACAATTGAAATTTCATTCACTAATTTTTTTCTATGTATCTCTCACCTTCTGTTTATTGCGAGAAAAAAAGCACCTGCCGCTAGCCATATAGAATGCTTTGTCAGTTTATAACTCGACTTCTATGTTGGGTGTCAACGCTTGCAGTTGGAAGACCAGTATAGGGCACGCGAGGAACTGCTCAATGCAATCTTTTTGCAATACCACGCAAACCAACAATGATACGGTGCGAGTGTACACAAAATCGCTGACTCAAAAGTTCGAGTTTTTCCGCTCTTTACAGTATCTTTGTTTGTTTGCACTGCGTGTTGAAACATACACGAACTAACGCTAATTGTTGCTCTATAAAGTTCAGTGAGAGATATTGATGATGACAGAAGTGCATGGAGGCCAAATTTTAAAATCTACAAAACTACGACCATTTGGGCAGTGATAAAAATTCGTTGGCGGATGATGAAAATTCAGTCAATTACTAATCACCGTTTATTGCATCACTGGTCTATAGTATTCAAATGCCGTCCGTTTTGAGTAAGCAGTTCTTCATGCATACGTGGCTTCTAATTGTTATCTGTTGCATAAGAAACATTGCACTTATGTAATCGAGCGTACATGGTCTCAGTCTGAAGGTTCTCGATATGGGCGTATGAAACTCGGCGATAAAAGTTGAAACAACGTCAGTAATGAGGTAATCAGTGCAAATGTCATGGCGCATGACGACTGACCTAGATAATGAGCTAGTGTCGTTGCGGATGACGTCATCGGCAGAGCCGACCGGGCGCCAACTCGCACAAATAGTGCGAAATAGAGTGGAGGACATTTGCGCTCAACACAGCATGGTGCTTGGAGAGGTCCGTAAGTTCTGTTTGAGCACTTGGAAAGAACACTCGGTGATTTATATTGTTGTGAAGTGGCACTGAATGGGCTGCTCCTTCCTAATATGTTACAGCTGACCGGCGAGCTAGAAGGGCAAGTATTCAACCGGAAAATAATTAAATAAACAATGATGACAGAAATGACAGGCAGTGTGCACTCGTAATTTACGGTTAAATTCGTGGAACGAGGTTGGGCTTGGTTTAGTAACTTGTGCACTTAGAAACGCCTCCCGCGAAACTGGAGATATCAGTGCTTTATGACTCGTGTTACACGCAGTATCATCACCAGTGAAGGTTTTACGAGTTTGGGAGCTGCACTTTCAGGAGAAAAACATAAGAGATGCTTCATAAAAAATTCATCTTAGCAGAGAAGAGAAGCAACTCGTTGGTGTCGGAAAGGCGCTCTGTAGTAGCAGAAGGTTGGCTCTATCATTAAGCTTATAAATGTAGTGTATGACAGCTTGCGCTCCCAGTAAAGCAACGGCTGACTAGTCTTACCCTTGCGACGCCCGCGTTTTCCAGCTGTCACTTGTCAAAGACCCGAAGATAACAAGAAGCCGAAGTCGCAGCAATGGAGTGAGTACACACACTTGTATACTTCTTGCATACAGGGCGTCGCGATTCGCGCTTACAGCGGTCGTAGGCACTGAGCGTCGATGGAGCTTATGTATTGGGAAGGTTGCGACAAGCAGCACGTCTATAAAGTTTTGTTTAAACGACAAAAAAATGAAGTTAACAAAACGTTATCGTTCTTCAACTCCTGTTTTTTAGAACAGCTGATTCCTTCAAAATCTATAGCCGAAAACTGTCATCATAAATGGGTATGTGCCACGAAAATTGTGGCAAATCTCACTGGTCCACGACTTCTTTTTACAGCCAAAGGTGTTAGGAGATCAGAACACTGGTCACGCGCGGCGCCGTAGTTTTCCGCCGCTGCCGCCACAGGAATCCGTAACCAGTAATAAAAAAAAAAGCCAAGCCCAATGACACAATGGGGCTCGGAACTCGTGTCTGCTGCGTGCCAACCCAGTATTCCACCACTGAGCAACGCCAATGCTTGGAACTCATTTCTAAGCTTGCCTTAGAAAGGCTTGATGTCGGGAAAGGAATCTAGTTAATATGAGCAGTGAAGCGTTTTAGAACATCAAAGAAACAACCAGGTGTCACAAAATGCAAATTGAGTAACGAGCGGGTCGTTCAATGCTCCAACCCGTTAGAAAACTTGTTCCTGACTGCCTAATAACTGCGGCGCATACCCACTTCAGGGATATTTTTTCATTGTATCAGCCGCTGCATAAAAAATTGCGCAAAATGTTTAGCAAGTGTGTAGCGGACCCCACGCTTCTCCCAAGAATTACGAGCATAGTGAATGATCGCCTACTACACAAAAATTATGATCATTCATGGCATAGTAGGTATCCAGCAAGTGTGTTTGTAGAAGTTATGCAAAGAGTGTTTACGAAAGGCTCTGAAAGGCCGCTCTTCTAGCTTTCGCTGGGACTGTGCTGCACGTTTCATGGAGGCCTGGTGTGTTTTCGGTGCATGCGGCTGAACAACAATAAGTGATGAGGGCAAGTGTTAGCCCGTCTAATAGCAGCGAATCAACGGCCGCTAGCCAGAGACCCCGAGTAGGTACATCGAGAGGATACTAGGGAACGGAAAAGTCAACGTCAGCTGCAAGAAGACCCGGAAGCGATCGTAGTCGGCCTATACGCCAACGACGACAAGCACATAGTTCTATCAGAGGTGCGAGCGCTTGGTCTCAGTGCAAGGTTCTGTCTGTGAAGTATGGACAAGCGTGTCGTGATAGTGGTTGTCTGTACTTTAACTTTAATTTATCTACGCTATGAAAACCTATAGCATAACCTATGTAAAGCCTCACAATGACCTAGAAGCAACCTCAAAACAACCTGGATATATCAGCTAATGCCTAGCAGCAACTAAAAGAAACCAGATTAGCGTTCAGAATCATCCAGCTGGGCTGTTTCCAAGCCTCTCGTGCTTAGTTCAAGATTACTCCATATTTTTTTTTATTTGAGCGTATGATACATATAATACAACTGATACATACAAGGTATGCTACTACACATTGGGACAAGTCGATACTAGGGTGAGAAGGGCTGCGTAAAGATTCGCACTGCAGTTTTCTGATAAAAGGGGCTAAGCTATTTTTCCCCGTTGCTTAAGTTCGCTTACACATGGGGAAAGCCATGGTTGCCTTACCTTGGCACACGGTTAACGGGAGTTAACCGTGTGCCAGTTGGCAGCAGGAACCACGCCTGTCAGTGCATCTTGCGTTCTCGCTAAGGTTTTTTACTCGTGATGTTACCTCGTTGCAGAAAATTTTCTGCGAGACTGGCGCATATTGATGAAACACATCTTCAGCCCGGAAGAAGAAGAAAGACTGTTGAGCTGTTGCGAACCAAGTGAGGCAACAGTATTGTATTTGTATCGCCCTCGACAACCTTTGTTACTTTCGAGATGTTTTGTAGCTTGTAATACCATATAAATATAAAGGATGTTACAAGAAATATACTTGAAAATCTGTAAAAATAGAGAAAATGAAATGTTTGCTCACTGCTTTCATAAGTATACTTTTACCTGTAAAAATTTGTGTTACTAAAGAAATAATATACACCTATCGTAAAAGAATTTCAATTATATATTTAATCAGTGGGCACAGAATGTCGAGTGAAAGGAAAGATTTGGAGCACATCTTGTTAAAGAGCCCATTGCCGTTTTGAGGTTTTGAGGAAAGGGGGTGACTGGGAATTAATAGCGAAGATGTACAAGTCGATCCTAATTTACAAAAAAAAAACCATAGCCAAAGTAAAGATAAGCGCAGCTAGCTGACGACCGTACACGACGTCCCTGTTTAAAACAACTATTGTGTTAGTATTTAGGCATTCGATAAACTACGTGCGACATGCGCACGCGGTGTTTCTCTGATAACCACCGCAAATGTGCAACATGCGTTGCTGGCACCACGTGCGTTTTTGTCGCCATTTTTCACAGCGTTGCTATCATGCGCTCCAGAATGTCTTGATGCCATAGGCGCCGTAGAGCGAGCTCGCAGCAAACTCATCTGTCCGAGAAGCTCGGGCCATTTTGCATAGAATCCCAGCACTCAAATTGAGAACCTCTAGTTATAGGGACGCAGAATTCACTGTCACATCAAGTGACACAAATCGCTACGCCGTCAGCTCCACGTTTCGTTGAAAATCTTCTAGGAGAGAGCGCTCACAAGGCTCGTGGAAAACGAGCGCGAATACGCGACACTTACAGGTGGTGGTTTGTTAACTTTAAAATCAAAGGCGTCTTTCGCACGCAGTGGCGAAACATGCAGTCTAATAGATTGATTTTAAATATGTGCTATATTATAAGCCGGTATTATGTAGGTGATGAGTGTGTCTCCAGACAAATACATTAGCATTCATGTCTTCCTCCGCAGACTAGTTAATTATCAATGCAGTGAGCAAATACGGTGCTTAGACTATGCTTTAGGATTTGGGCACACACTTTTCGAGGCATCCTGTATTGTGGTCGTGTTGTCCCCGTCTTTTTTTCCAGGCAAACGCGAGGCTCTGCAAGCGTGCGTTGATAAAGCTGGGCTGACTTTCGACCAGTACGAGCAGGTAGATCTAGTTTCTACTTTTTAAAACTGTAGCATGTGCTTCGCAGAACAGCAGGTGTTGTATGTTCAAGTAATTATTTAGCTTTGATATTGTATTTACTTACAAATACTTCAATGGCCTCTTTAAAGGGTTTCACGTGAAGCTGCACGTATGCTAATCACGCATGTTTAGGTGTATATCTGACATTCTTTGCAATGCCACATTGGCACTTAATGACATGGCTTATTTTACTCGAAATTGCACGCACTGCAACAACGTGCCACTTTATTTATTTTTCTGAAGTCCTTTTCTACTTCATTTCGTATATTCTGAGTTCTGAGCACTTGCTTGCGAATTAGTAAAAGTTAGCCTTTATGTCTCTTACATTAGTCTCTTTCACTGTCATTCCAAAGCGGCTCACTTATGCCAAAATCTTTTTAGCGTCGCAATTTTTGCCGTGCTTCTGACGTTATCCAGCGTGCTTTGAAATACATTAATTCAATTTTTCTCCAGCTCAAGCAAGCAGTAAAAAAATGGAGGTCTGGTCGGGTGAGTAATTGTTCTTACATGCCTAATCATCATTTTCCTTATTTCGTCAATGTATTCACGTTTCAGTTCGTACACAAGATAGTACTTTGTAAATCGATAAAAAACAAATCTTCTCAAAATCATTTAAAACGGTAGTTTTTATCTTGACTGCAATTATATATATGACTGTAAAGAAATCACTGTAATATATTTAAAACTGTTATCATCATAAAAAAGCCTCAACCAGTATCTGCATGTGATTAACATTTCATACAATTACAAGCCGTAGTCATCCAGCCTCATAGTTCACATAAATGATTACTACATACGTCCCTGTCGCTTTGACTAAGTTCAAAAACCAACATTTGTCCAGCGCTTTCAGAGTGGTATGTGCACCGCTGAAATATTGGCCACCCTTGTTCAAATCGGTGCTCATCGAAGTGGGTCAGTCACATTTAGGTAGAAGGTAATTAGTCTGTTCTTAAATAAGCAGTTTAGGAGCAACATCCAGTCAGAGTTTTTTGTCTGTCAATAGAGATTTCTCTGGCAAGTGTAAAACTGAAATAAAGATGTATGACAAACAACTCTGGCGATAGAAATTGTTGATTGTAGGACAGCTGCATCAAAATCGAGTAGATGCTCATCACGCTGATAATATTTGACGACCACTTTGGCATTCTTAAGTAAAGTTCAAATGGCTAAGTTCAGGATGAATAAAACCTATTAAGTCTACTTTGTAAGGATTCCTTGCTAGCTAAGTTGATGCCGTGCTCCCGGCTGGGACATAAAGGTCACGGTCAGCTAGGAAGCACATTTACAGCTATCTGAACAATAATATGCAGCGCGAATTTTTCTTGTTCTTGTGTTTGGTGTCTAGACCTCTAAATGTAAGAATAAACGTAAATCAACATAATAAAGATTGATCTTATGTACCCGGCCACTTTTTGTATCAACGGGAACGAAAGTCGGACAAATGCGACACACTAATTTAAAATTGATCGTTTTATGATTGTACTGCTCGCTTGACAAGACAGCGTAACTATTTGCTGCATTTTTATACTGCATGGTTAAGTAAGAATAATATGTGGGGAAAAGACAAAAAAAAAATTGCCGCCTGCACCTTCCCAAGGGGGGAACCAGAGTAAATGCGTCGACGAGTGCGGGGGGTATCACGTGAATGTTGCGTAATTGGGTACGGTTTGGGAAGGCTTAATTGCTGTTTTGTCTTTATTATTCTTATTTATTGAATGAAAGAGGAGCGTTGCCTTCAACGTCAAACGAAAGCCAAGTAAAGGTGCCCTTCACTGAATTCCGGACGCGCGATCCAGTGCCTGCAAATTCTGGGTGACCAGTGAACGATTGTGGAGCGCAAGCAGTGGCTTTAATTGCGGAGCACATTTCTTAAATGTGGAGCATTCCTCAGTCGCATGATGTCGCGCTTCGGCGTCAGCGGTGGTGCCATCCACATCCCCACTGCCCATGTTCGCGTCTCGTGCCGGTCAGGAAGACACCGCAAAACTGTCGTTCCCTTCTTTCTCTATCGCCTTGCAAGGCCACCGCAGGCAGCGTCTGCTAGTAAAAAAAATTGGCCCCGTGTCCGCAAGTTACACTGCAAATGTCGCCGAAAGACGATAGTCTTGCGTCTGGAGAGAGTGAACAAAACGTTTAGTTGATGTTTTGCGCAAGAAAACCGGTGAATGGTATTCTTGAGGTGCTGCGTTCATTCCGCGGAGGCGAACGAGCGCATCAAGTCACGTCATACGTGAGACATGTTTTCATGTTAGGGTCTGTCGCTTGTGTTTGAATTGCAATCATGCCATGTGAACGAAACCACCGCAAGAGCGGCAGGACCATGAAATGTAAATCATGACATCCGTGTCATGATATTCATGTTATGAAGTGATTGATTTGTGGGGTTGAACGTCTCAAAACCACCTTATGATTATGAGAAACGCCGTAGTGGAAGGCTTTGGAAATATCGACCACCTGAGGTTCTTTAACGTGCATCCAAATCTGAGTACACGGGCCTACAACATTTCCGCCTCCATCGGAAATGCAGCCGCCACAGCCGGGATGCGAACCCGCGACCTGCGGGTCAGCAGAGTACCTTAGCCACTAGAACACCGTGGCGGCGCTTCATGTTATGAATAGTCAGATATGTTCTTCATACTGTCATGTTATGCCATACTAAGTTTGGTATCGATACCATTATCGAAACGGCCAGGAGAGCTAATTGTCGTAGGCGGCTAGATAGATAGATAGATAGGTAGATAGATAGATAGATAGATTGATTGATTGATTGATTGATTAATTAATTGATACGCTCAAAGTCGCCGAAGTTCGCCAAGAAATGCTTCACATTTAATAATAAAGACGAAATAATAATTAGGCATTGCCAAATTATAACCAATGACGCAGCAGTCCCACTACCCACCACTCTGCGACGCCTTTCTTCGAGTGCCCCCGTAGGCGGCAACTTTTTTCTTCAGTAGAAGACGCTGCCTGCACCGACCTTGCGAGGCGAGAGAGGGGGAGGAGAGCGACAGTTTTGCGCGTGTCTTTCTGTGTCAGCACTAGACGTGAGCATGTGCCGTGGGGGTGTCGAGGGCGACACCATCGAAGATGAAACGCGACATCGTGAGAATAAGAAATGCTCCACATAAAAAAAAGCAAGAAAGTACCGAGACTATCATAGTAGGCTTAAGTAAGAAGATTGACTTAAGTCGGCATAAGTGAACATATCAAAGTGCTTAAGTTAATACCAGTGAGCTTGAGGTTGGAAAGTGTTTATGCGAAATGTCTGTTCGTTTGAACGTTGCTCTACTATATGCCACATGTTTTCGCTACCTATACTGCGTAGCTGTAGTATACCCTGAATACACTACTATAAACATGGCTATACTGTGCTTTTACCCTCTATCCTCTCCCTCCCCCATACTTACCTTTGCCGTCCTATTCATTACACATTACTATGCTATGCTGTGCAATGCCACGGTGGATCAGTGGCTACTTTGCTTTGCTGCTGACACGAAGGTAGCAGGTTCATTCCCAGCCTCGGAGGACGGATTTTGGTGGAGGCGAACTGGCTGTGGCCCGTGTGCTGTGCGAAGCGGGAGCACGTTAAAAAAAACACCAGGTGGTCCAAATTTCCGGATCCCTCCATTACGGTGTATCTTATAATCATGTCATGGTTTTGGGACGTTAAGCTGGGGATGATACTGCGTCAGTTGTAGTTCAGTTTTAACACTAACACAATTTCTCTAAACAAACTCCTATTGGAAAGGTAAAATGTCAAGGTTATTTCTGCGTGGTCCTCAACATGGACTCCTTGGTTATTGGCAGAAACTATGTCGTCCTGCCTTTGTGTACCCCTCTATATTTCTATAATATCGTAGCAACAGCACGGTGTAAGAACTCACATACACATAACCAGGTTCGTGTCTCATTTGATTTTTCTGAACATGATTGGAGAGGCGCCACAGCCACTAAATGAATTGAATGTTAGCTTTCGTACTTTGTGACAGTGCCATAGTTGCCCACTGACCCACGTAAATATACCAAATGAAATTCCCGTCGCAGCAAATTTTTATCGTGTATTACAGGAAATATTACACCGCACATATAAAAAAATAGCAGTAGAAAATGCCCTTATGACCTTATAAGTTTTATTGTCTTTGTGTCTGTAGAAAGAGCTTGTCTACATGATCTAAACCAAGGTATTGTGGTCGGTTGTATATAATGGCGCTGATTCTGTATTCATGAGTGCACACACTAAGGAGAGGCTAGAGATATTGCTATAGAGATATTTCAGCGCCGTACGAAGCTGCGAACACTCGCCTCTTCCCCTATATGGTGCTTTGCTTACAGGGTAGAAATGGACATTCCAGTCCCCGGTCAGAAGAGGAGGACCTTTCCAAAATAGCGGTAAGAAGAGCCATCCATGCAGGGGAGCGTAGCTCTGCTTTTACAAAGCTACAGCTTTTGATAAACAATGCGACAATATTGCGTATTTAAGAAAACAAAAATTATTTTTTTCGATCCAACGATCAGTTTCTTATTCCTAATAAAATATAGTCTAGTGCGTTATATGTAGTTGTCATCCCACAATTCCACGTGTGTTGTGGAACGACTTCCTGACAGACAGTGTTATTTATATTTGCTTGAAGAGATGTTATACAAAGGTACATACAAACAAAACAAATCCTTATACAAGGCGTAAAAACATTAAAAACAAAAGAAAGGACAAGAGACGCAACGGTGCACATTCTGACAAAGCTGCCATTTTCTTTCCCCGCTGATTTCAGGGTTCGCAATCATCTGAACGTGAAATAGCCGACAAGGCCCGCATACTCGGGGTAAGTGTGAAAAAATTGTCCTTTCTATCGTGTTGCGCCGAAAAAACATATAGCTATTGATATATTCTTCCGGGACGTCATATGATGGACGCAGCTTCTCAACGTATTGGCGATACGACGCAGCGGCTTTTATGAGGTCAAGGTACCGTGATGACGTGGCGAATTTCGCGGTTTAATGCACTAATACAGCTTGAGCATTATCGGCCTTGGCGCATGAATAACAACAACAACAAAAAAACTAACATGCGATGTACTGGTATGATAGCCTTAATGTGTCGTCCCAGACCTCGCACTACATCATGCTGCTGCTTCAACACGGTGGTTTAAGTGACGACCGTGCAGGCCCCATCCACATACAAGTCTGCTTTCTAGTTCTCGTTATAACACCTTAAAACAAGTCACATATTTTCAATCATTCAGGTTAACTGTGTCAGTAAGCTTAGAAGGGATGGCGAAGTAGACAAATTATTCAGAAAGGGTAATTGGCCACCACAAGTTTGTGGCACGAACACACAAGTAAGCCCTTGCGGGCTTGACGGCACCTCTTCTCAGTTGCCAAAAAGTTCATCTTAGTCGAGGAATCTGCAGGCTGCAAAGGAGAGTACTGAGGGTCTTCCAATTGTTAATAAATTCACCCCCTTACTAGCAATTGCTGGTTAGCTCAACTGGTAGAAAGAGAGGAAGAGAGAAAGAAAGAGAAAGGGAGAGAAAGAGAACTTTATTTAGGATCAGAAGAAAACTTATAGCTATTCCTCCACCAGGAGACCATAGCCAGTTGTTCGGCGATGCCGCCGAAGCCGAACAAACACACTATTTTGGAGGTTGGGGGTTAGAATAAAGAGAGTATTGCATGATCAGCCGAACTTCAGAAAAGCACGTGTTCTACGTATGCGTACGCGCTGCATGAACAGTCGGGACATACCACGGGACTAGTGCGAATATTTCGGCATCTGAAAAGCTGTCTTTTTGAGAAAACTGCTTGAACTTCTTTAAGACTTTGCGCTGCAAAATGAAGATCGTCCACCTATTCTTGACGCTTTCGCCATCTATCAGGGTACCTCGTAATAATTTGCAAATTGACAAATTGTCTTTATCAGAAAAAGAGGGGCCGAAGAAGAGAAGAAAAAACGGTAGCGACATTGAGGCAGGGAGGTCAACCAGTTAATTATCGACCGTTAGGAAATTGGGAAAAAGGGAAGCGATTCAAGCACGCACAATATAACTAGAGTGGAGCCGCTATACAGTAACTGTAAACTGGGTTATTGGGACAAGCACATCAGAGTGTTGGAGTTTGTCCTGTGTAGTTTACAAATCAAAATGTAAAAAAATACCGTTGTTCTTCCGATCAGCGTGTAGAGCAAGTCAGTGTAAAACGAGGCGCCCAATGTTGGCTATGAGTGAACAGAGGGGCGTAAGGTGGGGGGGAGTGGAGGTGTCAATGTGCATTTTGCGGTCAGTAAGTGCATGCCTGCGTGACTTTTGCTGTTTATTTCTAGTGTGAACGTTTGAATATAGGTGGCTAGGCAATGTCACAGCTATGTTTCTGGCGGGATAATTTTGATCGACACGTTGTTATTTAAGGTTATAGCGAAGGACCGTGTTGCCGATAGCTCCTCGCAAGTAAAAAAAAAAAGCTATGTCTGTGCAAGAGGAGCTGCGCTATACTTAAGTCATGCCAATTGCCTAATTCAAGAATCACAGATCCCGGTGCATAGAATAGGAAAAAAAATAATGAAGTTGCTTGAATCAGGCAGACCTGATGGTGCAACAAGATAGTGAAATTTATATCTAGTATAAAGGTTATGAAGTTTTTTTGCGGATAAAGTGGTAATATTGCGTGTCTCACGGACGACTTGCACAATCTTCTAGCATTGTACGACCGTAATCAATTAGAATAATGTTGCCAGTCTTCCACAGCTCCTTGTTTTACGGTTACCTAACTAACGCACTCACAATCCGTGTAATTTTATTCCTGTATGGATGTCTTTAATACCAGCAGTTTGCATAGTGCGCGAAGCTTAAAGTGCTCGTATGTTTGTATTGGGCGTAAGGCGAAAGCAGCACATAGTACGTGAATTTATGTTTAATAATTCCTAGCGTTATCTTTACCAGAACAGCGTTCAGTATCTTGAACTTGCACGGTGATCATGAAGTCAAGCTTTAAGTTCATTAAAATATTGTAACACGAGAAACTTAACACCCTCCTAACATGTCTCTACCTCTCGATTCCTTTCAGAAATGTGTCTCCAACATTCAATGAATTGATCATCAGAAATAAATCATTTTCGGGAATAAACTTCGGTGCTTATAATGGCACCTTCTGCCTCTATTTTTTTAAGTACACGACGTCTTCAGCTTCTTCATCTATCAAGACGAATGTCTCAGATGCCGCATCAAACCCGAAAATTGACCGCCCGCGGCGTAGGTGCATGGCGTAAACGCGCGTGATGCGAAAAAAACCACCACACGATTACGTCAGCACATGTAGTTTTCAGAACGTTACAGATCGAGAAGATCAGCCTTCGTACGCCTTCGAACGATGAACAGCCTTCGTACGACACACAGATAAGCGCTTCTGATTCAGGTGTCGAGGCTGTTTGTTGCAACGTTGTGCTCATTTGGGCTCGGCATTGGGCATATCTCTCTGTATCTCTCTACATATTCAGCAATGTAGCGAAAACTACATTACTCATTTGGCACCTCTCGTGTGAGGCTGTGGTCAGCTGATTCTTTCGACAGTCGGGTATACCTGGTACAAGTTTCTCAGTGCAGACACAACGCGCAGCCACGAGCGAACGAATTTTGACTTGGCGTATTGATACTATATGACATGGAAGTGCAATTCATTGACCTTTTACGCAAGCCGCTGCTGGTATCTTGAAATCAGTTACCCGCGTAGTTGCTGTACGTCGCGAACAAGCGTTGCCACATAGGGCCACTCGGGAATCGATTCGCATGACTGAAGTTTAACTCTGCGCTTGCGTGTGAGATTAGATATTTGTAGCTGTATAGAAATGTGTTCGATCTATCTAGCCAACTCATAATCCCGCTTGATGGAGTTCAAACTAGCGGTGGGAGTGCTTTATTGGCCTACAAGTGGACAGTGTTCGTCAAGGGATATTCAAGATGTACCAAATATTTTCCGCGCTTGTGGTACTCCTAGTTTCACTGCTGGTATGGTAGGTAGGCTGTCAATTTATTCCGAACATGTTCGCAGGAAATTGTTCACAAGTGCGATACGAAAAGCGCATTCGATAAAGAATGTGTTTTCTTTGCACGAAGGCAAGCTAAGGGTATATATAGAAATTCGTGCCCTGCTTTCTTTCTTACCCGAATAAGTAGCGCATAGTTTTAACCATATCATTTACGAAGCAACGTGGATGTCTTCACAGTTCCCAGTGTTTTTCTGACACTGTTTATTATTAGTTAGGTACATGAATTGATAAAAGAAGGTAAATGCTTAAGAATTTTTGAGGCCATTGAGGCTCACGTGCCTAAATATAGAAATGTTCAGTCGTCATTGTTTTTTCTTTCACTTTTATTATTGTTTGCGTTAACCCAAACTGTGAGTCATCTGATCAGGTGCGTGGATATCTATTGATTCACAAACTGATTCCTAGTGCAAATTAAGGTATTTCTAGACTGCCTGAAGACTGAGAAGCGGCACGTGCTCTAGTTTCAGAGGAGTTCATGACACTTACTTAGAATTATTGCGTTGCATTTTATTGAATTTTATTTATTTTTGAATGCCGCTAGACGTAGACATGGCTTCACTGAACAAAAGATATGCGGAAATTATTGCCTAGTAGAGCTTCCAAGTAATTAGGCCCTTAAATGCATATCTTACGAGATCTCGCGGCGCCACGAGTCTTGACGCAGTTGGTTAAGACAGGTCACGTATACAGTCTGCGAAGCTACTCGCCTGCACAAGAAAAAAATGATCATAAAGTCAGTCTCTATGGCATCTGCGGACAGTGCCTTCTGGCATGGACGACATTTACGACGTCTTGGCGTCATATTTCACAAGAAGAGGTTGACAGCGACTGTCAAGCATAGAAGTCTCGCAGTGGTCTAGTTGTATAATGAAAAAAAGAGAGAGTGAACGCGGGTGAGAAAGTTATAAATGTTTGCAGAACAGATAATTTGCCTCTTGCAGAGACTACAGAGATTTAAGCGAGCAAGCTTTAAGACGATATAAAAAGACAACGAACAACGGACAAAAAAAAGGCGGTGGGACGCGCAACGTGATATCTGACGGCGACTAATTGGGATGAAAGTACTTCGTTCCCTCAACTCAGACCTTCCACTGGTATCTCATAATCACTCTGCCAAATAACTACACGGTGAGAATCGTCTTCAAGGTTTATTCAAATATGATGATTAGTGTATAACTAATAAAAAAAGAGGGAGAAAGATAGAGAAAGGACAGAGAGGTTAACAAGAGGAAAACTCCGATTTGCTACCCTGTGCTTGGAAAGGGGACAAGGGAGTGTAAAAGAGTGAAAGAAAAGAAGAACAGTTTGTGACAGGAGGCAAAAAAAAAAAAAAACGTTGTGACTGGAGCACCGTCCGAGTACTACGCAGGAGATCGTCCACAAACAGTCACAGTTTGTTACTTAGTCCGCTTTCATGAATCAACCTCAACAACGCTCTCAGAATGGCTTGTGCCCAAGGCTGGGCAGGCCAGAGCCACAAGATTTAATTCACGTGTGAGAGGGTGGTTGGCCAGCTGGCCTGTTGCGGCTGAGAGGTTCACTCTTTCGGGGTTGAAGCGGGTGCACTTGAAGAGATGGTGTGCGACTGTCCCTCGGCACCCACGCACTTTACATGCGGTGCTGTCAGTCGTCCCCATAACAACTGAATATGCACTTGAGAAGGCCACAGAAGATCCAGCAAGGAACTGTTACTTCTTCGCAGGCTGAGCGGGATGCATAGTTGGAGACCAGGGTCCCAAGTATGTAGTGTTACACTTGTAAATGCCAGTGCATACCACAAGTCCAATGTTAGACAACGGGCTATAGTACATGAAGTTCCTTTCCTGCATCGGATCTTGAAAGGGGAAAGGCGACACTGTTAACGCTGTCGTAGGCAGTTGCTTGCGCTTGGTCATTTCCCTGAATGCCAGAGTAGGTAGGCACCCACCACCTTGAAGTAATGGAAAAAGAGTTCCACTATGCGCATTTGTACCTTTATAAAATGCCGCGTGGTACACACAGAGTCGTAGCAAGCGTGAACGAGTATTTTGGCACAACGACAACCAAGGGTTACAGCACGGCGTGGATCATCACTGAGTGCGACAAGTAATATAGATAAGTAGTGACGCGAGGTGACGTGGTGGCTCGAGGTAGAACGTAGAGCATAGCGGGGGATCACTCTTCATGCTGCCCCGGAAAGCTGTGAAACCAGGTGTGTCAAGCGCATCACTCCCCGTTTTCGCGTAAACAAAATGCACTTCCTTTAGTGTAACCCCGTAATACTGCAGTGCTCCCTGATGAAAACACGACATCAAAACCTTTGATATAACGAAGGCTACGTGCAACTGCTTGGCATAACAGGGACATCTTGCTGAGAAGCTGGCCGCTAAAAGGGTCGTTGACTCATGCAACTGTTCGAGTCGAATCACGCCAATATGACATGGAAGGCGGTCGCATAGTACAGTCACGTCGATTATGTGTTGCAATATGTCCGCGCTCAACGTGTCATCGGCACTGCAAAGCGTTGCCGACATGAAGAAAAAAACTCGAGTGAAATAAACACTTTTCAGTAACTGGTATTTTCTAAACCAATTTTAACGTTTGATGGTTTTGCTTGTGTACAGGCTTCGGGTCCCTTCAACAATGACTACCATGCTGGAACTCGCATTGAGTGAGACTGTGCTGCCTCGCTTAGCCCTAAGCTGTTACACTTCAATGCTTGAGCGTTAACTGTACGGAACACTCGGGTCACGTGAGGCCCACGCTTGTTTTGCTAACGACTTGTTCTGCATATAACAGCCTTTGTCCCACATGTAAGGCACCCCATGCCATCACCATTTAGTCACCAGGCGGCGTTGAAATATGACCGTGTAACAAAGTATATTTCGGAATCGACTTCCAGAATTGAGTCATTGTGGCAATCGGTATCGGTGTGTTTCTCGAGTCCTGAGGCCGAATCAGCTGCAGAAACGTATATAACATAAAGAAAGGCCTCCTTTCAAATGGCCACGATAGCTGACGTTTTATTGAAGCCTCCTCCCTTCATATCCGACGTTCTTCACTGTCCCGTACGTGGGGGGACTAAACTTAGCGATAGTTGACGCTATAGTTTGATACCCATGGCTTATAGAGAAAGAACTTAGCGATGCATGTGGTATCCCATGGTAAAACAGCGCTGTAGCAAGATTGACATGAGGCTTTACAAAGAAGCTTCACTTTTATTCTCGAAGGCTTTCCCTAACATAATCATACGAGCACTGGGGAAGCTGAGTACGCCGTGTATACCTGAGCTCCGCGGTACACTTTTCCACAAGTGACGACTGTTGTAAACCGGCGCTGTCTGATTGGGAGGAAAGACTCGGGACTTTACGAGTTCGTGTTGGTCGGTTAGACTGTTTACCATCAGCCGCTGTTGTATTTTTCTACGGAGTTATAGTACCGTAATACTGCTGTGTGACCTAAAAAAATAAAAGCTACCGCAAGCCTTACCGCAGCGAACCACCCTCGCTCACCACCGTAAACGCCTCTACGTCACACCATTCATGGCTCTTCGCACGCAGTGATTTCGCTTAAGTAGTCGCGTACACTCGGCAAAGTCCCTTATGTTCTCGCGCCAACTGGTTAGGCTTCAAACTTCCGGATAAGTGCCAAGTTTTGGCCGTTACTAAGAATAGCGTTTATTCTTTTTCTTGTATCCAGCATTTTTCTGCCTACGGACACACGTCGTAGGAAAAGCTTCACGTACCATGTTGGCGTATCGGCTTAACTCTGTATGGTCCCGTCCACTTACCGGTGTAGTTCTGTAATTAAGCTTCATGCGAAAGAAGGTTAAAAGGAAAGATGAGCACGGAGCAATTTTCGCTTTAGTAACCATCCCTGTCGTTCATGCACAGAACTCAACAGGGCTATCGGTGGTTCTCTCATACGCACAGGAGACAAAGCATGCATGGTGAGTATATGCAGTACCTGTGTGGTCCGATAATTAGCGTGTGGCTCGAACGTTCGTGCGCACGTCAATCAATATATGTGTATGCAAGCCTTCAGCGTCTCGCAAAGGAACCTTCTGTTCGTAGAACGAATATTTGTTAGCACTTCGAAAATCCGCACTTTTTTCGCTCCTGTGATTCAAAATAATTTCGAATCTATGTACGCATCCAATGAAATCGTGCGATTTCCTTGGTTATTAGGAAGAAGCTGCATCCTCGATTTCTTCGTCCTCTTGTTGGCATTGCAAGATAGACGGGCAAGTAAGTGTGTTATTGGCATGCAATGTAATGATGCGCGCTGTAGCATTACGCTGAGCTTTCATATCCGAGTTTTCGTGACTACCCTAATTGTGATGTTTCAGCTAGAAAAAAAAAAGAAGAGCTGTTGGTATCAGCTGCTGTGCCCACCTCAAAGGTTAAGTAATCATTGAGATACAGGATGTATATTTATCGCTATAAAGCAAAGCTTAAGCGAAGAAGTTATATGCCACAAACTTAGTTAGCAATGGTGTCTATTGTCATACCATGGTACCTGCTGCTATAGATTAGCAGGTGTTGAGTATCCAAGCTCGCGTAGTCAGTGCGTTCAGTTTCAAGACGTTGTTTACATCAAAACCATGGTGAAGCGTTCTTGAAATCACCGAAGGCGGGCTTATGATATCGAGCAAGCTGAAATCTGCTGAAAATTTCGGGTACTGGAGATAAACATCACTCGCTATAAAGTTGCCAGTAACTCTCGCAAGTGCATGCAGCGATGACGATAACAACACCTAGAGCAATCACACAACCCACGTAGGATACACGTGCACGTATTTTTATTTCACGTTGTAACTACTGCCTTTCAAGCAGTATCTCCGAGCTCAGCAACCCGATTATTGGCGTATTCTTGTGGCAGCGTGCCACGTGGTGGTGTATAAAATCGCCGCGCACCAAGATCAGTGGGCAGCATAAGGCACGGCAGAACAGCTGCACCGTAGCTGTGGTTGTGCCAGTCCGAAAACTTATTTCGTACTCTGTCTCCTTCTATCTTCGCCGAAAAGCGCACGGGATGTCGCAAGTAACTCCAAGTGGACCCATGCATTGGTCTCTTTACGAATGGGACCCGCTCCAGTTCATGTTCGATCAACCAAAACCTTACTGCCTGCTCCGCCTAAAGAGGGACTTCGCGAAGTTCGCGGCCCAGCCACCCACGGGCCTGTACATCTCGCCGGAAGAAGAGGACATCACCCGGGTTCACGCACTCATCGTGGGTCCGCCAGGCACGCCGTACGAGGGAGGCTTCTTCCAGTTTCTGCTGAAGTTCCCGTCCAACTACCCGACAATGCCTCCACGCGTTCGAATGGTGACCACGGACGCTGGTCGAGTGAACTTCAACCCCAACCTGTACGCCGACGGCAAGGTGTGCCTCAACATCCTCGGCACGGCCAAAGAGCCGCAGTGGAGCCCGGCTCAGGACGTTGAGAGTGTGCTCGTCTCGATCCAGTCACTATTGAACGACAGGCCGTTCGAAAACGAGCCCGCGCTGGAGCCAGCCCAGTCGTCTTTTGCCGAGCTCTACAACGACTTAGTCCGGCAAGAGACCATTAGGGTCGCTGTGTGCGGTCAGGTCGAAGCTGCCCTCAAGGACAGCGCCGGGTGTCCTCCGGTCTTCAGGGAGTTAATTCTGAAGACGTTTGTCGACGCGTACGACAAGTACGAAGACACAGTCAAGACACGCCTTGAACGCATAGGTCCGACACCGAAATACCCTTTTCGAGAGAACCGCAAGTACCAGTACAAGCAGCTGCTGCCACGACTGCGAGGACTGCTGGACGAGGCGAGACAGAGGGTCAACGCCACTTCCACCAGAAGTACCGCAGAAGCCATTTCTACTGAATAACCTTGGCAACAAAGCATGCAGTGCAAATTTTAGCATGACACGGTATACATTTAAGAGTTCGAGCTCATGGACTTAATTCGAAAATTTGTAGGGGATAAAATTTGAGCAAAGGCACTAAAGGGCGGCAAAAGAGACGGGGCATGTTTGCATGCTTGGTCCAATAAAGCAAGAACGGTGGCTTTTATATTTTTTTCATCTTCGTTTTCAAGTTATTCGTTGCGTGCTAAGCTTATAGACCTCTCCCAGAGTACACCACACCACGGCGATTACGTCCTTGTGTGACGCCACCGCTGCATGTGCAGTGGCGTCACACAAGGACGTAATCAGAGAATGTATAGATTGGTTCTAAAGCTCTTGACGAAAAACATTGTGGCAACACAGTCGTCTGATATAGTTTGTATCATTTCACCTTAAACGCCACAATTCAGCACATCGCAAAACAAGGCCAAAAAAAGGACGTGCACATGTGTCGTTCCCCTCTTTGGTCCCTGCTTCGTAGTGCGCCCCATTTTCGCATTTAATATGCGTGACGGAAAGTTTGCCATGTTGGCTAGTTGTTTAACTTGGGGAAGGAAACCAATGCGAGAATAAACGGCATCGTTGTCGGAAACTGCTGCGTTTATCGCGGCATGTTGTGTGCGTTCAAAGAGAGCGAAAGTATGGGCGTATACCACCACTTACGAAAAGAGAAGAGGTGTACTCAATACCAATTTTCAATTTACCACTTTATTTAGTTTGGAACTGAACTTTGTTCTCCTGCTCAGCCGACTGCTCTCTTGAGCTGAGAAGGAGCGAGTGCTAAAAAGATTTTGAAAAAGGCAAGAACGAGAGCTATTTGAAGCTTACGTCTTTGACAACATGTGCTAATGCATCAGCAAGCCGTCTCATGACCTGTTATTATGTGAGATGCAGTATTTCGACAGTACGATTCGCCGGTGTGTTATCTTTTTTGTTTTTGCTATGGGGTGGTTTTAAGAGTAACACGAGGTGTTTTCAAAGCATTATACTTTCAACTCACGCGAAATGTTTAGTCAAGGCTTTATATTTTCAATTGACACAAAATGTTTAGCTTTACGTCGTCATCATTGTTAAAGGAAGTGACAATCAATTTTCAAGATGCCATTATTTTTAGTGCTACAAAAGCTTACCATTCAGTGAGTGTAATGACGTAATGGTGAAGTGATCAACGCCACGAAACATTTGTAATCAGAATTCTTGTAGCTGCGGTGAATATGAAGTCGTATACTCACATGCTGCTAACTGTAAGCGCAAGAGTGGTTCGTGTTCGAGGGAGGTGGTTTACTGCGCGCTCCGCGCGTATGCGTCGCAGCTCGACTTGGGCCATCGGTAGCCGTGACGACAGCGCAAGCTTCCTCTCACCGTTTACGTCTTAAGCAGCTCAAAATTTAGTGGCCCTGGTAATATTATACATACTCTAATTTCGAGGTCTGGCGCTCAAGCTCCACGACTACGCGGGGGAAGGTGATCCAGCTTCAATTCTCTCACGTTAGGCTGCGCCTCATGACGGTTTTTGTTACCTTTAAGTATAATTTAAAAATACAGAAATCCTACTCGAAATGCAATAAAATTCACCGGATCTCACGTATCTTGGGAATCGACGTTGTGGGAAGCATGCAGACGGAAAGTGACGGTGTTGTATTTTTTTTATTGAGTGACGCGTCGTAAATTGACGCTAAATAAATGAAGAAATGTTGCTCGTACAGACGAATGCTGAAGGGTTGCAGATGTTTATATAGGCAGTTATTTGCGCCCTCGCAACAATGCCAACAGGAACATGAATATTAGCAAGACCAGAAGCGATAAGCTGATATGAAGCGGCGGCGTTCACAAGCCTGGTAGCCCTTGACACTGCTACATAAACCGACTTCAGCGCATGACACCTAACATATAACGTACATCGATGTGACAGCTGTATCATATTGTCACAATGCAGAAACAGCAGCAGTCGAATCCAGGAAACTCAGTTTAATTGTATTAGAATACTGGCAAACTGATCGGGAGAGAACCTCGTCTTCTTCACTCGCTGCGCGTGTTCTTCGTTGTCCTCTTCGCGCTGCATATTCAATGTGGCATTTGCCCCCCTCCAGAGAGCAGCGTCCCGATGCTCTTCTACAAAAGACGGTGTAGTAGATGTATGGTGTAAGTCAGTCCGAAAAGTAGGGCTTCATTCGCACAACATGCACGATTTCTGGTTTTTGCTGGCGAGTTGTCGAGGGGTTGTCAGGAACGACCACGTAATTAACGTCACTCAGGCGTTGTAAAACTGTGTAGGGGCCAAAATACTTCTTCAGCAATTTTTCAGACAGTCCCCGGCGGCGGATAGGACTCCATACCCAAACTTTGTCGCCGGCCCGATAGACGACATGTCGGTGTCGCAGATTATAACGTTGGGCGTCATAATTTTGCTGCTGGGTGATTCGGACACGCGCAAGCTGCCTCGCTTCTTCTGCTCGTTGGGTAAAAGATGCAGCGTCCGAATCGATGTCATTGCAGTCGTGCAGTAACATGGCGTCAAGCATCGTCGTCACTTCACGGCCATGAAGGAGACTGAACGGCGTTCTTCGTGTAGTTTCTTGCTGCGCTGTATTATAGGCGAACGTGATGTACGGTAGAATGTCGTCCCAGTTCTTGTGATCCACGTCAACGTACATACTCAACATGTCGGCAATAGTCTTGTTGAGGCGTTCTGTTAAGCCGTTGGTTTGTGGATGATAGGAAGTGGTTTTCCGATGGGCGGTTCCACTGAGCTCAAGCACTGTCTTCAGGAGCGTGGCCGTGAAAGCGGCACCTCGATCCGTTATTATGATTGTTGGAGCACCGTGCCTCAGGACGATATTTTCTACGAAGAATCGTGCGGTTTCAACGGTGGTGCCACTTGACAAAGCCTTTGTTTCGGCATAGCGCGTAAGATAATCAGTGGCGACTATTACCCACTTGTTGCCAGCATGGGAAGTCGGATATGGTCCAAGGAGATCCATTCCAATTTGGGCAAAAGGTGCCGTGGGCACTTGAATTGGTTGTAATAGCCCAGCTGGTTTTAACGGTGGCGATTTTCGTCGTTGGCAATCGAGGCACGTGCGCACGTAATGCTTCACAATAGCTGGAAGTCTTGGCCAGTAGTATTTCTGTTGGATTCTGGCCAATGTGCGTGTGTATCCGAGATGACCAGACGTTGGCTCATCGTGGCAAGCACAAAGTATCTCCTCACGAAGTGACGTCGGAACGACAAGTAGGTGGGTACTTCCTCTCGGAGAAAAGTTCTTCTTATAGAGAACACCACTACGTAAGCAGAATGACGGCAGGCTCCTTGCAAATCTTCTAGGGACGGTTGTTGTCCGGCCATTCAAAAATTCAATAAGAGGAAGCAACTCACTGTCTTCTTTCTGCTTGCACAAAATCGTAGTGGTGTCAACGACTCCTACAAACGCCATACTGTCATCTTCTGTGTCCTCTTCGCGCTTTATCGGTGACCTTGATAAGCAATCGGCGTCGGCGTGCTGCCGTCCGGACTTATACACGACCGTCATATCAAACTCTTGGAGGCGTAAGCTCCACCGTGCGAGCCGACCAGACGGGTCTTTCAAGTTGGTCAGCCAGCAGAGGGAATGATGGTCGCTGACTACGTGGAAGGAACGACCATAGAGGTACGGACGAAACTTCATAACCGCCCATACGACAGCAAGACACTCTTTTTCCGTTGTGGAGTAGTTGGACTCGGCGCGGGAAAGCGTCCTACTAGCATATGCGATCACACGCTCGGCTGAGTCTTGCCACTGGACGAGTACAGCGCCTAAACCCACGTTGCTGGCATCTGTATGGACCATGGTAGGAGCATCCTCATCAAAGTGAGCAAGCACAGGCGGAGTCTGCAGGCGTTGTCGGAGATCGTCAAATGCCACCTGTTGATCGTCGCCCCATGTGAATGAAACGTCTTCTCTTGTGAGTCGTGTTAACGGCGAGGCTATGTTGGAGAAATTGGCAATAAACCTTCGGTAGTATGCGCATAGGCCAAGGAAACGCCTGACTGCTTTCTTGTCTTTTGGTACCGGAAATTTTCTGACGGCCGCAATCTTATCGGGATCAGGTTGAACACCTTCATGGCTCACCACATGGCCTAAAAATTTAAGCTCCTTGAAACCAAAATGACACTTCTCGGGTTTCAGTGTCAGGCCGGCAGACCTTATTGCCCTAAATACCGATAGCAGCCTGCTCAGGTGTTCCTCAAATGTTTTTGAAAAAACAATGACGTCGTCCAGATAGACCAGACATGTCTGCCACTTAAGGCCTGACAGAACGGTATCCATCAGTCTCTGAAATGTTGCGGGGGCTGAGCACAATCCGAATGGCAAGACTTTAAATTCATAAAGCCCGTCAGGCGTTACAAAAGCCGTTTTTTCTCTATCTCGCTCGTCGACCTCTATTTGCCAATACCCACTTTTGAGGTCCATTGACGAAAAGTAGCGTGCATACCTCAGCCTGTCGAGTGAATCATCGATGCGCGGTAATGGGTACACGTCTTTCTTTGTCACACGGTTCAGCTTGCGGTAGTCGACACAAAATCGCAAGCTTCCGTCTTTCTTTTTAACCAGCACTACTGGCGATGCCCAAGGACTTCTTGACGGCTGGATGACGTCATCATCGAGCATTTTCTTCACTTGTTCCTGGATTGCTTCACGCTCTTTCGGTGCTACGCGGTATGAGTTCTGTCGTATTGGCCTTGCCGTCTCCTCCGTTATTATCCGATGCTTCGTCAGTGGCGTTTGACTGACCCTCGAGGTCGATGAAAAACAGTCTCTGAACTGGTGAAGAAGATCTACTAGACGCTGTCTCTGCGCTGGTGACAAATCCGAGCTTACGTCAATAGGTGGTGAGGCTGACGTGGCTTGCGGCTCGTCCTGTTGTACTACACAGCACTCGCGGATTTCGGTGATCTCGTCGAAGTAGGCGACTGTAGTGCCTTGTGTAATGTGTCGTCGCTCGTTGGTAAAATTCGTCAACAGAACCTCTGCTTCACCGCACACAACGTTGACGATACTTCTGGCAATTGCAACACCGCGAGAGAGTAGGAGCGTCAATACTTGTTCAGCGATTCCTTCTCCAGTATTCTGCTCGCTGCACGTGACTGGAACAAGGCGGCACGATAACGGAGGTATGGTCACATCGTCAATGACTCGTAGGGATTTTCGGTGTAGCGCCGCGCTTTGATCCGCTGAAAAGGTCAGTACACCGTCCGGAATATTGATGATGGCACCATATTCACGCAAGAAATCCATCCCCAAGATTGCCTGCTTGCAACACTCAGAAAGGATAACAAAAGTTGCGACGAAGGATGCATCCCCTATCTTCATTCTTGCGGTGCACTTTCCGGTAGGTGTGAGTAGCTGCCCTCCAGCTCCTCTAATCTGCGGTCCTGTCCATTCCATTCTAACCTTCCTGAGCGTGTCTGCCAGACTCTCACTCATTATCGAGAAGTCCGCGCCAGTGTCGACCAATGCCATGACGTCATGTCCGTCAATCGTAACTGCAACTTCGGCAGTAACAACCCCATCTTTCGTCGATTCATTGAAAATGTGTCTCTCTTCGCTCGGCAGTAATGGGGGATTTTCAGCACTTCGACGATTCGCAACCTTCCCCCCTAAGGTCGCTGCTTTTAGTTTCCCCGGCGTGGACTAGGAGATCTCCCTCTTTGCATGTCAGTGGTGCTCCGTCTAGAGGATGGAGAAAAACGCCCAGGAGAGGGTGAGCGTGACCGAAACCCAGGAGGAACATCCCGCGGGGTCATGACACTCGTGTCGACGTCAGATGTTCCATTGAAATGGCGCCGAGGAACCGTAGAAGGAAATCCTTGGTACCCTGCGGCGCGATACGGGCAATACCGAACGATGTGGCCTGCTTCCCCACAGTGAAAGCACAGGGGCCTATGATCAGGGGTACGCCAGATGTCAGTTTTGCGAAGTGGTGGCCTCCTCGGCATCGAAGTTTCTCTGTAGTACCAAGGCGCTGTCGGCGGATGTTGCTGGTGGTACTGATGTGGTGTCGGCACGTTCGCTGGCTGTCGGCGGACTACGTCTGCATAGCTTGCCCTGGGACTGCTCGTGTTCGGCTCAGGAAGCGAGAGCGCTTGCCTGATCTGCTGGCGTACAACTTCCGTCACTGAGGCGATCGCGCAGTCATTCGGTTTGACGACGAGTTTCTTGACCTCTTCTTGTACGATTTCTCGTATTAGTTGGCGCAAAGAACCTTCGTCGGGTGTTGTTGCTGTGGTAGAGGCTGCCACGCTGATCGGTGCACTGTGGGTTGGGCGGTCATACAGGCGATAACGTAGATGCAGTGCGCGTTCGATAGATGTCGCCTCCTTGGAGAATTCATCCACACTTGTAGGCGGGTTTCGTACGAGACCAGCGAACAGCTGCTCCTTAATGCCCCGCATGAGGTGGCTAACCTTTTTGGTTTCGGGCATATTAGGATCTGCTCGACGAAATAGCCGCGCCATGTCCTCAACAAACATCGTAACGGATTCATTTGGTTTCTGAATCCGTGATTCGAGGAGACGCTGTGCGATTTCTCGTCTTTCAGTGCTCGCGAACGTGTCGAGAAACTTCTGCCGGAACTCGTCCCAAGACGACCACACGCGATTCGTGAACCACGTTCGGGCTCCGTCTTGAAGCGGAAAATAAACGTAGCCCTATTTCTGTGTGGTGTTCCAACCGTTAACATTCGCTGTGTGCTCGAATTCCTCGAGCCAGTCATGTGCATCCTCATATGCGTTTCCGTGGAAATCAACCGGAAGTCGAGGGTTCAAAACAGTCACCTGTGTCGTGCTGGGGCTGGACATGTTGGGGCCAGTGCTTCCAGGCGCCGTCATGCTTTCTGGCACAGTCACGCTTTCCGGCAATGGACCAAACTCCGGGCTGAGGCCTAACAGGCGCCGGCTGCTGCGGTGAACGGGGGTGTCGATGCGCGGAAGTCTTTCTTGACCAGATGCGGGGCTGTTGTCAGGCGTCCCGAACATGTACCCAGCGCCTCCACCAGTGTCACAATGCAGAAACAGCAGCAGTCGAATCCAGGAAACTCACTTTAATTGTATTAGAATACTGGCAAACTGATCGGGAGAGAACCTCGTCTTCTTCACTCGCTGCGCGTGTTCTTCGTTGTCCTCTTCGCGCTGCATATTCAATGTGGCAATATGAGTGCACATGTAATGTTTGTAAAATTGGATAGCCAGCACTGCAAACGCAATTAACGTTTCACGAACATTATAGGGTCTATTTGAAAAGTAGTTCCAAGACCAGGTGTAGTTCTGTGGTATAGAATGCCTGATTGCCACGCAGAATTCATGGGTTCGATTCCTTCTGGCACCCTGACGTTTATTTTTTTGCATTCGGTCAGATCAGTGCTGCCAAGGTCGGGTTTGTCTTGACATTCACGCGTTAAAATTGCCCATGTGTGTTCTCGTCCTTTCTGGGTAGATGCCGAGTGTAAATCACTTGTGGCATATACCCGCGTACCAGTGGCACATACTGCAGCTTTGAGTATGTGTCACTGTTTGGAAGGAAGTGTTTGTCGACGTACGCTATGAAATTGTGATATTGTTCATTTCTTGACCAGTGCGTAATATTTGTGAAACCGGGTTCTCCTCCCATATTAATTTTGGTACACGCAAGATTAAGGGGGTGAACCCGAGAGCATCCAAACGTAAGCGGCAAGATAGATGCGCACATAGACGCCAAAAGCGCTTGCAATTCGCAAAGAAATGCTTCGCATAATAAAAATGCTAAAATATGTGACTGTATTTCGTGGTCTTTGCATTTCTACTAGAATCTAAACCGACATTCTGGCCAGTTGTCGGTCCCTTTAACCTTTTCCTGTCATTTTCTTTCCCGTCATTTTCCTTCTAACTGCTTGGTTACGTGTCGCCACAGAAATGTATCGCAATAAAATACCAACCAGCCTGCATTCGTACCCTTGTTCGAAGACAGCGAATATAGTTGCTCATTTTTACGGTCGGTCAAATTGACAAAGTTGAGTGGGGTGTGCGTTGTGCTAATAACGGCGCATTTTGTTCGTGGGAAACATTGGAGCACGTTGTATCCAATAGCGCCAGTGCGTGTGTGTAAGCGATTATGTAAAGGATAAGAAGAAGAGAAATGCCGCCTGTAACTTTATATCTTTACGATGACACCTCAACAGGTCGGCACAGGGATGGAGTAATGGGAGTAAAAAAGATAGATAAGGTAAAGACAAGAGAAGAAAACGAAAACAAAAATTGAAAAGAGTAAAACGCATTCGGCCGGCCTCCGTCAGTGCGTGCGCGCGACAACGTGCAGCCGAGCGAAAAAGCCGCCGAAAAAGCCGAGGAAAATTATTCGCCGAAGAAGAAGCTTAAAGCGGCCATCTAACACTTTTCATGACCTTATAGCTTTACATGTTTTTCTAGCCGGTTGTGTACACTGAAAGCTCAAGAGATACGTGCCACAAGAACGGCAGCGATAGGGGCACGCAGCACAATGTTATTCAGCGTAGATCTGAAAATACAATGAAATGAATGCTTGCCATCAACTCAATTTTCGCGGGATCACTTGACCGTGTTTCCCTCGCCCTCTGACGTCGGAAGGCTGCCCAATCAAATGAACTGAAAACCCTACCATACAGGAAGCTCGCATGACATATTGCCCGAATGCCCAGGACGCCGTTGCGATGATAACAAATAGTCTGGTACTTGAAAAGAGAATGCCACGTGCGAAAAAAGTTAGCTCGTGAACGCTTGTAAGTTTTTTTAGTTTTACTGATCTTTCTTTTTGCGATTGCGTCTATATATCAACGCTCTTTTATTTTTTTGCTTTTAATTTCTTCCAACAACGGCACCAAGAGCGTCCTTGGCACGTTTCCTCCAGCACATGTCTCTCGGCGCATTCTTTGACCAGCTTTGCAGTTTTCAAGCTGAAAAAGTCGGATAGCTTTGTTCCCGTTAGCTTTGAGAAAAAAAAGTCATGCTGACAAAAAAAAATCCAATAGTAATCCCTATTTTGATGCAATGCCGCGATAGAAATTAACGTCGGATTTGTCCAATGATATGGCGGCAACCTTCCGGCGTCATTTCCGCTCGCAATAGTTCTGGAAAGCGCCACTACGAGTTATGCAGTCAGCACCGATGTTTTCAAGCGTGAGAGGGCCCCCTTATTCAGCCGATATGGCACATTATTAGACGACAACTCGCGAAGTGCTATTCTAGGGGCGTGCCCCGGGCACGAAAAAAAAAAGAGTTTAGTTGAACTCACGGGCGGGAGCCCAGATGGCCTCGGTGGGGTAATCCAGCCGTCCAGCAGCTGCCGGCACGATGACTTCATGCGCAGCGAGGGCTGTGGCACACAATCCACGCATCGGAGAGTCAACCGGCAGAAGCACAAGCACTTCACGAATTGCCGCCGCATGTACGGGAATCACCGCGCCCTTCGGGTTGACCACAGAGGCAGGCGAATCCAGAGAAGGGGGTCACCGGGCTCGAGGATGCAGGAGGCACACTCGTAGCAGGGCGAGGGGTGGTTGCTCACGTCGATCGGTTACCATCAGCGACAGTGTCGCGATAGGAGCGACCCTTCAGGACCACCACGCTGCCACACTTGTCGATCTCGTTGACAGCGGTCCTGGCTTTGTCCAACGCTTTGCGGCGCGTCACGGTTTCATCCGAGGAGGCCAGGATGACGGCGGCCTTGCGGATCGGCCAGGCAGGGCGGCGTGGCTCGGTCGCTGGACGTTTGCAGCTGGAATAGGTGAGGGTTAAACACGCAAAGGCTCACGGGAACTGCCGTCTGCATTGGTTTCTGGTTCAAGATATCCGTGGGGCGCTGTTCCGCTGGTCGCGGTTTTTTTTTTAACCGTAGACACGTCTTTTCTTTCAATTGCGTTGCAATCTAATCGCTAGCGGATTTATAGTTTATTTTGCAGCTGTCGGTTGCTCGAGGTCGAGCACGAAAGCGAAAAAAATATTCAGATTCCCTTGGAACGAAATAGAAAATTGAAGTGGATCTTGTGGTGAAAATTGTGGTAAAAAATTTTGGGGTAAAAAAAGCGGGTTTTGTGGCCCTTGAATGCCTAGCGTTAAGCGGGTGGTATGTGTTCAAAACCCTGCATGGATGGTTTCGTTTGTCTGACGCAGTCTGCATTTACGTACAGGTGCTCCCCGGAAAAATCCAAGGCTGATTGAGTACGTGCAGTCGATATTTCGGCACGACGAAAGAAGAACTGAAGCGTCAAGACGTAAGCACGAAATGCATTTGGATGTGTCGTTTTTCATCAGCACAACCGCAATCAATATATACGAAGCTACGATCAACAAGCATACGGCGTTTACGCTAAAACGCACCGCCGCCGTGCAGCGTGCAGCCAGCTCTGAATAGAGTGATGATATGTGGGGTTTAACGTCCCAAAACCACTATATGATTATGAGAGACGCTGTAGTGGAGGGCTCCGGAAATTTAGACCACCTGGGGTTCTTTAACGTGCACCCAAATCTGAGCACACGGGCCTACAACATTTCCGCCTCCATCGGAAATGCAGCCGCCGTAGCCGGAATTCGAACCCGCGCCCTGCGGGTCAGCAGCCGAGTACCTTAGCCACTAGACCACCGCGGCGGGGCAGCTCTGAATAGAGTGACACAGCAGTCAACACTCGCACGACATCAGGCTAGCGGTCAAGTCGCAAGAACCCCGGATACAGCATTTGTTAAAGACATCAACTGCAGCGATGTATACACAATCAGACGGTGGTTGTGAAGGCAACGACCTCGCACTAGTGGAAGAAACTGATGCTAGTAACGCAATGTACACAAGAAGAAGCGCCTCACTATTCTACTTACAGAAAGGTATACACAATGTGTTACTGGTAATTTCAAGTGTTCGTCCGAGAATTTCTTTCGTAGTAGTCTATGTATTCATACCTGATCTATTGCACATGTGAGCACAACAGGCAACTACGCGCAACAAACACAGCGCCTGACTATGAGGTGCACGTCATCTTGGCCTGTCTGTTCACCAATGCCAGGGCCACTGGATGAAAAAGCGCACGGCGATTTTTCATCCGGTGGCCGTGTCAATGCGATGCAATACGTAAACGAAAAACGAGCTAGGCCTCATTAAAAAAAGCTGCCACCGACATATTTCACTTTCAAAGCTTTGTCAGCGCTGCATTATAGTCGAGGTCTTTCGCGAATGAACGATTGAACATTTTGCCGGGCCATTGGCGCTTAATGCATAGTTTTAATAACCTGTGATAAATGTTCGCACATAGCGAACATTTATACAAACTTCAGGGAAACTACGAATGCAAAAACAGCTGAGCACCCCCACAAATGGAAACACGTAAAAATAGACACGTCAGTGAGTGACCGCGTTAATATTTAAGTGTGCAATTAGTTGAAAGAAGGGACAACCAAGTCCACGCCACTTATTATTCCGAAGAAACGCAGAATCGTGATAACATGCACAGTCCAGTGCTTGCCACTTGAAATAAAAATATTTTTTCGCAATCACAGCACACGCTTCCCTGTCGTGCAGCCATGTCAACGTGCGCTAGATATTCGCAGCGTACGCGTCAGGTTGCCGTGAAGAAAGCGAGCGACACCGATACCCAAGGAGTGACGCAGCAGACGGACGGAGAGATGTTGAACCGGAAGCCGGTGCAGACCACGTACATCCCATGACCTTCTGCGAGTTAACGCCCCCCCCCCCTCCTATTCATTCACGAGACGTACACTAATACCAACTATTAAGTCGGCGTTGATTGTTGAAATGGTGGTCCGGAAACCTCGTAGTCAAGCAAACTTTTGTGTCAAGGAAGGGCCTATTTTGCAATAAAATCATTATTTACTGCTCCACATCGGGTTAGCGCACTTTAAATTACCCGCCTCAAAAAGCGGACCAACCGGACCGTCTCACGTCACTGTTACCGTGCACAACGTTGCCCGGCTTTACTGCGCTATTAGCAGCCGACCGAAAGCAGCGGGAGCCACAGCAGCAACAACGGCCATTTATCAATTTCCCGCCATTAGCTTAGAGATTGCCGACGCATTTGTTTCAACTGCGCCCCGCTAGATGACACAACCTGTTCCGTGTAACCAAGCGAAAATTAAATTTTCGAACCACTGAACCATCGCGCCATTCCCCATAGTAACGTCTGGTGGTTCTTTTAAATGCGAAGCATGGCATTTCTTAGCGAACTTCGGCGACTTTTCGCGTATCTATCTATCTATCTATCTATCTATCTATCTATCTATCTATCTATCTATCTATCTATCTATCTATCTATCTATCTATCTATCTATCTATCTATCTATCTATCTATCTATCTATCTATCTATCTATCTATCTATCTATCTATCTATCTATCTATCTATCTAGCCGCCTACGACTTTCAGCTTTCCTTGCCCTTTCGATAATGGTATCGATACTAAATTTGGTATGGCCTAACATGACCTTATGAAGAAGATATTGGACTAGTCATAACATGAAAATCATGATATGGATGTCATGAATGTCATGGTTTATATTTGATGGTCCTGAAGCTCTTGCGGTGGTTTCGTTCACGTGGCATATTGCAAAACTCGTATGGTATGGCACGATTGCACGGCGAACACAAGCGACAGACCCTAACATCAAAATCATGAGATGCGTGTCATGTAACAACATGATTACATGCTACGCTCATGATGCGCTCGCGGCCGTTTCGCTAGCTTCACATGTACCAAACTCGGTATTACGTGACGTGAATGAACGACGTAGGTAAATGACACATACAAACATAATAATCACGACATGCGTGTCATGTAACAATTAACATGACTACATGCCACACTCATGATGCGCTGTCGGCCGTTTAGCTAGCTGTACATATGCCAAATTTGGTATTACGTGGCGTCAATGAAGGCCGAAGGTATGATACTGGTGCAAACATGATAGACTTGAGATGCATGTCATGTGACAACATGACTACATGCCACAGTCAAGGCGCCAATGCATGTCAACGTGACGTGGTGCGCATGCTCGTCGGCGTTACCACGCCAGGCGCCAGTCACGCTTCGTTGCTTTGACGCATGCGTGTTTCAGCGCGTCCGGTGACCCTCTGTCAAGGAAAGAGGGATATGCAGTGTTGTCTGGGTAACGCATCGGCTTGAAATGCAGCATGTCGCATTTCGCGGTGGTTGGCGTCGGGCCACGCCGATGGATGCTTATCGCACCGGTCGCACCTAGCCTCAAAGTATAGAGTGCTCGCGTTTCGCTACCGTAGCGTCGCTGTGCCCAGCGCGCGCATGCGTCAACGCTACATTGGTGTATATTGAATCTTTCATGATGCACTCGTGGCCGTTTTGCTAGCTCCACATATACCGAATTTGGGGTTACGTGACGTCAATGGATGACGACATATATTACTGGTGCAAACATGATAATTCTGACACGCGTGTCATGTAAGAACATGACAACATACCACGCTCATAGCGTGCTCGCAGTCGTTTCGCCAGCTGCAAATATACTGAATATGGTATCACGTGACGTGAATAGATGACGAAGGTAAACGATACATTCAAACATGATAATCATTACAAGGAAGTCATGTACGGCGTCATTTACCTCCACCTCGTAACGTTGTGCTGATTTTAAAGTTACATATCAACTTTTCTCATTTGTGCTTCGCATATCATCGATTCCCAGTGTACGTTGGATCTGTCAATTTTTTTTTCATGAATGAAACAGAAACGAACAAGCAGCATTTTATTGCGTCTCTTGATGCACGGAAGGTTCTTTATTTAGTACAGTTAGATCGATTACTAGTGATTAATTGTAGGCGGTCCGTCTGATGTCATCGGGATCATTTTGAAAATCTACTACTGCGGCGCTTGTGTTCTTGTCAATTTACCTTAAATTTTCGTAAGTAGGGCACTGTTGTTAATAATATTGTCATTTTAGATGTTGTCATACATTGAGCTTTCACTCTGACATATATTGTTATTTACCTTAAGTGTTTCTTTAGGCGAGAGTATTCTGAAGGGCATGGTGCGTTCGTGTGGCTGCCGCTCTCTCTCTCTCCAAGTGAAAGGAAAAAAGAAAAGTGGAGCCCGTAACTATCCATCATTTCGATGACACGTCAACAGGTTGGCGCAGGAGATGGGGTAGTGGGAATAAAGGTGAATGGGTAAGGAAAGAGGATGAGAAAGGAAAAAATTGCATTCTATCCGCCCCACACACGCGTGAGAAAGAACACGCACGCAACACGCAGTCGACCGAGAAGACCACCGAGAAGGCCGGGCGCACAGTGATGCGCACGATTTAACGTGGGCAAGAAGAAGAGTGGGGACCTCCAAACTCCCTTAACAAGTCCTGTTGTCCCTGATGGTCGCACCGTAGTCTAGGTGCTCCACCCACGAAGGAGGAGAAAGATACCACTCAATGCATATGGAGAGGGCACAGTCTACACGATGCCCAAATAAGGTCAGGCACTGCGCCATGCTCCCGACCAGGTTGTGGAAATTAGGTGCCTTTTCTCATCTTCTAACCACTACCACCAAACGCACTGCACCGACGTTTCGCACACGTCACCAAGATTTCGGGCACGTCCGATGATCTTAGCTGACCTTTGTTTCCAAGACTCTTCTGGCAGTTGGGTGAGGTTTGAAAAACCGGCTGCCAGTACACGTGTCAAACTTGCCTGACTGCGTTTGGGTGGGACAATGTAGTGGTGCGCCAGCATATTGTCAAAATATGCCACCCCATTCAGCCGATCCTAAGGACAAAGGGGGAAGGAGGAGTAGTCAACTAATCCCCCGTTGTCAAGGCGGGCTCCCGCAAGGGCTGCAGCAGGTAGTGCCTTTTCCTTTCCTTCAACCCCACATTCCATTACTCGTTGTTTGCTAGAACCAGCGGCTTAACTGCGAATATCCGGGGCTCCGCTTCTCCTCGCAAGGAGCAGCCACAGTCAGTTTGGTTTTAGCTTTCAGCCCAAACTGCCAATACCACGTGACGCTAGTTTGGATCTTTCCAGATCCTCGGTGACCTCAAAAATGGCCCAGCTGCTTCCTTGCTTGTTTGGAAAGCCTTGCATAGAGACGAGCTCACAATGGCCTTTCTTGGCTCGTGCGTTTTCTTTGCGCAGACCAGTCCTGGGCCCCTTTTTCACATTTTGCTGACAGGAAACCAACCCGTCTTGACCGCATATTCTTGCTTGGAATGCGTCGAAATATTTTCGTTCAGTTCACAAAGGCCGAACGACTTCAATAGGGATTCCGGTCATAAACAGGTCGCAAACAGGTGATGATTAAACGAAGGCTGTCGTGAGCGAGCCGCCGGCCACACACGGAAAGTCTGCGGGCCGCTTGCAGCCCACAGGCCGCATGTTTCAGGTACCTGAATTAAAGGACACAAAGCAAAATTGATTTGTATTTGGCAATACTAGCATTGCATGGGTCACTGATGAAGCTGTTTAGATAGGCAGCTATATACTGAAATAAAACCAGATCGACCATGGAGGCATTCATCATTTTCTCAACCTAAGTGTGCCCCTTATTATTCGACTTTATCTGAAACACCTCGTCCGGTGGATGTACCGGCACTCGGTCAGCTAAGTGTTGCTATCTCCGAAAAATTCCGTCAACACGGTCTTATCAAATTTGAGGCCCACGAGATGGCTGTATGCTCTCCCATAGTAGAGTACGAAGTACTCTTAAATAGCTACACACTTTTTCTAAACAAACTATTGTGCCTTTTCAAATGCACTCTAAAGGAAATTCCTCTGTAAACCTCTATTGACGAAGTTCTGGCAGATCCCACAAAATCTGGCAATCGATTCCTTGTGATGCAGTCGGCGAGTGATAGAATGCACCGGATTTTTCTCTTCGAGTGAAGCCTTATGCAACATGCAAGGACAAGGTAAGAAGCGAGGCAAGTGCCAACTTCAACAAAAATTTCACTCGAAGGCAAAGCCACACGCATATAAAGCAGCCGACCTAGTCACATGACACAGATCAGCGTAACGATGTTATCAAGAACAATAAAAATAACAAATCATGACAAAGTGACACACGTGTATGATAGACTCGACAAAGAAAAACCACATACAAGTGAAGACATATATGACGGTCCATAAAAAACGCTTTAACGAGGCAGCCTTCAATTCAAGCAGCCAACTTCATTTTTTTTTTGTTGGCTGCTTCCAACGGTTTGGCCCCGCTACTTTTCTCTTCCCTTTTATTGTAAAACCGCAAAACACTTCCGTTGCTTGCATAGAGCACTTGTCCGGATGACTAAACAAACAAGTGGTTTTCTCTGCCACCGGCTGGCAGCAGCAATCTCTGTATTATGAGCTGTCAAGGGCAAATCTCCGGAACTCTTGAACTAGGAATTGACGCACCACCCGGGTTGTCGTATAAAAACATGCGTCGTGCATAGAACTACATAACGCCGGCTTATACATAAAACTATGCCAGTTTTATCGCGAAGGCATGCATGTACGTTGGTGTGCGATGATGTACATGTCATAAATGGTAGCCGTCCGCGTATTTGAACAACTCTTGAGCCTAGGTTGCGATCACAGAGATTATGATCATATAGCTTGGGATCACAGAGATAAAAGCGTAAAAATTAACACTGCAACAAGAATCGGCCCTGTCCTGGCATGACGCTTATATAGGGTCTTCGTGAGAAGTTTGAAATGCTGCGCGATCCGTCATAGCGAGTTCAACTGTCGTGTTGAATGCCTCTAGGTTCTACTCTTGCTGCAAACGTGGCTTTAAATGCGAAGCATTGCTTAGTGAACTAAAAACACCTAACTGGGTTGGTGTATTTTATGCTAAGGTGACGACCACGGGAACACCCACAGCAAGATGGTGAGACAGACAGACAGACAGACAGACAGACAGACAGACAGACAGACAGACAGACAGACAGACAGACAGACAGACAGACAGACAGACAGACAGACAGGCGGAAATGCTGTAGGCCCGTGTGCTCAGATTTGGGTGCACGTTAAAGAACCCCAGGTGGTCGAAATTTCCGGAGCCCTCCACTACGGCGTCTCTCATAATCATATGGTGGTTTTGGGACGTTAAAACCCACATATCAATCAATCAGACAGACAGACAGACAGACAGACAGACAGACAGACAGACAGACAGACAGACAGACAGACAGACAGACAGACAGACAGACAGACAAACAGACAGACAGACAGACAGACAGACAGACAGACAGACAGGCAGGCGAGGGACGAACGGGTGCCGCTTTAAGGAGCTTCGCCCCTAAAAGGAAGCCCCTAAAAAGCTTCGCTCCCTTCACCACCTTTGTAACAAAAGTTTAGTAGTGCGTGAAGTGGCCGTTCAGGAAAATTATTTCCGACATCCTTCTTGCCATATATTTGTATAACGAGGCGACATAATCGCCGTCCAACCGAAGGGCCTCCCACTCTTCCTGAATCACATACCACAGCGCGTCAGAGGTTGCCCTGGAGGAGTTGCGCCGGCACAGACCCCACATCATTCGAACCCACGCATTCTCGATCGGGTTTCTGTTCGCGCCACAGGAAGGCCAGGGCAAGGTGCGTACGCCAAGGTCTTCAAGCATGGCGGTCACCTGACGAGCCATGTGTACGGGGCTTTTGTCCTATTGGAAAATGAAGCAGCCGCTGGGGAAAGGTCCGTCCAGGGCACAAGGACGGACCTTTCTGTAGTAGTAGGGCGCTGTGTAGTAGGGCGCTGTGTAGTAGGGCGCTGTAGTAGGGCGCTGTAGTAGGGCAAACTGTAGTAAGGCACTGTGAATTTGCCATCAATGCGGACAAGTGGCCATAGCCCATCTTTTCTTATAGAACGCCACACGGACACCGAACACCGGCCACTTGAGAGGACACTCTGAGTATAATCAGCGTGGCACCTGCAATTTTGAAAGATGCAAAATGGGCAGGTAAAGGTGTAAAAAATTGATTTGGGAATTAATTATGCGTGTTTTGCTTAAAACTGTAGTGTGCTTTAAACTGTCGTGCAAAGAACGTGTACAAGGCGCTGCGTGAAAAACTTAAAACACGTGTATTTAACGTGCTGCCGACGAGGAATTATTTGTGGACGTTCTGTTATTTGAAGTGCATTTGTACCTATATTGAAATTGTAGAATATTTATATTTGTTAAAATGTTTGAAAAGAAAACTCAAGAATATTACACGTACGAAAGTACGTCGGCATTTGCAAAGCAGCAGAACATTAACACCCTGAAAAGGGAACACACTGGCTACCTCGAATTCAAGGGCTTCCACATCCTCCTCCGCTGATCCCACCAAGTGCATAAAGTCAAATCGTCAGAAAAAAAGTACATTTTTCCATTCTTCTTCCTTACAATGCTGGTGATTCGAAGCGAAGTCTAGGCTTTGTTGGCGCTGTCGCTCAAACAGGAAAGGCTTTTGCGCCGCGGCAAAATGGTAAATGCCGATCTCCTTCAATTGTCGGCTCACTGTCTTTGTAGAAACGTTCCCTCTCCGGATTTTGTCTTTGTAGAAACATTCAGTGAAAGCTCGTCCTGGAATTCCTTGGCGGACACGAAAGGATCCACGACAGCTGCGGCTACAATAAAAATGTAGGCCTCGTGCACCGTGACTCTTGGCAGCCCAGATTGCTTGACATCCACAAGTGTTCCATCTTTTCTAAAATTGGCTACCACCCTGGTGATTGTTGTCTTCGGCCTTCCACTTCTTCGAGCAACTTCTTTTTGTGGGGCACCCTCCACAAAGTCTGGCGATGTATCGCCGATCTTTAATGGGAACACGCGGCGCCATATCAGTGAACGACAGACCTTAGTCCGGGGCTCAATATTTCTGCATGCGTAACAAGTGGCGATAGCCAAGCGAGCTCTCGAATGCACGATGAACGGGCGAAGATAAGGGAAGGGCGTGACAGTAGTATTCTAGTCAAACCAGTAAAAATCAGCTTATCGACTGTGTAGATATATTATAGCCGCACGGCGCACCTCTGGCGGGCTTTTGATATCTACAGTTTTAATCGGCGTTTCAGTGCGGATAGGTGTGTCATGCAATTTGTGTTGAGAAACAAGTGCTCGTGAACAGGAAATTTGCCTTGTCCAGGAATTTAGGACAAAATGAGACAAATGCAGTCATGTGACGGCTGGGCCACCAGGGAAAAATTTGAGGGCAGCGTGTTTGAGGCCCCGGCCGTAGTTCTTCGTAACAAAGACACATTCAGCCTATACCTTTGATATAGAAGTGCCATGAGCGAATAAAGTGGCCAGTGCCAAGAAGCACTTACGAAAAAAAACGCACTATAAGGAAACCAGTGCAGTGGAGACATTTCAATTTCCGATCGTGACAGAATGAAAGAAATAGATAATATTAATATTCCTAGGTTTTTGCAACAATTTTTAGTCAGAGGCGCCACACCAAATCAACATGGTTTTTCCGAAATATCCGTTCGCAGAGATGACGCTAGACGAGATAACGGTGCAGGGGATTGCGTTTTTCATCGCTGAAAAAAAAAAGCGTTTCCACGTCGACGACATTCACTGCCTATTTTCTGGCTCTTCATCCCGAATGGCAGGACCGAGTTGTCACAGAAATCGACAAGGTGGTCTCAGAGGCACTCACAAAACCACATTTCTGATTATCAGGGTCATGTACCATTTCAAACCGCAACGTATTTTATGGTCGTGAGGTCCCTCCACGTCACGCCGAGGGGTCCAGCATGTAAATGATGCTTAAACCAAGGGTGGGGAAGGAGGGGGAAGGAAGGACATGATGCGCTGTTGCTGACGCTTGTGGTGCATGACAAACAAGCTCTACTAAATGAGCTTCAGTCACTATGATGAAGACATCACGAGTGAGACATAATTTGGGCAATCCGGTATTTGTTTTATGAAATAAATCTACATGGTTATGTGCTGTATGATTATTTGGGGTTCATCATTCAGAAAGTACGAGGTACACCATGACGTTCATAAGTGCTTCACACATATTTATTTAAACCCTTTGAGAAATTGCGCGTTGTCGTTTGGATTTTGAGCGCCGTCTCTTGAAGATTGCAACGCTAAACCTGTACAATTTCCATCCGCGAGTGAGGCTGGTGAATTGTTCGCCGGACAATGGAGGAGCACAAACGTGAGAACAACAATGACATAACTTGTTCTATCTGGGCAGAAGTTCAGACGAAGGTGGAAGCTTGAAGAGACAAAAATCTCTCAAAGGAATGGGTCGCTCAACCCAACTTGTCTTTCCCACGGCCTTGACAGAGACAAGATTGCTTGTTTGAAACGTTCACTTAGACATCCCCTGCAGTGCAAGAGGTTTTCACGTGTTTTAATGATATCGTTTCGCCATGCGTTGAAAAAATACGTGAGGGCAATAGACGATTATTTTTCATTGGTAATATGTGTATTCTTACCAAATTACCTATTTTTGGTTTATTTCAGGAGGAACTGACTTACGACAGCCTGCAAGAGACTCATTACCTCGAGGCTTCTATCAAGGAGGCAATGTGTCTCACCTCTCCGGATCCTGTGTAAGTGTGGCGAAGGTAATAATTCTCTCTTAGTGTTAAAATAGTTTTGAAGATTACAGGAACGAGTGCTCAAGCTCATGGTAGCGTAAACTAATGTCTTTCTTTGATGTTTTTGTATCCAAAATTTGTGTAAAATTGTTTTCGCAGACATGTGGTGCCTGAACCCTTGGACAAGCCGTGTATATAGATGTTCGAATAATACTGCCCGGGGGAGTAGATATTCTGTTGCCGTTTTAAAATGTGACAAACAGTGCTGATTAGATGCATATTTATGAATATGACTGTGTATTGACTAAAAAATAGTGCGTTATCTTGCTGTCTTAAGTGGATAAGTGAACGAGGCACCTCAAGCCACTTATACAACCAGTGGAAGAGCCTCACGGGCAAAGCATGGCCACTGCTTGATCATGCGACCGTCGCATCTGGCGACGTTTTACTCACTGGTGTGTCACCCTTATATTGCCACGTTCCATTTACCAAGTTTTTGTTATCGTCCCAAAACACCACACGATTCTCAGCGCAAACCGCGCCTGCAGTTTTCGAGAAGGTTCTGGACTGTAGTAGATCATTTTGATAAGATCTCGCCCACTGTGCGAACGGTACAGATTGTTCTGGAACCTACGCCACCGCCAGCGATAACGCTAGAACATTTGACGGCAAGAGTGTAAATGCCGACGCGCTTCGCCGCTTGTCAGTAGTTGATCGAAGGCCGACGCTCCGTTCGAAGCTATCAGTCCGAGACTGCTATCTGTGCGAGACTGCTGCTGTAATTGGACTTTCCGTTTACCGGGCACAGGTTCGCCCAAATAAACAGTTAAACCCCACACGAAGTCTCCTGTCTTCGGCCACGTCACGACCCCGTGACATCTGGTGGAGGTGCGGCTTCGTTCATGTACCGGACGCCCCCGTCAAGCCGTGAACCCAGCCCACGTCGCGGAGAAGACACCGACGCCAACCAGGAACAGCGAACAAGCCGCCGACAGCAAGGGCTACCACCGGAGTACGGGCTTCTACAAGACAAGGCGCGGAAGACCAAGGCCATGACCGCGACTGCAGCGACAATGACAACCGCAGCGTCCCAGCGCACGATGGTCATGCATCAACCCAGGGAATCACCAATTTTCCATGGGTCATCGTTCGAAGACCCGGAGTCCTGGCTAGAAACATAGGACCGTGTGGCCGCCCTCAACCACTGGGACCATGACGAAAAGCTGCGTCGTGTGTTCTTCTATTTGGAAGACATCGCAAGGACCTGGCTCGAAAATCGAGAGTCCACGCTCCGAACGTGGGATGTTTTCTGCAGCGCATTCCTGCAAACGTTGCGAGCGTCGCTCGCAAAGAGAGGGCCGCTGCTTTATTATAGACCCGGGTTCAGCTACCAAATGAAAATGTCGCCATTTTTACGGAAGAAATGACCCGACTATTCCGTCACGCTGACCCAGACATGCCTGAGGAGAAAAGAGTTCGTTTCCTAATGCGAGGGGTCAAACAGGAGCTCTTCGCGGGACTGAAGAGAAACCCACCGAAAACCGCCCAAGAATTTGTAGCCGAAGTGACCACTATCGAAAAGACCCTGGACATGCGCACCGCACAGTATAATCGTCGCCTGACTGCAGACTGCGCTGCTGCTCAAGCCAGTAACTCCGGAGACCTGCGTGAAACGATCCGAGCGATCGTGTGGGAAGAGATGCGCAAGCTGTTGCCTTCGGCACACCCTCAAGTGGATTCAATCGCCGACATTGTGCGAGAAGAAGTTCGGCAATCGCTTCATATCCCCCACGCACCGCTGCCCGAGCCGGAAGCTATGAGCTACGCTGCTGCACTGCGCCACAACGCTCCTCCCCATCCACGCCAAAACGCCGCCCCATCGCACTTCCGTCGACAGACGCCACCGCCGCCACCACCCCCACCGACGTCATACCGTTCGCCAGCGGCCCAGCGCAGTGCACCGAGGAAGACTGACGTCTGGCGCACCCCTGACCATCGCCCGCTCTGCTACCACTGCGGCGAGGCCGGACACACATACCGCCGTTGCCAGTACCGACAGATGGGACTGCGTGGCTTCGCCGTCAATGCACCGCGTCCACAGCCAGGAGAACGACCACGTGACATCGCCGACTACCTGACAGGAACTCGGTGGACACCACGAAGCCCTTCGCGTTCGCCGTCGCCCAGCCGCCGCACGTCACCGCACCACCGGCAGTACTCTGGCCCAACGCGGGGCCGGTCTCCTAGCCCGTATCCGGGAAACTAAGGGCAGCAACCGGTGGAGGTGCGGTTGCTGTGCGACGAACTACCGAAGATCCTCCGACGACGACGACGCCGCGACGGAGCTTTCCGAACACAGCGCCAAACATGCAAGGCCCTGACGGCGTAAGCTCACTTACCGAATGTGGCCTGACGACGCAATATGGAAGCAGCGGAACAAGCCGACGCACCCGCGACCCGACGCCACGCCCTAACTGTAATGCGAGACGGCGAACTAGCGACCTCGACGTTCTTATCGACGGCCACAGTGTGACCGCTCTCGTCGATACTGGAGCCGACTATTCTGTCATCAGTGGGTCGTTCGCCGCGAAGTTAAAGAAATTAGGACAGCTTGGAAAGGCCTTGAAATCCGCACAGCCGGAGGTCATCTCGTAACACCTGCAGGAATCTGCACAGCGAGAGTCACCATTAACGGCCGTATTTATCCTACAGACTTCATAGTCCTACAGCGTTGCTCGAGAGATGACATCCTTGGCATGGACTTCTTATGCCTCCATGGTGCTGTCATCAACCTAAAAACAAAGTCGATAACGTTATCCACAGAAGAAACACTACCGCCGCGCACGCTATCAGGACACCATGCCTTGAATGTGCTGGAAGAACAAGTCACCATTCCGCCTCGCTCAAGCGTCATTATTTCAGTCGGCGCTCCTAAATCACCTGACTTGGAAGGCGTCGTTGAAGGCAGTCAGAATCTGTTGGTCACCCGAAATATTTGCGTCGCAAGAGGAATTGCAGAGCTGCGGGGAGGCAAAGCAACGGTTATGCTCACGAATTTCAGCAATGAGTACAAACATGTGAACAAAGGAACAACGGTCGCATACATCGAAGAAATTGTCGAAGCCACCACTGCTTTCGCCCTCACGGATTCTGCGGAACCTGCTCAGAGGAACCAAGCCCCTCTCATAGCTTTCGACGTCAATCCCATACTTTCGAACGATAAGCAAGATTAGCTCAAGGCCCTGCTCCTGCAATACGAAGATTGCTTTTCGTCGTCATCGAAAATTCGGCAGACCCCAATTACGAAACATCGCATCATAACCGAAGAAAATGCCAGACCACTCCGTCAGAGTCCGTACAGGGTTTCGACGCGAGAACGTGAGGCAATGAAGAGACAAGTTGATGAAATGCTGCGGGATGACATTATCCAGCCGTCCAAGAGTCCATGGGCATCCCCCGTGGTGTTAGGGAAGAAAAAGGATGGGACCCTACGTTTCTGCGTCGATTATCGCCGCCTGAACAAAATCACAAGAAAGGACGTGTATCCTCTCCCACGAATAGACGACGTACTTGATCGGCTCCATAACTCCAAGTACTTTTCGTCAATGGACCTCAAGACTGGCTATTGGCAAATCGAAGTCGACGAAAGAGACCGAGAGAAGACGGCGTTTATAACACCGGACGGCCTCTTCGAGTTTAAGGTGATGCCCTTCGGCCTTTGCTCAGCGCCTGCAACTTTTCAACGCGTTATGGATATAGTACTGGCAGGATTGAAGTGGCAGACTTGCCTTGTGTACTTGGACGACGTCGTCGTGTTTTCCTCGAGTTTCGACGAGCATCTTCGGCGCCTTGAAGCTGTACTTCAAGCCACCAAGACTTCCGGACTCGCACTGAAATCCAGAAAAGTGCAGATTTGCGTATGAGGAGCTCTTGTTTCTGGGGAACGTTATCAGCAAGTCTGGAGTTCGTCCCGATCCACGGAAAACAGCCGCCATCGCCGACTTCCCGCCGCCCACTGACAAGAAAGCCGTGCGCCGATTTCTGGGCCTGTGTGCCTAATATAGGCGGTTCGTGAAAAACTTCGCCCGCATCGCCGATCCTCTCACTAACCTTACCAAGGCCGACGTGGAGTTTAAGTGGGAAACGCCGCAGGAACACGCTTTCTAGGAGATTAAACATCGCCTCCAGACGCCTCCGTTACTCGCCCATTTCGACGAATTCGCCGAGACAGAAATACATACTGACGCAAGCAGCGTAGGTCTTGGCGCCGTTCTTGTGCAGAGGGCTGACCGACTTGAAAGGGTTATTAGTTACACCAGCCGATCGCTATCAAAAGCAGAAGCAAATTATTCCACATCAGAAAAGGAGTGCCTCGCCATCATCTGGGCTACGTCGAAATTTCGCCCCTACCTCTACGGCAGGCCCTTCAAAGTTGTGAGCGACCACCACGCATTGTGTTGGCTAGCCACCATGAAGGACCCTTCAGGTCGCTTTGCACGATGGAGCCTGAGACTTCAAGAATATGACATTACTGTCATTTACATGTCCGGCAAAAAACACTCCGACGCCGACTGTCTCTCTCGTGCGCCTGTCGACCAACCGCTACCCGACGACCCGGATGACGACTGCTTCTTAGCAACGATAACTACCGACGACTTCGCTGAACGACAGTGGGCTGACCCGGAACTTAAGGCCCTAATAGAATACCTCGAAGGCAGGACCGCTGAAGTCCCGAAGGTATTCAAGCGCGCACTTGCGTCGTTCTTTCTACGAAACGGTCTTCTACAAAAGAAAAACTTTTCACCACTTCGAGCTAAGTACCTCCTAGTGGTGCCTTCAGCTCTGCGACCAGAACTCCTGCAGGCCCTGCACGACGATCCGACGGCAGGGCACCTCGGTGTTTCTCGCACGCTCGCGAAGATACAAGAAAGGTACTACTGGCCACGTCTTACCACCGACGTCACTCGTTATGTGAGAACATGCCGGGACTGTCAGCGACGCAAGACACCGCCGACAAGGCCAGCGGGACTTCTGCAGCCAATTGACAAACCTTGCCAACCTTTCCAGCAGATTGGTATGGACCTACTGGGGCCGTTCCCGACGTCGGCTTCCGGAAACAAGTGGATCCTGGTAGCTACCGACTACCTCACCCGCTACGCCGAGACAAAAGCCCTGCCAAAAGGCAGTGCATCCGAGGTAGCTAAGTTCTTCGTCGAAAATATCGTCCTACGTCACGGCGCCCCGGAGGTCCTTATCACCGACAGAGGAACGGCATTCACTGCCGACTTAACTCAAGCGATCTTGGCATACAGCCAAACAAACCACCGCCGGACGACAGCGTACCACCCACAGACCAACGGCCTCACCGAGCGGCTAACAAGACGATCGCCGACATGCTGTCAATGTACGTCGATGTCGAACAAAAGACGTGGGACGCCATTCTTCCGTATGTGACCTTCGCATACAACACGGCGGTGCAGGAGACGACGCCGATATCTCCATACAAATTGGTCTACGGAAGGAGCCCGGCAACGACGCTCGATGCCATGTTACCCAACGTCACCGACGAAGAAAACCTCGATGTGAGCGAGTACCTTCAACGCGCCGAAGAAGCCCGACAACTTGCGCGTCTCCGTATCAAGAATCAACAGACGACCGACAGCCACCGTTACAACCTTCGACGACGCTTCGTGGAATACCAGCCCGGTGAACGTGTTTGGGTGTGGACGCCGATACGCCGACGTGGACTAAGTGAAAAGCTTCTGCGACGGTACTTCGGACCGTACAGGGTGGTTCGACGTCTCGGCCCACTTGGTTACCAGGTTGTCCCCGACGGCATCACGAACTCTCAACGACGCCAATCGCGACCTGAAGTCGTCCATGTCGCGCTCCTCAAGCCGTTTCATGCGCGTTAACAAACGGAACCACTGTTTTTTTGTATTATTGTTGTATCGTTATTTATTCATTGTACTTTCTTGCATTATTATTGTACTTTCATCTTTAGTTAAAGCATCGGGACGCCCCGCCGCGGTGGTCTAGTGGCTAAGGTACTCGGCTGCTGACCCGCAGGTCGCGGGTTCGATTCCCGGCTGCGGCGGCTGCATTTCCGATGGAGGCGGAAATGTTGTAGGCCCGTGTACTCAGATTTGGGTGCACGTTAAAGAACCCCAGGTGGTCAAAATTTCCGGAGCCCTCCACTACGGCGTCTCTCATAATCAAATAGTGGTTTTGGGACGTTAAACCCCACAAATCAAATCAAAGCATCGGGACGATGCCTTTTTTCACAGGGGGGCAATGCCACGTTCCATTTCCCAAGTTTTTGTTATCGTCCCAAAACACCACACGATTCTCAGCGCAAACCGCGCCTGCAGTTTTCGAGAAGGTTCCGGACTGTAGTAGATCATTTCGATAAGATCACGCCCACTTTGCGAACGGTACAGATTGTTCTGGAACCTACGCCACCGCCAGCGATAACGCTAGAACATTCGACGGCAAGAGTATAAATGCCGACGCGCTTCGCCGCTTGTCAGTAGTTGATCGAAGGCCGACGCTCCGTTCGCCGCTATCAGTCCGAGACTGCTATCTGTGCGAGACTGCTGCTGTAATTGGACTTTCCGTTTACTGGGCACAGGTTCGCCCAAACAAACAGTTAAATCTTAACACGAAGTCTCCTATTTTCGGCCACGTCACGACCCCGTGACAATATCTCGTGAACTTTCGACTTCAAGGTGATGTACTTCGGTACATGTTTCAATGAATGATGGACTTCATTGGTTGCTTCTAGATTGACCTAGTATGTACCTCAACACCTTATAGTTTCTCGTCACAGAGAAAACGGTCGCTTTTAAATCTGCAATAATAATTCCGATTGTACTAACTGGCCGTACGCTACCGCGCAAGCCACTGTTGAAAGTCAGTGCTTATGTATGGCTTGCCAACAAGCTACAAGCACGTGATTAAAATCTTTGATTTCATATCGTAAACATTGAAGAAATAGGGCTCAAGCTATACCACCACCAGAAACTCAGGCCGTTACTTATCGCATGAACGTCAGTTCATTTTCGTCTTAAAGCTGATGATGTTCATGATATTCCGCGCCATATCTTCTAAATCTCCATGTTTCAGTTTGTTGCAGAATAATGTGCCTATGTACGGAGCAGAACACAGTGGCGGGAATCCACTTCACACCTGGCGTGAACGTGGACGTTCCTTTGTCTGGAATCCACGTTGGTTCAGAGTGCTTTCCTGAGCCAGAGAAGTTCAGTCCTGAGAAGTACATCACTGTACTGGGAACCTACAACCACTATATCACCGCAAGGAATCATTACATTGCAATATTTGGCTGTAAAGGAGTAACAAGGATTTTCAGGCACGGTGTAGACAACAGTCATAGCAAATATGACATTATGATGGCTGCATTTTAAAGCGGGAGCCTTTGGCTGATACTTGCGGTGTCCGACCATCCACCTGTCCGTTGCCTGGAACATTGCCAGTGCTGGCCTCTTCCGCTTACACACTCTCAACAATCACGGGACGGCACAGCGGCGTATAGCAGCAGTTGCACCGCAACATTCCAAACCGTCTTCGACGAAAGCCTGTGTCGATTCAGCTGGGAGTGCCATGCACACAAACAGCAACAATAATAACAACAAAAACATGACCTAGACAGTCGAATGGCCACAGGCTTTAGCCGAACACACATTGGAGTGTATCGTGTGTTCGTTTTTTTTCAGTGAATCATTTCCTCTTAAGAGAAGTCAAGCGCGTTAGGGGGAGACATACAGTTCGGTGGGCAGATGAGATTAAGAAGTTGGGGGATATGAAGTGGCAGCAACAAGCACGGGGCCGAGTTGACTGGCGGAACATAGGAGAAGCCTTTGTCTTGCAGTGGACATCGTCAGGCTAACGATGATAAGGATGATGATGATAATGAGGATGATGATGATTTCCTCCTAAGCCTTTTGATACTGCATGGCGGCATAGCTGGGTCAGACGTTAGATTAGTTAAACCAACACGTAACACAAACAGCATGTTACGGAAGCCTGTGAGTGCATAACCCTTGAAAAGCATTGGGCAAAGGTTTTGTTTCATGAAGGAAAAAAATATTTGCTATGGGTTTTCTGCAGGTTTCCACCTGAGAACAAGGACTCCATTAAGCCCTTCACATACATGCCGTTCGGAGCCGGACCGCGCAACAGTGCTGGCTCGCATCTCGCCCTGCTTCGAGACAAGACTCACCTGGCTTGCCTTTTGAGCCGCTTTAGACTTGAAGTCTGTTCGGATACAATGGTATGGGACTTTGCTAAGGCACGTTGCTGGGCTAGTTGGTTGAGATTCATCATTTTCACTCGTATAGCGCACCACGACAAGAACACACACAAAGGAGAGATGCACACGCTGTGTGTGTGTGCATCTCTCCTTTGTGTGTGTCCTTGTCGTGGTGCGCTATACCAGTGAAAACGATGAATGGTATGGGAAGAACCGACATTTTCAATCAGTGCAAGCGATCAACTTATGGGTTGAGAGAGTGAGAGAGAGAGTGAGAAAGGAAAGGCCGGGAGGTTAACCAGATATTGGCATCTGGTCTGCTACTCAGCGCAGGGGGCGGGGAAGTAGGGGCAAGAACGAGGGGGTAGATAGAGGAAAAAAAACGCACGCGCACTCATAAGAAAACGAAAACACACACAGTAAGGGCGTCCTAGCTACAATCATTCAGTAAGGCTGGTCGATCGCAAAAAGTGTAGTAGCGCTTTCAGGGCCCTCTTCTGTGGAGTCGCATCCTGTCGATACTGCAGAATTCCCTGCTCCGACAGAGGTTGATCATCTAATTTGTTAAGTTCCTTGCGAAGGCATAGTCGTTGTTTACTATACGCTTGGCAGTCACAAAGAATATGTTGAATTGTTTCCTCTTTGCCACAGTGGCCACAGGCTGCGGTGTCAGCCATCCCAATGCGGAAAGCGTAGGCGTTGGTAAACGCAACGCCCAACCACAGCCTACATAACAGGGTCTGGTCTGCTCGGCAAAGCCTCGACGGGACTTGAAGACTTAGGGTCAAGCGAGTACAGTCGGGCATGCTTGAAGTGTGGCTGATTCCATAGTGATGTGGTTTGCTGGCGAGCAAGCCTGCGGAGCTTTCGTGCAGCATCTGTCCTAGAAAGTGGTAGTCGTAGTTTATGATCTTCTGTGTGGGCTGAGCGGGCAGCTTGATCGGCCCGTTCATTGCCGATGATTACGCAGTGACTGGGCAACCACTGAAATGTAATTTGGTGCCCTTTCTCAGTCAGGTGGTGTATAACCTCTGCTATCTCTAGTACCAGCTGCTCGTGTGGTCCATGGCGTAAGGCTGATAGTAGAGACTGCAGTGCCACCTTCAAGTCGCAGAAAATAGTCCACTTGCTGAACGTGTTGTACTTGCACTAAGTTGAATGTACTTTGTCCATCTTCAGTAATTTTCTCCAATACGTTGGATTTCATTAAATATTATTCAGGCCACAAACTTGCAACAAAGTTAAGCGGGGATGTTTCAAAATTGTTTGGTCACTTACTGGCGGAGCAATAACAGGCTAATTAATGAACAGTGACATCTATACCTAAGTTGCATTATGATGCATCTTTCAGCGTACAAAATCACTCGGAGAGAATAAAAATTCTGACTACGGACGCCATAAGTGTCTGTTTGATACTTTGGCCTGGTGCTAGTTTTTCGATATTATACACACGGACACTAGTGGCTCCTCCCTGCTCACATAGTCTGCTTTTGTCAAGTAAAGTTCATTCACAATTTGAAAAGACAGCGTGTGTTCATCTGCGCTGGAAGATATATGATAGGGTGCTTCAATACTGAGTGACCCAGTTATCTACGCTTGCTCGGGGAGCTGGTTATGTAGTGGCTCGATGTGCTGAAGCTAACATAACTCCCTTTTAAAACTAAAATAAATTAGCGACGCGTAGAAGTGGCACACCGGCTCGTTTGTAAACATCCAGATCTTTAAAGATCAAATGCATCGACGAGTGAGCAGGAACTCAAGGTTTCATGCGCCCGCGAATGTCTACACCTGTTAACACCTCTGTCAATTGCTGATATCAGCTTGCGAGACCACTAATTCTGATGTTCTCACCGAATGTTACCTTTGCACTTGTTTAGAGCACATTAGCCTCTGAGACGGGCGTGCACGCCCGTTTCAGAGGTGATAAGATGTAGAACGCAAGGTGACGGGTAGGGGCCGCCACCGTGTCTTCTAAGCAAAGTGTTGGAAGCACTCGCCTTTCCGTGCAAGGGTTGCATGGTCGGCGCAGCGTGATAAGCGCTATGGTCCTTAGATTTACTTATGTATGCCTTTTCTAGTAAAAGACGAACATGCAGAATATATGCGTGTTGTTATAATGCCTCAGATATGCACAATAATTGCTTTTTAATTGACAATCGCACACGTATGAACGCTGATTCCTGAGCAACATTGGTGGGCGCTGCGGATGGGGTCAGCCGTTCGAGGTGTCGTCTGGTGCTGTTTAGAGTACCCGGTTCGCGGTAGCGGTGGACAAACAGACAAATGTACATACTGACAGACAGATGGACAAAGAGACCAAAGATTTTGCATCGAAGGTCCCTAACAAAGACTATCGTCCTTAAAAAACAAATAAATATGAGCGAAGTATGCCCTATGCCACGCAAGGCTGGGTCGAACGAGAGATGTTGGGCACATAGCTCATTCTAGTTCGTCAAGGTTTTCACACTCTCGCCTGTCTCTTTTACAACCCTTGCTATCGTGCACCATCCTTGGCTATGCCTGCTCTCTCCTGTAGCACGCATCCACAGGCATTGGGAGAATTTCTCTGTTCATCACACTTGTACACCAAAGACTAGCAAGGCAACACACTCGCGGCAAAAACTGAATTTGGAGTATGGCAGTTTGGGCTAGTTGGTACGACATGGCGATAGTTATAGCGCGAGAACAGAACGACGACAAAGAGAAAAGAAGGACACTTCTCGTCTCTTTGTCGTCATTCTGTTCTCGTGCTATACTATAACTAACGACTGCATTGGGGACGTGTGTTTCTCTTGGTAATCATGATTACGGAGTTCTTGAGCTCTACTTGAGTGCGTGCAAGTTCATGATTATCATTTTCTATTTACGACACACATCAAGCATCGACCATAACGCTCCTGTGTGAGAGAAATAAATAAAAGGAACAAACAGGGAGGTTAACTTAGAAGAAGTGGTTTGCTACCCTATAGAGGGGTGGTCAAATATGGGTCGGAAAGACGATAGAGATAGAGAGATATAAAATAAATTATTTAAAAAATTCACATGCGCACACATGCAGGGCGTTCCGATCACAGCTCCTGTGTGAAATGCATACAGAGCTTATGGGCCACAAATATTGGACAAATCCCACTACTGACCACAATAATACACTATAAGTTAAGGGAGCACACGAGTGGCAAACACCAGACAGGGCTGCATGAACACCCGTAAGCAAAAGTACACGGACCACAGGAACGTGTGCCGAAATTGCGGCTGGTACCGTCTAGTGGCGAGCCGCCTGCTTCCAGATCACCCACAAAGTCGTAACAGCTACAGATACGGAAAGCAAGAAGTACGGAAAGCAAGAATCGGTGTTTTCAAAGTCCAAACGTTCCTCGCGATCGAGAGAGTAAGCGGAGAAACAAGGTGAATGCGTGGCAAGGGAACAAAGTTTTGTCCATATAAGAGTCCTTGAACTTGAATGACGCGTGCAAAGCTGGAAAGCTCGCTGCCTGCCTGAACGTCCTCTACCCATTTTTATGCCCGCTTTGGTGCTAATGCTGCTAAGAGTTTTGTACAGAAATGACCATCGTACGGAATCGACATTCTCTATGGCTGCTCGAAAGGGCCGCACGAGATATTTCACACATGCTTCGTTGGTGTCTTCGCACTTCACGCAGTAGAAGCGTTGCAGTCTGAAAAACCACAGCGCATTTGTGCTTGGCATCCAAGGGTTAACTTTTGTCACTTCGTTCTGTATATGTCACCTCACTGCCCCTGGAAGCAAAGCAAAAGAGTTTTGTTACAGCGACTCAGGATGAAGTAATTCAAGCTATAGGCACGTCTTACGTGGTCGGAATGTAATCTCTAAAACATTCATAAGGGTACTATTGTTGTGGTGACGATATACTAAAGGCCTTAGCAAGTAATGAAGCGCATACAGATGGCCAAGATATCCTTTTGTTCAACAGAAGTTGAATGGCTTCTGTCGTCTAGCTCGCTTATTTACTTTTGAGCTGTTTCTTGCCAATAGTGCTTGCACAGGGGCAATAACTTTTTTATGCGCTCCACTGGCCTATCAGAACGAGTCTGCAGCGCATACTCTATCGCTATCGCTGTGTTTGTGCGTGCGTGTGGGTGCGCCACTTCACACTTACAAGTAATTTCTCACAACGCAAGGTTTTGCAGCCCCACTTACGAAATGGCAAAGCTTCCAAAAGTCTCACAAGGCCTCAAACTGCGAATCTGGACGATTATGATGGCTAATGTGGTCACTTATAAGCTGTTGTGTTTAGTTAGGTGTTGCTAGGTTGTTCCTAGGTTGCTTCTAGGTTGTTGACACACTTTTAGCCACAGAATGATAGGTTGTTTACAGGCTGATTCGCAGAACACAGACGCTTGAGTTAAACGAAAGACAGCGACAGACGTGACACGGATGTCCAAACTTCAAAGACAGAAACTCGCGCTGAAACTAAGTGTTTCAATCTCTTTTTGATCTTCTGTCACTTAGGCGTCTTCTCGATGTCATTGTTGCCTTTCTTGTTTTCTAATATTTTCTCGCTGTAAGTACGCGAGGTATTCAGCTCACCACCGTCACTTCGCTGCCATTTTTGTCCTTTTTTTTTTGGGGGGGGGGGGGGGGTGTAGACTAGCTGTTCGTTTTTTATTTTTATTGGACAGGTTAATATACTGATTTACCCTACTTCTGTGCCACATAACTGCTTTGATGATGATTCTTTTTCTACTCATACGTTTTACCTCGAACTTTAGCAGCCTGCTGTACTTATGCGCCCAGCCCCCTTCCTTCATATCAGCAGCGTATGTTCACCGTTAATTAATGCTATTCCGGGGAAGACACAGGAATAGAGCGGTGAACCACCTCTCCCTATTCTTCTTTGGCAGAGCGTGTCTGTACCATGCTCCATAAAAACTAACACTTTACTTAGCGGTCTGTGGACACGGAGTTCTATGACAATGCTTCCAGTCGTCATTTAGCAATGCTACGTAGCTTAAACGCTTTCAGATGCTATAGCTGCCAGTGGCACAGGTTGAAGGTTGAAAGTAAAATGTCTCCTGTTTAATTGTTTTGTGATGTTGAAGGAAAGAACCTTAGTATTATTTTTTTTGAATAGAAAGGATAGAGCCTTAGTAATAATTTCTTTATGATTCCTCATTTCTCCCCGAACTACACTATGCAAACCTCTACAAACTGACGTCTTAAGGTCAGCTTGAAGAAGTGAGAATTCCGGAATTGAATTTTTTTTCCTTGTCGTTTACTTTATCGATAATTTCCAAGAAAAGCCAATAATGTCTTGGAGTAAATTCTCGCCAGATCAGAATTTTCCTGGTAGAATTATCTGTGTCGGCATTACATGTTGTTCCAGAATACCGCTGTCTTACACGTGTTACCGTACCCACTGTTTTGCTGATCGCATAACTCAGCCCCCTTTTAATCACTGCATTTATTGTAGCCAATGAAGTGTCATAGGCAGCAGTCGCATAAAAGAAAAAAAAAGCAATAACGGAGTCACGTTTTGCTTGCAATACGGCTTTAGCTGCAGGAAGAGCACATTGCTTGAAAATTGAGACACCGGGATCATGCCCCTCGAGAGTAGCGTGCCTCTCGTCTGAGTGGTCTTTTATTTAGACGCCAGAGTTTATTACTTTTGGCAATGGCAGCTTGTAGATTTTATTCCACGTTTTGGTCATAGAAGCAACGTAGCAGTTGTAATGAATAGTAATTATACAAGTTACAAGGTGATTCACACCTTGTAGGCCAGACATGGACAGACGTATCTGCAAAACTGCGCGCAGATATATATTCCCGAGCATCGGCTAATACTCAAGCACCTGATATCGGTGTCATTGATACCATATAATGCAAGTGCTACGGCTCTCAATTTATAGCCCAGGGTAGGTCTCGGGAATGGTCAATGGCATCCAGCATGCATTTGCATTTAGTGTGTCGGAATGCTCATTTTCTTGCGGAATAAACTGAAGGTTATTGACCCATCAGCCTACAGAGATAAAAATCAGTGTTACTGATATAGACTGTGTCAAGCCGTACGTCCTTTGGTACCGCCTGTGCTTCTCGGAAATAGCAACCAATTAGGATGCTTGCACTCTTATATACATGTACCTTTGCATGAATGCGAGACTGTTGGCCATTGGTGTGGGCTCAAAATTACGCAATGCAGGGCCCATATTTTAGAAAGGGCTTACAAGTTAGAATAATTTGTATGAATGAATCCTAGACTACCTGAATTCTAGAAGTAATGAAAGAACAGGACAGAGTAGTAAGGCCGGAACGCTAACCAGTTTGGTATGCTGCACTAACTGAGGAAAGTGCGGCGGAGTTCAAAAGTTAGAGGCGAAGAAAAAGAGGTGGAAATTGTGATAGGCCGAGAGCACTCGCAGACACGCACTCGTCACAGTCACAATAGAGCTATTGGTGGGGACATGTCAATTTAAGGCGGTTGGTTAATATAGGTGGCCACCTTCAAACGAATTTTTTAATCCGTTTTTACCAGTCTGTGGCAGGTATTGTGACACCACGTTCCTTAATTCTGCTACACACCTACTTTAACAAGGCAACAACTGCTTTCCTTCGCAAATATCTTGGTAAGTCTGTGGTTTCTTTATGAAGAGACTATGTAACGCACCGTAAAGACACAAATGCCGAGCTGTGAATAGCACGAAAGGTTTCGAAAGACAAACGGGATTTTGGCACTTGCCTAGCTTTACTTCGGTTTTGAATATTATCCCTGAAAGTGCGGTTTCGTAGCTAAGTGATATACTAATATCGCTGTTTTGAAAGGCACGCGTGAAGTGACAAATCTGAGTTCTTTTTTTTCTTCTATGCTTTCAGGCTTACTTCTTGGGTTTGAAGGTTTACTTTTTTAAAAACTTTGCTTCGCGCTCTGCTTTTCTTTTTATATTTCGTTCGCTTTGCCTCTTCCCATAGTGTACACGGTAGAAAACAGGAAGTTATACTTACGACTGAGTTACCTGCCTTTTCTTTATTTTTATCCCTCTCTCTATTAAGATTGCACGATATCCATCTCGGCTTTAGGGTACAGGCACCGGCGCCTTTTCAGACTAAGAATTTTTCGTGAAAGTTATTTTCACGTCGATATCTGTACACGAGTCAGCGAGTGAATAATCTGAACGATTCGGAAAACCGCGGCAATTTTTCAAGCCACCTGGGACATTTTCGTAGCCTTTTCACTCGACAGATGCACACCCAAAACTGGCTTCGTTTTTTTTTTCTCTGCTTCACTTACCATCTGCCCTTTCCAAATCCTCCCAGTCGCGCTTTTCGCAGTCGGTGCCGACCGGTCGTCCCTTCTCGCGCGCGCCTCCTCTCAGCCGAGGCTGCGTTTCGCAATCACGAGGCTTCGCCCGCCGAGGAAAGCGAAGTTAGGGAGGCCCATCGGGGTGCGGCAGCGGCTGCCCCGAGCTGGAACGTAGCAGACGCCAACGCCGTCTGTAGTATCCCGTAGCAGGCAGAGCCTCATCGGCCCCATTGACACTCCCCGCGCGAGATAGGTGCGGCTCACCTGACGCGCTAGCGTTGCTCTTCGAGAAGTGAGTAGGTCTTCTAACCTCAATGACGAAGAAGTGTGCGCCTATTCTCGCTCCTGTCACGAAGTTTTAGTATAGGAGTCGTGTTGTGGTTTAAGTTTCTTTTTTTTTTTTCACGAACGAGAGTGACAGCTCAGCATGGAGCGGACCATGCTGCACGTCTTCACCGCCGTGCTCGTGCTCCTGGCATCGCTGCTATTTTGGTGAGTACATTCCTCGCGTTGCATACATTTATTCTGAGATTTCCTCGACTCAATTGTTATTTGAGTGCGGCCACAATGGTCAGGCTTTGTTCGGTTTATTCTACGACGTGTGACTACTTATAAGTTAACATGTTATATTTGGTGTTAAGGTGTATCAGTTTGTTTTTTCAATTTTCGCAATTACTAGAACATAGTTGTTTATTTATAAAACGTACTAAATCTTCTAACGTTGCCTTTATTGTCAGAGTACCTCTTTTAAGTTCTGCTATGAGAACCGTACTCCCACAAAGCTTTTTCGGTCAACTTGTTTATACGATAACGTCCCAACCATTTTCGAATGTGGCCAAATAGTTAGCCAAAGCTACTTTAATATAAATAACACACAAAGAGAAGGCGTTTAAAATTCAGCCTCCGTTATATTTTCTATAATTTGGCATTTGACTGTCTCCAAAAGGCGGTACAAGAAATTGACAACCAAATAGAGTAACCTGTGCCTGTGTGTCCTAGCCAACGCAACACCTATGATTAAAAACGCTACATGTGCATTCAAAAACGTGCTAGTCTTGAGATTGATGACTCGTATAAACGTAAGCACACTAGCCGCTAAAAAAAAAAAAGAAGCCATTAACTTTGTAGGCAGCCCCGCCGCGGTGGTCTAGTGGCTAAGGTACTCGGCTGCTGACCCGCAGGTCGCGGGTTCGATTCCCGGCTGCGGCGGCTGCATTTCCGATGGAGGCGGAAATGTTGTAGGCCCGTGTACTCAGATTTGGGTGCACGTTAAAGAACCCCAGGTGGTCAAAATTTCCGGAGCCCTCCACTACGGCGTCTCTCATAATCAAATGGTGGTTTTGGGACGTTAAACCCCACAAATCAATCAACTTTGTAGGCATGAACAGGTGCGTCCTAAAAAAAATGGGGGCCATCTTTCTTCGTCAGAGAAAATTCTTCGGATCAATCACCTGCCCCCCATTTCCTTCCTGTGACGTAATCTTCGACACAGTGACCGTCTACGATGTACACAGAGTGCACAATGCTGCCTAAACAGACATAATGGGCCGGGAAATAACACCCATTTGACAATCCATAAACAAAGGCTCGGTAGAAACATTATGGTCATAGCATGGCAACGCTAAAGGGTACGAACTTTCAAAATAACACGAACAAGTGGCTGTTGCTTTGTAAGCGTCCGAATTGGCGTTCAGGCTTTCATGACAGTAACTCGAACATAAACGTTGTCTGGAGCGATGCCTCTCAAAAATAAGCTTTCTTGTAACTTATTTTTATGATTTGAAAGCCTGTACAAGTTATTTATATACGAAGCTCGTGCTATTCGAAACGTACACAAAACATTGTTTCGCAGACGATGTGCGTGGGTAAGGTAAGGGACCGACACACAGAGAAACGATGGCTGTAACGTTGCGACGCATGGAGGCACTCCATGCACCCACGCCGCGGTCTCGTTAAGAGAACCACGCCCACGCACTCGGAAACTCCGCCGCATGCAGATATCGCCTGCTCTTTTCTATCTTTTCCCGAACGGGCCGCTTCTCCCTTTCCTGCAGACGGAACCGATGCAACAGCTGCGTGCATACATCGGGCGCGGGCGTGCAAGGCCGCGCGGTTTGGAAGTGACGCGGCCCCTGTGGCATCGTCAGAGGCAAAAACAGAGTCGTCGAAAAACTACGCGCTATTTCTGTAACGTGCGTCGCTCGCTATTTCACAGAATGCGAGCGTTTTTTTCAGACACGACGCTAGCATTTCCGAGCCGACGTCACGCCCTGGTTCATCGGACATGGACTAACGGAGACGTGGCTCCGTGCCTTACTTTGGAGAGACGACGAAGGAAGGTGACGGTTCGCTTCGAAGAGCTAACAGAGCGAATCTACAACGCGCCAGAAAGAAGACATAACATGCGTTACTTAACATGTAGGACGTCAACATACACATCCGCTGACCTATAGCGTCACTAGTATAAACGGTTTGCGGTCGTCCACATACAGGAAAACGTCTTTATTATTATTAGAGCAGTTTATTACTTAGAAAAGTCGCCCATTTCATGTCGTGGTGGTGTGGCGGTTACAGCGTTTGGGTGCTGACCCTGAGGTCTTGGGTTCGACTACAGCGGCAGCGGTCGAATTTCGATTTAAAGGTCAGGGTATACTGTGCAGTGTCGGTGCATGTTAATAAAGAACGCCATATGGTTAAAATTTCTGAAGTCATCCAACAACTTCAAACTTCAACCACCTGGGGTTCCTTTAACGTGCACCTAAATCTGAGCACACGGGCCTACAACATTTCCGCCTCCATCGGAAATGCAGCTGCCGTAGCCAGGATTCAATACCACGACCGAAGGGGCAGCAGTTAGTCAAAGAATGTATGACAACGATGCCGATAAATGAACACAAAATTACGTCCGTACATTTCCTGCTAAATGTGAGCCACTGTGAGCTATTAAGTACAAGTGACGTGTATTTCCTGGGAGTGGCCAACTGTATACGGACGCACATGCGGTTTGCGTTGACAGGCTTGTGGTCTTCTGAAATTTAGCAAAGCAGCTTATACGACTGCTAACTTGCTTCTTTAATCAGCAAGCAATAAAAAATAATAGAATGACTGCTATATATGAGTGATTAGCAAAAAAAAATGGCAGCATATCCACGGAGTGAATGATGGAGAGTGGGGCGAAGCATCCGTCCGTCCATTCGTTCTTGCTTCCGTCCGTCCATGCGTGCGTCTGTGTGGCCACCCGGGCGGCAATCCGCCCGTCCGTGCGTGCATCTGTTCGTGCGTCCGCACGTCCATCTAAGCGTCCGCCCCTGCGTTCGTCCATGCACCGCTCCCGCGTCTGTACATGCGTCCATCCGTCCGTGCAGCGATCCGTGCGTCCGTCCATGTATCTGTCTGTGTGTCCGTTCGTCCACATATTCAACACTCCAAGTACCACCACCTCGCACCTTTTCATCATATATTCCTCATATAGAAGCACCTCCATCCAGCGGACATTCCAAGGACTGAACGAGAGGAGGCACACGCACACTTTCTTACGGCTTGCGCTTCGTGTCTACTTTCCACCTTTAACCACCTAGAGTTTATGGTATATACTAGTTCACTGTATTCATGGCACTGCGGCCCAAGGCTCGCTAAGTTTTTCTAAAACCAAGGAGGTTACGCCCAGCGAGTATAAAGTAGCAACCCTTTCTTGTCAGATAGTGCTCAATGTACATGCCAATGGCTGCTAAGGGGGAATGAGAGACCGCAGAATTAGGCTTTAAGCTAACGCGCACGCTGCAAATTTTTTCTTGTTCAACAACGCACAGAAGCGGCACCACCTTGGAGGTCAAAATGTAAGACTGCGACTACGAGGGACGAACGGGTGCCGCTATAAGGAGCTTCGCCCCTAAAAATAGAAATGATCGGCCTAAACAGCATCAACGCACTATTGGTATTTGCAGTGATGGTAGTGCATCAGTCGGCAGTAGAACCAATAATTACTGCTGAGTATTAGGGGTACACAGCGTCCTACGCTAATTATATTGCTGCTAAGTATGATCCAGTCACTCTGAAAACTCTTTTTGTTGGGTAGTTAATAGTTGCCAAATTATTCTCGTAGAAACGTGTGCACATGTAACATTGTTTCTGTTGTTTTTACGTGAACGTATACGTGATATGTCATTTGGGATGGACTTCTCTGTGTAAAGACTGCATTCGCTAATTAAACCACAACATGCCTTGTCTGTATAAGGGATCCTTAACTAGCCATACCGGCTGCGGATCCGAATGTGTTCGCAGGTTTTTTTTTTATAATTTCTTTGAAAATAAAGCATTATTCTTCTACGTACGTGTGCTGCAATTCTTGCTGTAAAACCCCTCGTAATTGAAAAATATGAAGAGGCGTGGCAAAATAACTGGTTTATACTATATACGTTCGAAGATGTTGAGGAAGATTCGATGCTCATTGATCTTGATTTCTTTATCCGGATGAAGACTTGTCTTATAATATAACGCCTGGTGCGTTGTATTTTTTGGCGTGATTTTGGCTTTCATTAAGTGAATCGGCGTTTCGTACTCTTGACGTTCAAATACAAGACAGAGAAGATGGTCGAACGTATTGTACATCTCATTAAAAAATGTTTTGCAATCTACTAACAGCGCTAAAGTTTGCTATGGAACGTGCACTTCAATAACAAATTGTCTTGATAGCTTCAAGAAACGTACTTACCGCTCAGAGTGTGATTTCCCTTTCAGGTGGGTCCGACGGAAGTACACCTTCTGGAACGGAAAAGGCGTTCCACACCTTACCTTCTGGCAATATCTGGGATTTTGCGTGGACATCTACACTAAGGTAAATTATTCTCCAGCGCACCAGTCACGGTGATCTCGTGGCTATGTTACTCGATTACACTGACCCGATAGTCACGGGATTAAATTTCGGCCGCGGTGGCCGCCATTTTCGATGGAGGCAAGAGGCGCGAATGCTCCGTTTCAGCGTGAGTTCTCGCCGCTGGAGTTTGGACATTGGTGTTGTGTTTATGACTACCTGTGGTTTAACTCGAAGTTCTATGCAATGAGAGGCAATCTAGAAATAAGCTAGCATTACCTATCTAAAGCCTAGCGACGACTTAGAAACAACTATAGCCGGTTTAGACGTCAGAGCCGTCCGGTACTGCTGTTGCAAGTCTTCGGCGATCCATTGCAAGCCTCGCCCCCCCCCCCCCTTTTTTTTTTTAGTGTTAATGGAGTGCGTTAAACGCATGGTTCATGGACCATATAAAAAATAAAAGCATTTTCAAGTAGAAAAGCCTAGAAGGTTCTACAGCAAATAATGTTTCGTTTGTGAACAGTTTTTGTTTTTTAAATTTTTATGTTACCCACCCACATGCTTTACATCACTTTGGGCTACGGACTAGTCAAGCCACCTATCGGCAGCTTTTTTTTTCTGTTGTGCTCCATCTGTAAGACTGTACGAGTGGAAATAAAATTTGATTTGATAATGAAACTAGATGTATCATTAGCAAAGGTAGTGATATCTTCCACTTAAAAATGTCACTTATAAACATATATCTAGAACACAATTATGAACTTAAATTGGGTGCTAAAACTCTACACCTGCTGAGAATTAGTCCTTATCGGAGAAGACGGCGGAGAGGAATATATTCTGCTTCAGTAAAAAGAAAAATGGCTTATGATCACAATGATAGTAAAATAATTGCTGTACCCTTATTAGAAGTGAATCACATGAAACAAATATGTTTAGCCCTCTGGCATTACTGGTATACGCGTAGAGCAGCTCAAAAATTCGAAGCATAGGTGTGAAATGACGGATGGAAACACAAAGTGGCTGCCTTAGCAGAGATAAATACCTGCCTGAGGAATTCCCCCAGAAAAATAGGTATGGTGCAAAAAGGATGGCCCCGGAAGAAGTGAAGACACGAACTGAGGGACATGGGCACCAAATTTGTACATTTTTTACGGAAGCTATATATGCTGCCAAAGAGGGTAATCCAATAACAGATTTAACAACACGGATGAACGAACACTCCGTAGGTCAAGTAGCTCATTATGATTGGTTAGTTCATTCAATCTTTAGTGAGATTATCCTGCTCGGCAGCATCCGTGAATAAAGTGTTAAAAGTGTGCTCCCTTGATTCGTCACCTTCTTCACTTCGTCAGCGTCTTTTTCGCGCCATACCTACTTTTTTTATCTAATGAATTGACCAGCTCACAAGCAAACCGTGCTGACTGAGGAACTTATTCCAGTACAGATATGCACGCTTCAGCTCAGGCATGTTTTTAATGTTGAAAAATGAAATAAATTTCAAAACTTATCGTCACTGATATTTGTAGAAAATTTATATGTATAAATTGTACACTGCCTGCACAGTCTAATGAAAATTGCGATCGTACGACAAGTCATTTGATCATTTCAGCCCCTGAGCAGTGTGATAATCAGCGACTACAAGCGATATGGACGGATGTATGGGTGAGTGTTCATTTCTGTATTTCACTCCTGTGACCACTTTTTGTCTCCCTTCTTGTTCTTCGTCTTTCCTTTAGAGCAATTACAGCTTAGTTTTCAACCCTTTCTGTTTTCTGTTTAAAGAGTTCGTGTTTTAATACATAAAAAGTTAGTCCATAAATGAACAAAAAAAAAACAGTTGTAAGTGTAACGTTGGTCGAATGAGGTTATTTATGGGGACACCTCTTTCTTCGCAGCTCTTATCAGGGCACCAGGCCAACGCTCGTGGTTTCCGACCCAGATGTTCTACGTGAGGTCATGGTGTCCAAGTTCAAGGACTTTTCGGACCGAACGGTAAGCTGGCGAAACTCATCGTCATCTTTATTTGTTGGCTCCTAAGGACCCTAAAAAGGGTAATACATATAGGGAGGGTGGGGGTAAAGAGCCAGCACGACTGTCACGTGATGTCCTGCTGGCTGTCACGTGATACTTTGTTGATTAAATTGAGGTAGCTATGTTATCCCTCAAAGCTTAGTAGACAGAGTTTATTAAAGAGCAGCAACACAACATATTGGAGCATAGTAAGCGAAGGCTTCACTAAACTGGAGCGAGCATGGTATGGTCAGGATATAATAAAACTTTATTACCACCTGAAAGCTTCAGAAAAAACGTTTAATAAAGAGCAGTGATGTGTTATTTCTTATAGGCTTGCAAAACATAGAAGTGTGTTACATGACCAAAGGAATGCTACTAGCTCGGCTGTTTCACTGGCGGCCGCGAAACGATGTCTTAGGTCACTGGCCCATGCCGGCATATACTAATCCCTCGAAGCCATTCGAAACATCCAAGGTTCAAAATTCCACGTTTTCACATGAACCTGTGTTAGCTCACGTGCACAAATAGTATAGCGAAGTTTCAACTAAGAACTGTGCTTGCAAGGTTCGTGTATTGAATTATAACTGTCGTGTCGTTCTCTTGACCTTGCGCAGGAGGCGCAGCGTGTCAGCAGTGAAGTATGGCGCAAGTCCATCATGAACATGTCCGGCGACGAGTGGAAGAAAGCTCGAAACGTCTTCACACCGGCGCTGACCTCTACGAGGCTAAAGACGGTAGGCCTATACCTTTGCCTTTCGCCTAATAACATTCCTGCTGTACTATAATGGTTACGTGAACAGACAGATGATACGGACATCTTGAACTCTTATAAGTAACGTGCGTAATGCCGCGGAGCCACTGCTGCAATAAACGGTGCCTCATTTTTGCAGTTGGTTTACGATGTCTAAACAAGCGGTTCCCTTCTACCCTCCTTCATCATAGCTTGTCCATCAGCATTTTCATATTGTACCACCGGAGAGCTACGGGAAACCGCTACCACAGAGTACACTCGTTTATGAACGGTTAACATTCACTGCTTCCATTTAATCACTGTATTTACTATGAAAAAACGTATCTTCCACTTATTCCAAACAAGCAAAGTCCATTCAAGCAGCATGCCCACTACTTTTGAGATGCATTTTACCTGTGGTGCAGTACGCATAACTGAGCTGAAATAAATACGTGTAAATGCAAATAAACAGAAAATCTGGTGAAGAAAATGGCTCACGAGTTTGATGAGCTAAATGCGCTCTAAAGTGTCCATGTCTCCTCGCTTTCAGATTGCGATGAAGATCAATGCCATCGCTGAAAGGACAGCCTCCCGAGTGGCGGAAGCGGCTGCGCAAGACAAGCCCGTCAACATGTCCAAGTGAGTTTTAAAGACACGAGAAGCATGGTTAGTTGAGTAGCCTGCCACTCTTATCTTGATAAGCCGACACACGCTTTATATTAAGGGAGTTGTCGTAAACCGTTCCCACTCACCATGATTGGATGTACCAGTATATTTTCCCAGGCGAAGAGGGAGCAAAGTTTATTGCGGCGGAAATACTGAGGGCTTGACCCGAATAAATTTTATGGCCTGCTACTAAGCGTTATCTAAAAGGAAGCTGTATAAATTGTCTGCAGAGAAAAATAAAATCTAACACATTGACCCTTAAAAGCGTCAAGAAATAGTGGCAACACGTCTTGTCAACAAAAATAGGTCTTGGTAAGCTACATGTACAGTGTAGGTTTAAATGTAAAGGGCATCATATGCATTGTACGTTGCTAGATTCAACGTAGCATGCATATTCAAGGCAATAATTTGCCTTATGTAAATTCAAATAAAAAGAGCTTTACACCATCTTAACGAAAGACTAAGAATAATAGGCTTTTCCATACTACAAATTTGTTTCCACAGTTGTGGTCAAAATTGTTTAGCACAGTCAAAATGCGTTGCCAATGCTTAGAAAGTGGTCCTAGCAATTACCAGAAACACGCTTCATGGACCACATAGTTGTATTTTGAGAATTACTAACTCTTGTGTTTAAAAATAACCATGGGAATCTGTTTACGTATAAGTTTAAGCCTGTTATTTCTGAATAATCATAAACAGCAACTTGTTTCGTACAATCGGCATTTTTCAGCGTAACTACCTAGAAGAATTTGTACCGTGATTTTCAAAACACTGTTGCAGAAACAAAAATTCAGTAAGCGATATATGTGAAGTGTAAGTGGTCGCGCTTTAGATACGCATAGCAGAGGCCGAAAAAAAACCACCCTTTGTCTCACACAGGCTTATGGAACACGCATCACTGGACACCACGGCTGCTCTAAATTACAGCGTCGACATTGACAGTGAAAACGACAAGGATCACCCGCTGTTGAAGTGCCTGTCAGCCTTATTCAGCGACACCGCTGGTTGGAATATATTATTGATGCGTAAGTTAGGTGGAACATCACTCCTATTCTAATGAACAGTGCTTGTCTGATGACGTGGTGTGAGAGACGTACGAAGTCTACTGGTGCATGTTAATCTTGGTAGTATAGAAGACAGAGTGGCAACAAAATTTGGGTTGTCTCTTTCAGGCAGGCAACGGTGCGAACATTTCGATGGAGACGAAATGTTATAGGCTCATGTATTTTCATTTAGGTGCATTTTTTAAAAGGCTCAGATTGTGAAAACTTCCGGAGCCCTCCCCTATATGGCGTGGATCATACAGCAGTTCTGGTCCGTAAACATAGAGGTTCTTACTTGAAACGGGAACACATCGAATCCACGCATGCAAGGTCGCCTCTTTTGGAATTGTTCCACGCGGAACTGAAGTATTAATCACCCTCGCTAATACTATATACCCAACAGCCTTAACATCCAGAACTGTGATCCCCTATACAGCGGTACAAGTAGAGTCACGACCGCAACAGGTTTTAGGCCAGTGGGGACAAAGCGAGCCTTTAAACTCAAGGTGTCTATGCACTTCAGATACAAGGGCATCAGTTGCAACCGTTACAGCACCACAACCAAAAATGCCCCTGAGCGGTGAAGCACTGCGCACTAATGGGGGAAAACAACAATATCGAAATTGGAAGAACACGTCGAGGGAACGTCAACTGCCCATCTCACCTCGCATGGCTTTTTCACTCCGCTCCCGGGGGGTAGTTCGCACGCTAAGGCCGGTACTCGGAGTGCAGCAAGGTTTGATGGTGGCAGTGGTGCCTCCAGCTTGAGTGAGATGCGGCCAATCACACTTCCGAAGATAGAAGACACAGAGGTCGCCGATACTGCCAAGCGCGTTCTGTGGCCTGAGAGGAGGAGTCTCCCACAAAAAGAAGGGAATGTACTGTCTCGGCTGAAAGAGGAGCACAGAATGCACTCCTCGTTTAGCCTGGACATCATCTACCACACGCTGCGCAACACGGTCAACAGACAACAGATATGAAATGAACGCTCGTGTTTGCATGACTTCATTACGAATTTCAGGCGTGTTGCAATATATCGGTCTATCTGTTATGGTCTATGCAACTCTCTGCTGCCTCTCATCCGGACTTATTGCGCAGTCTTCATGCCTGACCTGTACAAGAAGCTGCAGCCAGACTGGCCTCCAAAGTCGAGCACCGATCTATTTAAAGTGTTCGTTTCGCACCTGATGGAAGAGCGGAAGGCAAACAACAGAGTGAGTAGGCTGCATGATGAGTTCACAATCGGTATCTTTTTTGAGCAAATGCAGGGCGGACGGTGGTTTGAAGATTTTTGAGCTTATAATCTACACCACAAGAAGGGACAGTGGACTGAAGTCCACGTCAGTGTGCGAGTTAACCCAAAATTATCAGTGGTATGACTTGTTCTGGCGGATGCACGGTTTGTCAACAGAATTACCTGCCTATGAGTAGACCAACCATGATCCTTTAAAATTCTAACAATGGTATTGCTCATCGTGATTTTTAATGTTTTATCGTTTTGAGCTACCGCAAAGAGCCTCCCCTGAACCTCCTGATAAGAGCACATTAGTACTGCATTTGTACTAAAGCAAATTAGAATGACAGTTTCTGCGTCTCCCCGGTTTTTTTATATTCGCCATTTTATAAGGACGCTGGCTAAGTCTGATTATATATATATATTCCATGCAACAAGCTGAAACCAACAGATTGCAATGGAATTCGATCGATGTAAGTTAAGTTAAACCATGTGGTCGTACACAAGCTACCTGTACATATTCGGCAAAAACTGGTTATATCCAAGCTGGCTTGAAATGAATTGATGAAAAACCACCTTTTCGTGCATGTACCAGCCGGCGCGTCTGTGGTTTCATTGTTTCTGGCTATATGCTGTATGTTATAGCTGAATCATGATTGCAACAACATTTAACCAGTGTTTATTAATATTTTTTTGTCGTTTTTTTCTGTCACCATAACATTTTTCGTCTGGCAGAAAGAAGACGACTTCCTTCAGGTGTTTATGGATGCCGACTTTGAGTGGGAGGTCAGCGCGGACGGAAAGAAGGAAGAAGGGGAAAAGAAAGGTGAGACCTCTGCATTTGAAAAATAAATACGGATTAGGTGGAAGAAGCAGCCACTATAGCCAGCGACGTTGCTAGGCGTAGGCTATTAGTTATAAGTATCAAGATTTCAAAAGCTTTACTGCCATAGCAATTATAGGGACATTCCAAGGGAAGACTGGGGACGACGTCGCCGTCGCCTTGGCGTCTCGTACAAGGCCGACCTACAAGTCCCCTCATATGCCGAGTACGCTAACCGCATTACACTCTTTAATCGAGAGAAACTGTATACGCGAAAAAGCGAGCGTCTTCCTCGTTCTGACGCTCGGAGCTTCTTTTCACTGGCGTCACCGAGCGCATCCAGTGAAAGTAGGGAGGCGAGGACGTCTAAAAATGACACGCTCGGGCACTCTCTTTTAACCACGATAGTCTTTCTTGGGGACCTTCGACGGAACAATTTTGATCTGTCTGTCTGTACCATTGTCTGTTTGTCTGCCCTAACGATACCTCAAACGGCATCAAACGGCCGACCCCATCCGCAGCGCCCACCAATATTGCTCAAGCTATAGCGTTCATCGTTGCGCGATTGTCAATTAAAGAGCAATTATTGCGCATATCTGAGGCGCCACAACAACGCTTTGATGTTTTATATGTCTGCCTTTATACTAGTAAAGGCACACACAAGTAAATCTAAGGAATGCAGCGTTTAATCGCGCTGCACTGACAGTGCAACCCGATGCTCAAAAAAGTGTTTCCAACGCTTTGCTACGACGTCACGGTGGTGGCACCTGCCCGTCGCTTTGCCTTCTACACCTTATTACCTCCGAGACTGGCGCGCATGTTTCTCCGCGGGCTGCATGCCTTCGTTTTTGAAGATAACTGCCAGATGGCACTTGTGTCTAACGTGCCTAGATGCGCTCGTTCGCCTCCGCCACACGCTCGAGGCACTCTAACGCAGCGCCTGCAGAATACAATTCACCAATTTTCTTGCGCAGAACATCAAATAAGCGTTTTGTTCACTCTCTCCAGACGCAAGACTATCGTCTTTCGACGACATTTACAGTGTAACATGTAGATTCAGGCTAATTGTTTAGTACCCTGCGGTGGTTTCAATAGTTGAGCGAGCCAAGGTGACTTGCTTGAATCGCTGGGCTGCTTGAACTGCTTGAGCTGCAAAACAATGAACCCGACAGCGACAAAATGGAATTCTATAGGAAGTAAGACTAGGAATTAACTTCTCTATGATCCAATCTGACGTATATCAATAAACCACTCATTTGGGCTAGTTGATAGAAGCTTGATATGTGTGGCGGAAAATCGCGCTGCGTAGCTCCGTGACTCTCCCCTTGTTACAGTCGGAAAGCGAAATTTTCCGCAACATACATCAAGCTGACGTATTACTACAAAACGACGGTGTAAGAGAATGCAGTCGCTGCTGCGAACAAACCAACCTGAGCGCAGTCTAGCTTCGACACAAAGCAAGCAGTGAGAGCACAGTAAGTAGCAAGGTATGAAATATGTGCTTATTTTTGCGGAAATAGCTCGCGACTGACCTTACCCATGCGATGAAAGTTCACAAATTAAGAAGGCATCATAGTGCCCTTCCCTCCTCTGTCCACCCACTATGTGCCGTCCCGTGACAGTGAAGGCTGTCTCATTCCATCTCTGCTTTCACTGCGACTGCTGGCTGCCCCCGAACCCTTTCCCTCGCACCCAGAACATAACTATTTGAGGGAGACAGAGACAGCTTATTTACAGAAAGTCAGAGAGGTCAGCCTGAGCTTCAGGGTGCTGAGCTACAGTTTGGGCGACGTATGAGCGAAAGAGTGATGAATTTCTAATGTAGGGTAGGGAGATATGCTGCACTGGGGCAAATCGAAAGACATGCACCAATCCCAGTGGCTTGTAAGAATTCCACGAGGGCTCCTATATTCACATAGTCTACTAATATATAGTCCAATCGAAGAGATCAGGTACTGGCGTTCTCTTGCGTATACGATGAACAGGCGCAAAACTTATGTTCAAGTGGGGTAACTGACACTAGCCACAATAGGTACCTGTATGAATAATTCACATTGTACGCTGAACATGATGACGACGGTAAGAGTGAGCCTCGAGTGTGCGCTTCTTTACTATCACAATAAATGTAAAGCGTACATGCTGCATGTAAGGAATAATTTTTTATCGCAGTTGAGGTTTAGGTGTCGCGCAGTAGGGGTGCGGCACTTTACTGATGCGCTCATTACAAATTTTACAAATTGGCTTATCGACCCACTCGCAGGGATGACACTGGAAGAGATAACTGCCCAGGGAATAGTGTTTTTCCTCGCTGGAGTGGAGAGTGTGTCGACGACTCTCATCCTGACTGCCTACTACTTGGCTCTTCACCCGGAATACCAGACGAGCGTCCTCGCTGAAGTAGACAAGGCAGCAGGTCCCAAGGTAATGTACAGGGTGCCACCGTATACGCAGATTGCTCTCATTCTTCGGGAAAGCACTATAGAACGTAACTTAAATTAACTATAGATTAAACGCATCAATAGCATCTACCAAAAGGTTGTACGGACGAGGAGAAAGCACGTGATGATAAGTATGTTTAAAAGTCTTGCGATAACCTCCTCCTAACTTAGCGTTAGCGTTGATATAAGCGACTGCGCTGAAGTATGAGGTTTCACCAAGCTTAATTGCTATGAACAGATCCCATCTTTTGAGTGGCGAAGCCATGTGGGGAAGACTGCATGGGAACCTACCTACCCCCTCCCTTACCAATAATTTTCAGTTTTGTACGTTGAATGTGACTCCACCTCAAATAAGTGGGAGGGTTTCTCAGAAGCTTACTTCTCGCTGACCAGCAACGGGCCGTCCACCAGGCCCACGGAGCGACTGCCAGGTACTCCCTGTCGTTCCCTATACGCGGGAGATGCCCGCTACGCGCTAAGCGCGTCCTCCTGGACGAAAATAAAGTTTTTCGATTCCTTTTCAATGCGAGCAAGGGGGTACCTGTCTATTGTTGAAAACAGCGCATATTAAAGTCGGTCAAGATGCTATGCAAACATTCTTCAGAAAAAGTTCATCAACCCCCCCCCCCCCGTTTGCCCGAAAAATTTCAGGACACACCCCTGCATCTTTTTGCTCAATATATGAATTTTTTATGTAATGAGTATCAGATTCATTGTAGCCAACCTGCATTGAAACAATCTTGACGTCTGTGTAACACATTGACAATGGGCGTTATTGCATGAAACAGTTTTACACCTGCAGTACTGCCACTACGCCTTATTTTGAATTTATTCAAATTGCTCTTATTTTCATTGTAGAAATGAATATTATTTATTGAATATTTCAGGGTGAATTCACTTACGAGTCTCTACAAGAACTACCCTGCCTCGAGGCATGCATCAAGGAAGCGCTGCGCCTCACCGCATCGGAATCAATGTGAGAATCATAGCTGCACCATGTGCTTTATTTTATGTCTATACCAGCAGGCTAGAACTTTTGAACACGCACCCCAGAATTGGTCATTAATATCAGTTAATAATGTTTCGGATTGCGTGCCAATCCACATCAATGGGATCCACAGTCTCAATAACGATTGCCTCACCTTATATTGCCCACAAACGTTGCAAGCTTTGCTTATGACTTGAAAAAAAAAAAAAAACGCAGGAGTAAAAAAAACAACAACCTAGACACAACTATGGCCACTTTACGAACACTTTAAACTAAGACCTTGAAACGCACGCAGAAACTCTCAAGAAATTTTATCTTTAGGTAAATAAGTACCTGTTGTAATTCAATTGCGATGACCCATAACAATATTACGACGGTCGAAAGCATCGTAAGACAAATAATTTCCTGCTTTAATGTATTAGGCAAACTTGGTCCCAGTTGGCCAAAGCTTTCATACTTCAGTAAGGAAGCAATTACAAAATGAAACTAAAACAAAAAAAACTTTATTTTTTTATTGCGACATTAACTTCTTACGGTATCATATTTTTGTGTATATATGTATCAGCCACTCATATGTTCAAGAGAACTCATGCACTTAGCTTTAATATGGGAAGCAAACCCAGGTGATAGAAAAATAACTCGCAGTCTTCCACTGTGGCGTTTGACGATAATGATATCGCAATTTCGGCACATAGAAACCAAAAGTTAATTTCTATTTTTTTTTCTCACACCGATTTTCTGCTCTACAGGATCTTCCGCCAGTGTACCGAGGAAACCACGGTAGCTGGCATCGACTTCAAGCCGGGCATGTGCGTGCACGTTCCTTCAGCGGCCATCCATCTCGACCCCGAATATTTTCCTGAGCCGGAAAAGTTCAATCCAGAAAGGTACTTCCCTGCATTGCGAAATCTCACGCAGGTGCTACCGCGTCACACGAGAGACTATTCACAACTAACGCTACCACTGACTTCACAAAGGTTGAACCTTACTATACCTGAAAAAACATTAGCGATCACTGGTGTGTATCGCACTTATTGAGGCTTCAATATTGCGCTATGAGTGTCTATGCGGGCAGTATTTTTAATGCTGCCACAGAACTGCGAGGCCGGTTGCAGCAATCACAAGTCGTTATAGCGGATGTCCACGTAATGCATTGTTTGCCGGTGAACTTACGAAAGGAGTGTCTTCCCGCTTCCGCAGACTATACTTGCCATGATCCAAGACTTTCGGTACGTACGGTAGCCGGAGTTGTGTGCAGCTACAACTGTATGTTTTAGTCGATGGGTAATCACCGCAAATGCTATAGTTCGGAGCGATTGCAATGGTCTGGGTTGAATGCAACGAAACTGTGGTATCCTTAAGTTTCGCGTTCAAAAGTTGAACGCAATAGCGATACCTTGGCCTTAGTGCGTGCTTTAAACACTAAGTGAATGTTATGCTTTCGAACTTGCTATGCATCCACAACGTACGTGGCATTAAAGGAACCCTGCAACACTTTTTTGAGCGTGGTCAGAAAACGCTGCTGAATGGTAGTAAAGGCTCCCGATAGCACGCATGCCAAACGTTATAGCACAGCACGCGGTCTGTAGTTCACAATAAAGGACCAAAGTCAGTTAAATATTGCTTTCTGTTCGCTGGACAAATCACGGAAAATGCTAAAGAATCACACGTAGATTAACCATGTATCACCCATTGGCTGATTTGAACATGGCGCCCTCGGTTCTTACAGAGATCGCCGCAAGAGGCAGTCACTTGTCTACGCGCGCGCGCGATCGCTCTAAAAAAGCCACGTATTCGAATAAAAAAATAAAAAAGTGCTTAAGGTGATAAAGTGCGCGAGACGTTTTTTGTTTGTCTCTCCCATCTCTCCCTGTTTAGCTTCCAGTGCTTTCGTCGGGACGAGAGAAGAGATAATGCGATTGCAGCGTGTGACAAATCTTTGTAACCCCGCTGGTACTGGACACATTCTTAAAAGTTTTTTCGGCGTTGAATTTGTGAGTGAATACGCTTTGCCAGTGAATTAATTCCATGGTTACTCAAAAAAGTGTTTCAGTGCCTTTTTAAGGGAATAGTCACAGGGGCGCGTGTGCATTTAGTAGTAAGTGACTGGCTTTAAGCCATCAACTCATTATGAAGATCACATGTTCTGACGCCCAATTGGAATGTTCGCTGGTACCACGCTTTATTACTGCAATATTTCATGTTGCATTGTACGCAGCAGAGGATTATTTCCGCCTCAAACCCACCGACACCGCCACCTACACCAGAATGTCTGCAAAGCAAGCTCTTTCACGCTATTGCGTCAATACATTTGACAAATCCCCATTGCTTTCCTTTATACTTAGTCTGCGCTACTGGATCTTTCTAGCGTCATAGATGAACGAGATCAAGTGGCTGCAAACCGGCCTCGTTGTTTGTTTCTGTACCTCTATTCATGGTCTTTTTACAATAGAAAATTGATTCTGCTTCACGCATAGAGTTCCTCACAAAAATACCTAGAGGGAAATCTTGTGCGCCGTCTATGCGAATTTATGGGGCCTTGTTGGAGCGCTGGTAATGCCAGTGTATGTGTCTGCGAGGCTTTTGTTGGGTGGTGTTGAGCGAGGTTTTGGTGAATACGACGAATGAGGTTCCAAGCTCACATATCCCAGCATTCTCTTCCATCCAGCAGCTCAGTAGCGGCAGACTTCCCACTATGTAATTTTGTGAGAAACTCGGCTTCATGTAGCCGAAGCCCAGATTGCAATAAGGTTGACAGCTTTGCGTAATCTGCTCTGCGCGCGATTTCGTTAAAGTTGTTTGCTCTCTCTGTCATGATTTGCATGTATACCAGGATAATTACATGTCCATCTACTGCACCTGCTGTCTGTTTACAGGTTTCTGCCGCAGAACAAGGATAGCGTGAAGCCTTTCACGTTCATGCCTTTCGGCAATGGACCACGCAACTGCGTTGGAATGCGACTCGGCATGCTGCAGGTCAAAACCACACTTGCCTGCCTGCTTCGGCGCGTGAGGCTGGAAGCCTGCTCCGAAACTATGGTGAGTATGTGATTTTGCTACAAATAAAAGGAAACCTGAGTAAAAGAACCAATCAGCTTGGGTTGACTAAGTATAATCTGAGAGCTACAATGAGTAAAGCCTTGTCAGTAAAAGCTTGTCCATTCGAACTCTATGGAATCTATGAAATTGTTTGAATTAAGGGGAGTTGGAATTAGCGGTAGGCGCTAAAATGACTAGAAATGTTACTATACAGGACAACATAATTGTATATGGCATTAGGCAGGCATAGCCACGTAAAGTACCGCCACCTATAGCATAGCCGTGTTTATCAAGGGGGCAAAACAGACAGACAGACAGACAGACAGACAGACAGACAGACAGACAGACAGACAGACAGACAGACAGACAGACAGACAGACAGACAGGCAGGCAGGCAGGCAGGCAGGCAGGCAGGCAGGCAGGCAGGCAGGCAGGCAGCACAGGAACTTGATGTCTTAGAGAGGTAGCCAGTGCAGACACACAGAAGATACCTGGCTTGCTATCAGCTAATCTCATGTGCGAACAGGGAGGCCATGTCTCTTGGCTCTCTCGCAGGCCCTCTGGACTGCCTTGGACTGGTCTTCCAGTTTGGAGGTCGTGATGACGGCCTTTTCTCAGCCCTCAGTGTTGATAAGCCCTGTAACACAGGACATTGCCAGAAGATGTGACCTACGGTACAGACATTTTCTTCGCCATCTGGGCAACGAAGATCTCTTTCTGTGTGTTTCTACTAAGGAAATCTCTCGATAAAAACGAACATGTGCGATGCATCCTGAGCGTACAGGATTGTGCTCTACTCAGTGTCACATGGGGAGGTGAAAAAGTTCCCCGCTTCTTTGTGTATTGAGCCGTAATTTCAGAAAGCGTAAAGAGGGTAGCTGCGTCTCCGAATGCTTTCTGTACCCCTAAGAGTCCCACCTTCAATGCGGTGCACGAGTTCTCGTGCACGGCGCTGGAAAATCTCATTGGTGTTCACGCAGCCCGGCAGCACGTCGTCTTCCATGTAGGCTGGGATCCAAGTAATATGTTGGACAGATTCGGCAACCGGCTTCTCTTTTAGAATTGCTGCCGCTTATTCAGCTACGATACCCAAGGCGAAAGCCCCGACCACCACGCGGGAATCAGTATAGATAGTCGTTCGTTGGGGATTTACAAATGAAAGTTTTTTTTCTCGCTCTAAAGCTTTAGCAGGCTGCAGGGTTGAAATACCAGGGTGTGCTTGCCCGTGAACTAGAACGTCACTGAAAAAGGTCAGATCTCGCGCAGTTCAAGTTTACTTATTATTAGAATTAACGTTGTAATTTTATTGCTCATGGTTGTTTCATAAATTTCGCACACACTGTGTGGACCCATAGCTATTGGTTAGTTGGAGTTCATAAAAATACATTTCGTAAGGGCAATTCGAAAATCACAACTAAAGAAGTTATTTATTATCTAATACACAATCTGAAAAGACGAAATACAGTACATGAAATAATCATACAAAGAGCAAAAAAGAAAACTGTTACAGCGCAAAAAAAAACGACCTCTACTTACAAATCGAAGTTAGGACAGCCATCACATTAAACATGAGCTGTCAATAATAAATCAGAACATTCTTCTAAATAGCGTTTTGCTGCTGTCTTAGTGAAGTTTGAGCACATTTTTATTTCAAAAAGTATAGCATTCCAGAACTTAATACCAGTGAGCGGTTAAATCCCTTCATCATATACATTGTTAGTTCACGGAATATTCCGTTTCCCAAAGGTTAGTTGTCTGGTAGAACGAGATGGGGGGAACAACATGAATACATCAAAAAAGGTGGTTAAGTATTAAGCATGTATATATGTTTCGCTAGTTTTAATTTCCATGGCTTATCGATTGGCAAAATGAGTAATCAGGAAAACAGAGGTTTACTGGGGTCATTATACTGAGAATGAGTAATAATTCTTACAACCCGTTTTTGAAGTCGTTTAACTGGTACCTTGGTACGTGCCGCCTAAGGCTCAATGCCCTATAAGATATGACAATGAATGAGAGCAGAATTAAGTATTAGTAGAGTAGCGCTATTAAAATGTTAACGAGCCTTAGAAAGTGCATGACAGCCAGAGGCTAACTTGTAACAGGCATTCTGAATCTGCATCTCCCAATGCAAGTTCTTATCTATAGTGACACCAAGATATTTATTTATGGTGACTTGCTCAATCCCAAAATCGTTAATTTTATTGTGTATAATACTAGCGCTAATGAGTTTTAACCTAGAGTGAACTGTAATACACGTGTTCTTATTAGTAACTTTAGTTTACTATTTGATAACCAATGAGCAACTTCAACTAATTTGATGTTAAACTTCGACTCAAGATCATCTAAATTTTGACCTGTTACCAAGACACAAGTATCGTAAGCGTATATTGGTTTAATAGAAGACTGTAATAAACACGAAGATCATTTTTATACTGGGAGAACAGCAATGGTCGCAACTGAATCATGGGAACACCAATATTCAAGAGACTCATAGCAGACAATAAAACATTAATTACAGCCTGTTGGTGACCTGTCTGGCAGTCCGAAAGAAGTTCTAAAATGGTTCTATGGAAACTATAATGTGTTAATTTATTTAGCAGTATTCTGTGGTTTAAGGCGTCAAATGCCTTCTTTAGGTCCAGAAAAATAACTGCTATAACATACTTTCATTCAATTCTGCGTTTATAAATTGCGTAAGGGTCAAATAGTGGTGGACGAAAAATAGTTTAATTTAAATCCGTGTTTCAAGTAAGAGAGGATGTTATATTTCACAATAAACTTATAGAAACTATTGGCAAGAGTCCTTTCAGAGATATTTTAGTTATGCTCAAAACAGAAATTGACCTATAGTTTGTTGTTTGCGAATTATCGCCAATTTTAAGTATTGACAACGCATTTGCAGTTTTTAAACAAGAAGGTTAAATGTAAGCTCTCACAGAATGATTAAGAAGGCTACACAAAACTGGTTCGAGGAAGTATATATTTTTTTAGAAACATTAGAGTACTGACATCTAGGCTTGCCGATTTATTCATTGGCATTCCCGAAACAATAGATCCGATTTCCTCAAGGTCGATGTCATACATGACAAAAAAAAGTTCGGATTGGAATCTGAAAACATGATCGAGGTTTGGTTGCTTAAAATTTTTGGCTGGCGTTGAACCAATGGAGGCGAAGTAACTGTTAAATAATTTAACTGTATTGGACTCGATGCCATCAGGAAGTACCTCAAAAGGTAGAGGGTGGCCGACAACGTCATTTACAATACTCCAACGTTTTTTTAATTACCATTTGTCCGCTCTTTTTGTCGAGCACAATAATTCATTTTACTCATTCTCATCAAAGCTACTGAGTTATTACGCATTACTTCGTTGTGCTTATGCCGTTTCCATTTGTGGTGCGAATGATCTTTGCTTCTTATGACCACCAATTGATCTTTATTCATCCAGGGACATAATGGTGCTTCCCGTGAATGAACCGAAAATTTTCTACTGCTTATTTTGGTGGAGTTTTTGAGAAAGGAAATATAGGTAGAATATAAATATTAACGTTGTCACTTTACATTTAATCAAAACTAGATTCGAGAGCAATAATTTTTAAAGACACGTAGTCTATTTTCGTTACAACCTTCAGCCCGCCACGTTTTTTTTATCTTGAGGTGATCAACAGAGACAGATATGGGGAACTGATCTGTGATACGTTTGTAATACACATTCAGCACTAATAATTTTATCGAAATTTGTCGGTGCGAGGTCAATTATAGTAGCAGATGTTGCTGTTATTCCAATAGGTGTGGCCCACCGTGGCGGTCTAGTGAATAAGGTACTTGGATGCTAACCTGCAGGTCACGGGGTCGAATTTCGGCTTCTGCGGCTGCGTTTTCGATGGGCCCGTGTGCGATAGGCCCGTGTGCTCAGATTTGGGTGCACGTTAATGAAACCCCAGGTGGCCAAAATTTGCGGAGCCCTCCACTACGGCGTCTCTCATAATGATATTGTGGCTTCGGGAGGTTAAACCCCACATAACAATCAATCAATATTCGACTAGGTGTGGTGATTACAGTGCAAAAGCGAAACGATCTAAGTTGGCAGATGCAGTCGTCCTTCACTAAACTACGAGTTACAATCTTCATATGCAAACAATACCAGTAGATTGTAACAGACGTTGTTTGTTAATAATGTCTTTCCAACTATCCCCTCAACACACGCTTTTTGAATTCGTCGCTGAACGACAGGCGAATCACTGTTCAGCGCTTACTACAGCTTTGGCGTTTAGTGCCACTGCATAATTCTTTTTTCTGTTTATTTTTTTTACAGCAACCACTGAAGTTCAAGCCACGGCAACTCCTTCAAGTCACCGATGGACCGATTATTCTCCGTGCTGTACCGCGTGACACGCCGATGAGCTGATTCGCGCGCCGATTTCGGAGTCCTTTACTGCATTGAGATAGCATCGTGTACACTGTTCGAGAAATATTGGCGGTTTCCTTTGTTACAGCTATCGCTTTGTATACAAGTCTTCTACAAGGCCTTTAGGAACGTAATGAAGATAACATATCACAGGAACGCCTAATGAGCTCTCAAGGAACTCGTATAGAGACTCTGAATGTGGATTTCAATATCTATTCACTTCTTCAAAGGTGGTGCTCGCGTACTATATCTTGTGAGATGCTTACGAAATAAGCGTTTTTGTGGTGCGTATTGTTTCGTAGAGTGAATAAGCTTAACAATGTCGGAAAAGGTGCGCCAACATCTTGGATGCATGAATAATGTCGAAAAAGCGAAACATTGCGCCTAATCTTTTCGCACAGAAGTAAAAGTATTGAAACGCAGTTGGAAGATAAATAGTGTAAATTAGTCTTGTGCGAAATTATGAAGACCAAAGTGCATCTACCAAAAAAAAGCTGAAAAATTATATCTTGAAGCGCGCAGCGTAAGCCTTGTACAAATCTTCCCATGTTCGATATGTACCCCTGTTATAGATATTCCACGTTTTACGAAAATGCAATACACCTCTAATCACCAGTGATTAACCACAACGCAGCTTCTAGGATCTGTGCGCCAACAGGTGGCGCCACTAAACATGAAATCGTATGGTAAATCGAAGAGGTAAATACAGAATGGATGTCAGCCATATGCTGGTAGTATTAATATAGGGCGTAAACTAGTTCTTCAAACACTGGTGAACGACAGAAATGTCTCTGGCGTTTATAAATGCTTAGCGAAGTCGCAACTGTGGCAACGAGGGGATATTTAAACGTTTTATGTTCGTTATTAGCAGCAGCTCGTTTCGCCTGAGATGGTCACTTACTGCAGAATACGAGATTGATACTTGTGTCACTGCCTTGTTCCCCACACCTCTTAATATGAGTGTCCGATAAAATGCGGCACTGAAGTGACAATCACAGCTAATAAAAAGTGAAAACAACTTGAAATTTTGAATGCACCCTCTGAATACTATTTCACAGACCGATACATAAAATATCTCAGAGTTATGTCATTTGAGCAGGTCGTCGGTGTTCCACACTTAAGAAGAAGTATTTGCCCTGTAATCTTCTTAATCCGTGAAGACACATTTATGCAAGTGACAATCGTGCTGCTTTAAAAGTGAATCAAGTTTACGAGGTTTTCAAAGAAAGAATCTCTATGAGACTTTGCATTCGCATTTTTGTGCTACGCGCGTGTTCTGGAATTCGCTTGTTTCGTACAATGTTTCCGAGTCTACGCTATGTGCCCACTGGTGCACGCTGTGGTTCGTAATATATACTTAATTGAGTATGTCTGACCTGACAACCTACTTCTTACCATCGTTTTTCGCGTCCCTTCATTTAATCTGCAACTTCTGTATCTCTTCCTTCCTGTTTGAAGTGTTGATAGAACGCTTGGCCCTTGTTGTAGTTAGAACACAATGGAACGATGCATCTTATGCATGGACTTCTTAATGTACCCAAACGCCCAATCTCATCTTTGGTATACAACACCCCTTTCGGTGGCTGTCCGTTCTTCAACCAATAATTAGCGGCAAGAACACCGGCTCCCACTCTACATGCTGTTCACCTACGATCGGGAACTTGGTTCCAATGTTCGAAGCATTCAGAAAAGATCTTGGGAACTGGTACAATAACGACTGTTCTGGTTCAAGCTAAAGGCTATGTCAGACACGTGTGATATTCTTGAGCTATAAATAACCTGAGATAATGGTCAGGTAACTGACCATGAGGTATGTATGACGATAAATAATCACATAATTTAATTATTTCACTGGAGATGCGCATTTGGATGATAAGGGGTTACCAAAAGCTTCTAAAAAGCACGTCATATTACTTTATACTGTTATCTAAAGCTGGTCGTGTGAAAAGGCACATTTATGCTCTTTCACGTGCCGCACTGCGTTAAGAGCTACAAATCACTCTCCAAGCTTCGTATTCGAATCTTTAACTGTGCCCTTTGTTCACACATAATATTCTACATTATGTACCATAGGCTTACCTTGCTTATGCGTTCACATTTTCGGAGCCAGCACGGCAATGTACACCGCAAACACGGTACAAACTAGACAGGCGCATACACATCTATTCGTACTGCCTTTCGTGTTAAGTGGTGATGAAAGAGTTTTGCTGATTTTATTATTTTTGACTTGGCGTAATCAATGAAGTTCCATTGATACATGCTTTAACATGACACAGATACCCAATGAAAACTTTTTGCGTCAATGACACTGTCAAAAAAAAAGAGAATACAAAGACCACTCATCGATTCACCGCAACTTCCTTATTTATATTAGCAGAAAAATGAAAACGAAAATACTTGTTGTGGTTGGCAGTTTAGTTTTTCGCGAATATAGCTTTGCCCACTGATAACCTTTGTTGCGATGAAATATATCAATATTCTTACTTTTCCACATATATTCATCGCTGATTCACCGGCCATCTTTCGCAGTAACTGATAAACTTAATTTTCAGTAATAAATGCGTTCTGAATGTACGCATCAAGCGGTGTCATGTTTTAGTAAAGGCATTTTTGGTTCCTACGTTAAGCTTTTTTATACTATGCCATGCACTTATTGCGTATGTATGTATAGCAATTTTTGTTATAAATTGCTGAAGAAAAACCTCATTTCACTTTCGTGAATCTAGTATCTGACAGTCTGTGATTAGCACTTCTCCAATAATGATCGCTTGTACTTTGTTCACTTTGATGAGGAAATACTTGATTTGTAATGTTCCTGGTGTTTTTAGTTCTTATGTGTCCAGGTGTTCTTTTGTAATCAATTCATGTGTTCAAAAAACCGATGTAACTCAAGAGTCTGTTTACCTACTGACGACCTTCACGTTACGTTGAGTGTGTGATTTAAAACAAATAAACAAGAAAATTCTGTGAAAAGTTGATCTTGTTTTTCGAATTGATGCTGAGCTTCCAACGTTTCAAAATGTTGTAAACTATAGCGACAAAGCTCTTATGGTATGTGTACAGCAGTTCGCTGCGTCTTGCGAACGTTTCAAAGCTCGCGGAATAAGCACACAAACCACGATAGCCTACATAGGTTGAAAGTATGCGACAATATGAAGCATTTGTGTTTAACACGCGCCGTGCAAGTATTTCAAAGTATACGTAGGAAATGTTTGTTCTGAAGCCCTCATTGCAACATCAGTAAACCATACAATATCAGAGGTAGAAAGCATACGTGTGTTTTTTTTTTTTTGTTGTGATGGAAAGCAGCTGCCTGCAGGGTCCCGATATGACACTTCGAAGACCACAAAAGAATGTCTATAGGAAATCGGCTGTTTATTTCCGGACTGCGCACTGTGCCCCAACAACACACACACACACACACACACACACACACACACACACACACACACACACACACACACACACACACACACACACACACACACACACACACACACACACACACACACACACACACACACACACACACACACACACACACACACACACACACACACACACACACACACACACACACACACACACACACACACACACACACACACACACACACACACACACACACACACACACACACACACACACACACACACACACACACACACACACACACACACACACACACACACACACACACACACACACACACACACACACACACACACACACACACAAGTGCGTGCGGGGGCACCATTGAATTATAAGGGACAAAAGAGTTCCGTAGGTTTTTCTGTGTATTTTATTTTCAAGATCCTTGGTAATCGACCATCTATGTTTTGAACGACGTTGAAGCGAATCTACATAGGCGCGCAAGTATGGACGTCAGATAAACGTAGCTAGCATAGCAGCTCCACCACTTTGCAGTTTTCCTTACGGTAAATAATAGTGACTACGAAATGAGACGTGCCAAATATTTGCGTGAGCCCTCCAGCCCCATGAGAAGCCTATGAATCGACATTAATGTTTAACAAGTACGTACTTGATGATGCGTTATCACTGGCATGACTTTGTGCTGCTGCCCAACAAAAGAAATGTGGCTGTTATTGCGGCGGTGTTTATTTTGAGAGATTAAGACCCCAAATTTGTTTTGCTTCAGTTTCTGCGCTGAATCGCGGAATCGAATTTTCGCATCCTATACACGTAGATTATCGATCCCGCAATCGTAACTTATATATTTGAACGACGGCAGGCTGTGGTACGCACATTCGTTTTTGTTCGAGCCCACGATGCATTGATATAATGCTTCATGTATTCTGGAGTTGTAAAAGAGTGCCCGTACGTACAAGCCTTTCATTTTGCGCTTGCTGACGTCGCGGCTATGCTGGCATACTCAAGCAGTTTTTGTGAGCAGAATGCGATGTAGTTGAGAACGAGTAGAAATGTTTGACTTTAGTTTATCGAGAACACTGTGAAAGAAGAGTAATAGTTATGAAAGACGCATTTGTAGACTTCCAGTTCATGTGGGCGGGGCGCAGTGAGTAGTCCACGCGGCGTGTGTTGTTGCGGACCGAAAAGTCATGGGTTCGAGTACTGTTGACGGAACTTTCTTTCCTTCAAGCCATGTAGCACATATTCCTTCCAAACAGGAACACATGCTGGCATGTACAATCTGGCACAAACAATGCTAATGAAGCATATATTCGGATTTGTACAATGCGTGACCACTCATGTATGTTCATCACGCACTTGCGGTATGCCATATGGATTTCGGTATATGTCCAACCAACAAAATGACTGGAAGAGCACCAGGACAGTATAATGTAAATCATGCCATACACCAAATGCACGACATCTTTTTCATGTTAACAACTGTCATTTACGTTCATCTACAGTCAAGGCGCGCAATACCATTTTTGGTGTATATCAACCTAAGGACCCGACAGCAAACGCACCATGACCTTGGCATGTAAGTCATGCCGTGCATGTCATGTAGGTCGGTCGTGATTATTATGTAACCCCTGCTAGTTATGTCTGTGATACAGTGACGGCACGCAATTTTGGTGTAAACGAAGGTAGCGATCCGGCCGTGAGCACACCATGAAAGTGGTATTTGAGTCATGGCTTACATGAAATGTAGTTCATGATTGGCATGGAAGCATCTATCACTTTTATTCTTCCTGCAGTCACGACACGCAATACCAGTTTCAGTTTGTATCAAGCAGCCGAGCCAACCGTGAGCGTACCATGGGCTATGCATGTAAGTCATGCTATGCATGACACGTATGTAATCATTTTCATGCTACTACCAGTCATTTATGCTCATCGTACATAAGTGTCTGAACATACCGATTGTTGTAAATATACATTAAGTTCAATGGGTCGTAAGCTCCCCGAGACTATGTCACATAAATTATGCTGTACCTGAAATCTGTGTCTTGATTTATTTGCACGTTAGGACCTGTCAATTACGTTCGTCACACGCTCTTGTGAAGCCGTTCTAGTGCTGGTATATATCGATTTATCGAAGCGGCCGAAAGAGCACCAAGATGGTGGCATGTAAAAAATCTGTTTCATGACATGCATGTTATGATTTTCATGTCATGACGTGTCAATTATGCTCGTCATACAGTCTTGCCAGGACACACCAAATTTGGTATACATCCCTTGAATGAAACGGCCACGGGCACATGTAGTCGTAGGCATCTAGATTCATATATACGGTCAACGTCGCGGAACAGTTGCTCTGCCTTCCATAAATTAGTCCATAATGTGCGTGTGTATTGGTCTGTTTCCTTTTGTGTGTGCTTTCTAGTTTCGCTACTCACGATCTTTTCAAAGGTCGCAGAAGTTCCACGAAAATGCTGCGCATTTAAAAGTACTTGTTTTGAAGCCCTCCATGCAGTCAGCTAATACAACATTGAAATTATAAATTAGAAAGTATAGCGTGTTCTCTTCTGTTGCTTTTGAAGCGGCTGCTTGCTCATTCGCGTTGTTGCACTTCCGAGGTTCCACAATGACGTCTAGGACAATAGCCATCTGTATCTGTTGCACCTGTTGCAGATTTTTAGACTGTGCACTGGGCCCTAATTAGATGTGCTCAGTGTGCTCGAGCAAAGCTCGCGAGCTCAAACACCCACACACATGCACACAAACACGTGTATGTATGTATGTATGTATGTATGTATGTATGTATGTATGTATGTATGTATGTATGTATGTATGTATGTATGTATGTATGTATGTATGTATGTATGTATGTATGTATGTATGTATGTATGTATGTATGTATGTATGTATGTATGTATGCATGCATGCATGCATGCATGCATGCATGCATGCATGTATGTATGTATGTATGTATGTATGTATGTATGTATGTATGTATGTATGTATGTATGTATGTATGTATGTATGTATGTATGTATGTATGTATGTATGTATGTATGTATGTATGTATGCGATGCGCGTTTCCCATCGGCAAGTTTATGACTTCACACATCCCGTTGCCGTTACCCAGGCAATCGGCGGTGCCAGTTGGTTCGAGAGACACCTGCAACGAATGAAACTTCATATTCATATTTCGTATGTACAAAACGTATAACAACGCGTTCCTAGAAAGCTACGTTTTAGGACTCCCAAGCGGGAGGTCAAACCTTCTGCACAACCGACGGTGACGCATCGGAAGCACAAGATATGCTGCTTTTCGCACTCGTCGTACTTCTGTCATCTCTCTTGTGCTGGTAAGTGCGCTGTACAGCTTGCCTTTGGTTCAAACATGATCGGGTTATTGTGACGAAATAGAAAGAAAATTAGCTCCGCTTGCCCCAAGTCGTGCAAGGCTATGTGGCAGCAGAGCTTGTGAGCTCCACGCTTGACCTGGCTTGGCTTGTCTCACCTTTGATAGTATATCCTGAGCTATGCTTGAGCTCACAAGGCTATGATTGTTCTCTCTCTTTCTTTTTGCGCCGGTTTCTTTCTCTTTCTGTTTAATTCTTTTATGGTCTGTTTGAATTCTTGTTTGTTTACACCTTTCTTCTTTTTTTTCTCTTAAGCTTTCTTTCTGTGACTTCGCTTCTCTATCTCTCTCTGTGTAGGCGATCTCTTTCTTTCTGTATTTCTATGTTTCTTCCCTTCCTTTTCTGTCTATTTGTCTCTTTCTATTTCTTCTGTACCCTTCTCCCTCTGCACTTGTTGTGCCATTCTCCTGATGCCATTCTCCTGAGACTGATATTTGCGCCACCGCAGAATAAATTAAACAGGCACAATGCCGCAAGCTACCGCGTGACCAAACCCCCTCATACTCTAGCCCGGACGTCTCAGGGCAATGGTACCTGAAACTACACCGCGCCGATGCGGGTACTGAGTTGAGCCACATTAGGGAGCTGAGCCAATGCTGAGCCACATGCTATGGAAGTGTGCCGACGACAACGGTCGCGAAAACGCCACCGTTCGCTATGGGCTTATAACGGCCGTCAATGCTAGACCGAATGAAGCCACAAAATCAATCAGTCCCGCCGCCGTCCCGGCTGCATGTGCCACAGGGGATCTTGATTGTCGGCGGCCCTCAAAAGAGATGAGCGACCAGCTCTGGGCGTGTGAGTGACTGTATATGCTATGCGTTTATCACTGTTTATATCATAGCTATCACCCGGTACCAGGACTGGCGTGCCAGGTGAAAAGCCAGGACAACAATTGTCCAGCTCTACGTTAAAATAATTCTCTCTCTCTCTCTCTGGCGATAGTTATAGCGCGAGAACAGAACTACGACACGGAGACAAGAAGGACACTAAGGACATGAGAGCGTGTCCTTCTTGTCTCCGTGTCATCGTTTTGTTTCCGCGCTATAAATATAATCATGTCATACCAACTAGCCCAAGATACCACACTTCACTCTCTGGGCCGTCCGGCTGGCAGAGGATGCCCTCCAAGTCCAGGGGCTTTGAGCCACCACATGAAAGCACCAAGGCCGAAACTGCCAGCACGTTCTGTTAAATAGTCTTCTCTCGATCTGAAGAATATTACACTCTCTTTCTGTTTATTTTTCTCGCTCTTTTTCTTACACTTTCTCTATTTTTTTTTACTTGTATCCGTTCTGTCACCCACAAAGTTTATGCATCCTCCGCATAGCGAATCGGCGCACGTCTTCTGGCAGAAAAATCAGGGTAGAGGCCATTTGGTTGTACATGCATAGAGCAGACTTTTTGCACGCTATACAAAGAAACAAAATTCACGTACACAGTATGACACGGGACATTACAAGCCCGAAATTTCTAGCGCTTGTGCTGAAGAGGAAGGCGGTGACGAAAAGGAGGAAGATGGCGCGCGCCGCTTCATTTGATTCACGACGCACGGCCAGCCTCTACCAATTTATATGCCACGTGCCCGGGGAGACTGCCGGCATCAAGCATTCGTCAAGTACGAAAGCTTCCCTCAGCTATGAACTGAACAGAGTACCGTGGATCACTCGAGAGATATTATTACGTCGTTTTCGGCCACAAAGTAAGCGCACTAATATTGCGTTTTTTACGCATACGAAAATGTACGCGGTACGTTCTGGAACTCAACGATCGATGAAAGAAGAAAAAAGGCTCACAACAGAAAATCCACTTGTCATTCGTGAACATGTGCACAACATTGAAAAAATTCCGCTTCGTACGCCAATGAGAATTCCCGAGGTTTTCTGGACATTGCGATTTCACGGAAAAAATATATCCGGCAACAATATATGGAGGTTTTACTCTCCAAAGCCACTACCATGCATTTATGAAGTGCAAGGCTCTTGAATTTTCACCCATATGGTGTTATCTAACGTTCAGTGACGTCACGCAGCACACCGGCTGTACCCCTGCACCTCCATCGAAATGCAGAGACCACTGCTGAAACTGACCCCGCGACATCTGGGCTAGCAGCTGAGCACCATAGCCACTGTGTCACCGAGGGGAATGGTACTAATATGTCGGTACAGTCAGTTATGTGCATGTGTTCTGGCTTCCTTTTCAACTAAATGAGTATGATTTGTGTTCTGGCTTCCTTTTCAACTAAATGAGTATGATTTGATATGGTCCATGCTAGTGTAACCTGCAGCGCTTTGCTTAGGAGGTAAGTGGCATTATGGAATGGCAATGATTTTATATTTTTTGTTCGACTGAATGAGAGAAAAAAAAATTATTTATGTATTTGAGGCATGTTTCGCCTGAACGTCCCGGCGTTCCGTATCCGATTTCACGCTCTTTTACAAAGCAAATCTGATACATCTTCACAGACTCTAATACACCTTCACTGACCCCTAACCAGCAGTCGGAAATCACTAGTGTGGTCACATTGCTAAAATCAATAAACACATGTGACGAGCAATGCGGTATTCCATTTTTTAGAATTAATTCTTTATTCTCGATGCTCCTCAACTCGCGCACTTTGCGCACCTGAGCTAATATTTAATCACTAAATATTTAAAAAAAACATCTAAGCATCAGGCAATGAAACTTAACTTGCTGCGCTGTAGCGGTCGGCCGAGATCACCATGCAGAAGGTCGGAACATTGACCTGAAATACGAATGCAAGTATATGTAGAAAGTTGAGGCTTTGACCTGTATTCACGCCGAAGGTCGAAATATTGACCTGAATTAACAATGCAAGTATATGTAGAAGGATGAGACTTTGACCTGTATCAACCGTGTACAGCTGTAATCTTTTCAGCGGAAGGAGTTTCCACAACGTGCGGTATTGTAGGCAACACCTGTGACTTAGAGCACGAGGAGCTTTGCTAACTTATTACCGATGAAATAGAAAATGTCTATTTTTGAATAAAAAGTACTAGATGTAATTTGATTTATCCTATGCATTGGAATATACCCGCCGTGGCGATCTAATGTTTATGGCGCTTATCTGCTGACCCGCAGGTCGCGGAATCGAATCCTGACCATGGCGGCCGCATTTCTGATGGAGGAGAAAACACTCGAGGCTTGCGTACTTAGATTTAGGTGCACATTAAAAAGCCTCAGGGGGTAGAAATTTCCGGAGTCCTCCACTACAGCATCTCTCATAATGATGTCGTGGCTTCGGGATGCTAAGCCCCATCAATAATTATTAATATTCATCTGGATATGTACCCATGAATGTTAAGACCGAAAAATGAGTTGCAGGCAATGCGGCAGAACTCGCCAGAACAGCACCACCACGGAGAAGCACAAATGAGTATAACCCTGCGATCTGTAAGATTTGAACCAAGAAAGTTCCAACGTGGTTAAACGCGCAGCATTAGATCTTCACAAAATGTTTGGCATGAAAGATCATGCCGGGATACCGCGAAATGCCATGTACTGTGCAGGCATTTAATTTATTTGTCCACACAACACTTCGTATTCCAAACTCGAAATTTATAAGAGCTGGTCGTGCTTTGAAAATTATTCTGTAGACGATGCAAAGTAACGTCTGAATGACGCAAAACTGAGCTAACTTTGCCTCACTCGTGCAGAGGGAGTCCCAGCTGCAATGAAACACCAAGGTAATAAAGTAGTGGAACCGCAATACACGAAGAAAACTTCGAACTATTGTCGAGTTCTTGAGACAGTGAGGAAGGCGCAAATCAAGATAGTGTTTTGTTGAGCTAAATCAAGGCCAGCAAAAAAAAACACAAATCGCTATACTAACACTACTACCACAGTGGTGAGCACACTGATCGGTTGTCAGTAATCAAATCATTGGCGAAACCAGTTTTTCTTACACACGTCTGGCGGAAGATTAAAATGTTATCAATGGTCTTCACGCAAGCTCCTGAATAAAATCGAATACGGGCATTGTGTTCGAGATCTTATCGGCCCAGTCTAAAACAACCGTGAACGTTAGCCTACACTCCGGTGCCGCTTGCGCCTAGCTTTGGGAACCCGTGTGATAGTTTGTAAGAGTGCAGTGAGGCCACGTGAGAGTAAAGAAAGTGCAGTACTATTCTTCCCAGTAAACCATATTTGCTGCTTCTGTTTAACAACAAATCTATAATTATAAAGATCTATGATAATTAAGTATACTTCATTAGGAAATATACTATGATCATTAAGAACCGACAGCCGCTTTTTCGTCCTCTTCTTTCTCGTCGTCGTCTTCACCTCTTGCTTCGCTCCCATCAAATTAAACACACGTTCCCATTTTTGGGACGAAGCTTCTCTTATTCTAGCCTTGTCATGCGTCAAGCGTAACCGAGAGAAGAAGAGACGAGAAAGACAAGAAGGCGGTATCTCCCGAACAGTGTAATAGACAGCGCTGTCTCATAGAAGTGTATATAAACTGCAGTTGAGTGAGGATATTATAGATGACGCTGTACCGCTACCCTCCATTTGGCTGCTGCGCGGGCTGTGCCTAGGTAAGCGGAGAACGAGTGCCTCTCTCAGTCTCCTGGATAGTCGCCGTACGTGGCGGATCATTGGTGGGGCATGTACGAAGCAGATCGGTGAGCGCGTTGAAGACGCTTGCGCTTGGCTTCCTTGGCTCGCGTCTCGTCGGTGTTACCCGCGCGCCGTTTGGATTCTCGAACGCGATCGGACGCATGAACGCATGCATGGACGGATAAACACACGGACGCATGAACAGATGGACCCTTCGCCTTACTCATCCTCATTCACTCCATGGATATGCTGTGATTTTTGTAGCCCTCATTGTGTTACTTTGTAGAACATGACTCCAACAGTGACTTCATGTCTTGTTTTTATTCGTAAACAGGTGGCTACGTAAAACGTTTACTTTTTGGGATAAGCAGGACATCGCACATCTCACATTCTGGCAGCATATGAGATACTGCAGTGACCTCTACACCAAGGTGGGTAACCCGCAGGAACATAGTACGACGCACTGTCTCAAAAAAGAAAAAAAGTAACTCCCCACGATAAGGGTCGCTGCTTTTGAAGCACATAACTGAATTGTTTTATTAGAACTGAGAAACAATGGTATGATTTTCCATTTGGTAGGTGCTACACAACCCCTGCAGGTTCGAACAGGTGGTGATTTTACAAAAGAAGTGCAGATTTTTTTAGTAACATTGTGCAAGAGCGAAGGCAATAGTATTGTTTATATTACATGACTTTTTCACACACTTAGAAAGCTTATGCAAAGAAAAAAGAACGAATAGCCTGCGATGAATAGGTGTTCGATGGTGCAGGAGCTTGAATATTTTAGCTTACAGGCCAGATTCATCAATGAGATGCAAATTACGTTCACAGTGAAATAAGTTTGTTGCCGAAACATAAGTTAGGAGAAGATGATTCATTCTGAAAGATGTTCGCTTTCGCACCTCACTACACTGTCAAAATTGCCCTATTTGAAAACAAACTCCAACAACATAACAGTCAACACATCACAGACTTGTACGTATTCATTTCAATAATGACAAGACGTGTTGACTGTTATTGCAATAGCAAGTCATGTAACGACTGAGACAGGAGACGAAGACCACACACAGCACATGAGCGCTGAGTAAGGATAGCATTGCTTTTGTTCAAGGTTTCTTTTGCTCAACTTGAAGAATGACACATATGTTGTCCAACAGAAATAGTCCTGCGTAGTCTCTCAAGCAGAATGCACTAAGTAGAAAGAAACATAATTTCATTTGTCATTTTTTTCGAGATACGAATGAATTAAGAAAATAACAAACTCAAGAGTGCACACCTATCAATAGGTCTCTTCTGAATCACATGACTAACGACTTTGCCAGAATGCAGAGAGTTGTAAGTTACGTGAATATACAAGCGCATAAATTAATAGAGAAAATATTAAAAACATTTCCAAATATGAAACACTGATCCACCTATAAAACACTTACGTCTGGATTGCCCGTATGTGGGTATTATATTTAACGAGAATCAGAGACGTCATTAATCGCCATTATGGCGTATTATTTTACGACACGACAGTTTCTTCAACGTGCATGCGTTTTTGCATCTGTGATTCCGTGTTACTGTCATCGATTTACAACTGTTTGTATGTTAATTGCTTTGCCAGCGCCTTAGTTGTCCGACATCTTATATTGCGTCATTATAATAAAAAAGTAGCTAAACTTTGTGAAATTGAATATTTGTGTTTTTGTGATGCGTGCAAGCGTAGCTTTTTTTCCCTCATTACGAGACGTATGGTGCAACGACCTATGTTAATCTGCATATCATTAGAACAGACACTTTGGAATCAAAACCTTGTTTCTTTAGGTGAAGTAAATATTAATTTTAAGCGTTGAAATACTAGAACTCTAGCAGACAAATATGGTAACTTTATGCTGTGCTGTACAAGTATACTATCCGATTTACCAGCACACCTATGTTTCATTAGCGGCAGACTCGCACTACATCCGGTGGAAAAGTACATGGCAGGCTGGTGCCTATAGCCTTTCATTCGTTTTTATTGAACGTTGTGCATATGGGGTTTTAGTAACTCATGTTTTTTATTTTGTTTTAGCCCCTAAAAGAAGTAATCATAAAATACTACAACCAAAATGGCCGCCTTTATGGGTAAGTGACAGCTGTCGTTGACTGAACAGAGGACAATGTGGCCTTGTTGCGGATCTAATTTTCGTTGAGTAAAGCATAAAATTAGCGTATTCATCTCCCTTATCCTGCGTGTTAACTTGTTCTGCGACAGAAGTGATTGATGCCATCAAAATCAAAGCTGTTCCACTTTATATATATAAAAGCAAAGAGGAAATACAGGTTGAACATGGTCATTCATTTCAAGAAAGCGTTCAATCTTTACAACCGTATAAAGAAACCTAGCCATTTACATACTTTTTTCAATACTAAAACTATACACTCGAAAACGTGAGCGAGCAAACATCCGTAAAAATTTTGACAATGTCTGAGGCCAGCTGCGCAGCGCATGTTCACAGGAAACCATTGATTGAGTTGCTTTCTCCTGAAGTCCGTACTCGTTGGTTTTACCTAAAAACGAAAGAAAAAAAAACATCGCTACCAAACTCCATCTATCAGCTGTTCTAGTGCGTGCTTGTTTGGAAAGGAAATTATTCTACCCATTGAAAAAATTGGCGTGGCTTGCATGCACTATAGCCGCGCAAGGCTTAAAACCACGAAACTGGCGGATTATGAAGGCTTGTCTGGCTGCTTGTAGGTTGTTTAGGCCTTAGATGATACAAGCTATTTGTCGCTTGCTTCTGGGTTGTAGATACGCTTCGACTAGGTGATGCTACAGGCTGTTGCAACGTTGATTCTCAGCACAGATCTCACGCTGTACTGAGAATCAACTCGAAACCAAGCGTTTGCACTTGTCCAGATTTGCGGGCATGTCGTCGTTGGCATAAGCCTTCCACCGTTTTGCTGTCCCCACACACGCCGTTGCCATTACCATTGCCAAGTATTCTCTGTTTGGACGTACTCGGGGTCTACCGTTCACCGCCGTTGCTTCGCATTTATTTAGGGGGCTGTCGCCTCCTTCATTTTCAGTGCGCGAGTAGCGAGTATAGTGGGATGTAGCCAACCGCTACGGTGCACACGCGTTTGTGATGTTGATCGGCCGCCCAACGTTTTGGGGCACATGACCGCTTGTGGAGATAACTGTTATCTTGTTTATTTTTGGTGTATCAGTGGCGAGTAGTGGAACTTGCCCCATCTTTGTAGCTCATGCCTGATAGACCACCAAGCAAAGGCCACACAGATATAAGTTGCACAGGATAGGCTGTGAAAATCACGGCTGCCCTAAACAGCTTCACTAATAAATGACTTCAGATTTATGCTTAATTCACATAAGTAGACAGGCTACGTGAACGAGCTCTTACAAAAATCGGAATATCTACACTATACCGTATAAAGACTTACGAGTTTGTATATTAGGTGCGAAGCGCCTTCGGGGCAACGCTTGTCACTTGTATGTGCCTTCTGCCATCACAATGTACCGTCACAATGTGTCATGTACTCTCGTTTCGTCATAAAAACGGGTGCGCGCTTTAATGCGCAAATACCACTGCTCGCCACCATTTCATGAAAAAAAAATTACGGCATATTCACGGGGTGAATGATGATGAATGGGCGAAGCTCCGGAGGGATTCATCGGTAAACTGTGAATCTTCCGTGTAATTCACCTAGTCGATCATCATGTAAAAACGTGAGAAACGCTGTGTGTGTATATACACAAATCAACTTTTATTTGTTCTTAGACGATGGATGGCTTGCGCTGTCCCTTGCCTCGCGCGCTCGCACATCGGGATTCTGTCTGCGAGCGCGCGCTGCTGCCGCCTTGCGCTCTCTCCGCTCTGCAGCCTTATCCATCCGGCGACTCCGAGCGCGCGCCAACAGCGAACGGATTTTATTACAACGCTCCCCCTAGCGTACGTCGCCGTACTAAATCGAACGATTGCCTTCAACCAATGACACGCGCCATATGTGACATCATTCCTATTTTATAACATCTCGCGTCTTTCATCAACTACAAGTACCGCTTCCTAGTTTATAACATCTTGCATCTTTTCATCATCAGCTACAAGTACCACCATCTAGTAAACACTACAAGAACTAAACGAGAGGTGGCTACATACAGGAGACGGTACCGCCATCTAGTGAACACTGCAAGAACTAAACTAGAGGTGGCTACATACAGGGGACGGTACCGCCATCTAGTGAACACTGCAAGAACTAAACTAGTGGTGGCTACATACAGGCTACAGGGGACGCACAGCCCACGCCCTAAGGAGCTTCGCCCCTAAAAGAAGTAGGCAACGTATAGTCTAATGTAACGCCTCCTAGAACAACTATGCCTGGAACATCGCTCTCTTTTCAATCGGGAGCCTCCTGCCAGCATGCAACCTCGAAGGCCATGTCTCCTGCCTTGCACTGGCCGTCGCATAAGACCGCTCGCCTCCATACCGCTCAGTCACGTGACATAATCATACTGCTCTGTCACGTGACATCACGGCTGCTCGGAGGCAACTGTTAGAACATTGATGTGTTCGCAGGGGCGGCCGTGAGAGACGCTCGCCTTCGTACCGAGAAAGGAGGGTAAAATCAGAGGGCAGGGCAGCGCGTTCGCGGCTCACGTTCCAGGCATAATTTTTTTTAGGAGGCGTTGTCTAAAGAATAGCCAACGACGTTAGTAGAGCGAAGACACCGTTCAATGTGTTCCGTAAGGAACTGAATTCGGGTATCAAAGGCAACAGGAGAAGAAAAAAGGGGATAGAGAAAACGATGATGCTGAAGATGAGGGAAATTAGAAGACGATGAATTTGATCACGTAGCGGAAGGAGCTCCTCAGAGCAATCTGCATTTTGACGCAGTTATCTGACGATGTTCGTGGAGTGAAAAGACCCTTCTCTACGTGTGATTTTGGGCTTGGCCCCACTAGCACCACATCAAAGAAATCTCTCTCAAAATACGGCATGATTTGTACCCCCCCCCCCCCCCCCAAGTTTCTTTATAGTGGAGTTTCCCTTCAGCTTCCCTCCCCTTTAGCTTCCTTTCAGCCTTTAGGGGCTTGGTCCTTGTGCTGAAGGGCTATTCGTCACCGTTGCGACGTTTACACGTTCTCGTTGTTCCTGCCAGAGGTGCAGATGTACCCACCTTTGATTTCAAAAGCGCCCACTAGATGGCGCCTCGCCGCTAAGGTGGTGGCTTAGAATAGGTAGGCTTGCCTTAGGAGCTCACGGGAATACACCAAATCAGGGAGTACAGGGTGATATGGGATAGACATCATTTGAGGGCAGGGAAGCTAGCAGCAAGATAAAATTTGAGAAGTGATTGAGAGAAATGGGGGAGGAGCGTTGGGCTAGGAAGGTATTCAGCTACTTGTACATGAAGAATGTCGATACAAAATGGCGGAAGCGAACCAGAAAATTGATTGGTAAATTTTTGGAAAACAGCAGGGGGCCAAACAAAAAAGAATTATCGGTTAAGAAGAAGGTGAAGGAAGCTGAGACCGATATGTGGAGAATTGGCATGATTAAGAAGTCCGCACTAGAGATCTATCGAACTTTTAAGCAGGAAATTGCCAAGGAAGGATCTATGATAATACTCGGGGTAGTTCTCTACTGTTTGAGGCCAGGACGGGAGTATTGCGAACCAAGACTTATCGGGCCAAATACGAAGGGGTAGTAGACACGGTATGCAGTGCGTGTGGAGAGGAAGAAGAAACTGCGGAACACTTGATGATGTTCTGTAAAGGGCTTCACCCTATAGTTCAGGATGATGGCGCAGATTTTTTCAAAGCACTGGTGTTTAGGGACAGTGAGGGCAAAATAGACTTCAAGCGGGTAGAATTAACTAGAAGGAGGTTATCTGATTGGTGGCCAAAGTCAAGGCACGAGTGAAAATTAAACCCTTAACTGCAAAGTACGAATCCTCAACCTCCCTATTTAAGGGAAAAAATAAATCTGGTTTTTGGTTCATTAAGTATTACGGCTTCGTGGCGCTAGCCACTGCCGGATCTAAAGGGTACAGTCATATCCATCCATCCATCCATCCATCCATCCATCCATCCATCCATCCATCCATCCATCCATCCATCCATCCATCCATCCATCCATCCATCCATCCATCCATCCATCCATCCATCCATCCATCCATCCATCCATCCATCCATCCAACTGTCCGTCCGTCCGTCCGTCCGTCCGTCCATCCATCCATCCATCCATCCATCCATCCATCCATCCATCCATCCATCCATCCATCCATCCATCCATCCATCCATCCATCCATCCATACACCCGTCCGTCCACCCGTCCGTCCGTCCGTCCGTCCATTCATCCATCCATCCATCCATCCGTCCATCCATCCATCCATCCATCCATCCATCCATCCATCCATCCATCCATCCATCCATCCATCCATCCATCCATCCATCCATCCATCCATCCATTGAGGCGCATTGAGGCGCTACACATCCATCCATCCGGTGTACCGGTCTCGGTGTGTGCTCTAGTTTGATAGGAGACCACTACAGGGTTACTACGCCTATACCTATATATAGCGCTCGCTCTTGGCGGGCTTTCTTTCTGTTTTGGTGGACGTCACTGAGTGCGATTCCCTACTATGGCAAACTCACACTACATTCCTCACTATGAACTGCCGAAGAAGCCAAGGCAGCGGCGCGGAGGGCTCGTTATGCTGCTGCAGCGTGGGCTCGCCATCAAAATCTTGCGTTGAGAACTCGCAAGACAGAAGCGAGACGCCAGTGCCGGCAGCAAGCACAAGCCAGCACCAGCATCAAGGCGGTGACAGCAACGAGAGCTCACACAGCCGAAGCTGCACGGACTTGTCGATTCGTGTCTCGTCTTTGTAATGATCGAGCGGATGCACGAAGGACTCACGGTTTACCTAATTTAACATAAGAAGCAAGTTCCTTCACCATCAATCACTTCACAGATATGGTGTATTTTTCGCCGTTAGCATGCATTAGTTGTGTCAGTGAATCATACGGGAAAAATTTGAATAAATGAACCTTATAGCTTTTACTTGTACATTCTTAAAACGGGTAATGTTGTTTTTAGTGAAGAGATCCGAGATAACACATGGATATTTCAGTTTTAGCCTAATTAGTCTGTTATAAGCAAGTAATAATGTTGCTGGCGGCGAATTTCTGAGCTTCCGAGGTCTTAAGCCTAATTTGCGGTATGCAGATACTTCTTCAGACATAAGTGATCCCGGTATCGGTAATTTTCGTATCTTGCCACCATTCCTTAGCTCTAGCTCACCTTTACTCCTATGCATACGTAATACGTTACCTGGCCAAGAACAGTTCATTTTTCTGTTAAGCTGGAATGTCAGCAATAGTTGCTTGTTGTCTCATAATTACGCATTGTTGCATAAGAACGCAGTAACTGCCGGTGGTGCAGATTTCTGAGTCATATGCGAAATTTTCTGCATCGCAAGAAACTGGAAACGCGACGAACGAAAAGTCCCTGTGAGGACAATAGAAACCATTGCTTTAATAATGTATGAACGCGGTTAAGCCTTTGCATATTTTGAATTTCTCATATTTATTTTCCTGCTACTAACGCTTCGTCTTTCTATTTCCCTTCCTTAATTCGTCTGTGTAGAATAGTCAAACAGATGTTGTGGTCAAACCCCAGCTTTTCTGTCTTCTCGTTTTCCTTCCTGGTCCTTGACCGATACACTAACAATATTTAGATAGCAATTAGGTAGATTGCAGAAGTGCCACCAAAAACAAACAGAAAAAACTGTCGGCTAACTTCCAGAAATCTGGAATTTTCATTTTCTCTTCGTTCTTTGTTCCCCCTCGCAGATCGTATCAAGGCACTGTACCGACCCTCGTTGTCGGTGACCCTGACATATTGCGCGAGATTCTTGTAACCAAGTTTAAGAACTTTTCCGACAGAACTGTAAGTATATCCACAATTCACCCTTTTCTAGGAAGTAACGTTTAGATGTTTGCTGCAATGTTTATGCCCCATAATCCGAACCATCACTCCTAATGTCTTTTTACGTTTTGTCTGACTATTTATTTTTTCGCGTGTGCGTGTCCCCCCCCCCCCCCTACTTTTGTAAAACTTTCGTTTTCTCTCTCCTTCTTTCTTCCCTTATTTCCTCTATGCTTCCCCTACCCGAAGGAGCAGGCAGGCCTTGTGCCCTTATAAGTGGCAGTTGCCATGCTGCTCCTATTTCCACTGTCCTCGTGTTCTCTATGTACTCAAACCAAATAAATTAAATAAATAAATAAATGAATAAATGTTCTCTGCTCAGTTTCGATCCTATATTTCAACCTTGCACTAAATAATCCAAAGACCTTAAACTTTGCTTCTGTTTCGCAATTTAGGAGGCGCAAAGGATAGGTTCCGCGATATGGTGCAATTCGATGCTGAACCTGTCTGGCGAAGACTGGAAGAGAGTTCGGAATGTTTTTACGCCGGCCCTCACAGCCAGCAAACTCAAAACGGTAACGCTATTGCTTCTACGTTATTAAACTTTAGTGGTGATTGAAAAGTTCCGCTGTAACGCAAGTGTTAGGGCGAAAGCCTTAAACGCGTGGCGTGACATCGTCGATAAGCCAAAAGTAAGACAATTATGGCAGCCGTTCGAATCCAGGTGAGGTTCAGGGGGCTTGGTGAACCTCCGATCCTTGTGGTTGCGCAAAACCACGTCAGCCCCAAAAAGCTTTCGATGGGTGGCAGAGTAGAATCAGCGCATCAGCTGAGAAGAAAAAGAAATTTCAAAATTCTCCCCAAAGGGAACCCTGATGGGATGCGAAGCAGCAGGGGAGCGCACGGCGTTGCCCCAGTTGAAACGGGTGTCCATGCGGGGACTGACAGAATGGTTTGAAGCGAAACTCAGTGTGGCGTTTACCCGAGTAAACGTATGTTTGAAACGCATCGACACGGGAGGTGGGTTGGCTTTGGTGTAAGTTTCATCGCAGACAAACGAGCCGAAAAAGTAGGCAAATTTACTCCCGCGTCCGCAGCAGCCGTACGAGCGCAGCCTGCTAGCCACTTGCAATTGCAGGCCACATTATTACGGATGCTGCGGATGTGCAACTAAATCTATCTAGTGTGTCTACTGAACGCACCGTTGAGTGTTTCGGGTGGTGCAGGTGGGGAAGCGACAGGAAGTGCGTTGCAAGTCGGTGGAGGAGCCGGCAGCTGCTGCGGATGAGGGAAAGAGAGACGTCAATGCGCAGCTGCGACTTGACCTACTTGGCGCCACTCCAACACCTGTGGTGAGAGGGTTGTGTGGACTAACGGGACAGGCTAGTCTAAGAGCTGCTTCGCATCTAAGCGAACATGGCTTTCACCTTCGAGTCGTTTTATGTGAATGCACAAGGAACGCTGTGGTTTTTGCTATATGACTAGGGAAAACAACAAACCGTTCGCCATGAGCAACGATAATGGCCTCCTGTGGATGCGGTGTCAGTTACGTTGTCCTCTACGTCACATCCAAGCGCGCGCCATTGGCAGCGCAGTAGTGACACCAAACTCTGCGCCGTACCCAAGCACGCGTGCTATCGGCAGCGCTGTCAGTGCCCGCGTTCATTCCTTCGCAGCCATGCCGCCGAGCCTGTGCACAGCAGTTTATACTTACAACTTCCACATGGGGAAGGCACAGTTCGTACGAACACCAGAAGAACAGAAAGCTTTCCAGGAATAGCAGCAACAGCTGATCCTTGAGAAAATTCATGTTCCCCGGACCGATGCAGCAGGCCGGGCACAACAACAGGCCAGGTGGCGAATCGCAAGCTGCAACTGAGTACCGAGGCAGCCTTCCGAAGCGAAATAAAGTGACGACGGCGAGCGAAGGAAGTGGCGTTGCAAGCAGAACAGAATGAATGGTGGGAAACGCGTTCGCCGGTGCCCACACCCGCTAGAGAGGCAATTTGGCATCGAGCGCACTTTAGCTTCGGCTACGACGTCTCCAACCGCCTTTTATACTCGTTTCAGCTTCACTGGTTAATCATTTGTACGGAGTGCTTAGGCAGCGATTTTTTTTCTAAGCCATGCAACACAGTCATATTCACCAGCCAAGGATTTTAAATTTAGTTTTGCACCAGCTGACTCCATTAACAATATACGTTTGTGTTATATATTTCATGAGAGCATTACGGTTGCTAAGCTTCTTATTGGTTGGAAAGCTATTCGAAGAAAAATTGACATCAATGGTGTTAAAAAAAAGTAAAGGTTCGTCAAGCTTAGTCTTTAAAAGTTGAACGCAATAGGGATATCCTGTTTCTAGTGCGTGCTTCAAGCACCTGCTGCCTGAATCTTTTTAGAACTTGCTATGCACCCATTACGTGGCCTCAAAGGAGTAAGTGCAGTAACGTGTGTGCTTTTTGTAGGGGGTGATCAGCTTTAAGCCGTGTAGTCATAATGATGATCGAATGTTCTGACACGCGACGGCAATGTACGCTTGTACGACACAATATTAATGCAATCTTTCATGTAGCATACGAACCTTGTATACAGGGCGCGTGTGTTGGTAAAGCATGAAAGTTACTTAGACTGTTTTTCTAAGCAGAGGAAGTTATTTTCACGATATTCGAAAGCAGACGCGTGGCTGTAGGGCATAGAACACCCACTTGCCATGCACACGATCCGGGTGCGATCCGCACTCAGACCCGGATTTTTATCTTTTTATTTGCATCTTCCTCGATTTTTCTGTCGCGCGCAGGATGATTATTTATTGCTCACAACCAACGATGCAGACACCGACGATGGAATTTCAGCGAAGCGATGTTCTTACCGCTCTCGCGATAAAGGTAACTGCTTCAAAGCCGATTCATGATGAAAGTTTTAGCGCTGTGCGATTGATGAAGATTAAAGTGTCACGAATACGATCACCAAATTACCGCAGGGCCTGATTGTGCCGGGTGGCACATCACTGCAACAACCAAAGAAAAGAAAGTTGGTATGTTGTAACGTACATGTTTATAGCTATTTTCGATTGTCATGACTCACCGTCTAGCCCCGTACTCCAATCAGCGGGGAGCGGATGTCACTAATAAAGCATGATAAATGGCGGACGTTTGCTTTGTTCAAGCTATGAACCTAGCTTAATTCTTTGGGGTTACAGGCGCAAAAGAATATGCCAAGATGCCGATATCAACCATTTTGTGAGTTTGTCTTTTCGTATCCGCCTAAAATATGTTGGCTTATTACTTCTGCAAACAGAAGGCGCGAACTTTTGTTTAAAATATAAATGCTTCGCTATCACAATAATTACTCATAACTCGTGCATTTCAGATTGTAATGAAGGTCCTAACTGTAGCCGAGAAAATGGTGTCCCGAATCGAGGCAGTGGCTGCCGACAACAAGTCGGTGAACATGAGCGAGTAAGTTTTATTTCTAAAATTATTATGTGAAGTATTTTTGGTGAACCAAAGTGACTTTTACAGTTTGTGGTTTTCCTTTTCAAAAATAGCTAAATAAAGCATCCTAAAATACATTGAATTTCACAGTAGTGTCCACCCAAGTATGTTTGACTTCAAAATTAGCTAGGATTAAGATGGGGCAATGCCTGTTTGTAACACACGCTCAAAAAGGCAGTTCCAGTCATAAATGAGCCAAATTCGGCATATGTTTCAACCAAATTGAGCCACATCCAGTATAACGACGTTGTGTGATCAATAGTGACCAAAACAACCTACGTGGTTTAATCTAAACTGTTTCATTTGTGTCCTAGTTGCTTTGACATCGTGCTTACTTTACTCAATTTTTCGTGGGGTGAGTTGGGACTTACAGCTTACAGGAAGGGGAGTATGTTGTAGGTCAGAACTCGATTATAAAGGAGATGTAGGATTTCCCACTTTTTCTGCATCTCGACGTTTATTTTCGTGTTTAGCGCTGTAGTATCCAGTCTTTCTTTCACTCTATTATGGTATCATTCAAATTAAAAAAAAAAGCTTACGAAATGAAAAAAAAATGGGCAGCAAACTACTTTTTTATTAGAAGTTATCCGAAAAGACATGGTTTCGGCAACACTAATTATTTCTTAAAGTATTTCGACTTTTCCAATCCGGAGCGTCTCCATGGTGAGGATGATATGCCATCGGTCTGTTCTCGTGAATACACCGTCGCAGCAATGAGCTTGCAGCTGATGGCGCTGCTGGGACTGTCGATCCCTTACATATTGAGCACATGGACGCCAGCGTTTTGTGTGAAAGAACGCTGGCATTGAATAAACACTAAAGTCAGATAACAATTCACGTCAGAGTGAAAGCTCATTGTATGACAACATGTAAAACGACAATATTATCAACAGTGCCCTACTTACCGAGAAATTAAGGTAAATGCATGAGAACACAAGCACCGCAGTAGGACACTTTCAAAATGATCTTGGTGACATCAGATGGATCGCCTACAATTAGTCGCTAATAATTGATCTAACTGCCCTAAATAAAGAGCCTTCCGTACATCAAGGGACGCAATAAAATGCTGCTTGTCCGTTTCTGTTTGATTCATGGAAAAAAGAACCGCTGGACGATACCAAGGAGAATGGCGCGAGTGGTTCAAAAATTCAATTTTCACGTAGTTACATACAATAGATGTGCCATCTAGCGAGGCGCAGTTGAAACAAAAAGCGTCTGCAATTTCAAAGCTAATGGCGCGAAATGGACCAATGGCCGTTGTTGCTGCTGTGGCTCCCGCTGCTTTAGCCTGCTGCTTCTAGCGCAGTAACCCCAGGAAACGTTGTGCACGATAACAGTGAAGTGAATCGGTCAGGTTGGTCTGGTTCTTAGGCGGGAAATTTCGAGTTCACTAACCCAATGGGGACCACGAAAATTTTATTTTTTTATTTCAAAATAGGCCCTTCCTTGGCACAAAAGTAACACTACGAGGTTTCTGGACCGCCATATCAGCAGTCAAAGTCGACTTAATACTTGTCTTTAGTGTCCCTTTAAACTGTATTCACATGCCGGACGGGATCATAGGTGGATCAATTACGTGACACGTGATCTAATGCGGATCTCTCCGCGGCCAGAATTAACATGACTGGGGAGAATTCACGCTAGAAGCAAGGAGTTCACCATTGTTCTCTGAGGATCCCAGCAGCGATTTGGGCTTCTGTCATCTCACAAATCGGTCCTCGTGGACCGGAGCAGGAACGGCTGACGTATGATGACGTAGTACGCGATCTGCAAGCTCAAATCGCGATTCGGTCCGTCCTGGCAATACAGCTTTACGTACACTCTTAGCCAAATCCTGGCTAGACTACACGCCTGCAGGCAGGAAGTTGAGTCAGATTATGGCCAGTTCTACGCGGCTCCGTAGCCGTGTCCCAGAGAAACCGGCCCGATTCGAAGTGGTCTTGAGAATAGGCGGGTTTTAAGTCAAATTTTGCCTGGCACGATACGGCCTGCGGTTAAGCGTGACTTTTCCGTAGGTGCAAAAAAAAAAAAAACGCCTTACTTTACGCAATAGAGAGTGCTTTCTCGCTGATGATAGGGAGGGTATTCTGACTATAGGTAATTAGATAACCATTAGTGCCAATATCATCTACTTCTGCGCGACTAACATGCAAGGCACGCTCAGAACTGAAATCAAACTTGGGACCGCATGCACGTGAAGCAGATGTCTTACACAGCGCCACCGCACGCAGGCGAGTTTTTTTTTTTTTTTTTGCGGGGTATATATTTACCAAGTGGCTTCTTGCAAACCTTCAGCGGGACCTTGAACTTTTTTGCGCCATATGCACTCTTTTTGCGCACGCATTTTATCAGCAAATAGTTTGTAGAGCTTCATAAACTCGAGACAACCACAGTGAGCGCTTTCGGTTCCGAATTCGGTTCATGGTGCGCCGTTCCGCAAGAACGTATAACATGTGTTCGTGTGTGATTTTAGTGCTTCCCCGTGAACCGCGGGTGTTACGCTCACCAAAATTCGCGGACGAGGATGTGTTCGGCTGTGGAAACCTACGTATGTTTCTCGCACGTGCGTGTGCTTTCCGCGCTCAAGCCCGTCACTAAACGGGTCTGCGTAAGCTGATGCCGGCTACGTGTGCCGGGCCGGTGCTTCAGTGGTGGCGGCTTTCTCCTTTTTTTCTCTTTTTTCCTTCTTGCGCCTACTTTTACCGGCTATAGGCAGTACCTCCACGCCGCACGGCTGTCACAGGTATTTTTATTGCTGGGCTTCCTATACACAGGACTTTAGTCAGTACGTGGGAGCGCACCGCCTATATGCCGCTCGTTATCCGGCACCTGACTGAAAGTGTACTGACCTACTGTTGCTCGGCTGCACTGAAATATACCGATGAACGTTGCTTACAGCCGGCGTCGTCAACGTCCCGTAGCATTAACATTTTCGAATGTTACTGACGCCTACCCTTGCGCGAAAATACCCACAGTACGTCGTTCTATAGGCACACATTTATGCGCTAAAGGGACCCTGTCACACTTTGCTAAGTATATTAAATGGCCCATTAAAGGACTTCGTTGCTTCACCAATCGACTGCCGGAAGCATTTTTATAATCCGCGAAGTAAGGGCAGAGCTAGAGATTTGCCGCAAGCTTTAAGCACTTTCTCTCTCCTTTCGCCCCAGTGAAAGCACTGAAAGCTGTGCAAGGGCGGGGATGGCAACGGACCGAGAAAATGCGCCCCTTCATCAGCACGCGTGATGATCTTGAGCATTTTCGTTTAGATGCGAAGCGGCTTATGGTCAAGCTCAATTCAGTGTGCGTGGCCACCTTACTGCGCATGCAGAACAGCTGACCCAGGCACCGTCAGAAAGCGTTCATACGTTAGCGCGTTCCGGCCTGTGTAAGGGGCTGGGTAAGACGCTGTGGCCCCTCCCACTTACAATCTATCAGCAATCATGTAAGGCGTCGGGGAACGAGGTTATGCAGACGCGCGATGAGCCTGGGAACGTGGTCCTGCGTCGCGTGGCAATGAACCCGCGTGGCGTGTTCCAACGAAAGTTTGGGACGTGTAACAGCAACAAAAACGACAGTGAACTGATGGTGTTCTCCCCTTGCAAGGACGCGTTAACATCGGGCAAGGTACCCGCGATGAACGGAACTTTTAAGTCGACCCACTTGCTGCTTCACACGCTACTTATGGTTCCCTGTTATGAGAGATGTTGTATTTATTTCTTTTGGTAAAACATTTGATTTACTTTCAGTGTGACCGAAAGCAAACGTCCGGGCACGCGGTGGTATCCCGCAAGAGTCACAATAACCAGGCTGCTGAGAAGGCTGAAATTCAGCCATTGGTCGTGGACTTAGGGTTAATGAGGCGCTCATTCAAATTCAAGGAATCATTTTTGAAGAGAATAGAGAACAATTTCTAGTTGAATTTGAGAGCTAATTGCTAATTACAGGCCTCATGCTATGCTATACTGTTTGGCTCGTGTGTTCTGAGGAGCCTCGTATATAGATGGGCAGCATTTTTTGACCATGCTTAAAAAGTGTTGCGGGGCGCTATGAGAAAATACTCACTTTCCCTAAACAATACACAACCAAAGAAAGGCCGGCGAGTTGTCGTAGCTGGTCATTCGAGTTCTTTTTCTTTAGGGTGCCGTACGTATGAAGAATGCTGTCATTTTTAAATGAGTATTGATATTATTTTGAGGCACTCCAAAAAAGACATTTTTTAAAGCTTCTGTAGTGTTCACTATCAGCGTCCTCCTACACCGCAGTCATACCACGCGTATAAATTACATTTCTTGAAGTTTAAAATTTTTTTAGCCAAGTATAAGCAAGCTGGCCCCACACCACTGGATAATACCACGACAAGTGAACACAGCTGCAATATATTAGGTTTGCGAAGTCTGCAGCTTTTTTTTCTGAAATCACTGTCAGAGTTTCCGGACGACGATTTGGTCGTTGTTGTTTAAAGGGCCCTGCAACACTTCTTCAGCATGGTCAGAAAACGCTGCCGATCGGCGGAAGAGGCTCCCGACAATACGCGAGCCAAATAATATAGCGCAGCACGCGGCCTGGAGTTCACAATAAATTATCGAAGTCAGCTAAAGATAGCTTTGTTTTCTCTCGACAAATCACAGAAAGTAAGCCCAATAAGCCCATAACAATGCGCGCTCGGTTGTTACAGAGGTCACCGCGAGAGGTCGTCACTTGTCCACGCAAGGGACACGTGACGAAGTGATGACCAACTCCACGTGTGGTCAAAAATATAAAAAAATAAAAAAGCTCAAGGTCACAAGGTGTGAGTGACGTTTTTTGTTTGCCCCTTCCATTCCTCCCTGCTCAGCTTCCAGCGCTTTTGTCGGGACGAGAGAAGAGAAAATGTTATTGCAGCGTGTTACTAATCTTTGTAACTCCGCTCGTACTCGACGGATTATCAATATTCTGGCGGCATTCACTTTGTGAGTTAATACACTTTTCAAGTGAATTAACATTTTTTCAAGTGAATTAACTCCATGGTTAGTCAAAAAAGTCTTTCAGGGCCCCTTTTAAGTGAACCACTTTTTACTGACAGCAAACTTGCAGCGGTCGCTACTATGTCGGGAGTTGCAGTTTTTCTGGGACGTCAAACTTAAGTTGATACGTTTCTGCGAGACCACCCCCTCGACACCGAACCGAAATCACTGTGTTAAAATAATAATAAAAATAAATTCAATACGCTTCAGGACCTACGAAAGTTATTTGAGCGTTCTCAACATCCGTGTTTTTATATAGAGCGAACCCCAAAAAATATTTCGTATTCGTGTCAGTACTCGTTTGATAGTACTCTGGGCTTTGAGAAGAACGTACCAACAGGAATCCGTTAAAAAAATTAAAACTTCGCAGGCTGGCCGAGCACATATCTATGGACACAGCCGCTGCGCTTAACTACAGCCTTGACTTGGACAGCGAGAAAGACAGAGACCACCCTCTGGTAAAATCTCTCAGTGGCATCTTCATAAAGAATGCCGGTTGGCGGGCTGTCATGTTGTGTAAGTACCTCGCTTGCCGCTCCATTTGGCGGATAGACCACGCGCCCTCACTTGAGAGCGTTCAACTCTTTAAAGCAAAGCTCTTGTAGCTCGTCGTAGTTTCGAAGTCCCACAAACACTCATGAAATACAGCCACACGATCTCTTCGCCCTTTTCTTCATTGTCGTCGTCGGGCTCATCTTCTGCTTCACTCCCAAAGCAGAACCTCCAATTTCTCTGTGGCGGGATGCAGCAACTCTGGTGGGCAAGACGACGAGTACTGAGAGAGAGAGAGAGAGAGAGAGAGAAAGAAAAGAGAGAGAGACAGAGATAAAGATAAGAGAAAAAGCGACATTCTAGGAGGGGGGGGGCGCGATAATTCGTGATGTGAGATTCGAAATTGCGTATCCACCATCCGAAGAAGAGCGACTGTCAGGGCAAAGCATAGCCTTGTATAGCACTGTAGAGAAAAGGACCGTAAATGGGAAGTGTGAAAGAGCAGGAAAGACGTGCGGGGGGGGGGGGGGGGGGCGGAGGATGTTCAAGAAGGAAAACGAGAAGGAAGAGTACAATATACGATAGAAAGCAACAGAAAAGGAGATACAGAGAAAACAAAAGTCACGAAGAAAAAAAGACAGAGGGTATCAAAGAAAGACAGAGAAAAATGGCAAAAGCGAGAGAAAGAAATAAAAACGGTAGGCGAGTAGTAGAGAGGCAGGGGGAACGAAATTGAAGAAAAGAAAGATTGGAAGTCCTAGAAATAAAAATAAAGAGAGGAAGAGAAGAACTAGATAGGCGAGGGGAGAAGGATGGAGCGCCACCTATCCGCTCCTACCTTACTCTTCTCGCTACAAATTCGGAATTGCCCTGCTTCATATTCACCTCCCCCCCCCCTCCCCGTTCAATTGTTGACAAGATGACTCCCGTTGAACGAAAACACATCAAAGGCTGGTGGTACTGTGCGTGATTCCTTTAATACTTTCACCCCTTCCCCCAGTGCAGGGTAGCAAACCGGACGTGCGTCTGGTTGACCTCCCTGCCTTTCATTTCTTTTCTTCCTTCCTCCTCCTCCTCCTCCTAGCAGCTGTTAGCCCGTACGATAAACAAAAGATGTAATAATTCCTATAGCTTCTCAGCTGTACATTGATGCGTGATACATTACAAAACTCGATTTTCACTTTGAGCTGGCTTCTTCAGCATCCCATGCGAATATTGGTATGTGACAAGTAAATATTGGTTTTGGGTACTGCTTGTAACCAAATATTATCTCTACAGTTCTGATGCCCAGGATCTACAAGGTCTTGAATCCTAACTACCCGCCTAAAGCAAACATCGACAGATTCAAGGCATTTGTATCGCATCTGGTTCAAGAGCGGGAGTCAAAAACCAAGGTAAATGCACAACGGAATGCAGAAGTAATTTCACTGACTGCTGATATATCTTAGTGTTGCGAACTTTCTAAAAAATATCTAATCTTGAGGGAATTTGGCAGTGTGTTGCGCAAAGTGCATCGTTCCAGGTATTTCATTACACACGCTTCTTTATTTTAACATGGATAGCATCAAATATATTCCCCCCCCCCCCAAAAAAAAACGTTAAATTCTTTCGCGATAATATTATTTAGGTGGTTAAAATCACTTGCAGTGGAACTTACGAATAACCACGCGTCCCAGTAGCGCTCTGACAAAAAAAAAGAACAAAAAAAAACATAAATGTCGCTTCCACTGTTGCTAATGGCTTGGTGGCCATGAATAACGCTCCATTTTTTTCAAAGCAGTCACTATGTTTGTACGTAGACATCAGTGAATTAATCACCGATAATCGTTTCCCTCGTCTCCTAAAACTTCACGACCAGAAAGAAGACGATTTCCTGCAGCTGTACTTGGATGCTGAGTACCAATCGGAGATCGCTGAAGATGGGAAACAAAGCTTGGATGAAAAAAGAGGTAAGCCATGCGCCTGTTGGTCGGTTCGATATTCCATGACAATGAAGCGGTGGTACATAATAATATTGTAAATATTAGGCTAAACGCGCTAACGTACTCCCGTGACAACGAGAGGAATGGCTACTATCAGTATATACAGGCGTGTTGTCTTATGTGCATACCTAAAAAGATGTACAGCGCTCGCGCGCACGCACGCACGCACACACACACACACACACACACACACACACACACACACACACACACACACACACACACACACACACACACACACACACACACACTCTCTCTCTCTCTCTCTCTCTAAGTCGCTCACTCACTCGCTCACTCACTCACTCTCCCATTCACTCACTCGCTTGCTCACACTATTGCGCATGCGTTTAAATTAAAAAAATAATTGTATTTATTGTGTGTTTAGTAGTGCTTTCAGAAAATTGAAAGATTGAGCAATGCATTTTACGACGCCTTGCAATCAGTGTGTTCTATAATGTAACACGATGTTATTTGCATAATGACATGAATTTCTGTGAGTTATACCAAGTTATTAACAGAAACCTATGCGGAACTGATCGGAAATATTTTTTCCAGAAATGACACTAGACGGAATAACTGGCCACGGAATCGTATTCTTCATTGGTGGTGTGGAAGGTAACATAATGGCGGTTACTATGACTGCTTACTACCTGGCGCTCCACCCGCACTTACAGGACCGCGTCATCGAAGAAGTAGACAAAGTGGTTTCTGAGGTAGGTTGCTGCAATACATCTGTAAATTTCAATCAGAGAGGCCATACAGAATTTTCCTAGTAGTTACCCAATTACTTTTTAAGAAGTTTATTTATTCGTGAATCAACTCCAACCAAATGTTTTGGAATACTTTGGAAGGGAGTTATAGAAAATTGCCCTTTCTTTTAGCGCGTTCTATCTCCTTCCGTATACCAGCGGGTGCACTGAAAGCAGCGAAAGAAGGGTATGGCAAGGGGTAAAATGCTGCATTCGTTGATCAGCGCTTGTCACGACCTTGAGAATTCCTTTTTTTGTGTTTTTCTTTCTGTTGCTTAGAATGCTCTGCTTACTTTCAGTATATTATCGTGACCACATTGGCATAATTGTTATTGTATACTGTGCGTAACTACGCCTATAGCAAGAGGAGGAATATTCATTGTTATTTAAAAGGGGAGTGCAAATGGGAGTCTAAGAACAACCCAGACACGTCGCGCCATCTCATAGCTGCCGCAGTGAATATGCAGCTCAATGTGCTCAGATCAGCCAATGGCAGTGTAATATGCCTTTATGACGTGACCATTACAAATAGTGGCATGACTTGTCGTGAAAAGAACGAGCGATTTCTAGTTGATGTTGAATTTTAATTGTATCTTTCACTGCGCGTACTGCATTGTAACATTCTGCTCACATGTTCGCGGAAGCCTAGGCTACTGATCATGACCTTTTCCTGACCAAGCTCAATGTGTGTTTCCGCGTCTCCTTGAAAGGCGACATTACGCGTAGGCTCAACACACCGTATAATTAAGGGCTTCGTTCAGCCATATGCAAATGACGCCGGGCCCAATCAGTTCGGCAATGAATTTATTCAAGCGCAAAGGCCGCTCTAATGGCCAGTGGCAGTGACAATGTCGATGCTAAGATTTACGTGCGTTAATGCAATGAGACAGAATTCATGGAACGAAGCTGTTAGTTAAAGTTTGCCCCGTTCTTTGCAGAAAACGTAGATGTCACAATATTATATCTACAGGATGCAAGTAATAATCATACGCCCATAAACTTGCTCTTGTTGAATGGTCGAATGCCCCTCCATTTATACCTAAAACAAACAAATATATTGGTAAATGTTTTTATTTGTATGTACTGCGGCCAAAGGCTTGGCTATAGAAGGATTGGAAAAAGAAATAAAAATTACACACACATTACAACAGTGCCACAGCCGTATACGAACGATGAGTGAAAAAAAAAACATGTTCGACACACAGATTGCAATACCGCAATAGCAGCAAGAAACGCCTATATAGGCCTTCGCTTAAATTCACGGGTAAAGCATTCCTACACTGAATCACGTGAGGAAAAAAGTTGCACAAAGGCAAGCGTGAACAAAAATAATACGTAAGACTCTTTAGAGCATGATATTCTCAAGTACTTGATGGCGTTGAAAATGAAGCGTACACTGATAAAACAGCGTGGACCACGCAGCACAGTCACAGCGAACGCGGTAAAAGTGGCCTTTCCGTGGAGCCTTTCAGGAGCTTGCTCAGCAAGCTTCTTGTGCTACAGCGTCAACTCCCTCGACGTGTACGTTAGCACAATGTACCCGTACACTGCACGCCCACCGTAACTTTCATGAACTAGGGAAGCACCCACCATGCCCCTATCCAATTCGTCATTCTTCTCGCAAGCGTGGTACTCACTGCACATTTCTAAGGTATTCTGCGGACTTCGTGCTGCGAAGAAGGCTCATCGACAGGCGGACCGCGTAGGGAGAGCCTGCGAAGCAGCAGCGGCGCGCAAGCGGCGGCCAGAGAACCTCGAATCGCACATGTATCGGCATTGCCTTCTCCAACTTCCAACTGCAAGCTCTAATTCAAGATCTTCTCTCCACACACTTCACCAACCACAAAATTGTCATCTCGAAAGGAAAACTCGTCCCACACCATTGCAATCAGTAATGTAATACTTGTATAGAATGGCGTTGATATGTAAATAAGAAAACATTGCTCGGTGTCTTCAGTAAGCTCTGCAGGGGCGGTGGTTATTCCCACGAGGCACATCACAATTAAATTCATGACATTGCATTTGACGTCGTCGACAGCTGCAGAACTCGCCACCATACGTGCAGCTCTGGAGTTTATACTTGAAGAGCCTTCGGGAACTTGGTCTATCTTCTCGGACTCGAAGGCAGCTCTTCAATGTCTCATGTCACCCTTTCGCCATGGACCTAATGAACAGTTAGTAGCTGAAATAGGGCTTCTTCATCACCAAGCAATCGAGAAACAGCACAGCATAGTGTATCAGTGGATACCAAGTCATTGCGGTATTTAAGGCAATGACCACGCAGATAAGGCCGCTAGATCTACACACGACGCTACTCAATACACAGCCATTCAGTTCTTAAGAACCGACGCAGCTACAAGACTTCGTTTGCTTGCACGTGACCTCACACTGGTACAGTGGAACTCAACAGACTTCACAAACGCGCGCCTGCATAACTTGGACCCCGATCTGCAGCTTCGTCTTCCCCCAAGGATATCTCGAGGTGAGGAGACTCTTTTATGCCGCATGTGGCTTTCATTGGAATGGCCAGCTCTTCTACATGCACTTACTGCAGCTGCGAAGAAACCATCGCGCACCTTCTGTGTGCGTGCACCCATTTCAACGCGCAAAGACAAGAACTCACTGCAGCTCTGGATAGACTAGACGATCGGCCTTTGTCGGAACAAACGATTCTGGGTCATTGGCCGAGCCCATCCTCAGCCCAGAAGGCTTTGAAAGCTTTGCTGCGCTTTTTGCGGACAACTGGCCTCAGAGACAGACTAGTGTCTTATACTCTTTGCTGTTGCCTTTCCTCTGTCGCAAAAATTTTTTTGTAATTTCTCTCTCTCTTCGCAACATTTCGTTTTAACATCTTTTATTCCCCTCACCCCTTTCCCCAGCACAGGGTAGCCAGCCGGTCTAAGAATTGGCTAACCGCCCCGTCTTTCCGCTTGAACTTTCTTCCTTCATTCTGTAGTGTATATACCATCACCTCTAAAACAACGTGTCACGACTGTATATGATGGTATACGATGACGTACTACTCGTTATTTTGAGTGTTGTCTCGTAGAGAGCAACGAAAGGAATTAAAATGACTGCGCTGATATTCGATGCCATCAAAATGGTGACCTTTCTGCAAAAGTGTCAGACTAAATGGATACTAAAGAGCAAAACAACTGTTCGTATTAGTGAAGTAGTATATCGAAATCCTGAAAAGCACTGTTACCGCAACATGACGCTTGGTAAGCGAAAAAACGTGCGGTAAGAAAATGTGGGTGGACATGCCACCGTGAGATGGCCGCACCAAACTCGCTAATCAAACACCGTGACGTAGTAAAATTTGAAGGCGTCAGCTTGGTCCTGCGTAGCTTCTACTCGATAAAAATGAAGTACTTCGTCATCCGTGGGTGCCACAGACCTAGCATACGAAGTTTCAGAAAGTTTCATCGAGTCGATGTCAAGAACATACGAAAAAATTACATTTTAAAATTCGTCACGCCACACGCAGTGATTTCGGCATGAAATTTATTAATGAATCTTCAACCTTGATTTTTTGTACTAATAAGCAATAAAGTTATCACAGCGTAACTTATGGCACTCGATTTCATTGAGTGTATTTTATCAATCTAAACCAAGTCACTGTTTGTCTTCAGTGTCCCTTGATGTCCTTTTTTACGATGGGCGTTCCATGTGAAAGACGCATACCAATAGGATGGAAAGGTGGACTAGTTGGTAATTCATGATGGTTCAGCGAACTGGGAGTGCGGGGTAAACACAGACACAAAGCAAAGAAGAGGCACACAGCACGAGCGCTCATAAAAGAGCCCTGTGTAATAGAAATGCATTGCAATAGGATGGAAAGGTTGGCTAGTTGGTGATTCATGATGGTTCAGTGAACTGGGAGCACGGGGGTAAACACAGACACAAAGCAAAGAAGAGGCACACAGCACGAGTGCTCATAAAAGAGCCCTGTGTAATAGAAATGCGTTGCTATAGGATGGAAAAGGTAGGCTAGTTGGTAATTCATGATGGTTCAGCAAACTGGGAGCGCGGGGATAAACACAGACACAAAGCAAATAAGAGGCACACAGCACGAGCGCTCATAAAGAGCCCTGTGTAATAGAAATGCATTGCAATAGGATGGAAAGGTTGGCTAGTTGGTAATTCATGATGATTCAGTGAACTGGGAGCGCGGGGTAAACACAGACAGAAAGCAAAAAAGAGGCACACAGCACGAGTGCTCATGAAAGAGCCCTGTGTAATAGAAATGCATTGCAATAGAATAGAAAGGTTGGCTAGTTGGTAATTCATGATGGTTCAGCGAACTTGGAGCGCGGGGATAAACACAGACACAAAGCAAAGAAGAGGCACACAGCACGAGCGCTCATAAAAGAGCCCTGTGTAATAGAAATGCATTGCAATAGGATGGTTGTGTCTGTGTTTACCCCCCCCCCCCCCCCGCTCCCAGTTCGCTGAACCATCATGAAAGACGCATACTACACTATCGGGCGCATTAGGGTTGTGTAATACATGAACACTTATGTCAACTTAAGCGTGTAACATAGCGTGCGCGGCAAATAACCTAAGCGTTCAAGGGCTTTTTGCTTGTTGTTTCAATACAAGTGATATGATGCGCAAAAAATTCCGCCATCTCCACGAAGTGAATGATGATGAAGGACCTTGCTTGGAACTTGTCTGGTGAACCCGTGAATGTTCTGCACAAGACCTCTACCACCATGGTGACTGTATATACACCTACATATACAATGCTTTATTATACACACATTGACGCAAATTATGTGCACTTATATACACACCAGGTGTAACCATATGCGTATTGATAAAAATATATACGAGGATTGAATTACTGATTACTGCCCCGCCGCGGTGGTCTAGTGGCTAACGTACTCGGCTGCCGACCCGCAGGTCGCGGAATCGAATCCCGGCTGCAGCGGCTGCATTTCCGATGGAGGCGGAAATGTTGTAGGCCCGTGTGCTCAGATTTGGGTGCACGTTAAAGAACCCCAGGTGTTTGAAATTTCCGGAGCCTTCCAATACGGCGTCCCTCATAATCATACGGTGGTTTTGGAACGTTAAACCGCACAAATCAAACAATCAATTAGTGATTACAAAGCTATGGGACGCGCTTTCGTTTGATGATTACAATTGTGTGGTCGGTGAGGTATGTGGCGAGGGGATCTTGAATTAGAGGTTGCAATTGAAAAATGGAAAAGGGAATGTCCCTAAGGGTCCCGAGTCGAAGTTCTCTTGCCTGCGCTTGTGTGCCGCCTCCGCTGCGCGGGCTTTCAATTCTAGGCCCGCCTGTCGACGAGTCTTCTTCGCAGCTTAAAGCGCACATAACGCCTTGCAGATGTGTAGTGGGCACATCGCTTATCAGCAGAATGACAAATGGCTTTCATTGGCTCAGTGGGTGCTTCCCAGCTTCAAGAAGGTTACGGAGCGCGTGTAGTGGGTACGTTGCAAATCTGCGCCTCTAACGGGAATGCCAAGGGACATGCTCCGAGCACAAGAAGTTTGGCGAGCAGGCTCCTAAAAGGACTAAGTAAATAAGTATATTCAAGTGCTGTATTTTTCCAAATACATTTGGAAGAAATTTGAGCGCTAAATGCTGCTGTTCACAACCTGACAAAGGTCCGAAAACCGAAAACACAAGGCACGGACTTGAATTGAAGGCACACGTGGTACCTGATTTACATGTGCATGTTAATGAGCAGGAACGTATACGTAGAATAAAGATACTAGAAATAACAGGTTATCAGAATAGGTAACGACCAAATATGTGAACAGTGAAAAAAAAATTTGAACAATATAGAGTACAGTAGAAGCTGCAATCAGGAGTATAGCACAAAAGACAATAAAGAAATTTATCTCATTCACACACAAAAAAAAACTTTTGAGAAGAGAATAACGAAAATTGCGTCTGTATACACATACGCGCCTGCTTATGTATGCTATATCTACATTTATACCCGTCTCCACAAATATAGATAAATACGTACAATAAATGGCAAAAAATATTGCCTGCATAAAACCCTGCAACGTGAAGCATGTATGAAGGCTCAACAATTTAGCTTCTAAATGTTTACTAATAATAATGTCCAGATTTCATTCGAAAATACTTTTGCATGTATCCTGATGATAAATTACTCATACTGATGATTATAAAAGTATTTGACATTTTATTCTTATGTGGGCGTCCCTATAGCTTTGTGCCGATTAAGAATTCATGGAAGGTTGCACTTCAAGGACTCCAATCTATAAAAAAAAATGCGGGAACATGGTATTAGCCATAGGTCAGCGGAGCGAGTGCGAGAATAACTGTCCTGCTGCAGCAATGCATCGTAGGTCATAAAACCCTTATTAAAGGGCGAAGACATATAAAATGAACCCATAACACGAAATGCGTACAGGTGATGTATACTCATAATGTTGTACGACAAGATATAACATGCTATGGAAATCAAGTAATCAATATTGGCAGTGTTGCAAACGGCTTTCTTTTGCAATAAGTACATGCTCGCAATGTTTCGTTGGGTAGTAGTCAATCATACCAAGCTATTATAATTATTCTGCAATGTGAAGAGTGCATAATACATTTTTCTAATTTGCTTGCCTTGGAAAAATAAGGGGGCAACGCGACTCGTTGAAAGCTTTTTGCAGAAATTGTCGATGCGAGTGTCGACCCAATGACAGACTCGAGCAAAGCGTAAAACGAAGAATTTTAGAATAATTAACAAATTCTATCCTGTGTGCGTTGAAGTAAATGTCTTGCTCCAAGTGAACGAATTTACTTTTGGTGCGAAAAATCACTTCTGTTTTAGTTTGAATAGTTTTTCGGCAGTTAGAATGTGAACAGAAATTAGTTTTTCAAGGATGGGATAGGTGTGACGCTAAAACTTTTTCATCAGTGCCGGACAGCAGGGTAGTGCTGCCATCCACATAGATAATAAATTTTGAGCTTGCATCAATACTTACATTATCATTAGTGTATACGTTAAAGAAAATATGACCAAAATGGTTTCTTGGGGTACGCCATAATTTACGAACGATAGTGTCCGGTACACACACATGGACTCTTGTTGATGAGTTATGAACGGAATAATTCGAGCTGCTTGCCACGAACTCCGTAATCTGATAGCTTTAGTAGAAGAATGTTCGATCAATCAAAATATTTACTATACAAAATGAAGAGACCGGGAGCTGTAAGTTTATCTTCCATTTTTTTTTCAGCACACACTGTTTTAGAGTTGATGAAGCTTTTTCAATGGAACGCCCTTTCCGAAAACCAAACTGCACGTCGGAAAGCAAATTTATTTTGTCGAAGAAGCCGTGCCACCGAGAGGACAAGATTTTTTTCTAAGCTCTTCGAAAAAAAATTTAAATCACCGATAGCGGTCTATAATGTCTGGCGCCATTTTTATTGCCACCTTTGTAAATAACAGACACCTTGGATTTTTTCGCTGCATAAAGATATTCACCTGACGGATGGGCGAGATATAATATAATGTGTATGAGTTGCTTAGTGCAACACAATATTGACGAAAAGAGAGTCATGCAAAGCTTTTCATTCACATTAACCTCTTATGTATAAAGGGAACCTAATAAGTTATGTGGAAAATTTTTGCAGGGTGGCATTACCTACGACACTCTGCAGCGGATGCCTTACCTTGAGGCGTGTCTCAAAGAGGCACTACGGCTGGAAACCCACGATGCTATGTGAGCTGAATGAAAAAGTTTTTCAAGGAGCCACATGGCGGATGCAATTTCAGTAGAGACGAAAGTGCTTAAGGCCCGTGTACTTAGATTTAGAATTACGGTATGGAATCCCGGGTGGCCACAATTTTCAAAGCCCTACACTGCAGGATGCAGGCTTACGCGCCTACATCCAACTATGATGACGCTTCAGCTGAAAGCTTCTATGTAGACGTGGAATCGGCAATGAGTAAGGTAAAAACGCAGTATACTATACTGATGGGATACTTTAACGCAAAGGTAGGGAAGAAGCAGGCTGGAGACCAGGCAGTAGGAGATTATGGCATCAGTACTAGGAACGTCAAAGGAAAGCTACTAGTGGAATTCGCAGAACGCAATAATTTACGGATTTTGAATATCTTCTACCGAAAACGAGGAAACCGCAAGTGGACATGGAGGATCCCTAATGGCGAAAATAAGAACGAAATAGACTTTATAATGAGTGCACACCCAGGCATCGTGCAGGATGTGGAAGTGATTGGCAAGGTACGATGCAGTGACCATAGAATGGTACGGTCTCGAATTTGCTTAGACTTGAAGAACGAACGACAGAAACTGATACGCAAGAACCCAATCAATGATCTAGCACTGAGAGGGAAAGTACAGGAATTCAGAGTGTCGCTGCAGAACAGGTACTCGGCTCTTAGTGAGGAAACCAACCTTAGCGTAGATACAATGAATGATAATCTGACGAATATCATTACGGAGTATGCAGTGGAAGTTGGAGGCAGGGTAGTTAGACAGGACACTGGCAAGCTTTTCAGGAAACGAAGAACCTAATTAAGAAGCGTCAAATCATGAAAGTGTCAAGTACAACAGACAAAATAGAACCGGCAGAGCTTTCGAAGCTGATTAATAGGCGTAAGGTATGCGATGTAAGAAGGTATAACATGGAGAGAATTGAACACGCTCTGAATAACGGAGGAAGCGTCAAAGCAGTGAAGAGAAAACTGGGGGTAGGCAAAAATTGGATATATGCACTAAGGGACAAAGAAGGCAAAATAACTACCAATATGGATAGGATAGTTAAAATAGCGGAGGAGTTTTACAGAGATCTGTACAGTAGCCGGGACAACCACGACCTAATACAATAAGAACTAGCAGTAACCCAGATGACACCGCACCAGTATTGATAGAAGTAGTCAGAAAAGCTTTGGAGAGCATGCCAAGAGGCAAAGCTACTGGTGAGGATCAGGTAACATCAGATCTGCTGAAAGATGGAGGACAGATTGTGTTAGAAAAACTAGCCACCCTGTTTACGAGGTGTCTTCTGACGGGAAGAGTATCGTAGTCTTGGAAGAATGCTAACATAATCGTAATACATAAGAAAGAAGATGACAAGGACTTGAAGAATTACAGGCCGATCAGCTTGCTCCTCGTAGTATACAAGCTATTTACAAAGGTAAATGCTAACAAAGTTAAGAAAACATTGGAATTCAATCAACTAAAGGAACCAGCAGGATTTCGAACAGGCTACTCAACAATCGACCACATTCTTACTATCAATCAGGTAATAGAGAAATGCTCAGAATATAACCAACCACTACACATATCCTTCATTGATTACGAGAAGGCGTTTGATTCAGTAGAAATATCAGCCGTCATGCAGACACTACGGAATCAGGGCGTCGATGAAGTATATATAATATAAACATCCTGGAAGAAATCTACAGGGGATCAACTGCTACCATAGTGCTTCATAAAGACAGCAACAGAATACCAATCAAGAAGAGTTTAACGCAAGGGGACACAATCTCCTCAATGATATTTACCGCGTGCTTACAGGAGGTTTACAGAAGCCTAGAATGGGAACAGTCAGGGATAAGAGTTAATGGAGAGTGTACCTTAGTAACCTGCGCTTCGCCGATGACATTGCATTGCTGAATAACTCTGGGGACGAATTGCAACTCATGATTACGGAGTTAGACAAGGAGAGCAGAAAGGTGGGTCGTAAAATTGATCTGCAGAAAACGAAAGTAATGTAAAACAACCTCGGAAAAGAGCAGCGCTTCGAGATAGGTAATAGTGCACCTCAAGTTGTAAAAGACTATGTCTACTTAGGCAGGTAATAACCGCGGAGCCAAACCACGAGATTGAAGTAACTAGAAGAATGAGAATGGATGGGGTGGAGCACATTTGGCAAGCACTCTCAGATTATGTCAGGTAGATTGCCGTGTATCTTGCCGGTATCTTGCCGGTACCGATAGTTGTATCTTGCCGGTACTTCGCTACGGAGCAGAAACCTGGAGACTTACAAAGAGGGTTCAGCTTAAATTGAGGACAACACAGCGAGCAATGGAAAGAAAAATGGCAGGTGTAACTTTAAGACAAGAAGAGAGCAGAGTAGATTAGGGAACAAACGGTGGTTAAGAATATCATAGGTGAAATCAAGAAGAGAAAATGGACATGGGCCGGGCATGTAGCGCGTAGACAGGATAACCGCTGGTCATTAAGTGTAACTAACTGGAATCCCAGAGAAGGCAAGCGAGTTAGGGGGAGACAGAAGGTTAGGTGGGCAGATGAGATTAAGAAGTTTGCGGGTGTAAATTAAGAAGTTTGTGGGTATAAATGCACAGGACCCGGTTAACTGGCGGAACATGGGAGAGGTCTTTGCCCTGCAGTGGACGTAGTCAGGCTGATGATGATGATGACACTGCAGCCTCTCTCGTAATTATAGCGTAGTTTGGGGCGCTAACCTTTAAGAATTGAAATAATATAATTATGCACAAATTACCAAGATACGTACCCACATGCAATATGCACATGTAAATAACTTCCTTGATGGTACACAGTCACGTTGCTTCGGCTATTTCTTCGATTCCACGATATCGCAGGACAGAACAGTGTGTCGATCTGCTGAGCAACCTCTAACAAAATGTATTTTGTATAAATGTGCGGGGGGTATATTGCAAGAGTCGAGCCGCATAATGCTTAACTTCAATGTGTTAAAAGGCACGGTGTTTTATAATCAGCCAAATACACTGCAAAATACGAAATAGAATATTGAAGAGCAGGAGCATGAGATGTGTGAAATTCACAAGAGAAGGACACAAGCATAGTGGCACGCAATTCATAAGGCACAAGGATTTTCACACCTACCTGTGTGAAAATGGCACTAAATTTCAGATTTTATTTTTACGTTTCTAAACGCTAATGTTTAAATCTCGCACAGATATACACGCCTGTGCACAGAAGAGACCACCGTGGCCGGCATCCGCTTCAAGCCGGGCATGTGTGTGGACATTCCATTGGCAGGCATTCACCACGACGCCGAGTACTTTCCTGAGCCCGAGAAGTTCAATCCAGAGAGGTAATAAAATTGCGCAATCGCTTACATTTGTTCGAATTGAGTGACATCGGTTAGAACGGATTCGATGAAGCATACTATTTACAAGAGCAGTATTCGTAGCTCATTCTTCGCATAAATAATTTCCTCGTGCGTCACATGTTCCTTATGGAGCAATCAACACCAGCAGACAATGACGTACGTTATTTTGCTTTTGATAGCTCCATCAATTCATCAGAAGCGTACATAGTACAGCAGGCGCCAAGTTGTATTTTCATTCCCTTAGGTTATATATATATATATATATATATATATATATATATATATATATATATATATATATATATATATATATATATATATATGTATATATATATATATATATATATATATATATATATATATATATATATATATATATATATATATATATATATATATATATATATATATATATATATATATATATATATAAATATGCGGATCCAGGTAGCGCAGTATTGTTCTTAGCTGTATGTAGCACGTCAGAATTTTCTATTTCGATCATCCAAGCAAAGTAATTAACAAGCATTGCTTAACAAGCTTCTAAAATACTTGCTCGAGAGAAAGAAAAATTAATACAAGACTTGTAGCTCTTATCCAGAAACAACAAAATCTCAAAGTTACGGCAAGATAACAACGCTGGTTAATTTTTTTCCAGGGTTTGTTTAAAGTGCGCAAAATTAAAAAAAAAATACCATTTGAATTCCGCCTACGCGCGGCACTTTGAGTGCCCTCAAATGTAAGTTGAACGAATTAGCGAAGGTTTCTCACGCACAAGGCTGGTTGAACGCTACATGATATCGGTAACTACGATGAACAATAAGCGATGATTGGATGGTACCATTAAAAAAAAGGGGGGGGGGGATGAAAGAAAAAAAAACGAAGACAATAAACTTCGACGAAAAAGCGGCTGCCACGTGCAATGCGATACGAGACCGGAGATGGCGTTCGGCGCAGCGCAGAATTTTTTTTTCTTTTCGGGCCAACGGCTATTTCTTTGCGGGCCCTCTCCCCACCATCATATTATCTAAAAGAAAACCCACAGACGGAGAAAAAAATGCAATACTGTCCTTGTGTGTGCCTGTTCGTCACTTGCACTATGTCTCAACCATACGACCAAATTTCTACATTTGCCTATGGGTTGTTAACTTGCCTTTGCTCTCACAAGGCGTTGTCAGTGCGTATTCCTCCGTTAATTTACGCTCTATAACAACACGGTGCTCAGCATGAGAAAACATCCTTACAAAAGCGGACACAACTTTGTGCGAACAACAGGGTTTATGCAAACGCGAAGGTCTTGTTTTAGTACTTGCGATTCGCACAATCTGCCTTGCGACATAAATGGCACACAACTACAGCCAATTGTGTCATGCTTCTCGGAAAGTAGCTCATTGTGCATTGCACTTAGTCCGCTTGCAAAATGTGTGATGTAAGTCGTGTGAGACTGTTACTGTGACACAAGAGACGCTGCCAGGACACAAAAAGTAACTGACCTGCTTTCATTATTTTTCTTTCTCAATGCACATGGAAGGTTTCTGCCTGAGAACAAAGACTGCGTGAGACCATTTACATACATGCCTTTTGGCGTTGGACCACGTAACTGCGTCGCCATGCGGCTGGGAATGTTGCAGGCTAAGGCATCGCTGGCTTGCTTATTCCGCAGCGTCAGGCTTGAGACGTGCCCTGAAACGATGGTAAGCTATATCAAATATACGTGAACAGCGGTTTATTTATCAGTGTGCTGGTAGCATTGGGAGAGAGGAAAATAACTAGCAATGCGAATAAAATCACGTTATAGTTAACCACGTCACATGTTCCCACCAAACCATGTAACAGCTATTCTCGGCAACCACTTTTCTTGACAGCAATGCGAAAACAAAACCAAAGCGCACGCCTGTTACCGTTCCAAAAAAAATAGCACTTAGGATTACTCATAGTTTTCTCATTAACCTTGCTATAATAAATGGTCTCCTGCTTATTGTGAGACTCTGATAGGTACGGGAAGTTGTAGGTAAAATACAGTTATTATTCGCATTACAGGAATTGTTTTTTACTTTCAATTTATTCGACAGCACCGCCTTTTAAGCTCGCCGTTTTCCAAAGTAAACGGAGGGTCCATGTCGTAATGAGTCAGTGTGCAGCTGCAAGCACGCTGTATAGTTCTCCAAAAAATATACTCTTGATATGACACTAAAATATAGAGTGACCTTGCCAAATGTTCTTCCCACTCACGTTTTCGTCGACATAAATCATTAAAGGCATTAGCGACGCAAGCGAAGAAAATCAAAATTAGTTCAAGCTGCGGCAATATTGCGTATCACCATGAATGTGCAAGAGCCCGCATGCATAGCCTTCGCTCCAATGTGACGATAAGTCGTCGCCGAGTACGGTCAAGACTAGCCCTAGACCATATCAGAACTAGTCACATGGTTTAAATCATGTGGTGTCACGTAACCGGAAGTTACGCCCCATCGTCTCACCAAACCCACGTGACAACTTCATTAGATTAAAATTACGTAGCATCACGTAACGGCTAGCCGCTTAAAA